>NW_028270167.1:3521661-4134875 GCF_037043375.1 Chiloscyllium plagiosum
CTCACATACACAGACACTCTCACACACAGACACACTCACACATACTCACATACACACTCACACTCAAACACATACACACTCACATAAACACACACTTATACACACATACTCACACACACACATACACACTCATGCACATACACATTCACTCACACACACACTCATACAATTACACTCACACACACTCACTCACACATACACACACATTCATACACACATACACATACACACAAATATACACACATACACATGCACTCACACACATACACATACACACACTCGTACACATACACTGACACACACACTCATACACTCACACACATGCACACATTCATACACATACACTCAGACACAGACACATACACATACACTCACACACGCACACTCACACGCACATACACACACACTCACACATATACACTCACACACACACACCTGTACACATACACTCACACACACACGCCTGTACACATACACTCACACACTCATACACACACACATATACAGACTCACATACATACAGATACACCCCCTCACTCACACACACACTCTCTCACCTGCACAGTCACACAGACACTCTCTCATGCACACTCACAGACACACACTCACACACGTAGACACACAGACACACTCTCTCTCACACACACACTCACACACATAGACACACTCTCTCTCACATACACACACATAGACACACAGACACATTCTCTCTCACACACCCTCTCTCACTCATACACACTTACAGACACACTCTGTCACACACTTACACACACACACAAAGACACACAGTCACACATCATACACACACACACTCACGCACACACACACACTCACGCACACACTCACACACTCACTCACACACTCACACACACACTCAAACACACACTCACACTCACACTCAGACTCACACACACACACACTCACTCACACTCACACACTTTCACACTCAAACACATACACACACTCACATACACACACATTCACACACACACTCACACTCACCCATACACTCACACTCAAACACACTCGCACACACACTCTCACACACACACTTACATTCAAACACTACTCACACACTCACACTCAAACACATACACACTCTTTCACACACTCACACACACTCACATACACACACATACTCATACACATACACACACAAAAACACTCATACACATACACATTCACTCACATACACAGACACTCACACACAGACACACTCACACACACTCACATACACACACACTCAAACACATACACACTCACATAAACACACACTCATACACACATACACACACATACACACTCATGCACATACACATTCACTCACACACACACATACAATTACACTCACACACACTCACTCACACATACACATACATTCATACACACATACACATACACACAAATATACACACATACACATGCACTCACACACATACACACACACTCATACACACACTCGTACACATACACTGACACACACACTCATACACTCACACACATGCACACATTCATACACATACACTCAGACACAGACACACACACATACACACACACGCACACTCACACACACATACACACACACTCACACATATACACACACACACACACACCTGTACACATACACTCATACACACACATATACACAGACTCACATACATACAGACACACCCCCTCACTCACACACACACTCTCTCACCTGCACAGTCACACAGACACTCTCTCATGCACACTCACAGACACACACTCACACACGTAGACACACAAACACATTCTCTCTCTCACACACACTCTCTCACTCATACACACTTACAGACACACTCTGTCACACACTTACACACACACAAAAACACACAGTCATACATCATACACACACACATACACACACACACACACACACACACACATAGGGTCATCAAACAGGCTCAGGGATGCACAATGGCATACAATTCACTTATACAAGAAAAAACTTGAAAAGTAACTCAAATAAATACAAACACACAGGGACACACAAAGGCAGATACATTAACTTTGAAAGTAGTGACGGGTTATGAACTTTTCAGTTGGATTTCCCTGGGGGGTGGGGGTGTGGGTGGGGGTTGGTCTCCACTGCACTGTCTCTCAGCCCCCCTGGGGTGCAGGAGGCTTCACATGATGAGAGGGGCTGCACTGAGCCTGCAGTAACACCTTCACCTGATCTGCTCACACACACAGGGAACCTTCCTCCATCTCTCAGGCAGAAGGCACCTTCCCTCAGCACTCCCACAGTCTGAGCCAGCAGCCGGGGGGCAGCAGCAGGAGGTGGAACGGCAGATTGCCGACATCTGGTGAAAACAGAAGCTGAATGCACAAACAGGCTCAATCTCACCAATCACCTCCCACAGAAGAAAGGCAACTGGTACATAGCCCTGTACACAGGGAGCGTTCACCTCTGGACCCACAGTGTCATTGCCAGCAGGTCTTGGTATTCACCTCTGCAGACCCAGAGCATGGTCCCATGAAGCTGACAGCCCAGAGGTTACTGGAGACTCCATCCACATCTTTGTGGAACATTGACACTGGGGCGTGGAGAAGGTTCAAGTTTGTACATTAACCAGTGACAGCCCAAACCAAACTGAGATTGTCTCACTTTCCACCAGCACAGCTGACAGCTGGAGAACGGGAGGGTGGGCTAGTGACGGATGGTGAAAGAGGCAGGTGGGATGGCGGGGATTTATCCCATGTTATTATCCCATCTGCATCTCTCCCATCAGCTTGTGTGAGATTCCAGCCACGTACATAAAGAGTACGACAGATCTCAACACCCACTGTGTAGCTCTCAGTTGGTTCAACAACTACTTGCATTTATATAGTGCACTTAATGCAGGAACACTCCCCAAGGTGCATCACAACTGGGCAGTGGAAGGAGATAACTAAGACAGGGGGCCGAAGATTTGGTCCACTTGGTGGTAGAGCTGGGGGAGGGAATTAAGGGGTTTCCTGATGAAGGGGACAGAGGTGCAGATTTTTGGGGAGGATTTGAGCGGTGTGGGGATATGGGCAGCTGGAGATACGGCACTGGTGAGGCTATGAGTGATTCGGGATTCGTGATGAAGGTGGAGACGTTGGGCTTTGGGGAGGGGGGGGGGGGGCAGGGGATAAGGACAGTGTACAGAGGAAAAGCCAAGTGAGAACAGAAGGGGAGGGAGCAGGAGAGTGCAGGTGGGAGTGGGGGAGGACAGAGTGGAGGGTTGAGTGACGTTAGCAGCTGACTTTGTGTGAACAAACACATGACCAACGGACAGCGTTGAGCTTTCTCCTGTGTCCCTGGGAAATCTCATCTCAGGTCGTTACTCTGCAGACTGACAGCAACAGCATTACCAGGCGGATGGCCAGAGTTAACGACCTGTGCTAGCTGCAGCCCCAGCAAAGTGCAGCTTTGTTCCCTCTCGATGTGTAACCCAATCTCAGCTACAAGGGCTGAGGCTGACTGTTGTGGCTGCTCTTTCCAAGTGGGAGTAGATTTGGAATTGATTAGCTGTTTCTCCCAAAGTGCACGAGGTGCTCCCAGGCTGACAGGGCGATATTGTACAGCCAACAGCTGTTTGTGGTACTTTCAGCATGGAGTCACAGTGAAAGAGTCAGTCACTGGGACACAAGCAGCAGTGATCCCTCCCCTTCACTGTCCTGACTGCTCTCAGCACCAGCCGTGCCCAATGGACCAAAACAATCCAGTGTTCAGGACGAGGGAACACGAGGACCGAGGACAGCACTTCGCCATTCGGAGCCGTGACCTCGGTATATCACTCAACAGGAACGGGGCCAGTCTTTGACCACGACGCTCCTTTCCCATCAGATAACCACGTCCCTCAATTATCTCAGTCCCGAGGAACTTACTGATTGCTGGGGTTGGTCCAGTGAGACAGCACCCACAACATTCTGGGAGACACAGATTTCCAAACATTCAACACAGCAGAGCCGAAAACATTCACCACCACCCAGACAACACACAGCACCCACATCCAGGATCTCCATACGGGGTGGGGGGGGGGGGGTCAGTACGTGTATGTGTGTGGGGGGGTCAGTGTGGGTGTGGGGGGGGGTCAGTGTGGGTGTGTGGGGGGTCAGTGTGTGTGTGTGGGGGGGTCAGTGTGGGTGTGGGGGGGGGTCGGTGTGTGTGTGCTGGGGGGGTCAGAGTGTGGGTGGGGGGGTCAGTGTGTGTGTGTGGGGGGTCAGTGTGTGTGTGTGGGGGGGTCAGTGTGGGTGTGGGGGGGGGTCAGTGTGTGTGTGCTGGGGGGGTCAGAGTGTGGGTGGGGGGGTCAGTGTGTGTGTGTGGGGGGGTCAGTGTGGGTGTGCGGGGGTCAGTATGTGTGGGTGGGGGGGTCAGAGTGTTTGTGGCTGGGGGTGTCAGTATGTGTGGGTGGGGGGGTCAGTGTGTGTGTGTGGCTTGGGGGGTCAGTGTGTGTGGGTGGGGGGTTCAGTATGTGTGGGTGGGTGGGTCAGTGTGTGTGTGGGTGGGGGGTCAGTATGTGTGGGTGGGGGGGTCAGTGTGTGTGTGAGGGGGGCTCAGTATGTGCATGTGGGAGGGTTAGTGCGTGTGGGGGGTCAGTGTGTGTGTGCGTGGGGAGGTCAATGTGTGTGGGGGGGTCAGTGTGTGTGGGGGGGGTCAGTGTGTGTGTGCTGGGGGGGTCAGAGTGTGGGTGGGGGGGTCAGTGTATGTGTGTGGGGGGTTAGTGTGTGTGTGTGGAGGGGGGTCAGTGTGTGTGTGGGCGGGTCAGTGTGTATGTGGGGGGTTAGTGTGTGTGTGTGGCTGGGGGGGTCAGTGTGTGTGTGTGGGGGTTCAGTATGTGTGGGTGGGGGGTTCAGTGTGTGTGTGGGGGGGTCAGTATGTGTGGGTGGGGGGGTCAGTGTGTGTGCGAGGGGGGCTCAGTATGTGCGTGTGGTGGGGTTAGTGCATGTGTGTGGGGGGTTAGTGTGTGTGGGGGGTCAGTGTGTGTGGGGGGGTCAGTGTGTGTGTGCTGGGGGGGTCAGAGTGTGGGTGGGGGGGTCAGTGTGTGTGTGGGGGGATCAGTGTGTATGTGAGGGGTTAGTGTGTGTGTGCATGGGGGGTCAGTGTGTGCGTGTGAGGGTGTCAATGACTGTGTGCGTGTGGGAGTGAGTGTGTGGGTGGGGGTGCCAGTATGTGTGGTTGGGGGGGTTAGTGTGTGTGTGTGGGGGGGGTTCAGTGTGTGTATGGGGGGGTCAGTATGTGTGGGTGGGGGGGTCACTGTGTGTGTGTGGGCGGTCAGTATGTGTGGGTGGGGGGGGTCAGTGTGTGCGTGGGTGGGGGGGGTCAGTGTGTGTGTGGGTGGGGGGTTCAGTGTGCGTGTGGGTGGGGTCAGTATGTGTGGGTGGGGGGGTCAGTGTGTGTGCGAGGGGGGCTCAGTATGTGCGTGTGGGGGGGTTAGTGCGTGTGTTGGGGGGGTTAGTCTGTGTGGGGGGTCAGTGTGTGTGGGGGGGTCAGTGTGTGTGTGCTGGGGGGGTCAGAGTGTGGGTGGGGGGGTCAGTGTGTGTGTGGGGGGATCAGTGTGTATGTGAGGGGTTAGTGTGTGTGTGCATGGGGGGTCAGTGTGTGCGTGTGAGGGTGTCAATGACTGTGTGCGTGTGGGGGAGTTAGTGTGAGTGTGTGGGTGGGGGTGTCAGTATGTGTGGTTGGGGGGGTTAGTGTGTGTGTGTGGGGGGGGTTCAGTGTGTGTGTGTGGGGGGGTCAGTATGTGTGGGTGGGGGGGTCACTGTGTGCGTGTGGGCGGTCAGTATGTGTGGGTGGGGGGGTCAGTGTGTGTGTGGGTGGGGGGTTCAGTGTGTGTGTGGGTGGGGTCAGTATGTGTGGGTGGGGGGGTCAGTGTGTGTGCGAGGGGGGGCTCAGTATGTGCGTGTTGGGGGGTTAGTGCGTGTGTTGGGGGGGTTAGTCTGTGTGGGGGGTCAGTGTGTGTGTGTGAGTGGGGGGGTCAGTGTGTGTGCGTGGGGGGGGTCAGTGTGTGTGTGGGGGGGTCAGTGTGTGTGTGCTGGGGAGTCAGAGTGTGGGTGGGGGGGTCAGTGTGTGTGTGTGTGGGGGGGGTCAGTGTGTGTGTGCGTGGGGGGGTCAGTGTGTGTGGGGGGGTCAGTGTGTATGTGGGGGGTTAGTGTGTGTGTGTGCATGGGGGTCAGTGTGTGCGTGTGGGGAGTGTTAGTGTGTGTGTGGGGCGTCAGTGTGTGTGTGGGGGTGTCAATGATTGTGTGCGTGTGGGGGAGTTAGTGTGAGTGTGTGGGTGGGGGGGTCAGTATGTGTGGGTGGGAGGGTCAGTGTGTGTGTGGGTGGCGGGTTCAGTGTGTGTGTGTGGGGGGTCAGTATGTGTGGGTGGGGGGGTCAGTGTGTGTGTGAGGGGGGCTCAGTATGTGCGTGTGGGGGGGTTAGTGCATGTGTGAGGGGTTAGTGTGTGTGGGGGGTCAGTGTGTGTGCGTGGGGGGGGTCAGTGTGTGTGTGTGGGGGGTCAGTGTGTGTGTGCTGGGGGGTCAGAGTGTGGGTGGGGGGGTCAGTGTGTGTGTGCGTGGGGGGGTCAGTGTGTGTGGGGGGGGTCAGTGTGTATGTGGGGGGTTAGTGTGTGTGTGCATGGGGGTCAGTGTGTGCGTGTGGGGAGTGTTAGTGTGTGTGGGGGGCGTCAGTGTGTGTGTGTGGGGGTGTCAATGATTGTGTGTGGGTGGGGGGTCAGTATGTGTGGGTGGGAGGGTCAGTGTGTGTGTGGGTGGGGTGTCATTATGTGTGGGTGGGGGGATCAGTGTGTGTGTGGGTGGCGGGTTCAGTGTGTGTGTGTGTGGGGGGTCAGTATGTGTGGGTGGGGGGGTCAGTGTGTGTGCGAGGGGGGCTCAGTATGTGCGTGTGGGGGGGTTAGTGCATGTGTGGGGGGTTAGTGTGTGTGGGGGGTCAGTGTGTGTGCGCGTGTGGGGGGGTCAGTATGTGTGTGCCTGGGGGGGTCAGTGTGTGTGCTGGGGGGTTAGTGTGTGTGTGCTGGGGGTTCAGAGTGTGGGTGGGGGTGGTCAGTGTGTGTGTGGGGGGGGTCAGTGTGTGTGTGTGTGTGGGGGGGTCAGTGTGTGTGTGCGTGGGGGGGGTCAGTGTGTGTGTGGGGGGGGTCAGTGTGTATGTGGGGGGTTAGTGTGTGTGTGCATGGGGGGTCAGTGTGTGCATGTGGGGAGTGTTAGTGTGTGTGTGGGGGGTCAGTGTGTGTGTGTGGGGGTGTCAATGATTGTGTGCGTGTGGGGGAGTTAGTGTGAGTGTGTGGGTGGGGGGGTCAGTGTGTGTGTGTGTGGGGGTCAGTGTGTGTGTGTGCGTGTGGGGGGGTCAGTGTGTGTGTGGGGGGGTTAGTGTATGTGCGTGTGGGGGAGGTCAGTGTGTGTGCGTGTGGGGGGGTCATCGTGTATATGTGTGTGGGGGTCAGTGTGTGTGTGGGGGGGGCTAGTGTATTTGTGTGTGGGAGGAGTCAGTGCGTGAGTAGGTGAGGGGGTCAGTGTGTGTGTTTGGGGGGGTCAGTGTGTGTGTGGGGGGTCAGTGTGTGTGTGTGTGTGGGGGGGTCAGTGTGTGTGGGGGGGGTCAGTGTGTGTGTCGGTGGGGTGTCAGTGTGTGTGGGGGGGCAGTGTGTGTGGGGGGTCAGTGTGTGTGTGTGTGTGGGGGTGGGTCAGAGTGTGTTTGGGGCGGGTCAGTGTGTGTGGGTGGGCGGGTCAGTGTGTGTGGGGGGGGTCAGTGTGTGTGTGTGTGGGGGTGGGTCAGAGTGTGTTTGGGGCGGGTCAGTGTGTGTGGGTGGGCGGGTCAGTGTGTGTGTGGGGGGTCAGTGTGTGGTGGATCAGTGTGTGTGGGGGGGTCAGTGTGTGCGTGGGGTGGGGTCAGTGTGTGTGGGGGGGGTCAGTGTGTGTGGGTGGGCGGGTCAGTGTGTGTGGGGGATCAGTGTGTGTGGGGGGGTCAGTGTGTGCGTGGGGAGGGGGTCAGTGTGTGTGGGGGGGGGTCAGTGTGTGTGTGTGGGGGTCAGAGTGTGTGTGAGGTTGGTCAGTGAGTGTGTGTGTGGGGGGGTCAGTGTATGTGTGTTGGGTCGGTTAGTGTGTGTGCGAGGGGGGGTCAGTATGTGCCTGTGGGCGGCGTCAGTGTGCGTCTGGGGGTCCGTGTGTGTGGGGGGGGTTAGTGTGTGCGTGGGGGGTCACTGTGTGTGTGGGTGAGGGGGTCAGTGTATGTGTGACTAGGGCTGTCAGTATGTGTTGGTGGGGGGGTCAGTGTGGACGTGGTAGGGGGGGTCAGTGTGTGTCTGTGGGGGGATCAGTGTGTGTGTGGGGGTTTTTGTGTGTGTGGGGGGTCAGTGTGTGTGTGGGGGAGGTCACTGTGTGTGCGTGTGGGGGGGTCAGTGTGTGTGTGGGGGTTTTTGTGTGTGTGGGGGGTCAGTGTGTGTGTGGGGGAGGTCACTGTGTGTGCGTGTGGGGGGGTCAGTGTGTGAGTAGGTGAGATGGTCAGTGTGTGTGTTTGGGGGGGTCAGTGTGTATGTGGGGGTCAGTGTGTGTGTGTGGGGGGTCAGTGTGTGTGGGGGGCTGTGTGTGGGGGGGGGGTCAGTGTGTGTGTGTGTGGGGGTGGGTAAGAGTGTGTTTGGGGCGGGTCAGTGTGTGTGGGGTGGTCAGTGTGTGTGGGGGGGTCAGTGTGTGTGGGGTGGTCAGTGTGTGGGGGATCAGTGTGTGTGGGTGGTCAGTGTGTGCGTGGGGAGGGGGTCAGTGTGTGTGTGGGGGGGTCAGTGTGTGTGGGGGGGGTCAGTGTGTGTGTGGGGGGGTCAGAGTGTGTGTGAGGTTGGTCAGTGAGTGTGTGTGTGGGGGGGTCTGTGTGTGTGTGTGGGGGGGTCAGTGTGTGTGTGGAGGGGTCAGTGTGTGTGTGTGGGGCGTCAGTGTGCGTCTGGGGGTCAGTGTGTGTGTGTGGGGCGTCAGTGTGCGTGTGGGAGGGTTGTGTGTTTGAGGGGGATCAGTGTGTGTGTGTGTGGGGGGGTCAGAGTGTGTTTTTTTGGGGGGGATCAGTATGTGTGTGTGTGTGTGCGTGGGGGGGTCAGTATGTGTGTGTTTGTGGGGGGGTCAGTGTGTGTGCATGGGGGGGTTATTGTGTTTGTGTGCATGGGGGGGTCTGTGTGTGTGTGGGAGGGGGTCAGTGTGTGTGTGGGGGGTCAGTGTGTGTGTGGGGTCAGTGTGTGTGTGTGTGTGTGTGTGGGGCCAGTGTGTGTGTGGGGGGGTCAGTGTGTGTGTGTGAGGGGGGTCAGTGTGTGTGTGGGGTCAATGTGTGTGTGGGGGGGGGGTCGATGTGTTTGTGAGGGGGGTCGGTGTGTGTGTGTGGGGGGTTCAGGGTGTGTGTATGGGGGGGTCAGTGCGTGTGGGGGGTGTCAGTGTGAATGCGGGGGGTCAGTGTGTGTGGGGGGGGTCAGTGTGTGTGCATGGGGCGGTTAGTATGTGTGTGCGTGGGTGGGGTCTGTGTGTGTGTGGGGGGTCAGTGTGTGTGTGTGTGGGGGGGGTCATTGTGTGTGCGTGGGGTGGGTTAGTGTGTGTGTGTGGCGGGGGGGCCAGTGTGTGTGTGTGTGTGTGTGTGGGGTCAGTGTGTGTTTGTGGGGTTGGTCAGTGTGTGTACATTGGGGGGTTAGTGTGTGTGTGCTTGGGGGGGTCGATATGTGTGTGGTGGGTTAGTGTGTGTGTGGGTGTGTGTGTGTGGGGAGTCAGTGTTTCAGTGGGGGTGTCAGCGTGTGTGTGGGTGTGGGGTGGTCAGTGTGTGTGGGGGGGTCAGTGTGTGTGTGTGTGTGGGGGTCAGTGTGTGTGTGTGTGGGGGGGTCAGTGTGTGTGGGGGGGTTTTTGTGTGTGTGGGGGGTCAGTGTGTGTGTGTGTGGGGGGGTCAGTGTGTGTGCGTGGGGGGGTCAGTGTGTGTGTGGGGGTTTTTGTGTGTGTGGGGGGTCAGTGCGTGTGTGGGGGAGGTCACTGTGTGTGCGTGTGGGGGGGTCAGTGTGTGTATGTGTGGGGGGGTCAGTGTGTGTGCGTGGGGGGGTCAGTGTGTGTGCGTGCGAGGGTCAGTGTGTGTGTGGGGGAGGGGTCAGTGTGTGTGCGTGGGAGGGTCAGTGTGTGTGTGGGGGAGGTCACTGTGTGTGCGTGTGGGGGGGTCAGTGTGTGTGTGTGGGGGGGTCAGTGTGTGTGCGTGGGGGGGTCAGTGTGTGTGCGTGGGAGGGTCAGTGTGTGTGTGTGGGAGGTCACTGTGTGTGCGTGTGGGGGGGTCAGTGTATGTGTGTGTGGTGGGTCAGTGTGTGTGTGTGGGGGGGTCAGTGTGTGTGCGTGGGGGGGTCAGTGTGTGTGGGGGTTTTTGTGTGTGTGGGGGGGTCAGTGTGTGTGCGTGGGGGTGTCAGTGTGTGTGCGTGGGGGGGGTCAGTGTGTGTGTGTGGGAGGGGTCAGTGTGTGTAGGTGAGGGGGTCAGTGTGTGTGTTTGGGGGGGTCAGTGTGTGTGTGGGGGGTGTCACTGTGTGTGTGGGTGGGGGGGTCAGTGTGTGTGTGTGGGGGGGTCAGTGTGTGTGTGGGGGGGGTCAGTGTGTGTGTGCGTGTGGGGGGGGTCAGTGTGTCCATGGGGGGGTTAGTGTACGTGCGTATGGGGGAGGTCAGTGTGTGTGCGTGTGGGGGGGGGGGTCATTGTGTATATGTGTGGGGGCGTCAGTGTGTGTGTGTGGGGGGTTAGTGTATGTGTGTGGGAGGGGTCAGTGTGTGAGTAGGTGAGATGGTCAGTGTGTGTGTTTGGGGGGGTCAGTGTGTGTGTGGGGTTCAGTGTGTGTGTGTGTGTGGGGGGGGTCAGTGTGTGTGTGTGAGGGGTCAGTGTGTGTGTCGGTGGGGTGTCAATGTGTGTGGGGGGCTGTGTGTGGGGGGGGTCAGTGTGTGTGTGTGTGGGGGTGGGTAAGAGTGTGTTTGGGGCGGGTCAGTGTGTGTGGGGTGGTCAGTGTGTGTGGGGGGGGTCAGTGTGTGTGGGGTGGTCAGTGTGTGGGGGATCAGTGTGTGTGGGTGGTCAGTGTGTGCGTGGGGAAGGGGTCAGTGTGTGTGGGGGGGGGTCAGTGTGTGTGGGGGGGGTCAGTGTGTGTGTGGGGGGGTCAGAGTGTGTGTGAGGTTGGTCAGTGAGTGTGTGTGTGGGGGGGTCTGTGTGTGTGTGTGGGGGGGTCAGTGTGTGTGTGGAGGGGTCAGTGTGTGTGTGTGGGGCGTCAGTGTGCGTCTGGGGGTCAGTGTGTGTGTGTGGGGCGTCAGTGTGCGTGTGGGAGGGTTGTGTGTTTGAGGGGGATCAGTGTGTGTGTGTGTGTGGTGGGGGTCAGTGTGTATGGGGTGTGTGTGTGGGGGGGGTCAGAGTGTGTTTTTTTGGGGGGGATCAGTATGTGTGTGTGTGTGTGTGCGTGGGGGGTCAGTCTGTGTGTGTTTGTGGGGGGGTCAGTGTGTGTGCATGGGGGGGTTATTGTGTTTGTGTGCATGGGGGGTCTGTGTGTGTGTGTGTGTGGGAGGGGGTCAGTGTGTGTGTGTGGGGTGTCAGTATGTGTGTGAGGGGGGTCAGTGTGTGTGTGGGGGGTCAGTGTGTGTGTGGGGTCAGTGTGTGTATGAGGGGGGTCAGTGTGTGTGTGTGTGTGTGTGTGGGGCCAGTGTGTGTGTGGGGGGTCAGTGTGTGTGTGTGAGGGGGGTCAGTGTGTGTGTGGGGTCAATGTGTGTGTGGGGGGGGTCGATGTGTTTGTGAGGGGGGTCAGTGTGTGTGTGTGGGGGGTTCAGGGTGTGTGTATGGGGGGGTCAGTGTGTGTGGGGGGTGTCAGTGTGTGTGAGAGGGGTCAGTGTGTGTGTGGGGAGTCAGTGTGTGTGTGCGGGGGGTCAGTGTGTGTGGGGGGGTCAGTGTGTGTGCATGGGGCGGTTAGTATGTGTGTGCGTGGGTGGGGTCTGTGTGTGTGTGGGGGGTCAGTGTGTGTGTGTGAGTGTGGGGGGGGTCAGTGTTTCAGTGGGGGTGTCAGTGTGTGTGTGGGGGGGTCAGTGTGTGTGTGTGGGGGGGGGTCAGTGTGTTTGTGTGGGGAGTCAGTGTGTGTGTGAGGGGGGTCAATGTGTGTGTGGGGGGTTTAGTGTGTGTGTATGGGGGGTCAGTGTGTGTGTGTGGGGGGGTCAGTGTGTGTGTGGGGGGTTTAGTGTGTGTGTATGGGGGGTCAGTGTGTGTGTGTGGGGGGGTCAGTGTGTGTGTGTGGGGGGGTCAATGTGTGTGTGTGTGGGGAGTCAGTGTGTGTGTGTGTGGGGGGGGTCAGTGTGTGTGCATGGGGTGGGTTAGTGTGTGTGTGTGTGTGGCGGGGGGGCCAGTGTATGTGTGTGTGTGGGGTCAGTGTGTGTTTGTGGGGTTGGTCAGTGTGTGTACATTGGGGGGTTAGTGTGTGTGTGCTTGGGGGGGTCGATATGTGTGTGGTGGGTTAGTGTGTGTGTGGGTGTGTGTGTGTGGGGAGTCAGTGTTTCAGTGGGGGTGTCAGCGTGTGTGTGGGTGTGGGGTGGTCAGTGTGTGTGGGGGGGTCAGTGTGTGTGTGTGTGGGGGTCAGTGTGTGTGTGGGGGGGTCAGTGTGTGTGGAGTGTGTGTGTGGGGGGGTGTCTGTGTGTGTGGGGGGGTCAGTGTTTGTGTGGGGGTATCAGTGTGTGTGATGGGGGGGTCAGTGTGTGTGGGGGGGTCAGTGTGTGTGTGGGTGTGTGTATGCGTGTGGGGCGGGTCAGTGTGTGTGGGGGGTTCAGTGTGTGTATGGGTTATGTGTGTGTGGGGGGTCAGTGAGTGTGGGGGCAGTGTTTGTGTGGGGGGATCAGTGTGTGTGGGGGAGTGTTAGTGTGTACGTGGGGGGGGTTAGTGTGTATGTGGGGGGGTCAGTGTGTGTGTGTGGGGGTCAGTATGTATGTGTGTAAGGTGGGTTGTGTGTGGGGGGGGGTCAATGTGTGTGGGGGGTCAGTGTGTGCGTGGGGGGTCAGTGTGTGTGTGTGGGGTCACTGTGTGTGTGGGGGGTCAGTGTGTGTGTGTGGGGGGGGTCAGTGTGTGTAGGGGGGTCAGTGTGTGTGGGGGGTCAGTGTGTACTTGGGGGGGTCAGTGTGTGTGTGGGGGGATCAGTGTGTGTACATGGGATTAGTGTGTGTGCATGGGGGGGTCTGTGTGTGTGTGGGGGGGGTCAGTGTGTGTGTGGAGGGGTCAGTGTGTGTGTGTGTGGGGCGTCAGTGTGTGTGTGGGAGGGTTGTGTGTTTGAGGGGGGTCAGTGTGTGTGTATGTGGGGGGGGTCAGTGTGTGTGTGTGTGGTGGGGGTCAGTGTGTGTGGGGTGTGTGTGTGTGGGGGTCAGAGTGTGTTTTTTGGGGGGATCAGTGTGTGTGTGTGTGTGCGTGGGGGGGTCAGCGTGAGTGTGTCTGAGGGATCAGTGTTTGTGTGGGGGGGTCAGTATGTGTGTGTTTGTGGGGTGTTCAGTGTGTGTGTGAGGGGGTCAGTGTGTGTGCATGGGGGGTTATTGTGTTTGTGTGCATGGGGGGTTCAGTGTGTGTGTGTGTGGGGGGGTCAGTGTGTGTGCGGGGGGTGTCAGTATGTGTGTGAGGGGGGTCAGTGTGTGTGGGGGGGGTCAGTGTGTGTGTGTGGGGTCAGTGTGTGTATGTGGGGGGTCAGTGTGTGTGTGTGTAGGGTCAGTGTGTGTGTGGGGTCAATGTGTGTGTGGGGGGTCGATGTGTTTGTGAGGGGGGTCAGTGTGTGTGTGGGGGGGGTTCAGGGTGTGTGTATGGAGGGGCCAGTGTGTGTGCGGGGGGTCAGTGTGTGTGAGGGGGGTCAGTGTGTGTGTGGGAAGTCAGTGTGTGTGTGGGTGTGTGTATGCGTGTGGGGCGGGTCAGTGTGTGTGGAGGGTTCAGTGTGTGTATGTGTTATGTGTGTGTGGGGGGTCAGTGAGTGTGGGGGGGCAGTGTTTGTGTGGGGGGATCAGTGTGTGTGGGGGAGTGTTAGTGTGTGTGAGGGTGGAGTCAGTGTGTGCGTGGGGGGGTTAGTGTGTGTGTGGGGGGGTCAGTGTGTGTGTGTAGGGGTCAGTATGTGTGTGTGTAAGGTGGGTTGTGTGTGGGGGGGTCAATGTATGTGGGGGGTCAGTGTGTGCGTGGGGGGTCAGTGTGTGTGGGGGGGGTCACTGTGTGTGGGGGGGTCAGTGTGTGTGTGTCTGTGGGGGTGTCAGTGTGTGTGAGGGGGCAGTGTGTGTGTGGGGAGGGGAGTATGTGAGAGGGGTCTGTGTGTGTTTGGGGTGGAGTGTGTGAGTGGTGTCTGTGTGGTGTCAGTGTGTGTGTGGGGGTGTCAGTGTGTGTGTGGGGGTGTCAGTGTGTGTGTGGGGGGGGGTCGGTGTGTGTGTGTGTGGGGTCAGTCAGTGTGTGTGTGGGGGGTGTCAGTTTGTGTGGGGGGGTTCAGTGTGTGTGTGTGGGGGGGGTCTGTGTGTGTGTGGGGTGTCAGTGTGTGTGTGTGTGGGGGGGTCAGTGTGTGTGTGGGGGGGTCGGTGTGTGTGGGGGCGGTCAGTGTGTGTGTGTGTGGGGTCAGTCAGTGTGTGTGTGGGGGGTGTCAGTTTGTGTGGGGGGGGTTCAGTGTGTGTGTGTGGGGGGGGGTCTGTGTGTGTGTGGGGTGTCAGTGTGTGTGTGTGTGTGGGGGGTCAGTGTGTGTAGGGGGGTCAGTGTGTGTGGGGAGTCACTGTGTGTGCGGGGGTCAGTGTGTGTGTGGGGGGTCACTGTGTGTGGGGGGGTCAGTGTGTGTGTGTGTGTGGGGGGTCAGTGTGTGTAGGGGGGTCAGTGTGTGTGAGGGGTCAGTGTGTATGTGGGGGGGTCAGTGTGTGTGTGTAGGGGGTCAGTGTGTGTGTGTGTGGGGGGGGTCAGTGTGTGTGTGGGGGGTGTCAGTATGTGTGTGAGGGGGGTCAGTGTGTGTGGGGGGGGTCAGTGTGTGTGTGTGGGGTCAGTGTGTGTATGTGGGGGGTCAGTGTGTGTGTGTGTAGGGTCAGTGTGTGTGTGGGGTCAATGTGTGTGTGGGGGGTCGATGTGTTTGTGAGGGGGGTCAGTGTGTGTGTGTGGGGGGTTCAGGGTGTGTGTATGGGGGGGCCAGTGTGTGTGTGCGGGGGGTCAGTGTGTGTGAGGGGGGTCAGTGTGTGTGTGGGAAGTCAGTGTGTGTGTGGGTGTGTGTATGCGTGTGGGGCGGGTCAGTGTGTGTGGGGGGTTCAGTGTGTGTATGTGTTATGTGTGTGGGGGGGGTCAGTGAGTGTGGGGGAGCAGTGTTTGTGTGGGGGGATCAGTGTGTGTGGGGGAGTGTTAGTGTGTGTGAGGGTGGAGTCAGTGTGTGCGTGGGGGGGGTTAGTGTGTGTGTGGGGGGGTCAGTGTGTGTGTGTAGGGGTCAGTATGTGTGTGTGTAAGGTGGGTTGTGTGTGGGGGGGTCAATGTGTGTGGGGGGTCAGTGTGTGCGTGGGGGGTCAGTGTGTGTGTGGGGGGTCACTGTGTGTGGGGGGGTCAGTGTGTGTGTGTGGGGGGGTGTCAGTGTGTGTGTGGGGGTGTCAGTGTGTGTGAGGGGGCAGTGTGTGTGTGGGGAGGGGAGTATGTGAGAGGGGTCTGTGTGTGTTTGGGGTGGAGTGTGTGAGTGGTGTCTGTGTGGTGTCAGTGTGTGTGTGGGGGTGTCAGTGTGTGTGTGGGGGGGTCGGTGTGTGTGTGTGGGGGGTCAGTCAGTGTGTGTGTGGGGGGTGTCAGTTTGTGTGGGGGGGTTCAGTGTGTGTGTGTGGGGGGGGTCTGTGTGTGTGTGGGGTGTCAGTGTGTGTGTGTGTGTGGGGGGGTCAGTGTGTGTGTGGGGGGGTCGGTGTGTGTGGGGGCGGTCAGTGTGTGTGTGTGTGTGGGGTCAGTCAGTGTGTGTGTGGGGGGTGTCAGTTTATGTGGGGGGGGTTCAGTGTGTGTGTGTGGGGGGGGTCTGTGTGTGTGTGGGGTGTCAGTGTGTGTGTGTGTGGGGGGGGTCAGTGTGTGTAGGGGGGTCAGTGTGTGTGTGGGGGGTCACTGTGTGTGGGGGGGGTCAGTGTGTGTGTGGGGGGTCACTGTGTGTGGGGGGGGTCAGTGTGTGTGTGTGTGTGGGGGGTCAGTGTGTGTAGGGGGATCAGTGTGTGTGAGGGGTCAGTGTGTATGTGGGGGGGTCAGTGTGTGTGTAGGGGGTCAGTGTGTGTGTGTGTGGGGGGTCAGTGTGCATGTGTGGCGGGGTCAGTGTGTGTGGGGGGGTCAGTGTGCATGTGGGGGGGTCAGTGTGTGTGTGTGTGTGTGTGTGGGGGGGGGTCAGTGTGTGTGGGGTGGTTAAGTGTGTTTGTGTGCATGGGAGAGGTCGGCGTGTGTGTGGGGGGGTCAGTGTGTGTGTGGGGGGGTCAGTGTGTGTGTGTTGGGATTGTGTGTGTGGGAGGGTCAATGTGTTTGTGGTGGCGTTAGTGTCTGTGTGGGGGGGTCAGTGTGTAAGTGTGGGGGAGGTCAGTGTGTGTGTGGGGGGGGTCAGTGTGTGTGTGGGGCTGTGTGTGGGGGGGGGTCAGTGTGTGTGGGGTGGTCAGTGTGTGTGGGGGCGGTCAGTTTGTGTGTGTGGGGGGGTGTCAGTGTGTGTGTGGGGGGGTCGGTGTGTGTGTGTGGGGGTGTCAGTGTGTGTGTGGGGGTGTCAGTGTGTGTGAGGGGCAGTGTGTGTGTGGGGAGGGGAGTATGTGAGAGGGGTCTGTGTGTGTTTGGGGTGGAGTGTGTGAGTGGTGTCTGTGTGGTGTCAGTGTGTGTGTGGGGGTGTCAGTGTGTGTGTGGGGGTGTCAGTGTGTGTGTGGGGGGGTCGGTGTGTGTGTGTGGGGGTGTCAGTGTGTGTGTGGGGGTGTCAGTGTGTGTGTGGGGGGGTCGGTGTGTGTGTGTGGGGGTATCAGTGTGTGTGTGTGTGTGAGTGGTCAGTGTGTGTGTGTGGGGGGGTCGGTGTGTGTGGGGGCGGTCAGTGTGTGTGTGGGGTCAGTCAGTGTGTGTGTGGGGGGTGTCAGTTTGTGTGGGGGGGGTTCAGTGTGTGTGTGTGTGTGTGTGTGTGGGGGTCTGTGTGTGTGTGGGGGTGTCAGTGTGTGTGTGTGTGTGAGTGGTCAGTGTGTGTGTGGGGGGGGTCGGTGTGTGTGGGGGGGTCTGTGTGTGTGTGGGGTCAGTCAGTGTGTGTGTGGGGGGGGTTCAGTGTGTGTGTGTGGGGGGGTCTGTGTGTGTGTGGGGTGTCAGTGTGTGTGTGTGGGGGGGTCAGTGTGTGTGTGGGGGGGGTCAGTGTGTGTGGGGGGGTCAGTGTGTGTGTGTGGAGGGGTCAGTGTGTGGGGTGGTTAAGTGTGTTTGTGTGCATAGCAGAGGTTGGTGTGTGTGGGGGGGTCAGTGTGTGTGTGGGGGGGTCAGTGTGTGTGTGTTGGGATTGTGTGTGTGGGAGGGTCAATGTGTTTGTGGTGGTGTCAGTGTCTGTGTGGGGGGGTCAGTGTGTAAGTGTGGGGGGGGTCAGTGTGTGTGTGGGGGGTCAGTGTGTGCGTGGGGGGTCAGTGTGTGTGTGGGGGGTCTCTGTGTGTGGGGGGGGTCAGTGTGTGTGTGTGTGGGGGGGTCAGTGTGTGTAGGGGGTTCAGTGTGTGTGAGGGGTCAGTGTGTATGTGGGGGGGTCAGTGTGTGTGTGTAGGGGGTCAGTGTGTGTGTGTGTGGGGGGTCAGTGTGCATGTGTGGCGGGGTCAGTGTGTGTGGGGGGGTCAGTGTGCATGTGGGGGGGTCAGTGTGTGTGTGTGTGTGGGGGGGTCAGTGTGTGTGTGGGGTGGTTAAGTGTGTTTGTGTGCATGGGAGAGGTCGGCGTGTGTGTGTGGGGGGTCAGTGTGTGTGTGGGGGGGTCAGTGTGTGTGTGTTGGGATTGTGTGTGTGGGAGGGTCAATGTGTTTGTGGTGGCGTTAGTGTCTGTGTGGGGGGGTCAGTGTGTAAGTGTGGGGGGGGTCAGTGTGTGTGTGGGGGGGTCAGTGTGTGTGTGGGGCTGTGTGTGGGGGGGGTCAGTGTGTGTGGGGTGGTCAGTGTGTGTGGGGGGCGGTCAGTTTGTGTGTGTGGGGGGGTGTCAGTGTGTGTGAAGGGGCAGTGTGTGTGTGGGGAGGGGAGTATGTGAGAGGGGTCTGTGTGTGTTTGGGGTGGAGTGTGTGAGTGGTGTCTGTGTGGTGTCAGTGTGTGTGTGGGGGTGTCAGTGTGTGTGTGGGGGGGTCGGTGTGTGTGTGTGGGGGTGTCAGTGTGTGTGTGGGGGTGTCAGTGTGTGTGAGGGGGCAGTGTGTGTGTGGGGAGGGGAGTATGTGAGAGGGGTCTGTGTGTGTTTGGGGTGGAGTGTGTGAGTGGTGTCTGTGTGGTGTCAGTGTGTGTGTGGGGGTGTCAGTGTGTGTGTGGGGGGGTCGGTGTGTGTGGGGGCGGTCAGTGTGTGTGTGTGTGGGGTCAGTCAGTGTGTGTGTGGGGGGTGTCAGTTTGTGTGGGGGGGGTTCAGTGTGTGTGTGTGTGTGTCAGTGTGTGTGTGTGGGGGGGTCAGTGTGTGTGTGGGGGGATCAGTGTGTGTGTGGGGGGACCAGTGTGTGTGTGGGGGGGTCGGTGTGTGTGGGGGCGGTCAGTGTGTGTGGGGTCAGTCAGTGTGTGTGTGGGGGGTGTCAGTTTGTGTGTGGGGGGGTTCAGTGTGTGTGTGTGGGGGGGGTCTGTGTGTGTGTGGGGTGTCAGTGTGTGTGTGTGTGTGGGGGGGTCAGTGTGTGTGTGGGGGGGTCAGTGTGTGTGGGGGGGGGCAGTGTGTGTGTGTGGAGGGGTCAGTGTGTGTGTGTGGGGTGGTTAAGTGTGTTTGTGTGCATGGGAGAGGTTGGTGTGTGTGGGGGGGTCAGTGTGTGTGTGGGGGGGTCAGTGTGTGTGTGTTGGGATTGTGTGTGTGGGAGGGTCAATGTGTTTGTGGTGGTGTCAGTGTCTGTGTGGGGGGGTCAGTGTGTAAGTGTGGTGGGGGGGTCAGTGTGTGTGTGGGGGGGTCAGTGTGTGTGTGGGGCTGTGTGTGTGGGGGGGTCAGTGTGTGTGGGGTGGTCAGTGTGTGTGGGGGGCGGTCAGTTTGTGTGTGTGTGGGGGGGTGTCAGTGTGTGTGAGGGGCAGTGTGTGTGTGGGGAGGGGAGTATGTGAGAGGGGTCTGTGTGTGTTTGGGGTGGAGTGTGTGAGTGGTGTCTGTGTGGTGTCAGTGTGTGTGTGGGGGTGTCAGTGTGTGTGTGGGGGTGTCAGTGTGTGTGTGGGGGGGTCGGTGTGTGTGGGGGCGGTCAGTGTGTGTGTGTGTGGGGTCAGTCAGTGTGTGTGTGGGGGGTGTCAGTTTGTGTGGGGGGGGTTCAGTGTGTGTGTGTGTGGGGGGGGGGTCCGTGTGTGTGTGGGGTGTCAGTGTGTGTGTGTGTGGGGGGGGGTCAGTGTGTGTGTGTGGGGGGGTCAGTGTGTGTGTGTGGAGGGGTCAGTGTGTGTGTGTGGGGGGGTCAGTGTGTGTGTGGGGGGTCAGTATGTGCGTGGGGGGGTCAGTGTGTGTGTGTGTGGGGGGGTCAGTGCGTGTGTGTGGGGGGGTCAGTGTGTGTGTGGGGGGTCAGTGTGTGTGTGTGGAGGGGTCAGTGTGTGTGTGTGTGGGGGGTCAGTATGTGCGTGGGGGGGTCAGTGTGTGTGCGTGTGGGGGGGTCAGTGTGTGTGTGTGGGGGGGGTCTGTGTGTGTGTGGGGTGTCAGTGTGTGTGTGTGGGGGGGGTCAGTGTGTGTGGGGGGGTCAGTGTGTGTGTGTGGAGGGGTCAGTGTGTGTGTGTGGGGGGTCAGTATGTGCGTGGGGGGGTCAGTGTGTGTGCGTGTGGGGGGGTCAGTGCGTGTGTGTGGGGGGGTCAGTGTGTGTGGGGGGGTTCAGTGTGTGTGTGTGGAGGGGTCAGTGTGTGTGTGTGGGGGGGTCAGTATGTGTGCGTGGGGGGTCAGTGTGTGTGCATGTGTGGGGATCAGTGTGTGTGTGGGGGGGGGTCAGTGTGCACGTGGGGGGGCGTCAGTGTGTGTGTGGGGGGTCAGTGTGTGTGTGCGTGGGGGTGTCAATGTGTGTGTGTGGGGGAGGGTCAGAGTGTGTGCGTCTAGGGGGACTCAGTGTGTGTGAGGGGTCAGTGTGTGTGTGTGTGTGTGTGGGGGGGGGGGGGGGGTGGGGGGCGGTGGGGTGTCAGTGTGTGGGGGTTCCTGAGTGTGGTCCTTGTCCTGTCTTTGCTGACCAGGTGTTTGCAATGTCCTCTCCAATCTCCCCAAGTATCTCATTGTCAAATATCTCTCAATCCTGTCCCCGAAATGTTTATTTGAACATGTTTTTTCTGTGAAAAATGTTTGATTATTGTGAGCTATTTTTGGGATTTTTTAAGATTCCTACAGGAGAGTTTTAAAACAACTTCTCAGTCTCAGCAAAATGTCAGAACTGATCATTAACCTCAGAAAGAAATGAGGGGAATACGCCCCCCACTTACATCAACGGAGCGGAGGTTACAGGGTGGAGAGCATCAAGTTCCTCAGAGTGACGATAAAACAATCTGTCCTGGACATCCCACGTAGATGTGATGGTGAAGAAGGCACAACAACATCTCTTCTTTCTCAGGCAGCTCAGGAAATTCAGCCTGTCCATAAGGACCCAAACCAACCTCTACAGATGCACAATTGAGAGCATAGTGTCTGGGTACATACTGGCCCAGGACTGTAAGAAACTGCAGAAGGTGGTGTGCACAGCCCAGACCATTACAGAAGCCAACTTCCCATCCATGGACTCCATTTACACAGCCCATTGCCACAGAAAGGCTGCCAACATCATCAAAGATCCCTCCCAGCCCAATAATACTTTCCTACAACCTCTTCCATCAGGCAGAAGATACAGAAGCCTGAACACACGCAACAGCAGGTTCAGGAACTGCTTCTTCCCCGCTGTTATTAGACTGATGAAAGGACTCTCTAACTTCAAATAACACTGACCGTGTTAATGTTGATCTTGCCGAGCACACACCCTGTGCAGTACAACCTGTTTGCCTCTGTCTAGTTTATAGGAGAAAGTGAGGTCTGCAGATGCTGGAGATCAGAGCTGAAAATGTGCTGCTGGAAAAGCGCAGCAGGCCAGGCAGAAGGGCTTATGCCCGAAACGTCGATTCTCCTGTTCCCTGGATGCTGCCTGACCTGCTGCGCTTTTCCAGCAACACATTTTCAGCTCTGTCTAGTTTATACTCAGTTATGACCTGTATGTCCTTGCTTACTATGATCTGCCTGTACTGCTCATAAACAAAGTTTTCACTGTACGTGGGTACACGTCATAATAAATACGATAAAAAACTAAAAAAGAAATTTAGAAAAATGAAACGTTGAGGCATTAAGTTAACACTCGGAGAGTTGTCAGAGTCGCGCAGCTGTTGACGCCATGAGTGTGTGCCTACACCTACACCTTTCTGACGGCTGCCACTCACCCACACAACACTCTGCCTTCAGGCCATCAGTAACTAAACAAATTCCAAGCGGTTTTCACACCCCCACCTCTGCCCAGTCTGTCTCTCAGCCATGCTGCAATCTGGCTCTCTGTCTGCTCTTAGAACATCCCTTTCTCCCAGTAACACACGACTCTGGCCCTGAGGCAATGAAATCCTACAGCGTCGGTGGAAAACTAGGGTTTGATCCCAAGCAGCTGCATCATGTCCCAGTTTGACAGGATTTAGTCACATCTTCATCCAAATGACCCCCGTAAACTCCTCTCTCACTGTCGGAGGGGCAGGTGGATGTATTTATTGTCACACGTATTTTGTTACAAAAACACAGTGAAAAGTGTTGGATAGTGTCACCACTCTCTGGCACCATCTTAAAACACAGAAAAATAAACCAAAACACAGAACACAAAGGCAGAAAATAAAGGAAAAGTTTTCTCTTACTCATTTGTGGGTGTCGCTGGCTAGGCCAGCATTTATTGCCCATCCCTAATTGCCCAGAGATTGGTTAGAGTTAACCACATTGCTGTGGGTCTGGAGACACATGTAGGCCAGACCAGGTAAGGATGGCAGATTTCCTTCCCTAAAGGGGCATTAGTGAACCAGACGGGGTTTTTCATAACAATCAGCAAATGGATTCATGGCCATCAGACTCTTAATTCCAGATTTTTATTGAATTCAAATTCCACAACCTGCTGTGGTGGGGTTTGAACCCAGGTCCTGAGAACATTACCTGGGCCTCTGGGTTAACAGTGCTGTAATAATACCACTAGGCCACTGCCTCTCCCAAATGTCACAGCCCTTCCTGTTAAGTGCTCTGACATGGACCATGGGTGGTCAGGCACACCCCCCCTTCGCCGTGTTGTCACCGCTGGAACAGAAGTTGCCCGATCCTCAGGGCCAACTCCCCTCCACCGACACCCTCATCACCATGAGTCCTCGCTGGACCTCAGCGACTCAGACGGCACAGATACCACTGGGGAACACACCGGCTCAAACCCGACACTACTGCCATCGCCATGACTCTGCTTCAGACCCATCCTGCTGAAGGAGCCTGCTCCCAATCCCACCTCCTCCACCGGCTCCATGTATCTGCAGCACGCACAGCCACCACTGGGAACCCGTTACCGTCTCCTAATGTCAATGCTGCTCCAGACTCATTACAACAACAACTTGCATTTAGACAGCACCCTCGATGTTTATCAAAGGTGCTGCGTTTCCCAGGAACAATCATCAAACTAAAGCTGACTCAAAGACAGAGATATCGGGCAAGTCGTCAACAACTTGTTTTAAGAGAGAAAAAAAAGCAAAGAACTGTGGAGGCTGGAAATCAGAAACAAGAATAGAAATTGCTGGAGAAACTCAGCAGGTCTGGTAGCAAGAAACAGAGTTAACATTCTGAGTTCCATGTGAATTCTTCAGAACTTCTGATGACCAGATCTGGAAAGTTTAAATCTGTCTCTCTCTTTGCACGCAGGACTGTTGCAGCTGCTGAGTTTCTCCAGTAATCTCAGAATCCCCAAAGTGTGGAAAGAGGCCATTGAGCCCATCAAGTCTGCACTGACCCTATCCCCATCCGCGCACCCGGCCCCTATTTACATGGCTATCATCTGCTCATCCCTAGACACCTCCCTCCCCTTCCTGGACCTCTCCATCTCCATCAGTGACGACCGACTTGACACTGACATTTTCTACAAACCCACCGACTCCCACAGCTACCTGGATTACACCTCTTCCCACCCTACCTCTTGCAAAAATGCCATCCCGTATTCCCAATTCCTCTGCCTCCGCCGTATCTGCTCCCAGGAGGAGCAGTTCCACCATAGAACACACCAGATGGCCTCCTTCTTTAGAGACCGCAATTTCCCTTCCCACGTGGTTAAAGATGCCCTCCAACGCATCTCGTCCACATCCCGCACCTCCGCCCTCAGACCCAACCCCTCCAACCGCAACAAGGACAGAACGCCCCTGGTGCTCACCTTCCACCCTACCAACCTTCGCATAAACCAAATCATCCGCCGACATTTCCGCCACCTCCAAACAGACCCCACCACCAGGGATATATTTCCCTCCCACCCCTCTCCGCCTTCCGCAAAGACCGTTCCCTCCGTGACTACCTGGTCAGGTCCACGCCCCCCCCTACGACCCACCCTCCCATCCTGGCACTTTCCCCTGCCACCGCAGGAACTGTAAAACCTGTGCCCACACCTCCTCCCTCACCTCCATCCAAGGCCCTAAAGGAGCCTTCCACATCCATCAAAGTTTTACCTGCAAATCCACTAATATCATTTATTGTATCCGTTGCTCCCGATGCGGTCTCCTCTACATTGGGGAGACTGGGCGCCTCCTAGCAGAGCGCTTTAGGGAACATCTCCGAGACACCCGCACCAATCAACCAAATCGCCCCGTGGCTCAACATTTCAACTCCCCCTCCCACTCTGCCGAGGATATGGAGGTGCTGGGCCTCCTCCACCGCCGCTCCCTCACCACCAGACGCCTGGAGGAAGAACGCCTCATCTTCCGCCTCGGAACACTTCAACCCCAGGGCATCAATGTGGATTTCAACAGTTTCCTCATTTCCCCTTCCCCCACCTCATCCTAGTTTCTAACCTCCAGCAACACGATCCCCTTGACTTGTCCGGACTTGTCCGACCTGCCCAGCTCCTTTTCCACCTATCCACTCCACCCTCTCCTCCTTGACCTATCACCTTCATCTCCTTCCCCACTGACCTATTGTACTCTATGCTACTCTCTCCCCACCCCCACCCTCCTCTAGCTTATCTCTCCACGCTTCAGGCTCTCTGCCTTTATTCCTGATGAAGGGCTTTTGCCCGAAACGTCGATTTTGCCTGTCCTCGGATGCTGCCTGAATTGCTGTGCTCTTCCAGCACCACTGATCCAGAATTTACCATGGGCAATTTAGTACAGCCAACTCACCCTGACCTGCACATCTTTGGGCTGTGAGAGGAAACCCACACAGACACAGGGAGAACGTGCAAACTCCACACAGACACCCGAGGCTGGAATCGAACCTGGGTCGCTGGTGTTGTGAGGCAGTAGTGCTAACCACTGAGTCATCATGTCACCATTGGAGTCGAGCTGTTGGAGAATTCAAATGAAACCTCCTCCAGATCTGACAATCACTCTGTTTATCACAATCTAATTAGCTCAGGATTTGGAAAGTTGAAGGAAAAAGCACAGTTCACATATGCTCCGTGTTTGGAAGTCTGTGAACATTCATCTGGTTGAAGTAATAACATTTTAAGGAGAATCTTAAAGCAGGAGGGAGTGACGTGGAGAGTGCAGAGTTCCCTGTTTAAGAATGAAACTGTGGCACTGCTGAATTTCACTTGAAGTGCAGAATAAGAATGAACAATGTAACTTTTTTACACCAGCTTTATATCAGTGGATGGTCAGAAAGTGCTTCTTCAGTCACTTCAAGAATGCACATCAAACACATGACTGCACACAGGCTGTTACTGTACAGCACACTGTCCACCAGCCACTCTGATGATGTATAGATTCCCTCCTGTGGAGTTGACTGGGATACACAGCCCAGGCCTGTGCATGTACATGGGCAACTTTCACTGTATTCCAAGTCTCAGTCTGAAACAGGGCCCCCTTTTCACCCGCATTAAGAATGCCCTGGAATGTTTGGTGCATTCGACGGTGGGAGGGCCCCCCTGACAGGTGGAGATGGTCAATAGCTACAGCCAGTCACTGAGCTTCACACAAACCACATGGAGACTGGCAGATTCTCTCAGTGAGCATGTGCGAGTCACTGGAACCAAAAGCATCTTAATCAAACGTTGGCAGGTCTCATCAAATCGATCGGAATATTCTTCAATCTCCTGGTACAAACTGAGCCCTTCATTATTCCACACATTTGCTAAGCACTCAGATCAATCTTTGCTAGTTTGTGGAAATTAGGACATTAAATATTTGAAAACAATTCTTTCCCTGACAGCTCATTACATTCAGTTTTTGAGCTGAGGCCAGGTTCCTTGGGCAGGCAGTGGGAAAGTCCAGGTACTGATCCTGCTGGGATCCCATCATCTTCTCAGTCACAATAGTCCTGAGAAACATCACCTCCCCCCACATTCCCCACTCATTCTCAAACCTGCAGCTCGCAAACTGGGGCTGAGAATTCCTTATCTTTCAGTTGGATACTCTCAGATACCACCTGGAGTTCTGTCATTTCAGAAGGAAATCTCTGCCCCCATTTTGTTTCCTTTTTCTTCGAAGGTTTGGGGTTTTATGCAAGTTTTTCTCTTGTTTTTGGTTGTGCACATCATAGAACATAGAACATAGAACAGTACAGCACAGAACAGGCCCTTCAGCCCACGATGTTGTGTTGACCACTGATCCTCATATATGCACCCTCAAATTTCTGTGACCATATGTATGTCCAGCAGTCTCTTAAATGTCCCCAATGACCTTGCCTCCACAACTGCTGCTGGCAACGCACTCCATGCTCTCACAACACTCATCTTCCTATCATTCACCACACCTTTGGATCTATGTTTTGTTTCTTTACCTGTCCCACTCGCCCTGCATTATCAATGTTGTGCTATGTGAATATTTGCCCTATTACTATTTCCCCACCCTCCCAAACCTGCACTCTGTTCAGTTCTATTGCATCCTCCCTATCCTTTGTTACAATGTACAGACATTGAGCTGAAACATTAATTGCTTCTCTCCCAGCTTCTGCAGTTGGGTTTTTCTCCATCCCCTGTTCTAACAACCATCTTCCTTCGTGCTCAGTGTGATCCCAATCAGTGCCCAGGACTCCTTGGTATCACACTTGCAACCATACCCTGACTTGGAAATATATCCCATTCCTTCAGTGTTCCTGAGTCAAGTTCCCTCCCTCTGACCCTCCACTAGGGGCACTGCAGAGGGTTCAAGCTAGCAGCTCACCACCGCCCTCTCTAGGACAATTAGGGAAGGGCAATAAATGCTGCCTAGTCCCTGAGCCAACATCCCATCAACGATTAAACAAAACTTGGTTGAATGCTGCCATTGTTACTGTATTGCAACTACTTCCAATTAAAGTTTCAAAAAGGAAGATCCTATGCTTTATTCTGGTTTGAGATATTTGATCTCAGCCTGAGTAATGGTTGGGATTAAAGTAATTTCTGTAATTTCAGATGAGGGGATTATAATTAATTTCTGTAATTTCAGATGAGGGGACAGAACGTGGCAGGGAGCGATATCCTTGCTGTTAAAGTGCTTGTGGGTATCACTGATTACAGATCGGGTTTGAATCTTTACCGAGCCCCAGTGATGCTCACTGTGCTCACTTGAGATATGGGGAGGAACCATTATTTCAAAGAACTGAACACAGCCAGTGACAATGGAAGAGGAGAGAGAGCAGGAGTCCGTAAACAGAATGATATTTGGAGACATATGCTGACTGGAAGCAGGTATTGTATAGAGTACATGGAACAGCTGTGGACATTAAGGAATGATACTGTCAGCTACTGGTCATGGGAGAGCAGATGAAGAGTTCTATTGGTGACTCCCATTAAAAGAGTGTTTCTACTTTCTGAAACGTGGCAACTCAGCAGAAAATCTTTTCCAAGGTCTAATTGTTTAGGGAAAGGCTGAAGCTGTTTTCCCTGGAGCATCGGAGGCTGAAGGGTGACCTTATAGAGGTTTATAAAATCATGAGGGGCATGAATAGGGTAAACAGACAGTCTTTTCCCTGGGGTCGGGGAGTCCAGAATTAGAGGGTATAGATTTAGGGTGAGAGGGGAAAGATATAAAAGGATCCATAGAGGCAACATTTTTACACAGAGGGTGGAGTGTATATTGAATGAGCTCCCAGAGGAAGTGGTGGAAGCTGGTTCAATAACAACATTTAAAAGGCATCTGGATGGGTACATGAATAGAAAGGGTTTAGAGGGATATGGGTCAAATGCTGGCAGGTGGGACTAGATTAGGTTGGGATATCTGGTCGGCATGGACAGGTTGGACCGAAGGGTCTGTTTCTGGGTTGTACATCTTGATGACTCTGTGATTCTATGTTTACCTAAGCTTTGAAACATGAACAATCTGTTTAACTTAAAAATCACAGATAAACCCCTTCATTTTCAACCCAGAGTCTCAGGAGAGTTATCTCCAAAATTATGAAACAAAGTAAATAATTTGCAATTTTATTTAATTATTTGTTCATTGTGTTGGAGAACACATGTCCCTGATACAAAGCATCTTTGCACATTAAAATCCTAGATTTAGTCTTGGAACTCACTACCATACTGTGGAACATTGTTTCTAACAAACTGCATCACGTTGCAACTTGTGGGGTTCAGGAATAAGGGAAAGGGAATCCAAAAAAGCCCAGCTTCCACTATTTGTCCATCTCCTGTTATAGTGTTTCACAGGCATCGGCTTAATCTGGGTCACTCTGAGATTTCTATCCTGTATAACCAGAACAGAGAGAAGTCTTGGTGCTTTATAGGAACACTTGTTCTATACATTCTCTTAACTGTGACACTGGGATAGTCACCTCATTTTATTTCCAATGAGAAGATGGAAATATAGGAAATAGAAAATGAAGTCAACCATTTGGGCCCCTTGAACCTGTTCTGTCAAAGGTTGGATCAGGATTGAGCTTCTAACTCCAAGCCCATTGCCTGCACAGTGTGTACTTTGAGAGGAGTTAGTGGTGGAGTGGTAATGTCACTGAAGTAGACAGCCAGAGCCCTCAGGGTCATGCTTCCAGCATGTGGGTTCAAATCTCAGCATGGCAGAGAGGGGAAATTTGAATTCAGTAAAGAGCGAGTCTAATAATGACCCCAAAAACAACATTGCTGATTGTTCAATAATATCTGTTAGGGAAGGAGATCTGCCATCCTTACCCAGTCAGGCCTATGTTTGGCTCCAGACCCACAGTGGTGTGGATGACTCTCAACTGCTCTCAGGGCATTAAATTCTGGCAGAGTCAATGTTGTCCACATCCTAGAAACAAAGAAGACAAGCCTTCTACCCGTTGATATTGTTAATATCAAGAAATCTATCCAAGGCTGCCTTACAGTCAATGAATGGGTTACAGTCAATGACAGGCATCCTGGGACAATGTGTGTGCTGGATACCAATTTGGGGTCGGGGGGTGGGGGGCTTGGGAGCTGTCATTTGTTTTGGTTAAAGCTGTCAGATTTATGACTCTTCCATTGCTGGCCACACAAATAGTCCTGTGCAGTAGCTTCAGCTGGTTTAAGTGAGAAAGGGCTGTTCAATTTAGGCAATTGAGAGGCATTGAAAGATGATTCAAATAGAAACAATGTGCAGGGTTATTGGGAAAAGCACAGCATTGACATTGAGTTCAAGTGTTCAGATAACAGGTGCAGAACCATTGGGCTGAATGGCCTCCTTCAGCCCCTGGAGCATTCTGAGACTCTGAGGCACCTCGCTATCCATGGTGCTGTTCCCTGCACGCCCTCCTGCACTCAGCACTGAACCCCAGCTTCATGGTAACGGGAGACTTGGTGGGTGGGGGTTACTGGGCCCTGAGGTTGCAGACTGTGGTTAAATTCCTTAAGGATAGGGGTTAAGTCATTTAGGACTGAGATGAGGAGAAATTTCTTCACCCAGAAAATGGTGAACCTGTGAATTCTCTGACACAGAAAGCGATTGAGGTCAAAACACTGAATGTTTTCAGGAAGGAGTTAGATACAGCTGTCGTGGTTCAAGACATTAAGGGGATACAGGGTCATGGGTGGAGGGCGATTGTGAGGAATAGGGTAGTGAACTTGATATTGGCCACAGACCATACTGAATAGTGGTGCAGACTCAAGGGCCAAATGGCTGACTCCTGCTATTATCTTCTACGTTTCTATAGTGCTGCTGATGACCTACAGCATCTCATGGAAGCCCGGCTTTCAGCTGTTCGATCTGTTTGTAGTCTGTCCCATTTAGAACAATGATGGTACCACACAACACAATGGAGGGTTCTCTCAGTGTGAAGACAATCACTGCTTACTGTCATGGGCAGACACAATGGTGAGGATGAGGTCAAGTATGTGATTCCCCTCACCGGCTGTAGGGTTTCTGGTGTGTCCCACTGGGTTTGGCCAGCTCTGTCAGGGGGATTGCTGTCCACAGATTGGTAATGGTGGGGGCTTTTGCCCGAAGCGTCGATTCTCCTGCTCCTCGGATGCTGCCTGACCTGCTGTGCTTTTCCAGCACCACTCTGATCTAGACTCTGATCTCCAGCAGCTGCAGTCCTCACTTTCGCCTGGTAATGGCAGTGTCTGGGACGTTGCCGGGTAAGATGACAATGTTATCATGGTAGTGGACAGCTCTCTGAGGTTTGGCGCAAGGAGGGGTTTGACAGGCCTGAAAGGCTGTGTTTGTTATTGTTTCTAGTGCCAAGGTTGGTGCCAGTGTGATCATACAGCTTCCTTTCTGGATGATTTATCACTATTTAATACAGGCAAAAGTGAGGGCTGCAGATGCTGGAAACCAAAGTCTAGATTAGAGTTATGCTGGAAAAGCACAGCCGGTCAGGCAGCATCCGAGGAGCAGGAGAATATAAAGCCTCATATAAAGGAAAATAAAAATCCTGCTCCTCGGATGCTGCCTGACCGGCTGTGCTTTTCCAGCACCACTCTAATCAAAAGAACGCCTCATCTTCCGCCTCGGAACACTTCAACCCCAGGGCATCAATGTGGACTTCAACAGTTTCCTCATTTCCCCTTCCCCCACCTCACCCTAGTTCCAAACTTCCAGCTCAGCACTGTCCCCATGACTTGTCCGGACTTGTCCGACCTGCCTATCTCCTTTTCCACCTATCCGCTCCACCCTCTCCTCCCTGACCTATCACCTTCATCCCCTCTCCCACTCACCTATTGTACTCTATGCTACTCTCTCCCCACCCCCACCCTCCTCTAGCTTATCTCTCCCCCTTCAGGCTCTCTGCCTGTATTCCTGATGAAGAGCTTTTGCCCGAAACGTTGATTTTCCTGCTCCTCGGATGCTGCCTGAACTGCTGTGCTCTTCCAGCACCACTGATCCAGAATCTGGTTTCCAGCATCTGCAGTCATTGTTTTTGACTATTTGATACAACCAAGTGTCTAGAAATGGGTCAACAATTGTTACACGATCAACACGCAGCCACATTTCACCAAGTGCCATGGTGAGATCTGAGCCCCTCCACCCCAGGCCATTCATCTGAGGTTCAGCGTTACTAGCCCAGTGACAATACCAGTAAGTCACCACCTCCCAATAAGTGATATTGAGTCAGTTCCCAGCACAACAGCTGGAGAATTTACAGTCAGTGGGAAGGTGATGACCTTGTGGTATTATCACGAGATTGTTAATCCAGAGACCCAGCTAATGTTCCAAGGACCTGGGTTTGAATCCTGCCATGGTAGAGGGTGGAACTAAGAGTCTCATGAACTGATTGCCAATTGTTGGAAAAGCCCATCTGGTTCACTGCTTTATGCCGTGTATGACTGTGTAGTTTGCTCTGTCCATGTAGCACCCTCAGTCCTGGAGGAGCCCTGTCTTGTGTTTACTGTATCAGGTATATATGGGAGAAATGACAAAGAAAAGTTACTGTAATCTACTCTTCACTCTTTCTTGATTGCAGTTGGAGTGGGAGGAGCCACAGCAAGGACCAGAGGCCTGATGGGAAGGTAAATTTTAAAAGATAAGAGCTTACCTTGTGTATAGGAGGAGTGTACACTGAGCAAGAGCGGACACGGGACTCCTGGGTAAGTGAGGCTTTATTTTTTGTGGTTGTTTTATCTGAAACATAACTCAGGTAGTGTCTCCCACCCACCGTCCTCATCTAACCAAAACAAAATGGTTCTGTGCGCCAGATTGGTCAGGTGACTGGTCTCGTCTTGTTTTAGTTTTTCAGTAGTCTTGCTGGGAATTTAGAACAGTGGGAATGGGAGTTAGGGCAGTTGAATGTTCCTCCTGCAGTCACCACTAGTATCCCTGCTGACTGTATCTGCGGGAAGTGCATCCAACTTCAGCTCCTTGAAAACCACGGGAGGGAATTGGAGCTGGAGCTGGATGAACTTCGGATCATTCAGGAGGCAGAGGAGGTTATTGAGAGGAGTTACAGAGAGGTAGTCACACCTCAGGTACAAGAAAAGGGTAGATGGGTTACCATCGGGGACGAAAAGGGAACTGGCAGGCAGTGTCGGGATCCCCTGTGGCCGTTCCCCTCAACAACAAATATACCGTTTTGGATACTGTTGGGGGGTGGGGAGTGGGGGGGGGAGGTGGTGTGTACTTACCAGGGGTAAGCCATGGAGTATAGGTCTCTGGCACAGACTCTATCCCTGTTGCTCAGAAGGAAAGGGGGAAGAGGAGCAGAGCATTAGTCATTGGGGACTCCATAGTTAGGGGGACAGATAGGAGGTTCAGTGGGGATGAGAGAGACTCACAGTTGGTGTGTTGCCTCCCAGGTGCCAAGGCCAGTGGTGTCTCGGATCATGTTTTTGGGATCCTTAAGGGGGAGGGGGAGCAGGCCCAAGTTGAGGTCCACATAGGCACCAACGACATAGGTAGGAAGAGAGATGGGGATTTAAGGCAGAAATTCGGGGAGCTAGGATGGAAGCTTAGAGCTAGGACGAAGAGAGTTGTTATCTCTGGTTTGTTGCCCGTGCCACGTGCTAGTGAGGAGAGGAATAGGGAGAGAGAGGAGTTGAACATGTGGCTACAGGGATGGTGCAGGAGGGAGGGTTTTAAATTCCTGGATAATTGGGGCTCTTTCTGGGGTAGGTGGGACCTCTACAAGCAGGATGGTCTTCATCTGAACCAGAGGGGTACAAATATGCTGGGGACGAAATTTGTTAATGCTGTTTGGGTGGGTTTAAACTAATTCAGGACAGGGATGGGAACCATAATCATAGTATAGAGGAGGTTGAGAACAGTGAAGTCAGAACTAAGTTTTCAAGATCACAAGAAGGTTGGTTTGAAGTGTGTCTTCTTCAATGCCAGGAACATCTGGAATAAGGTGGGTGAACTTGCAGCTTGGGTTGGTACCTGGATTTCGATGTTGTGGCCATTTCGGAGACATGGATAGAGCAGGGACAGGAATGGTTGTTGCAGGTTCTAGGATTTAGATGTTTCAGTAAGAACAGAGAAGATGATAAAAGAGGGGGAGGTGTGGTATTGTTAGTCAAGGACAGTATTACAGTGGCAGAAAGGATGTTTGGGGACTCGTCTACTGAGGTAATATGGGCTGAGGTTAGAAACAGGAAAGGAGAGGTGACCCTGTTGGGAGTTTTCTATAGACCTCCAAATAGTTCCAGAGATTTCGAAGAAAGGATAGCAAAGATGATTCTCGATAGGAACGAGAGTGACAGGGTAGTTGTTATGGGGGACTTTAACTTTCTAAATATTGACTGGAAATACTATAGTTAAAATACTTTAGATGGGTCAGTTTTTGTCCAATGTGTTCAGGAGGGTTTCCTGACACAGTATGAGACAGGCCAACAAGGGCAAGGCCACATTGGATTTGGTATTGGGAATGAACCTGGCCAGGTGTTAGATTTGGATGGAGGTGAGCACTTTGGTGATTGTGGTCACAATTCGGTTATGTTTCCTTTATTGAGGGAAAGGGATAGGTGTATACCACAGGGCAAGAGTTATAGCTAGGGGAAAGGCAATTATGATGCGATTAGGCAAGATTTAGGATACATAGGATGGAGAAGGAAACTGCAGGGGATGGGCACAATTGAAATGTGAAGCTTATTCAAAGAACAGCTACTGTGTGTCCTTGATAAATATGTACCTGTCAGGCAGGAGGAAGTGGTCGAGTGCGGGAGCCATGGTTTACTAAAGAAGTTGAATCTTTTGTCAAGAGGAAGAAGAAGGTTTATGTTAAGAAGAGATGTGAAGGCTCAGTTAGGGCACTTGAGAGTTACAAGTTAGCCAGGAAAGACCTAAAGAGAGAGCTAAGAAGAGCCAGGAGGGGACATGAGAAGTTGTTGGCAGATAGGATCAAGGAAAACCCTAAAGCTTTCTACAGGTATATCAGGAATAAAAGAATGACGAGAGAAAGATTAGGGCTAATCAAGGATAGTAGTGGGAAGTTATGTGTGGAGTCCAAGGAGATACGGGTGGCTCTAAATGAATACTTTTGGTCAGTATTCACACTGGAAAAAGGCAATGTTGTTGAGGAGAATATTAAGATACAGGCTACTGGACTAGATGGGATTGAGGTTCACAAGGAGGAGGTGTTACAGATTCTGGAAAGTGTGAAAATAGGTAAGTCCCCTGGGTCGGATGGGATTTATCCTAGGATTCTACTGGAAGCCAGGGAGGAGATTGCCGAGCCTTTGGCTTTGATTTTTATGTCATCATTGTCGACAGGAATAGTGCCTGAAGACTGGAGGATAGCAAATGTGGTTCCCCTGTTCAAGAAGGGGAGTAGAGACACCCCTGGTAATTATAGACCAGTGAGCCTTACTTCGGGTGTGAATAAAGTGTTGGAAAAAGGTTATAAGAGATAGGATTTATAATCATCTTGATAGGAATAAGTTGATTAGGGATAGTCAACATGGTTTTTTGAAGTGTAATAAGGTCAATAAGGTTGTGCCTCACAAACCTTATTGAGTTCTTTGCGAAGGAGACCAAACAGGTGGATGAGGGTAAAGCAGTTGATGTGGTGTATATGGATTTCAGTAAAGGGTTTGATAAGGTTCCCACTGTGGGCAATTACACAAAATACGGAGGCATGGGATTGAAGATGATTTAGCAGTATTAGAAATTGGCTAGCTATAAAAAGACAGAGGGTGGTGGTTGATGGGAAATGTTCATCTTGGAGCTCAGTTACTAGTGGTGTACCGTAAGGATCTGTTTTGGGCCCACTGCTGTTTGTTATTTGTATAAATGACCGAGATGAGGGCATAGAAGGATGGGTCATAAATTTATGGATGACACTAATGTCGGTGGAGTTGTGGATAGTGCTGAAGGATGTTGTAGGTTACAGAGAGACATAGATAAGCTGCAGAGCTGGGCTGAGAGGTGGCAAATGGGGTTTAATGTGGAAAAATGTGAGATGATTCACTTTGGAAATAGTAACAGGAATACAGATTACTGGGCTAATTGTAAGATTCTTGGTAGTGTAGATGGACAGCAAGATCTCGATGTCCAGGTATATAGATCCTTGAAAGTTGCCACTCAGGTTGATAGGATTGTTAAGAAGACATGTGGTGTGTTAGCTTTTATTGGTAGAGGAATTGAGTTTTGGAATCATGTTGCAGCTGTACAAAACTCTGGTGCAGCCGCACTTGGAGTATTGTGTACAGTTCTAGTCACCGCATTATAGGAAGGATATGGAAGCTTGAGAAAGGATTCAGAGGAGATTTACTAGGATGTTGCCTGGTATGGAGGGAAGGTCTAATGAGGAATGGCTGAGGGACTTGAGGCTGTTTTCATTAGAAAGAAGAAGGTTGAGGGGTGACTTAATTGAGACATAAAAGATAATCAGAGGGTTAGAAAAGGTGGACAGTGAGAGTCTTTTTCCTCAGATGGCGATGGCTAGCATGAGGGGGCATAGCTTTAAATTGAGGGATGATAGATATAGGACATATCTCAGAGGTAGGTTATTTACTCAGAGAGTAGTAGGGGCGTGGAACGCACTGCCTGCAACAGTAATAGACTCACCAACTTTAAGGGCATTTAAATGGTCATTGGATGGGCATGTGGACAAGAACAGAACAGTGAAGGTTAGATGGCCTTCAGATTGGTTCCAGAAGTCAGTGCAACATCGAGGGCCGAAAGGCCTGTACACCTCTGTAATGTTCTATGTTCTATGTCCTATCGGGCGAGGAACAGCCATCCTTACCTGGTCTGGCCAACATATGACTCCAGACCCACAGCCACAATGTGGTTGACAGTTCCTTGGGCTATTAGGGACATACAATAAAAGCTGATCTGGCCAGTGACTCCCACATTCCATGAATTAATTTTTAAAACGTCAGTTCATTGAATAAAATCGGCAAAAATCTTCATTCTATAATGATGGTCAGAAATTACTGCATTATTGTAAACACCTATCTGGCTCACCAATGTCCTTTCGGGACATCTTTACCTGGTCTGGCCTCCACGTGACTCCAGCCCCACAGCCACAATGTGGTTGACTGTTAACCTGCCCTCTGAAATGGCCTAGCAAATCACTCAGTTGTATTCAAGATGTTGGACTATCCATATTTTGTCAAGGGTAATTGAAGAGGGTAATTAATACTCCCCTGAGCAATAAATACACACATCCCACAGATAAATAGAACAAGAATACTTCTCCTTTTCCTTCATAGTGGCCACAATATAACAGTGAAAATCTCTTCAAGCAAAGACAGTTCTATTAATATGTTAGGTCTTGTGTTTCTACATGCACATCCGCTAACACTTACTCACTGTAACTCTTTCACTGTTATGAGTTCCTGTTCTATTTACGCTGTGCTGTGTGTCCTGAATGTTCCTGTTTAAATGTTCTATTTATTGCTCTGAGCTGTGACTTATCTCTGAGTGAAGGTCTCTGAATATTATCCAGTCTGTAACAAGACAGTGTTTCTGTCGTGAGGTGGTGGTCACCACTGGGAGATTACTGTGGTAATTTGCTGCAGCCAGTGAAATGTTGCATTGCTCAGTTGGCTGGAAAGTTGTTTGTGATGTGGCATGATACCCACAGCACCTTCCTCGGCTGAGGGTCGCATGAAGGGTGCTCCTTCTCAGTCTGAGATGTGATGACCCTCAGGTTAAATCACCACCCGTTTCCCTCTCCCTGTAATGAAATAGCAGCCCCATGGAAAAGGTCTATAGGTCAGGTATCTGGAGCCAATGGGTGGTGCATTGGGAGTGGGTGGGATCATAACCAAAAGGCCAATGGATCAAACTCACCCTCTGCCAATGATGTGCGCACTATTACTCTGAGGTTGCACCTGCTCCTAATCCACAGTCATGTCTGACTCTTCACACTCTACCTTGCTCAGCACGACCACATCGCAAAATGCCTTCTCTTTCTAAAAAAAACAGGGCAGGCACTGACTTCCCGGCCAGGCACTGACTTCCCGGCCAGGGCACTGCCCCTGATTGGATTGTAAATGCAAGGCCATGCTAACACTGAGATAATTGTGTGGCTTTTAAAGGGCGATTTTGTAAATCAGAGATTGAGGTCACAAAGAATCCATTAAATGGAATGCACTTTTTCTAAGCTTTGGATTCCAATTTAGCACAAGATTAATCTGAATGGCATTAAAATCTCTGCAAAGCCGGATTTTGTGATTATAAAGTCTTTGGAAGGATGCTGTTGGGTTGTCAGGACAGTTTTTAACCCCGACATCAGAAATGTAACCTTCACATGGAGCACTTGGAATATTGTGTGCAATTCTGGTCTCCTTCCTATCGGAAAGATATTGTGAAACTTGAAAGGGTTCAGAAAAGATTTACAAGGATGTTGCCAGGTTTGGAGGATTTGAGCTACAGGGAGAGGCTGAACAGGCTGGGGCTGTTTTCCCTGGAGCGTCAGAAGCTGAGGGGTGACCTTATAGAGATTTATAAAATCATGAGAGGCATGGATAGGATAAATAGACAAAGTCTTTCCCTGGGGTTGGGGAGTCCAGAACTAGAGGGCATAGGTTTAGGGTGAGAGGGGAAAGATATAAAAGAGACCTACGGGGCAACTTTTTCACTCAGAGTGTGTAAGTGTGTGGAATGAGCTGCCAGAGGATGTGGTGGAGGCTGGTACAATTGCAACATTTAAGAGGCATTTGGATGAGTATATGAATAGGAAGGGTTTGGAGGGATATGGGCTGGGTGCTGGCAGGTGGGACTAGATTGGGTTGGGATATCTGGTCGGCATGGACGGGTTGGGCCGAAGGGTCTGTTTCCATGCTGTACATCTCTATGCCTCTATGACTGCACCTTAACTTGCTGTAGTGTGTTTGGACCATCCAAGGCTGTGATAGATGATAGACACACGCAATTGGAGGAGGGTGATGACCTAGTAATATCATCACTAGATTATTAATCCAGAGACTCAGGTAATAGTCTGGGAACCTTGGTTCAAATCCTGCCACAGGAGACGGTGGAATTCCAATTCAATCGAAATCTGGAATGAAAAGTCTAATGATACCATCAACTTCTGATTGTCAGGAAAAGCTTGGCTGCCTCAAATAATGTCCTTTAAGGAAAAAAAACCTGCTGCCCATACCTGGTCTGGTCTACAGGTGACTCCATGTTTGACTCTTAACAACAGGATGGGGAATAAATACTGGGCACCCATATCCTCTGAATGATTCTTTTAAAAAAACACTTCTTACATGGATCTGACTGGAGGATGTTTCACTGACATTTTATCTATCACAATTATTCATAAAACTGCTAAGCAAAAAATTTTTTTTTCAAAAGACATCAGCTTTTTAAATGCCCTCTCTGATTTTCTGTCAGGTTTACTCAAAACCCTTATCTGGTGATCATTCTTTAATTCTTGGAGGTGATCAGAGAAATCCGGGAGATTTGGTAACTCCTCCGCAGTGATTTCTTGTGGTGCAGGGGGTAGTGTCCCAGCCTCTGAGCCTGAAGCTCCAGGTTTGAGTCCCACTCCAGGACTGGATAATTAAGGAAGATACGTTCATAATGTAGCCAAACATAATGTGGTAAATGATTAATCTGTAAAACCGCCCAAACATACATTATTGTCAGCCAGAACTCTGGTTGTCCAGGTGCTGGGGAAAACACTGGACTCTTTACATCAGGTTTTGATCCTTTCAGACAGCAGTGTACTGCCAAAGCAGCCTAGACTTCCCGAAAGAACACCCCACCACCATTCCACAGTGAAATAGCTGTACAGAGACCGGTATCCCATCACCACATCACCCTTTACTTACGAGTGCACAGTACATCGGCTGTGGGCAGGCACTTCAGAATCAGGCCCTGAACTGGGGAGATTCTAAATCCCCTGTTTATCTCTGTCAGCCAGGGCTCCCTGATTAGCCCAGGTTAACCACCCCAACCTTATAGTCAACGGGGTCTGCTGGCTCCAATCACTACACACACGGTGACTGCAGTTTGTACAGACATGTGACAGAAAATGTCCCAATGATAGGTAAGCAAAATGGAGGAAGAGTGTATGGGGAAGGCGGGGGGAGGGAGTGGGGCGAGAGAGAGAGAGAGAGAACATTGTGTATCTATTGTCTGTGGACTCCAGTTCTCAAGGGATGGTAATTAACCCTCCCCCAGCCGACAAAGCTGTGCAGGATCCCAGATGAAGTGAGGATTTCCAGCCACTTTTTGGGAGAGTGAATGCTGCTGGTGTTTTATCGAGCAGCAATGTTCATTTTTATGCCCTGGATGAAACAGCAGAACTTCGAGCCTCAGAGCAAGATCAAAGGGCAGATCATCAGCATTAAACCCAACAAATCAGGGACAGTTAATCCCTTTTTAATTTGTACGACAGGGATGTATTCAAAACTGAATATTTTATTTGTGGGGACATTTATTCTTCACATTGGTGAACCGTCATGGAGGGAAATGGCACGTTTTCACACTATTGGGCCATCAGTATCAGCATAAAACATTAATTGACAATATGAAGTAATGCTGAGAATACCCCTTCAACATTGAACCCACCAAATACTGACCGCATCAAACACTGACTCCCTCTACACTGACCCCCTCTACACTGTCCCCCTCTACACTGACCCCCTCTACACTGTCCCCCTCTACACTGACCCCCTCTACACTGACCCCCTCTACACTGTTCCCCTCTACAGTGACCCTTCTACACTGACCCTCTCTACACTGTCCCCCTCTCCACTGTCGTCCTCTACACTGTCGTCCTCTACACTGACCCCCTCTACACTGTCCCCCTCTACACTGTCGTCCTCTACACTGTCGTCCTCTACACTGTCACCCTCTACACTGACCCCCTCTACACTGTCCCCCTCTCCACTGTCGTCCTCTACACTGTCGTCCTCTACACTGACCCCCTCTACACTGTCCCCCTCTACACTGTCCCCCTCTCCACTGTCGTCCTCTATACTGTCCCCCTCTACACTGACCCCTCTACACTGTCCCCCTCTACACTGTCCCCCTCCACACTGTCCCCCTCTACACTGACACCCTCTACACTGACCCCCTCTACACTGTCCCCCTCTACACTGACCCCCTCTACACTGTCCCCCTCTACACTGACCCCTCTACACTGTCCCCCTCTACACTGTCGCCCTCTACACTGACCCCATCTACACTGTCCCCCTCTACACTGTCCCCCTTTACACTGACCCCACCAAATACTGACCGCATCAAACACTGTCCCCATCTACACTGACCCCATCTACACTGTCCCTCTCTACACTGTTCCCCTCTACACTGACCCCACCAAATACTGACCGCATCAAAAACTGTCCCCATCTACACTGTCCACCTCTACATTGTCCCCCTCTACACTGTCCCCCTCTACACTGACCCCCACTAGACCCCCCTGGACCATCCCCCTCTACACTGTTCCCCTCTGCACTGACTTCCTCTACACTGACACCTCTACACTGTTCCCTCTACACTGACACCTCTACACTGTTCCCTCTACACTGACCCCCTCTACACTGACACCTCTACACTGTTCCCCTCTACACTGACCCCCTCTACACTGACACCTCTACAATGTTCCCCTCTACACTGACACCCACTACACTGACCCCCTCTACACTGACCCCCTCTACACTGACCCCCTCTACACTGACCCCTCTACACTGTCAACCTCTACACTGACTCCCTCTACACTGTCTCCCTCTACACTGTCACCCTCTACACTGACCCCCACTACACTGACCCCCCCTACACTGACCCCCCCTACACTGACCCCCCCTACACTGACCCCCTCTACACTGACCCCCTCTACACTGACCCCTCTACACTGTCAACCTCTACACTGACTCCCTCTACACTGTCTCCCTCTACACTGTCACCCTCTACACTGACCCCCACTACACTGACCCCCCCTACACTGACCCCCCTACACTGTCCCCCTCCACACTGACCCCTCTACACTGTCCCCCTCTACACTGTCCCCCTCTACACTGTCCCCCTCTACACTGACCCCCTCTACACTGACACCCTCTACACTGACCCCCTCTACACTGTCCCCCTCTACACTGACCCCCTCTACACTGTCCCCCTCTACACTGACCCCCTCTACACTGACCCCCTCTACACTGTCCCACTCTACACTGTCCCCCTCTACACTGTCCCCCTCTACACGGTCCTCCTCTACACGGTCCTCCTCTACACTGTCCCCCTACACTGCCCCCCTCTACACTGTCACCCTCTGCACTGACCCCCACTACACTGTCACCCTCTACACTGACTCCATCTACACTGTCCCCCTCTACACTGACTCCCTCTACACTATCCCCCTCTACGCTGAACCCCTCTACACTGTCCCCCCTACACTGCCCCGCTCTACACTGACCCCCTCTACACTGACCCCTCTACACTGTCCCCCTCTACACTGTCACCCTCTACACTGACCCCCACTACACTGTCCCCCTCTACACGTTCCTCCTCTACACTGTCCCCCCTACACTGCCCCTCTCTACACTGTCACCCTCTACACTGACCCCCACTACACTGTCACCCTCTACACTGACTTTCTCTACACTGTCCCCCCTACACTGACCCCCTCTACACTGTCACCCTCTACACTGACCCCCACTACACTGTCACCCTCTACACTGACTCCCTCTACACTATCCCCCTCTACGTTGAACCCCTCTACACTGTCCACCTCTACACTGACTCCCTCTACACTGAACGCCTCTATACTGTCCCCCTCTACACCGACTGCCTCTACAGTGTCCCCCCCTACACTGACCCCCCTACACCATCCCCCTCTACACTGTCCCTCTGTACACTGACCCCCTCTACACTGACCCCCTCTACACCATCCCCCTCTACACTGACCCCCTCTACACAGTTCCCCTCTACCCTGACCCCCTCTACACTTTCCCCCTCAACACTGACTCCCTCTACACTGTCCATCTCTACACTGACCCCCTCTACACTGTCCCCCTCTACACTGTCCCCTCTACACTGTCCCCCATTACACTGACCACCCTCTACACTGACCCCCTCCACACTGACCCTCTTTACACTGTCCCCCTCTACACCGTCCCCCTCTACACAGTCCCTCTCTGCACTGACCCCCTCCTCACTATCCCCACTACACTGTCCCCCTATACACTGACCCCCTCTACACTGACCCGCTCTACACTGACCCTCTCTACACTGTCCCCCTCTACTCTGTCCCCCTCTACACTGACCCCCTCTACACTGTCCCCCTCTACACTGTCCCCCTCTACACTGACCCCCTCTACACTGTCCCCCTCCACACTGACCCCTCTACACTGTCCCCCTCTACACTGTCCCCCTCTACACTGTCCCCCTCTACACTGACCCCCTCTACACTGACACCCTCTACACTGACCCCCTCTACACTGTCCCCCTCTACACTGTCCCCCTCTACACTGACGCCCTCTACACTGACTCCCTCTACACTGATCCCCTCTACACTGTGTCCCTCTACACTGTCCCCCTCTACACTGACCCCCACTAGACCCCCCTGGACCATCCCCCTCTACACTGTTCCCCTCTGCACTGACTTCCTCTACACTGACACCTCTACACTGTTCCCTCTACACTGACACCTCTACACTGTTCCCTCTACACTGACCCCCTCTACACTGACACCTCTACACTGTTCCCCTCTACACTGACCCCCTCTACACTGACACCTCTACACTGTTCCCCTCTACACTGACACCCACTACACTGACCCCCTCTACACTGACCCCCTCTACACTGTCCCCCTCTACACTGACCCCTCTACACTGTCAACCTCTACACTGACTCCCTCTACACTGTCTCCCTCTACACTGTCACCCTCTACACTGACCCCCACTACACTGACCCCCCCTACACTGACCCCCCTACACTGTCCCCCTCTACACTGACCCCCCTCTACACTGACCCCCTCTACACTGACACCTCTACACTGTTCCCCTCTACACTGACGCCATCTACACTGACCCCCTCTACACTGTCCCCCTCTACACTGACCCCCTCTACACTGACCCCCTCTACACTGTCCCACTCTACACTGTCCCCCTCTACACTGTCCCCCTCTACACGGTCCTCCTCTACACGGTCCTCCTCTACACTGTCCCCCTACACTGCCCCCCTCTACACTGTCACCCTCTGCACTGACCCCCACTACACTGTCACCCTCTACACTGACTCCATCTACACTGTCCCCCTCTACACTGACTCCCTCTACACTATCCCCCTCTACGCTGAACCCCTCTACACTGTCCCCCCTACACTGCCCCGCTCTACACTGACCCCCTCTACACTGACCCCTCTACACTGTCCCCCTCTACACTGTCACCCTCTACACTGACCCCCACTACACTGTCCCCCTCTACACGGTCCTCCTCTACACTGTCCCCCCTACACTGCCCCTCTCTACACTGTCACCCTCTACACTGACCCCCACTACACTGTCCCCCTCTACACTGACTTTCTCTACACTGTCCCCCCTACACTGACCCCCACTACACTGTCACCCTCTACACTGACTCCCTCTACACTATCCCCCTCTACGTTGAACCCCTCTACACTGTCCACCTCTACACTGACTCCCTCTACACTGAACGCCTCTATACTGTCCCCCTCTACACCGACTGCCTCTACAGTGTCCCCCCCTACACTGACCCCCCTACACCGTCCCCCTCTACACTGTCCCTCTGTACACTGACCCCCTCTACACTGACCCCCTCTACACCATCCCCCTCTACACTGACCCCCTCTACACAGTTCCCCTCTACCCTGACCCCCTCTACACTGACCCCCTCTACACTTTCCCCCTCAACACTGACTCCCTCTACACTGTCCATCTCTACACTGACCCCCTCTACACTGTCCCCCTCTACACTGTCCCCTCTACACTGTCCCCCATTACACTGACCACCCTCTACACTGACCCCCTCCACACTGACCCTCTTTACACTGTCCCCCTCTACACCGTCCCCCTCTACACAGTCCCTCTCTGCACTGACCCCCTCCTCACTATCCCCACTACACTGTCCCCCTATACACTGACCCCCTCTACACTGACCCGCTCTACACTGACCCTCTCTACACTGTCCCCTCTCTACCGTCCCCCTCTATACTGTCCCCCTCTACACTGTCCCCTCTACACTGTCCCCCTCTACACTGACCCCCTCTACACCGTCCCTCTCTACACCGTCCCTCTCTACACCGTCCCACTCTACACTGACCCCTTCTACACTGTCCCCTCTACACTGACCCCCTCTACACTGTCCCCCTCTACACTGACCCCTCTACACTGACCCACTCTACACTGTTCCCCTCTATACTGACGCCCTCTACACTGTCCCCCTCTACACTGACCCCCTCTACACTGTCCCCCTCTACACCGTCCCTCTCTACACTGACTCCCTCTACACTGACCCCTCTACACTGACGCCCTCTACATTGTCCCCCTCTACACTGACCCCCTCTACACTGTCCCCCTCTACACTGTCCCTCTCTACACTGACTCCCTCTACACTGACTCCCTCTACACGTTCTCCCTCTACATTGTCCCCCTCTACACTGACCCCCTCTACACTGTCCCCTCCTACACTGACTCCGTCTACACTGACCCCCTATACACAGGCCCCACCAAATACTGACCGCATCTACACTGTCCCCCTCTACACTGTCCCCCTCTACAATGACCCCCTCTACAATGACCCCCTTGACATTGTCCCGCTCTACACTGACACCTTCTACGCTGGCCCCACCAAATACTGACCGCATCAAACACCGTCTCCCTCTACACCGTCCCCCTCTACACTGACCCACTCTACACCGTCTCCCTCTATACCGTCCCCCTCTACACTGACCCACTCTACACCGTCCCCCTCTACACCGTCCCGCTCTACACTGTCCCCCTCTACACTGACCCCCTCTACACTGACTCCCTCTACACTGTCCCCCTCTACACTGTCTGCCTCTACACTACCCCCTCTACATTGACCCCCTTTAAATTGCCCCCCTCCACACTGTGCCCCTCTACATTGACCCCCTCTACATTGACCCCCTCTACTTTGACCCCCTCTATATCGTCCCCCTCTACACCGTCCCCCTCTCCACTGACCGCATCAAATATTGTCCCCATCAAACACTCCCAGGAGAGTTACCGCACAGGGTTAAATACAAAGTAAAGCTCCTTCTGCACCCTCCCCATCAAACCCTCCCTGGATAATGTGTCTATTTCTTTCCAACTGTGACTGGCCTGAGTTCGCCAGCATCTTACGTCTGTCTCCCACACCAGGATAATAGTTCAAAGAAACCCACTGCATTTCATCCACAGGTTGTTTGAAGAATGATAATTGCTGAGGGAATGAAATGTTTTATGAGAATGCAGAAATCACCTCTATTCTAAATATTGATGAAAGCTCGAAGCTCTGGATATTACAACAGGGAGGATTAGTAGGTTAAAGATGTGCTGGAGGAATTTAATCCTCGTTTAGCTCTGTCAGCGGTCTTTACTTGAGTACTTTCAAGAAAACTGAACCTCTCTTCATATCCTCTTTAAATCTTCCAGCTGTGAAATGCCTTTCAAACACGTTAAAATAAGCAATTTCTGTTTTCCAGCATCGGCAGGACTGTTAATTTCAATGTTCAACATTACAAACTGCAATTGGAGAATTGGCCAAATATTTCAGCACGGAGGCAGCGGTAACAGCAAATTCACTCTGTTACAAAGCAGTGCAGAGTTCAGGTTCCACCCCAGACACAACTTATTGGTTAGTACCAGCAGTGAGAACCCTCGCACTGTGGGAATCTCTCAGTGTGGGGCCCTCCCAGTGTGGGGCCCCTCCCAGTGTGGGGCCCCTCCCAGTGTGGGCCCCTCCCAGTGTGGGGCCCTCCCAGGGTGGGGCCCCTCCCAGTGTGGGCCCCTCTCAGTGTGGAACCCTCTCAGTGTGTAACCCTCTCAGTGTGGGACCCTCTCAGTGTGGGACCCTCTCAGTGTGGGACCATCTCAGTGTGGGACCCTCTCAGTGTGGGACCCTCTCAGTGTGGGACCCTCTCAGTGTGGACCCTCTCAGTGTGGGACCCTCTCAGTGTGAAACCCTCTCAGTGTGGGACCCTCTCAGTGTGGAACCATCTCAGTGTGGGACCCTCTCAGTGTGGGCCCCTCCCACTGTGGGGGGCCCCTCTCAGTGTGGGACCCTCCCAGTGTGGGCCCCTCCCAGTGTGGGCCCCTCTCAGTGTGGGACCCTCTCAGTGTGGGCCCCTCCCAGTGTGGGCCCCTCTCAGTGTGGGACCTCTCAGTGTGGGGCCCTCTCAGTGTGTAACCCTCTCAGTGTGGGACCCTCCCAGTGTGGGCCCCTCCCAGTGTGGGACCCTCTCAGTGTGGGGCCCTCCCAGTGTGGGACCCTCTCAGTGTGGGGCCCTCTCAGTGTGGGGCCCTCTCAGTGTGAAACCCTCTCAGTGTGGGATCCTCTCAGTGTGGGACCCTCTCAGTGTGGGACCATCTCAGTGTGGGACCCTCTCAGTGTGGGATCCTCTCAGTGTGGGACCCTCCCAGTGTGGGCCCCTCCCTGTGAGGGACCCTCTCAGTGTGGGGCCCTCCCAGTGTGGGGCCCTCCCAGTGTGGGGCCCTCCCAGTGTGGGGCCCCTCCCAGTGTGGGGCCCTCCCAGTGTGGGACCCTCTCAGTGTGGGGCCCTCTCAGTGTGGGGCCCTCTCAGTGTGTAACCCTCTCAGTGTGGGGCCCCTCTCAGTGTGGGGCCCTCCCAGTGTGGGACCTCTCAGTGTGGGCCCCTCCCAATGTGGGGCCCTCCCAGTGTGGGGCCCTCCCAGTGTGGGGCCCTCCCAGTGTGGGACCCTCTCAGTGTGGGGCCCTCCCAGTGTGGGACCCTCTCAGTGTGGGGCCCTCTCAGTGTGGGGCCCTCTCAGTGTGGGACCCTCTCAGTGTGGACCCTCTCAGTGTGGGACCCGCTCAGTGTGGACCCTCTCAGTGTGGGACCCTCTCAGTGTGGGACCCTCTCAGTGTGGGACCATCTCAGTGTGGGACCCTCTCAGTGTGGACCCTCTCAGTGTGGGACCCGCTCAGTGTGGACCCTCTCGGTATGGGACCCTCCCAGTGTGGACCCTCTCAGTGCGGGACCCTCTCAGTGTGGGACCCACCCAGTGTGGGACCCTCCCAGAGTGGGACCCTCCCAGTGTGGACCCTCTCAGAGTGGACCCTCTCAGTGTGGGACCCTTTCAGTGAGGACCCTCTCAGTGTGGGACCCTCTCAGTGTGGGACCCTCTCATTGTGGGACGCACTCAGTTTGGGACCCTCTCAGTGTGGGACCCTCTCAGTGTGGGACGCTCCAAGTGTGGGACCCTCTCAGTGTGGACCCTCTCAGTGTGGACCCTCTCAGTGTGGGACCCTCCCAGTGTGGGACCATCTCAGTGTGTGACCCTCCCAGTGTGTGACCCTCCCAGTGTGGGACCCTCTCAGTGTGGGGCCCTCTCAGTGTGGACCCTCTCAGTGTGGACCCTCTCAGTGTGGGACCCTCCCAGTGTGGGACCATCTCAGTGTGTGACCCTCCCAGTGTGGGACCCTCCCAGTGTGGGACCATCTCAGTGTGTGACCCTCCCAGTGTGGACCCTCTCAGTGTGGGGCCCTCTCAGTGTGGGACCCTCTCAGTGTTGCCCCTCTCAGTGTTGCCCCTCTCAGTGTGGGACCCTCTCAGTGTGGGACGCTCCAAGTGTGGGACCCTCTCAGTGTGGGACCCTCCCAGTGTGGGACCATCTCAGTGTGGACCCTCTCAGTGGTGGACCCTCCCAGTGTGGGGCCCTCTCAGTGTGGGCCCCTCGCAGTGTGGACCCTCTCAGTGTGGGACCCTCTCAGTGTGGGGCCCTCTCAGTGTGGGCCCCTCGCAGTGTGGACCCTCTCAGTGTGGGACCCTCTCAGTGTGGACCCTCCCAGTGTGGGACCCTCTCAGTGTAGGGCCCTCTCAGTGTGGGCCCCTCGCAGTGTGGACCCTCTCAGTGTGGGACCCTCTCAGTGTGGGGCCCTCTCAGTGTGGGATCCTCTCAGTGTGGGACCATCTCAGTGTGGACCCTCTCAGTGTGGACCCTCCCAGTGTGGGACCCTCTCAGTGTAGGGCCCTCTCAGTGTGGGGCCCTCTCAGTGTGTAACCCTCTCAGTGTGGGGCCCCTCTCAGTGTGGGGCCCTCCCAGTGTGGGACCTCTCAGTGTGGGCCCCTCCCAATGTGGGGCCCTCCCAGTGTGGGGCCCACCCAGTGTGGGGCCCTCCCAGTGTGGGACCCTCTCAGTGTGGGGCCCTCCCAGTGTGGGACCCTCTCAGTGTGGGGCCCTCTCAGTGTGGGGCCCTCCCAGAGTGGGACCCTCCCAGTGTGGACCCTCTCAGAGTGGACCCTCTCAGTGTGGGACCCTTTCAGTGAGGACCCTCTCAGTGTGGGACCCTCTCAGTGTGGGACCCTCTCATTGTGGGACGCACTCAGTTTGGGACCCTCTCAGTGTGGGACCCTCTCAGTGTGGGACGCTCCAAGTGTGGGACCCTCTCAGTGTGGACCCTCTCAGTGTGGACCCTCTCAGTGTGGGACCCTCCCAGTGTGGGACCATCTAAGTGTGTGACCCTCTCAGTGTGGGACCCTCTCAGTGTAGGGCCCTCTCAGTGTGGGACCCTCTCAGTGTGGGACCCTCTCAGTGTGGGACCCTCTCAGTGTGGGACGCTCCAAGTGTGGGACCCTCTCAGTGTGGACCCTCTCAGTGTGGACCCTCTCAGTGTGGGACCCTCCCAGTGTGGGACCATCTCAGTGTGGACCCTCTCAGTGGTGGACCCTCCCAGTGTGGGACCCTCTCAGTGTGGGGCCCTCTCAGTGTGGGCCCCTCGCAGTGTGGACCCTCTCAGTGTGGGACCCTCTCAGTGTGGGGCCCTCTCAGTGTGGGATCCTCTCAGTGTGGGACCATCTCAGTGTGGACCCTCTCAGTGTGGACCCTCCCAGTGTGGGACCCTCTCAGTGTAGGGCCCTCTCAGTGTGGGCCCATCGCAGTGTGGACCCTCCCAGCGTGGACCCTCTCAGTGTGGGACCCTCTCAATGTGGGACCATCTCAGTGTGGGACCCTCTAAGTGTTGCCCCTCTCAGTGTTGCCCCTATTAGTGTCGGACACTCTCAATGTGGGACCCTCTCAGTGTGGGACCCTCCCAGTGTGGGACCCTCTCAGTGTGGACCCTCTCAGTGTGGGATCCTCTCAGTGTGGGGCCCTTCCAGTGTGGGACCCTCTCAGTGTGGGGCCCTCTCAGTGTGGGGCCCTCTCAGTGTAGGTCCGTCTCAGTGTGGGGCCCTCCCAGTGTGGGGCCCTCTCAGTGTGGGGCCCTCTCAGTGTGGGACCATCTCAGTGTGGGACCCTCTCAGTGTGGAGCCCTTCCAGGGTGGGACCCTCTCAGTGTGGGGCCCTCTCAGTGTCGGACCATCTCAGAGTGGGGCCCTCTCAGTGTGGGATCCTCTCACTGTGGGTCCGTCTCAGTGTGAGGCCCTCCCAGTGTGGGACCCTCCCAGTGTGGGACCCTCTCAGTGTGGGGCCCTCTCAGTGTGGAACCCTCTCAGCGCCAGACCCTCCCAGTGTGAGACCCTCTCAGGGTAGGACCCTCTCAGAGTCAGACCCTCTCAGTGTGGGACCCTCTCAGTGTAGGACCCTCTCAGAGTCAGACCCTCTCAGTGTGGGACCCTCTCAGTGTGGGACCCTCTCAGTGTGGGGCCCTCTCAGTGTGGACCCTCTTAGTGTGGGACCCTCCCAGTTTGGACCCTCTCAGTGTGGGGCCCTTTCAGTATGGGGCCCTCTCAGTGTGGAACCCTCTCAGTGTCAGACCCTCTCAGTGTGGACCCTCTCAGTGTGGACTCTCTCAGTGTGGACCTCTCAGTGTGGAACCCTCTCAGTGTCAGACCCTCTCAGTGTGGACCCTCTCAGTGTGGACTCTCTCAGTGTGGGACCCTCTCAGTGTGGGACCCTCTCAGTGTGGAACCCTCTCAGTGTGGAACCCTCTCAGTGTCAGACCCTCTCAGTGTGGACCCTCTCAGTGTGGACCCTCTCAGTGTGGACTCTCTCAGTGTGGACCCTCTCAGTGTGGGACCCTCTCAGTGTGGAACCCTCTCAGTGTCAGACCCTCTCAGTGTGGACCCTCTCAGTGTGGACCCTCTCAGTGTGGACCCTCTCAGTGTGGACCCTCTCAGTGTGGGACCCTCTCAGTGTGGTCGCTCTTTGTGTGGACCCTCTCAGTGTGGGACCCTCTCAGAGTGGTCCCTCTCAGTGTGGGGCCCTTTCAGTGTGGACCCTCCCAGAGTGGGACCCTCTCAGTGTGGGAACCCCTCAATGTGGTGCCCTCTCAGTGTGAGACCCTCTCAGTGTGGGGCCCTCTCAGTGTGGACCCTCTCAGTGTGGGACCCTCTCAGTGTGGTCGCTCTTTGTGTGGACCCTCTCAGTGTGGGACCCTCTCAGAGTGGTCCCTCTCAGTGTGGGGCCCTTTCAGTGTGGACCCTCCCAGAGTGGGACCTTCCCAGTGTGGGACCCTCTCAGTGTGGGACCCTCTCACTGTGGGACCCTCTCACTGTGGGTCCGTCTCAGTGTGGGACCCTCTCAGTGTGGGACCCTCTCAGTGTGGGACCCTCTCACTGTGGAGCCCTCCCAGTGTGGAGCCCTCTCAGTGTGGACCCTCTCAATGTGGACCCTCTCAGTGTGGGACCCTCTCAGTGTGGGGCCCTCTCAGTGTGGGGCCCTCTCAGTGTGGGGCCCTCTCAGTGTGGGACCATCTCACTGTGGGTCCGTCTCAGTGTGGGACCCTCTCAGAGTGGGGCCCTCCCAGTGTTGGGCCCTCTCAGTGTGGGACCCTCTCAGTGTGGGAACCACTCAATGTGGGGCCCTCTCAGTGTGGTGCCCTCTCAGTGTGAGACCCTCTCAGTGTGGGGCCCTCGCAGTGTGGACCCTCTCAGTGTGGGACCCTCTCAGTGTGGTCGCTCTTTGTGTGGACCCTCTCAGTGTGGGACCCTCTCAGTGTGGGACCCTCTCAGTGTGGGGCCCTCTCAATGTGGGACCCTCTCAGTGTGGAACCTTCCCAGTGTGGGACCCTCTCAGTGTGGGACCCTCTCAGTGTGGGACCCTCTCACTGTGGAGCCCTCCCAGTGTGGAGCCCTCTCAGTGTGGACCCTCTCAATGTGGACCCTCTCAGTGTGGGACCCTCTCAGTGTGGGACCCTCTCAGTGTGGGACCCTCTCACTGTGGAGCCCTCCCAGTGTGGAGCCCTCTCAGTGTGGACCCTCTCAATGTGGACCCTCTCAGTGTGGGACCCTCTCAGTGTGGGGCCCTCTCAGTATGGGACCCCTTCAGTGTGGGACCCTATCAGTGTAGGATCCTCTCAGTGTGGGAGCCTCTCAGTGTGAGACCCTATCAGTGTGAGATCCTCTCAGTGTCGGATCCTCTCAGTGTGGGATCCTCTCTGTGTGGGCCCTCTCGGTGTGGGACCCTCTCAGTGTGTGACCCAATCAGTGTGGGACCCTTTCAGTGTGGACCTCTCAGTGTGGGACCATCTCAGTGTTGCCCCTCTCAGTGTGGGACCCTCTCAGTGTGGGGCCCTCTCAGTGTGAGAACCCCTCAATGTGGGGCCCTCTCATTGTGGGGCCATCTCAGTGTGGGACTCTCTCAGTGTGGGGCCCTCTCAGTATGGGACCCTCTCAGTGTGGGAACCCCTCAATGTGGGGCCCTCTCAGTGTGGGGCTCTCTGAGTGTGGGACCCTCTGAGTGTGGGGCCCTCTCAGTGTGGACCCTCTCAGTGTGGGACCCTCTCAGGGTGGGACCCTCTCAGTATGGGACCCCTTCAGTGTGGGACCCTATCAGGGTGGGACCCTCTCAGGGTGGGACCCTCTCAGTATGGGACCCCTTCAGTGTGGGACCCTATCAGTGTGGGATCCTCTCAGTGTGTACCCTCTCAGTGTGAGACCCTCTCAGTGTGGGAAACCCTCAATGTGGGAACCCCTCTCAATGTGGGAACCCCTCAATGTGGGGCCCTCTCAGTGTGGTGCCCTCTCAGTGTGAGACCCTCTAAGTGTGGGGCCCTCTCAGTGTGGGACCCACTCAGTGTGGGAACCCCTCAATGTGGGGCCCTCTCAGTGTGGTGCCCTCTCAGTGTGAGACCCTCTCAGTGTGGGGCCCTCTCAGTGTGGGACCCTCTCAGTGTGGGGCCCTCTCAGTGTGGGACCCTCTCAGTGTGGGAATCCCTCAATATGAGACCCTCTCAGTGTGGGAACCCCTCAATGTGGGGCCCTCTCAGTGTGGTGCCCTCTCAGTGTGAGACCCTCTCAGTGTGGGGCCCTCTCAGTGTGGGACCCTCTCAGTGTGGGAACCCCTCAATGTGGGGCCCTCTCAGTGTGGGACCCTCTCAGTGTGGGACCCTCTCAGTGTGGGACCCTCTCAGTGTGAACCCTCTCAGTGTGGACCCTCTCAATGTGGACCCTCTCAGTGTGGGAACCCCTCAATGTGGGGCCCTCTCAGTGTGGGACCCTCTCAGTGTGGGGTCCTTTCAGTTTGGGACCCTCCCAGTGTGGGACCCTCCCAGTGGGGACCCTCTCAGTGTGGGACCCTCTCAGTGTGGGGCCCTGTCAGTGTGTGTCCCTTTCAGCTTGGGACCGTCCCAGTGTGGGACCCTCCCAGTGGGGACCCTCCCAGTGTCGACCCTCTCAGTGTGGACCCTCTCAGTGTGGGACCCTCTCAGGGTGGGACCCTCTCAGTATGGGACCCCTTCAGTGTGTGACCCTATCAGGGTGGGACCCCCTCAGGGTGGGACCCTCTTAGTATGGAACCCCTTCAGTGTGGGACTCTATCAGTGTGGGATCCTCTCAGTGTGGGATCCTCTCAGTGTGTACCCTCTCAGTGTGAGACCCTCTCAGTGTGGGACCCTCTCAGTGTGGACCCTCTCAGTGTGGGCCTCTCGGTGTGGGACCCTCTCAGTGTGGGTCCCTATCAGTGTGGGATCCTCTCAGTGTGGACCCTCTCAGTGTGGGCCTCTCGGTGTGGGACCCTCTCAGTGTGAACCCTCTCAGTGTGGACCCTCTCAATGTGGACCCTCTCATTGTGAGACCCTCTCAGTATGGGACCCCTTCAGTGTGGGCCTCTCGGTGTGGGACCCAATCAGTGTGGGACCCTTTCAGTGTGGGACCATCTCAGTGTTGCCCCTCTCAGTGTGGGACCCTCTCGGTGTGGGGCCCTCTCAGTGTGAGAACCCCTCAATGTGGGGCCCTCTCAGTGTGGGGCCATCTCAGTGTGGGACTCTCTCAGTGTGGGGCCCTCTCAGTATGGGACCCTCCCAGTGTGGACCCTCTCAGTGTGGACCCTCTCAGTGTGGGACCCTCTCAGGGTGGGACCCTCTCAGTGTGGGACCCCTTCAGTGTGGGACCCTATCAGGGTGGGACCCTCTCAGGGTGGGACCCTCTCAGTGTGGGAACCTCTCAGTGTGTACCCTCTCAGTGTGGGCCTCTCGGTGTGGGACCCTCTCAGTGTGGGTCCCTATCAGTGTGGGACCCTCCGGTGTGGTCCCTCTCAGTGTGGGACCCTCTCAGTGTGGGACCCTCTCAGTGTGGGACCATCTCAGTGTGAACCCTCTCAGTGTGGGATCCTCTCAGTGTGGGACCCTCTCAGTGTGGGACCCTCTCAGTGTGGACCTCTCAGTGTGGGACCATCTCAGTGTTGCCACTCTCAGTGTGGGACCCTCTCAGTGTGGGACCCTCTCACTGTGGGTCCGTCTCAGTGTGCGGCCCTCTCAGTGTGGGACTCTCTCAGTGTGGGGCCCTCTCAGTGTGGGACCCTCTCAGTGTGGGAACCCCTCAATGTGGGGCCCTCTCAGTGTGGGACCCTCTCAGTGTGGGGCCCTGTCAGTGTGTGTCCCTTTCAGTTTGGGACCCTCCCAGAGTGGGACCCTCCCAGTGGGGACCCTCCCAGTGTGGACCCTCTCAGTGTGGACCCTCTCAGTGTGGGACGCTCTCAGGGTGGGACCCTCTCAGTATGGGACTCCTTCAGTGTGGGACCCTATCAGGGTGGGACCCTGTCAGGGTGGGACCCTCTCAGTATGGGACCCCTTCAGTGTGGGACCCTATCAGTGTGGGATCCTCTCAGTGTGTGATCCTCTCAGTGTGTACCCTCTCAGTGTGAGACCCTCTCAGTGTGGGAACCCCTCAATGTGGGGCCCTCTCAGTGTGGGACCCTCTCAGTGTCAGACCCACTCAGTGTGGAACCCTCTCAGTGTCAGACCCTCTCAGTGTGGACCCTCTCAGTGTGGGACCCTCTCAGTGTGGAACCCTCTCAGTGTCAGACCCTCTCAGTGTGGACCCTCTCAGTGTGGACCCTCTCAGTGTGGGACCCTCTCAGTGTGGTCGCTCTTTGTGTGGACCCTCTCAGTGTGGGACCCTCTCAGAGTGGTCCCTCTCAGTGTGGGACCCTCTCACTGTGCGTCCGTCTCAGTGTGGGACCCTCTCAGTGTGGGACCCTCTCACTGTGGAGCCCTCCCAGTGTGGAGCCCTCTCAGTGTGGACCCTCCCAGAGTGGGACCTTCCCAGTGTGTGACCCTCTCAGTGTGGGACCCTCTCACTGTGGGACCCTCTCACTGTGGGTCCGTCTCAGTGTGGGACCCTCTCAGTGTGGGACCCTCTCAGTGTCGGACCCTCTCACTGTGGAGCCCTCCCAGTGTGGAGCCCTCTCAGTGTGGACCCTCTCAATGTGGACCCTCTCAGTGTGGGACCCTCTCAGTGTGGGGCCCTCTCAGTGTGGGGCCCTCTCAGTGTGGGGCCCTCTCAGTGTGGGACCATCTCACTGTGGGTCCGTCTCAGTGTGGGACCCTCTCAGAGTGGGGCCCTCCCAGTGTGGGGCCCTCTCAGTGAGGGACCCTCTCAGTGTGGTGCCCTCCCAGTGTGGGGCCCTCCCAGTGTGGGACCCTCCCAGTGTGGACCGTCTCAGTGTGGACCCTCTCAGTGTGGGACCCTGTCACTGTGGATCCGTCTCAGTGTGGGGCCCTCCCAGTGTGGGACCCTCTCAGTGTGGGACCCTCTCAGTGTGGGGCCCTCTCAGTGTGGGACCCTCTCAGTGTGGAACCTTCTAAGCGCCAGACCCTCCCAGTGTGAGACCCTCTCAGTGTGGGACCCGCTCAGTGTGGGACCCTCTCAGTGTGGGACCCTCTCAGTGTGGGGCCCTCTCAGTGTGGGATCCTCTCAGTGTGGGACCCTCTCAGTGCGGGGCCCATTCAGTGTGTGGCCCTTTCAGTTTGGGACCCTCCCTGTGTGGGACCCTCTCAGTGTGGACTCTCTCAGTGTGGGACCCTCTCAGTGTGGGACCCTCTCAGTGTGGGACCCTCTCAGTGTGGGACCCTATCAGTTTGGGATCCTCTCAGTGTGGGACCCTATCAGTGTGGGATCCTCTCAGTGTGGGAGCCTCTCAGTGTGAGACCCTATCAGTGTGGGATCCTCTCACTGTCGGATCCTCTCAGTGTGGGATCCTCTGTGTGTGGGCCCTCTCGGTGTGGGACCCTCTCAGTGTGCGACCCAATCAGTGTGGGACCCTTTCAGTGTGGTCCCTCCCAGTGTGGGACCATCTCAGTGTTGCCCCTCTCAGTGTGGGACCCTCTCAGTGTGGGGCCCTCTCAGTGTGAGAACCCCTCAATGTGGGGCCCTCTCAGTGTGGGGCCATCTCAGTGTGGGACTCTCTCAGTGTGGGGCCCTCTCAGTATAGGACCCTCTCAGTGTGGGAACCCCTCAATGTGGGGCCCTCTCAGTGTGGGGCCCTCTCAGTGTGGGACCCTCTGAGTGTGGGGCCCTCTCAGTGTGGGACCCTTTCAGTATGGGACCCCTTCAGTGTGGGACCCTATCAGTGTGGGATCCTCTCAGTGTGTACCCTCTCAGTGTGAGACCCTCTCAGTGTGGGAAACCCTCAATGTGGGGCCCTCTCAGTGTGGGGCCATCTCAGTGTGGGACCCTCTCAGTGTGGGGCCCTCTCAGTATGGGACCCTCTTAGTGTGGGAACCCCTCTCAATGTGGGGCCCTCTCAGTGTGGGGCCCTCTCAGTATGGGACCCTCGCAGTGTGGGAATCCCTCAATGTGGGACCCTCTCAGTGTGGGAACCCCTCAATGTGGGGCCCTCTCAGTGTGGTGCCCTCTCAGTGTGAGACCCTCTAAGTGTGGGGCCCTCTCAGTGTGGGACCCACTCAGTGTGGGAACCCCTCAATGTGGGGCCCTCTCAGTGTGGTGCCCTCTCAGTGTGAGACCCTCTCAGTGTGGGGCCCTCTCAGTGTGGGACCCTCTCAGTGTGGGGCCCTCTCAGTGTGGGACCCTCTCAGTGTGGGAATCCCTCAATATGAGACCCTCTCAGTGTGGGAACCCCTCAATGTGGGGCCCTCTCAGTGTGGTGCCCTCTCAGTGTGAGACCCTCTCAGTGTGGGGCCCTCTCAGTGTGGGACCCTCTCAGTGTGGGAACCCCTCAATGTGGGGCCCTCTCAGTGTGGGACCCTCTCAGTGTGGGACCCTCTCAGTGTGGGACCCTCTCAGTGTGAACCCTCTCAGTGTGGACCCTCTCAATGTGGACCCTCTCAGTGTGGGAACCCCTCAATGTGGGGCCCTCTCAGTGTGGGACCCTCTCAGTGTGGGGTCCTTTCAGTTTGGGACCCTCCCAGTGTGGGACCCTCCCAGTGGGGACCCTCTCAGTGTGGGACCCTCTCAGTGTGGGGCCCTGTCAGTGTGTGTCCCTTTCAGCTTGGGACCGTCCCAGTGTGGGACCCTCCCAGTGGGGACCCTCCCAGTGTCGACCCTCTCAGTGTGGACCCTCTCAGTGTGGGACCCTCTCAGGGTGGGACCCTCTCAGTATGGGACCCCTTCAGTGTGTGACCCTATCAGGGTGGGACCCCCTCAGGGTGGGACCCTCTTAGTATGGAACCCCTTCAGTGTGGGACTCTATCAGTGTGGGATCCTCTCAGTGTGGGATCCTCTCAGTGTGTACCCTCTCAGTGTGAGACCCTCTCAGTGTGGGACCCTCTCAGTGTGGACCCTCTCAGTGTGGGCCTCTCGGTGTGGGACCCTCTCAGTGTGGGTCCCTATCAGTGTGGGATCCTCTCAGTGTGGACCCTCTCAGTGTGGGCCTCTCGGTGTGGGACCCTCTCAGTGTGAACCCTCTCAGTGTGGACCCTCTCAATGTGGACCCTCTCATTGTGAGACCCTCTCAGTATGGGACCCCTTCAGTGTGGGCCTCTCGGTGTGGGACCCAATCAGTGTGGGACCCTTTCAGTGTGGGACCATCTCAGTGTTGCCCCTCTCAGTGTGGGACCCTCTCGGTGTGGGGCCCTCTCAGTGTGAGAACCCCTCAATGTGGGGCCCTCTCAGTGTGGGGCCATCTCAGTGTGGGACTCTCTCAGTGTGGGGCCCTCTCAGTATGGGACCCTCCCAGTGTGGACCCTCTCAGTGTGGACCCTCTCAGTGTGGGACCCTCTCAGGGTGGGACCCTCTCAGTGTGGGACCCCTTCAGTGTGGGACCCTATCAGGGTGGGACCCTCTCAGGGTGGGACCCTCTCAGTGTGGGAACCTCTCAGTGTGTACCCTCTCAGTGTGGGCCTCTCGGTGTGGGACCCTCTCAGTGTGGGTCCCTATCAGTGTGGGACCCTCCGGTGTGGTCCCTCTCAGTGTGGGACCCTCTCAGTGTGGGACCCTCTCAGTGTGGGACCATCTCAGTGTGAACCCTCTCAGTGTGGGATCCTCTCAGTGTGGGACCCTCTCAGTGTGGGACCCTCTCAGTGTGGACCTCTCAGTGTGGGACCATCTCAGTGTTGCCACTCTCAGTGTGGGACCCTCTCAGTGTGGGACCCTCTCACTGTGGGTCCGTCTCAGTGTGCGGCCCTCTCAGTGTGGGACTCTCTCAGTGTGGGGCCCTCTCAGTGTGGGACCCTCTCAGTGTGGGAACCCCTCAATGTGGGGCCCTCTCAGTGTGGGACCCTCTCAGTGTGGGGCCCTGTCAGTGTGTGTCCCTTTCAGTTTGGGACCCTCCCAGAGTGGGACCCTCCCAGTGGGGACCCTCCCAGTGTGGACCCTCTCAGTGTGGACCCTCTCAGTGTGGGACGCTCTCAGGGTGGGACCCTCTCAGTATGGGACTCCTTCAGTGTGGGACCCTATCAGGGTGGGACCCTGTCAGGGTGGGACCCTCTCAGTATGGGACCCCTTCAGTGTGGGACCCTATCAGTGTGGGATCCTCTCAGTGTGTGATCCTCTCAGTGTGTACCCTCTCAGTGTGAGACCCTCTCAGTGTGGGAACCCCTCAATGTGGGGCCCTCTCAGTGTGGGACCCTCTCAGTGTCAGACCCACTCAGTGTGGAACCCTCTCAGTGTCAGACCCTCTCAGTGTGGACCCTCTCAGTGTGGGACCCTCTCAGTGTGGAACCCTCTCAGTGTCAGACCCTCTCAGTGTGGACCCTCTCAGTGTGGACCCTCTCAGTGTGGGACCCTCTCAGTGTGGTCGCTCTTTGTGTGGACCCTCTCAGTGTGGGACCCTCTCAGAGTGGTCCCTCTCAGTGTGGGACCCTCTCACTGTGCGTCCGTCTCAGTGTGGGACCCTCTCAGTGTGGGACCCTCTCACTGTGGAGCCCTCCCAGTGTGGAGCCCTCTCAGTGTGGACCCTCCCAGAGTGGGACCTTCCCAGTGTGTGACCCTCTCAGTGTGGGACCCTCTCACTGTGGGACCCTCTCACTGTGGGTCCGTCTCAGTGTGGGACCCTCTCAGTGTGGGACCCTCTCAGTGTCGGACCCTCTCACTGTGGAGCCCTCCCAGTGTGGAGCCCTCTCAGTGTGGACCCTCTCAATGTGGACCCTCTCAGTGTGGGACCCTCTCAGTGTGGGGCCCTCTCAGTGTGGGGCCCTCTCAGTGTGGGGCCCTCTCAGTGTGGGACCATCTCACTGTGGGTCCGTCTCAGTGTGGGACCCTCTCAGAGTGGGGCCCTCCCAGTGTGGGGCCCTCTCAGTGAGGGACCCTCTCAGTGTGGTGCCCTCCCAGTGTGGGGCCCTCCCAGTGTGGGACCCTCCCAGTGTGGACCGTCTCAGTGTGGACCCTCTCAGTGTGGGACCCTGTCACTGTGGATCCGTCTCAGTGTGGGGCCCTCCCAGTGTGGGACCCTCTCAGTGTGGGACCCTCTCAGTGTGGGGCCCTCTCAGTGTGGGACCCTCTCAGTGTGGAACCTTCTAAGCGCCAGACCCTCCCAGTGTGAGACCCTCTCAGTGTGGGACCCGCTCAGTGTGGGACCCTCTCAGTGTGGGACCCTCTCAGTGTGGGGCCCTCTCAGTGTGGGATCCTCTCAGTGTGGGACCCTCTCAGTGCGGGGCCCATTCAGTGTGTGGCCCTTTCAGTTTGGGACCCTCCCTGTGTGGGACCCTCTCAGTGTGGACTCTCTCAGTGTGGGACCCTCTCAGTGTGGGACCCTCTCAGTGTGGGACCCTCTCAGTGTGGGACCCTATCAGTTTGGGATCCTCTCAGTGTGGGACCCTATCAGTGTGGGATCCTCTCAGTGTGGGAGCCTCTCAGTGTGAGACCCTATCAGTGTGGGATCCTCTCACTGTCGGATCCTCTCAGTGTGGGATCCTCTGTGTGTGGGCCCTCTCGGTGTGGGACCCTCTCAGTGTGCGACCCAATCAGTGTGGGACCCTTTCAGTGTGGTCCCTCCCAGTGTGGGACCATCTCAGTGTTGCCCCTCTCAGTGTGGGACCCTCTCAGTGTGGGGCCCTCTCAGTGTGAGAACCCCTCAATGTGGGGCCCTCTCAGTGTGGGGCCATCTCAGTGTGGGACTCTCTCAGTGTGGGGCCCTCTCAGTATGGGACCCTCTCAGTGTGGGAACCCCTCAATGTGGGGCCCTCTCAGTGTGGGGCCCTCTCAGTGTGGGACCCTCTGAGTGTGGGGCCCTCTCAGTGTGGGACCCTTTCAGTATGGGACCCCTTCAGTGTGGGACCCTATCAGTGTGGGATCCTCTCAGTGTGTACCCTCTCAGTGTGAGACCCTCTCAGTGTGGGAAACCCTCAATGTGGGGCCCTCTCAGTGTGGGGCCATCTCAGTGTGGGACCCTCTCAGTGTGGGGCCCTCTCAGTATGGGACCCTCTTAGTGTGGGAACCCCTCTCAATGTGGGGCCCTCTCAGTGTGGGGCCCTCTCAGTATGGGACCCTCGCAGTGTGGGAATCCCTCAATGTGGGACCCTCTCAGTGTGGGAACCCCTCAATGTGGGGCCCTCTCAGTGTGGTGCCCTCTCAGTGTGAGACCCTCTAAGTGTGGGGCCCTCTCAGTGTGGGACCCACTCAGTGTGGGAACCCCTCAATGTGGGGCCCTCTCAGTGTGGTGCCCTCTCAGTGTGAGACCCTCTCAGTGTGGGGCCCTCTCAGTGTGGGACCCTCTCAGTGTGGGGCCCTCTCAGTGTGGGACCCTCTCAGTGTGGGAATCCCTCAATATGAGACCCTCTCAGTGTGGGAACCCCTCAATGTGGGGCCCTCTCAGTGTGGTGCCCTCTCAGTGTGAGACCCTCTCAGTGTGGGGCCCTCTCAGTGTGGGACCCTCTCAGTGTGGGAACCCCTCAATGTGGGGCCCTCTCAGTGTGGGACCCTCTCAGTGTGGGACCCTCTCAGTGTGGGACCCTCTCAGTGTGAACCCTCTCAGTGTGGACCCTCTCAATGTGGACCCTCTCAGTGTGGGAACCCCTCAATGTGGGGCCCTCTCAGTGTGGGACCCTCTCAGTGTGGGGTCCTTTCAGTTTGGGACCCTCCCAGTGTGGGACCCTCCCAGTGGGGACCCTCTCAGTGTGGGACCCTCTCAGTGTGGGGCCCTGTCAGTGTGTGTCCCTTTCAGCTTGGGACCGTCCCAGTGTGGGACCCTCCCAGTGGGGACCCTCCCAGTGTCGACCCTCTCAGTGTGGACCCTCTCAGTGTGGGACCCTCTCAGGGTGGGACCCTCTCAGTATGGGACCCCTTCAGTGTGTGACCCTATCAGGGTGGGACCCCCTCAGGGTGGGACCCTCTTAGTATGGAACCCCTTCAGTGTGGGACTCTATCAGTGTGGGATCCTCTCAGTGTGGGATCCTCTCAGTGTGTACCCTCTCAGTGTGAGACCCTCTCAGTGTGGGACCCTCTCAGTGTGGACCCTCTCAGTGTGGGCCTCTCGGTGTGGGACCCTCTCAGTGTGGGTCCCTATCAGTGTGGGACCCTCTCAGTGTGGACCCTCTCAGTGTGGGCCTCTCGGTGTGGGACCCTCTCAGTGTGAACCCTCTCAGTGTGGACCCTCTCAATGTGGACCCTCTCATTGTGAGACCCTCTCAGTATGGGACCCCTTCAGTGTGGGCCTCTCGGTGTGGGACCCAATCAGTGTGGGACCCTTTCAGTGTGGGACCATCTCAGTGTTGCCCCTCTCAGTGTGGGACCCTCTCGGTGTGGGGCCCTCTCAGTGTGAGAACCCCTCAATGTGGGGCCCTCTCAGTGTGGGGCCATCTCAGTGTGGGACTCTCTCAGTGTGGGGCCCTCTCAGTATGGGACCCTCCCAGTGTGGACCCTCTCAGTGTGGACCCTCTCAGTGTGGGACCCTCTCAGGGTGGGACCCTCTCAGTGTGGGACCCCTTCAGTGTGGGACCCTATCAGGGTGGGACCCTCTCAGGGTGGGACCCTCTCAGTGTGGGAACCTCTCAGTGTGTACCCTCTCAGTGTGGGCCTCTCGGTGTGGGACCCTCTCAGTGTGGGTCCCTATCAGTGTGGGACCCTCCGGTGTGGTCCCTCTCAGTGTGGGACCCTCTCAGTGTGGGACCCTCTCAGTGTGGGACCATCTCAGTGTGAACCCTCTCAGTGTGGGATCCTCTCAGTGTGGGACCCTCTCAGTGTGGGACCCTCTCAGTGTGGAACTCTCAGTGTGGGACCATCTCAGTGTTGCCACTCTCAGTGTGGGACCCTCTCAGTGTGGGACCCTCTCACTGTGGGTCCGTCTCAGTGTGCGGCCCTCTCAGTGTGGGACTCTCTCAGTGTGTGGCCCTCTCAGTGTGGGACCCTCTCAGTGTGGGAACCCCTCAATGTGGGGCCCTCTCAGTGTGGGACCCTCTCAGTGTGGGGCCCTGTCAGTGTGTGTCCCTTTCAGTTTGGGACCCTCCCAGAGTGGGACCCTCCCAGTGGGGACCCTCCCAGTGTGGACCCTCTCAGTGTGGACCCTCTCAGTGTGGGACGCTCTCAGGGTGGGACCCTCTCAGTATGGGACCCCTTCAGTGTGGGACCCTATCAGGGTGGGACCCTGTCAGGGTGGGACCCTCTCAGTATGGGACCCCTTCAGTGTGGGACCCTATCAGTGTGGGATCCTCTCAGTGTGTGATCCTCTCAGTGTGTACCCTCTCAGTGTGAGACCCTCTCAGTGTGGGAACCCCTCAATGTGGGGCCCTCTCAGTGTGGGACCCTCTCAGTGTCAGACCCACTCAGTGTGGAACCCTCTCAGTGTCAGACCCTCTCAGTGTGGACCCTCTCAGTGTGGGACCCTCTCAGTGTGGAACCCTCTCAGTGTCAGACCCTCTCAGTGTGGACCCTCTCAGTGTGGACCCTCTCAGTGTGGGACCCTCTCAGTGTGGTCGCTCTTTGTGTGGACCCTCTCAGTGTGGGACCCTCTCAGAGTGGTCCCTCTCAGTGTGGGACCCTCTCACTGTGCGTCCGTCTCAGTGTGGGACCCTCTCAGTGTGGGACCCTCTCACTGTGGAGCCCTCCCAGTGTGGAGCCCTCTCAGTGTGGACCCTCCCAGAGTGGGACCTTCCCAGTGTGTGACCCTCTCAGTGTGGGACCCTCTCACTGTGGGACCCTCTCACTGTGGGTCCGTCTCAGTGTGGGACCCTCTCAGTGTGGGACCCTCTCAGTGTCGGACCCTCTCACTGTGGAGCCCTCCCAGTGTGGAGCCCTCTCAGTGTGGACCCTCTCAATGTGGACCCTCTCAGTGTGGGACCCTCTCAGTGTGGGGCCCTCTCAGTGTGGGGCCCTCTCAGTGTGGGGCCCTCTCAGTGTGGGACCATCTCACTGTGGGTCCGTCTCAGTGTGGGACCCTCTCAGAGTGGGGCCCTCCCAGTGTGGGGCCCTCTCAGTGAGGGACCCTCTCAGTGTGGTGCCCTCCCAGTGTGGGGCCCTCCCAGTGTGGGACCCTCCCAGTGTGGACTGTCTCAGTGTGGACCCTCTCAGTGTGGGACCCTGTCACTGTGGATCCGTCTCAGTGTGGGGCCCTCCCAGTGTGGGACCCTCTCAGTGTGGGACCCTCTCAGTGTGGGGCCCTCTCAGTGTGGGACCCTCTCAGTGTGGAACCTTCTAAGCGCCAGACCCTCCCAGTGTGAGACCCTCTCAGTGTGGGACCCGCTCAGTGTGGGACCCTCTCAGTGTGGGACCCTCTCAGTGTGGGGCCCTCTCAGTGTGGGACCCTCTCAGTGTGGGACCCTCTCAGTGTGGGGCCCTCTCAGTGCGGGGCCCATTCAGTGTGTGGCCCTTTCAGTTTGGGACCCTCCCTGTGTGGGACCCTCTCAGTGTGGACTCTCTCAGTGTGGGACCCTCTCAGTGTGGGACCCTCTCAGTGTGGGACCCTCTCAGTGTGGGACCCTATCAGTTTGGGATCCTCTCAGTGTGGGACCCTATCAGTGTGGGATCCTCTCAGTGTGGGAGCCTCTCAGTGTGAGACCCTATCAGTGTGGGATCCTCTCACTGTCGGATCCTCTCAGTGTGGGATCCTCTGTGTGTGGGCCCTCTCGGTGTGGGACCCTCTCAGTGTGCGACCCAATCAGTGTGGGACCCTTTCAGTGTGGTCCCTCCCAGTGTGGGACCATCTCAGTGTTGCCCCTCTCAGTGTGGGACCCTCTCAGTGTGGGGCCCTCTCAGTGTGAGAACCCCTCAATGTGGGGCCCTCTCAGTGTGGGGCCATCTCAGTGTGGGACTCTCTCAGTGTGGGGCCCTCTCAGTATGGGACCCTCTCAGTGTGGGAACCCCTCAATGTGGGGCCCTCTCAGTGTGGGGCCCTCTCAGTGTGGGACCCTCTGAGTGTGGGGCCCTCTCAGTGTGGGACCCTTTCAGTGTGGGAATCCCTCAATGTGGGACCCTCTCAGTGTGGGAACCCCTCAATGTGGGGCCCTCTCAGTGTGCGGCCCTCTCAGTGTGGGACCCTCTCAGTGTGGGGCCCTCTCAGTGTGGGACCCTCTCAGTGTGGGAAGCCCTCAATGTGGAGCCCTCTCAGTGTGGGACCCTCTCAGTGTGGGGTCCTTTCAGTTTCGGACCCTCCCAGTATGGGACCCTCCCAGTGGGGACCCTCTCAGTGTGGGACCCTCTCAGTGTGGGGCCCTGTCAGTGTGTGTCCCTTTCAGTTTGGGACCCTCCCAGTGTGGGACCCTCCCAGTGGGGACCCTCCCAGTGTGGACCCTCTCAGTGTGGGACCCTCTCAGTGTGGGGCCCTCTCAGTATGGGACCCTCTCAGTGTGGGAACCCCTCAATGTGGGGCCCTCTCAGTGTGGGGCCCTGTCAGTGTGGGACCCTCTCAGTGTGGGAATCCCTCAATGTGGGACCCTCTCAGTGTTGGAACCACTCAATGTGGGGCCCTCTCAGTGTGGTGCCCTCTCAGTGTGAGACCCTCTCAGTGTGGGGCCCTCTCAGTGTGGGACCCACTCAGTGTGGGAACCCCTCAATGTGGGGCCCTCTCAGTGTGGTGCCCTCTCAGTGTGAGACCCTCTCAGTGTGGGGCCCTCTCAGTGTGGGACCCTCTCAGTGTGGGGCCCTCTCAGTGTGGGACCCTCTCAGTGTGGGAATCCCTCAATGTGGGACCCTCTCAGTGTGGGAACCCCTCAATGTGGGGCCCTCTCAGTGTGGTGCCCTCTCAGTGTGAGACCCTCTCAGTGAGGGGCCATCTCAGTGTGGGACCCTCTCAGTGTGGGAACCCCTCAATGTGGGGCCCTCTCAGTGTGGTGCCCTCTCAGTGTGGGGTCCTTTCAGTTTGGGACCCTCCCAGTGTGGGACCCTCCCAGTGGGGACCCTCTCAGTGCGGGACCCTCTCAGTGTGGGGCCCTGTCAGTGTGTGTCCCTTTCAGCTTGGGACCCTCCCAGTGTGGGACCCTCCCAGTGGGGACCCTCCCAGTGTGGACCCTCTCAGTGTGGACCCTCTCAGTGTGGGACCCTCTGAGGGTGGGACCCTCTCAGTATGGGACCCCTTCAGTGTGGGACTCTATCAGTGTGGGATCCTCTCAGTGTGGGATCCTCTCAGTGTGTACCCTCTCAGTGTGAGACCCTCTCAGTGTGGGACCCTCTCAGTGTGGACCCTCTCAGTGTGGGCCTCTCGGTTTGGGACCCTCTCAGTGTGTACCCTCTCAGTGTGAGACCCTCTCAGTGCGGGACCCTCTCGGTGTGGTCCCTCTCGGTGTGGGACCATCTCGGTGTGGGACCCTCTCAGTGTGGGACCCTCTCAGTGTGGGAATCCCTCAATTTGGGACCCTCTCAGTGTGGAGCCCTCTCAGTGTGGACCCTCTCAATGTGGACCCTCTCAGTGTGGGACCCTCTCAGTGTGGGTCCCTTTCAGTGTGGGACCCTCTCGGTGTGGTCCCTCTCAGTGTGGGACCATCTCAGTGTGGGCCTCTCGGTGTGGGACCCTCTCAGTGTGGGTCCCTTTCAGTGTGGGACCCTCTCGGTGTGGTCCCTCTCAGTGTGGGACCATCTCAGTGTGGGACCCTCTCAGTGTGAACCCTCTCAGTGTGGACCCTCTCAATGTGGACCCTCTCAGTGTGGGACCCTCTCAGTATTGGACCCCTTCAGTGTGGGCCTCTCGGTGTGGGACCCAATCAGTGTGGGACCCTTTCAGTGTGGGACCCTCCCAGAGTGGGACCCTCCCAGTGTGGGGCCCTGTCAGTGTGTGTCCCTTTCATTTTGGGACCCTCCCAGTGTGGGACCCTCCCAGTGGGGACCCTCCCAGTGTGGACCCTCTCAGTGTGGACCCTCTCAGTGTGGGACCCTCTCAGGGTGGGACCCTCTCAGTATGGGACCCCTTCAGTGTGGGACCCTATCAGGGTGGGACCCTCTCAGGGTGGGACCCTCTCAGTATGGGACCCCTTCAGTGTGGGACCCTATCAGTGTGGGATCCTCTCAGTGTGGGATCCTCTCAGTGTGTACCCTCTCAGTGTGAGACCCTCTCAGTGTGGGAACCCCTCAATGTGGGGCCCTCTCAGTGTGGGGCCATCTCAGTGTGGGACCCTCTCAGTGTGGGGCCCTCTCAGTATGGGACCCACTCAGTGTGGGAACCCCTCAATGTGGGGCCCTCTCAGTGTGGGTCCCTCTCAGTGTGGGACCCTCTCGGTGTGGTCCCTCTCAGTGTGGGACCCTCTCAGTGTGAGACCCTCTCAGTGTGGGACCCTCTCAGTGTGGGACCCTCTCAGTGTGAACCCTCTCAGTGTGGACCCTCTCAATGTGGACCCTCTCAGTGTGGGACCCTCTCAGTATGGGACCCCTTCAGCGTGGGCCACTCGGTGTGGGACCCTCTCAGTGTGGGACCCTATCAGTGTGGGACCCTATCAGTGTGGTCCCTCTCAGTGTGGGACCCTCTCAGTGTGGGACCCTCTCAGTGTGGTCCCTCTCAGTGTGGGACCCTCTCAGTGTGGGACCCTCTCAGTGTGGTCCCTCTCAGTGTGGGACCCTCTCAGTGTGGGACCCTCTCAGTGTGAACCCTCTCAGTGTGAACCCTCTCAATGTGGACCCTATCAGTGTGGGACCCTCTCAGTGTGGGGCCCTTCCAGTGTGGGACCCTCTCAGTGTGGGGTCCTCTCAGTGCGGGGCCCTCTCAGTGTGGGGCCCTCTCAGTATGGGACCATCTCAGTGTGAGACCCTCTCAGTGTTGGGCCCTCTCAGTGTGGGGCCCTTCCAGTGTGGGGCCCTTCCAGTGTGGGACCCTCTCACTGTGGGTCCCTCTCTGTGTGGGACCCTCTCAGTGTGGGACCCACTCAGTGTGGGGCCCACTCAGTGTGGGGCCCTCTCAGTGTGGGACCCTCTCAGTGTGGAGCCCTCCCAGTGTTGGGCCCTTCCAGTGTGGGACCCTCTCAGTGTGGGGCCCTTCCAGTGTGGGGCCCTATCAGTGTGGGACCCTCTCACTGTGGGTCCATCTCAGTGTGGGACCCTCTCAGTGTGGAACCCTCTCAGCGCCAGACCCTCTCAGTGTGGACCCTCTCAGTGTGGACCGTCTCAGTGTGGGACCCTCTCAGTGTGGTCCCTCTTAGTGTGGGACCCTCTCAGTGTGGTCCCGCTCAGTGTGGAACCCTCTCAGTGTGGGACCCTCTCAGTGTGGTCCCTCACAGTGTGGGACCCTCTCAGTGTGGTCCCTCCCAGTGTGGGACCCTCTCAGTGTGGGGCCCTACCAGTGTGGGACCCTCTCAGTGTGGTCCCTCCCAGTGTGGGACCCTCTCAGTGTGGGGCCCTACCAGTGTGGGTCCGTCTCAGTGTGGGACCCTCTCAGTGTGGGACACTCTCAGTGTGGTCTCTCTTAGTGTGGACCCTCCCAGTGTGGACCCTCTCAGTGTGGGGCCCTCTCAGTGTGGGGCCCTCTCAGTGTGGGACCCTCTCAGTGTCGGGCCCTCCCAGTGTGGGTCCCTCTCAGTGCGGGACCCTCTCAGTGTGGGGCCCTTCCAGTGTGGGACCATCTCAGTGTGGGACCCTCTCAGTGTGGGGCCCTTCCAGTGTGGGACCCTCTCAGAGTGGGGACCTCTCAGTGTGGGACCCTCTCACTGTGGGTCCGTCTCAGTGTGGGACCCTCTCAGAGTGGGGCCCTCCCAGTGAGGACCCTCTCAGCGTGGGACCCTCTCAATGTGGACCCTCTTAGTGTGGGGCCCTCTCAGTGTCAGACCCTCTCAGTGTGGACCCTCTCAGTGTGGGGCCCTCTCAGTGTGGGACCCTCTCAGTGTGGGGCCCTCTCAGTGTGGGACCCTCTCAGTGTGGGGCCCTCTCAGTGTCAGACCCTCTCAGTGTGGACCCTGTCAGTGTGGGGCCCTCTCAGTGTGGACCCTCTTAGTGTGGGACCCTCCCAGTGTGGACCCTCTCAGTGTGGGGCCCTTTCAGTATGGGGCCCTCTCAGTGTGGAACCCTCTCAGTGTCAGACCCTCTCAGTGTGGACCCTCTCAGTGTCAGACCCGCTCAGTGTGGGAGCCTCTCAGTGTCAGACCTTCTCAATGTGGGACCCTCCCAGTGGTGGACCCTCTTAGTGTGGGACCCTCTCAGTGTGGGGCCCGACCAGTGTGGACCCTCTCTGTGTGGATCCTCTCAGTGTGGAACCCTCTCAGTGTGGGACCCTCAGTGTCAGACCCTCTCAATGTGGGACCCTCCCAGTGGTGGACCCTCTCAGTGTGGACCCTCTCAGTGTGGGACCCTCTCAGTGTCAGACCTTCTCAATATGAGACCCTCCCAGTGTGGGACCCTCTCAGTGTGGACCCTCTCAGTGTGGGACCCTCTCAGTGTCAGACCTTCTCAATGTGAGACCCTCTCAGTGTGGGACCCTCTCAGTGTGGGTCTGTCTCAGTGTGGGACCATCTCAGTGTGGGGCCCTCTCAGTGTTGGACCCTCTCAGGGTGGGTCCTTCTCAGTGTGGACCCTTTCAGTGTGGGACCCTCCCAGTGTGGACCCTCTCACTGTGGGACGCACTCAGTGTGGGGCCCTCTTGGTGTGGGACACTCTCAGTGTGGACCCCCTCAGTGTGGGACCCTCTCTGTTTGGGGCCCTCTCAGTGTGGGACCATCTCAGTGTGGGACCCTCTCAGTGTGGGACGATCTCAGTGTGGGACCTTCTCAGTGTGGGACCCTCTCAGAGTCAGACCGTCTCAGTGTGGGACCCTCTCAGTGTGGGACCCTCTCAGTGTGGGGCTGTCTCAGTGTGGGACCCTCTTAGTGTGGGATCCTCCCAGAGTGGGACCCTCCCAGTGTGGACCCTCTCAATGTGGGGCCCTTTCAGTATGGGGCCCTCTCAGTGTGGAACCCTCTCAGTGTGGACCCTCTCAGTGTGGACCCTCTCAGTGTGGACCCTCTCAGTGTGGGACGCTCTCAGTGTGGGACCCTCCCAGTGTGGACCCTCTCAGTGTGGACCCTCTCAGTGTGGACCCTCTCAGTGTGGGACACTCTCAGTGAGGGAGCCTCTCAGTGTGGGGCCCTTTCAGTGTGAGACCCTCTCAGTGTGGGACCCTCTCAGTGTGGACCCTCTCAGTGTGGACCCTCTCAGTGTGGGACGCTCTCAGTGTGGGACCCTCTCAATGTGGACCCTCTCAGTGTAGGACCCTCCCAGTGTGGGACATTCTCAGTGTCAGACCCTCTCAGTGTGGGGCCCTCCCAGTGGTGGACCCTCTCAGTGTGGGACCCTCTCAGTGTGGGACCCTCTCAGTGTCAGACCTTCTCAATGTGGGACCCTCCCAGTGGTGGACCCTCTCAGTGTGGGGCCCTACCAGTGTGGACCCTCTTTGTGTGGACCCTCTCAGTGTGGGACCCTCAGTGTCAGACCCACTCAGTGTGGACCCTCTCTGTGTGGACCCTCTCAGTGTCAGACCTTCTCAATGTGGGACCCTCCCAGTGGTGGTCCCTCTCAGTGTGGACCCTCTCAGTGTGGGACCCTACCAGTGTGGACCCTCTCTGTGTGGACCCTCTCAGTGTGGGACCCTCAGTGTCAGACCTTCTCAATGTGGGACCCTCCCAGTGGTGGACCCTCTCAGTGTGGACCCTCTCAGTGTGGGACCCTCTCAGTGTCAGACCTTCTCAATGTGAGACCCTCCCAGTGTGGGACCCTCTCAGTGTGGACCCTCTCAGTGTGGGACCCTCTCAGTGTCAGACCTTCTCAATGTGAGACCCTCTCAGTGTGGGACCCTCTCAGTGTGGGTCCGTCTCAGTGTGGGACCATCTCAGTGTGGGACCTTCTCAGTGTGGACCCTTTCATTGTAGGACCCTCCCAGTGTGGACCCTCTCACTGTGGGACGCACTCAGTGTGGGACCCTCTTGGTGTGGGAAACTCTCTGTGTGGACCCCCTCAGTGTGGGACCCTCTCAGTTTGGGGCCCTCTCAGTGTGGGACCCTCTCAGTGTGGGTCCGTCTCAGTGTGGGACCATCTCAGTGTGGGGCCCTCTCAGTGTTGGACCCTCTCAGCGTGGGACCTTCTCAGTGTGGACCCTTTCAGTGTAGGACCCTCCCAGTGTGGACCCTCTCACTGTGGGACGCACTCAGTGTGGGACCCTCTTGGTGTGGGAAACTCTCAGTGTGGACCCCCTCAGTGTGGGACCCTCTCAGTTTGGGGCCCTCTCAGTGTGGGACCCTCTCACTGTCAGACCCTCTCAGTGTGGGACCCCTCAGTGTGGGACCCTCTCAGTGTGGACCCTCTCAGTGTGGGACCATCTCAGTGTGGGACCCTCTCAGTGTGGGACGATCTCAGTGTGGGACCTTCTCAGTGTGGGACCCTCTCAGAGTCAGACCGTCTCAGTGTGGGACCCTCTCAGTGTGGGGCCCTCTCAGTGTGGACCCTCTTAGTGTGGGACCCTCCCAGAGTGGGACCCTCCCAGTGTGGACCCTCTCAGTGTGGGACCCTACCAGTGTGGACCCTCTCTGTGTGGACCCTCTCAGTGTGGGACCCTCAGTGTCAGACCTTCTCAATGTGGGACCCTCCCAGTGGTGGACCCTCTCAGTGTGGACCCTCTCAGTGTGGGACCCTCTCAGTGTCAGACCTTCTCAATGTGAGACCCTCCCAGTGTGGGACCCTCTCAGTGTGGACCCTCTCAGTGTGGGACCCTCTCAGTGTCAGACCTTCTCAATGTGAGACCCTCTCAGTGTGGGACCCTCTCAGTGTGGGTCCGTCTCAGTGTGGGACCATCTCAGTGTGGGGCCCTCTCAGTGTTGGACCCTCTCAGCGTGGGACCTTCTCAGTGTGGACCCTTTCAGTGTAGGACCCTCCCAGTGTGGACCCTCTCACTGTGGGACGCACTCAGTGTGGGACCCTCTTGGTGTGGGAAACTCTCAGTGTGGACCCCCTCAGTGTGGGACCCTCTCAGTTTGGGGCCCTCTCAGTGTGGGACCCTCTCAGTGTGGGTCCGTCTCAGTGTGGGACCATCTCAGTGTGGGGCCCTCTCAGTGTTGGACCCTCTCAGCGTGGGACCTTCTCAGTGTGGACCCTTTCAGTGTAGGACCCTCCCAGTGTGGACCCTCTCACTGTGGGACGCACTCAGTGTGGGACCCTCTTGGTGTGGGAAACTCTCAGTGTGGACCCCCTCAGTGTGGGACCCTCTCAGTTTGGGGCCCTCTCAGTGTGGGACCCTCTCACTGTCAGACCCTCTCAGTGTGGGACCCCTCAGTGTGGGACCCTCTCAGTGTGGACCCTCACAGTGTGGGACCCTCTCAGTGTGGGACCCTCTCAGTGTGGGACGATCTCAGTGTGGGACCTTCTCAGTGTGGGACCCTCTCAGAGTCAGACCGTCTCAGTGTGGGACCCTCTCAGTGTGGGGCCCTCTCAGTGTGGACCCTCTTAGTGTGGGACCCTCCCAGAGTGGGACCCTCCCAGTGTGGACCCTCTCAATGTGGGGCCCTTTCAGTATGGGGCCCTCTCAGTGTGGAACCCTCTCAGTGAGGGAGCCTCTCAGTGTGGGGCCCTTTCAGTGTGGACCCTCTCAGTGTAGGACCCTCCCAGTGTGGGACCTTGTCAGTGTCAGACCCTCTCAGTGTGGGGCCCTCCCAGTGGTGGACCCTCTCAGTGTGGGACCCTCTCAGTGTGGGACCCTCTCAGTGTCAGACCTTCTCAATGTGGGACCCTCCCAGTGGTGGACCCTCTCAGTGTGGGACACTCTCAGTGTCAGACCTTCTCAATGTGGGACCCTCCCAGTGGTGGACCCTCTCAGTGTGGGACCCTCTCAGTGTCAGACCTTCTCAATGTGGACCCTCTCTGTGTGGACCCTCTCAGTGTGGGACCCTCTCAGTGTGGGACCCTCTCAGTGTCAGACCTTCTCAATATGGGACCCTCCCAGTGGTGGAACCTCTCAGTGTGGGACCCCTTCAGCGTGGAACCCTCTCAGTGTGGGACCCTCTCAGAGTCAGACCTTCTCAATGTGGGACCCTCCCAGCGTGGGACCCTCCCAGTGTGGGACCCTCTCAGTGTCAGACCCTCTCAGTGTGGACACTCTCTGTGTGGACCCTCTCAGTGTGGGACCCTCTCAGTGTCAGACCTTCTCAATGCGGGACCCTCCCAGTGGTGGACCCTCTCAGTGTGGGACCCTCTCAGTGTGGGACCCTCTCAGTGTGGGATCCTCTCAGTGTCAGACCTTCTCAATGTCGGACCCTCCCAGTGGTGGGCCCTCTCAGTGTGGGACATTCCCAGCGTGGGACCCTCTCAGTGTGGACCCTCTCAGTGTGGACCCTCTCAGTGTGGGGTCCTCTCAGTGTGGGACCCTCTCAATGTGGACCCTCTCAGTGTGGACCCTCTCAGTGTGGGGCCCTCTCAGTGTGGGACCCTCCCAGTGTGGACCCTCTCCGTGTCAGACCCTCTCAGTGTGGGGTCCTCTCAGTGTGGGACTCTCTCAGTGTGGGACCCTCCCAGTGTGGGACCCTCTCAGTGTGGACCCTCTCCTTGTCAGACCCTCTCCGTGTCAGACCCTCTCCGTGTCAGACCCTTTCAGTGTGGGACCCTCTCAGAGTGGGACCCTCTCAGTGTGGACCCTCTCCTTGTCAGACCCTCTCCGTGTCAGACCTTCTCCGTGTCAGACCCTCTCAGTTTGGACCCTCCCATTGTGGGACGCACTCAGTGTGGGTCCGTCTCAGTGTGGATCCTCTCAGAGTGGGACCCGCTCAGTGTGGGACCCTCCCAGTGTGGATCCTCTCAGTGTGGGACCCGCTCAGTGTGGGGCCCTCTCAGTTTGGGACCCTCTCAGAATGGGACCCTTTCAGTGTGGGACCCTCTCCGTGTGGGACTCTCTCAGTGTGGGACCCTCTCAGAGTGGGACCCTTTCAGTGTGGGACCCTTTCACTGTGGGACGCACTCAGTTTGGGACCCTCTTGCTGTGGGACCCTCTCAGTGTGGGCCCTTACAGTGTGCGACCCTCTCAATGTGGGACATTCTCAGTGTGGGACACTCTCAGTGTGGGGCTCTCTCAGTTTGTGACCCTCTCAGTGTGGGACCCTTTCAGTGTGGGGCACCTTCAGTGTGGGACCCTCCCATTGTGGACCCATTCAGTTTGGGACCCTCCCAGTGTGGGACCCTCTCAGTGTGGGACCCTCTTAGTGATGGACCCTCTCAGGGTGGGACCCTCTCAGTGTGAAGCCCTCTCAGTGTGTACCCCTCAATGTGTACCCTCTCAGTGTGGGACCCTTTCAGTGTCGGGCCCTTTCAGTGTGGGACCCTCCCAGTGTGGGACCTTCTCAGTGTGGACCCTCTCAGTGTGTACCCTCTCAGTGTGGACCCTCTCAGTGTGGACCCTCTCAGTGTGGGACCCTGTCAGTGTGGACCCTCCCCGTGTGGACCCTCTCAGTGTGGGACCCTCTGAGTGTGGACCCTCTCAGTGTGGGACCCTCCCAGTGTGGACCCTCTCAGTGTGGGACCCTCTCAGTGTGGGACCCTCTCAGTGCGGGACCCTCCCAGTGTGGACCCTCTCAGTGTGGGACCCTCTGAGTGTGGACCCTCTCAGTGTGGGACCCTCTCAGTGTGGGACCCTCCCAGTGTGGACCCTCTCAGTGTGGACCCTCTCAGTGTGGGACCCTCTCAGTGTGGACCCTCTCAGTGTGGACCCTCTTAGTGTGGGACCCTCTCAGTGTGGGGCCCTCTCAGTGTGGGACCCTCTCAGTGTGGGACCCTCTCAGTGTGGACCCTCCCCGTGTGGACCCTCTCAGTGTGGGACCCTCTGAGTGTGGACCCTCTCAGTGTGGGACCCTCTGAGTGTGGACCCTCTCAGTGTGGGACCCTCTCAGTGTGGGACCCTCCCAGTGTGGACCCTCTCAGTGTGGGACCCTCCCAGTGTGGGACCCTCTCAGTGTTGACCCTCTCAGTGTGTACCCTCTCAGTGTGGACCCTCTCAGTGTGGGACCCTCTGTGTGGGGCCCTCTCAGTTGGGACCCTCTCAGTGTGGGACCCTGTCAGTGTGGACCCTCCCCGTGTGGACCCTCTCAGTCTGGGACCCTCTGAGTGTGGACCCTCTCAGTGTGGGACCCTCCCAGTGTGGACCCTTTCAGTGTGGGACCCTCTCAGTGTGGGACCCTCTCAGTGTGGGACCCTCCCAGTGTGGACCCTCTCAGTGTGGGACCCTCTGAGTGTGGACCCTCTCAGTGTGGGACCCTCACAGTGTGGGACCCTCTCAGTGTGGGACCCTCCCAGTGTGGACCCTCTCAGTGTGGGACCCTCTGAGTGTGGACCCTCTCAGTGTGGGACCCTCTCAGTGTGGGACTCTCCCAGTGTGGACCCTCTCAGTGTGGACCCTCTCAGTGTGGACCCTCTCAGTGTGGGACCCTCCCAGTGTGGACCCTCTCTGTTGGGACCCTCTCAGTGTGGGACCCTCTCAGTGTGGGACCCTCCCAGTGTGGACCCTCTCAGTGTGTGACCCTCTGAGTGTGGACCCTCTCAGTGTGGGACCCTCTCAGTGTGGGACCCTCTCAGTGTGGGACCTTCCCAGTGTGGACCCTCTCAGTGTGGGACCCTCTCAGTGTGGACCCTCTGAGTGTGGACCCTCTCAGTGTGGGACCCTCTCAGTGTGGGACCCTCTGAGTGTGGACCCTCTCAGTGTGGACCCTCTCAGTGTGGGACCCTCCCAGCGTGGGACCCTCCCAGTGTGGGACCCTCTCAGTGTCAGACCCTCTCAGTGTGGACACTCTCAGTGTGGGACCCTCTCAGTGTGGGACTCTCCCAGTGTGGACCCTCTCAGTGTGGACCCTCTCAGTGTGGACCCTCTCAGTGTGGGACCCTCCCAGTGTGGACCCTCTCTGTTGGGACCCTCTCAGTGTGGGACCCTCTCAGTGTGGGACCCTCCCAGTGTGGACCCTCTCAGTGTGTGACCCTCTGAGTGTGGACCCTCTCAGTGTGGGACCCTCCCAGTGTGGACCCTCTCAGTGTGGACCCTCTCAGTGTGGACCCTCTCAGTGTGGGACACTCTCAGTGAGGGAGCCTCTCAGTGTGGGGCCCTTTCAGTGTGAGACCCTCTCAGTGTGGGACCCTCTCAGTGTGGACCCTCTCAGTGTGGACCCTCTCAGTGTGGGACGCTCTCAGTGTGGGACCCTCTCAATGTGGACCCTCTCAGTGTAGGACCCTCCCAGTGTGGGACATTCTCAGTGTCAGACCCTCTCAGTGTGGGGCCCTCCCAGTGGTGGACCCTCTCAGTGTGGGACCCTCTCAGTGTGGGACCCTCTCAGTGTCAGACCTTCTCAATGTGGGACCCTCCCAGTGGTGGACCCTCTCAGTGTGGGGCCCTACCAGTGTGGACCCTCTTTGTGTGGACCCTCTCAGTGTGGGACCCTCAGTGTCAGACCCACTCAGTGTGGACCCTCTCTGTGTGGACCCTCTCAGTGTCAGACCTTCTCAATGTGGGACCCTCCCAGTGGTGGTCCCTCTCAGTGTGGACCCTCTCAGTGTGGGACCCTACCAGTGTGGACCCTCTCTGTGTGGACCCTCTCAGTGTGGGACCCTCAGTGTCAGACCTTCTCAATGTGGGACCCTCCCAGTGGTGGACCCTCTCAGTGTGGACCCTCTCAGTGTGGGACCCTCTCAGTGTCAGACCTTCTCAATGTGAGACCCTCCCAGTGTGGGACCCTCTCAGTGTGGACCCTCTCAGTGTGGGACCCTCTCAGTGTCAGACCTTCTCAATGTGAGACCCTCTCAGTGTGGGACCCTCTCAGTGTGGGTCCGTCTCAGTGTGGGACCATCTCAGTGTGGGACCTTCTCAGTGTGGACCCTTTCATTGTAGGACCCTCCCAGTGTGGACCCTCTCACTGTGGGACGCACTCAGTGTGGGACCCTCTTGGTGTGGGAAACTCTCTGTGTGGACCCCCTCAGTGTGGGACCCTCTCAGTTTGGGGCCCTCTCAGTGTGGGACCCTCTCAGTGTGGGTCCGTCTCAGTGTGGGACCATCTCAGTGTGGGGCCCTCTCAGTGTTGGACCCTCTCAGCGTGGGACCTTCTCAGTGTGGACCCTTTCAGTGTAGGACCCTCCCAGTGTGGACCCTCTCACTGTGGGACGCACTCAGTGTGGGACCCTCTTGGTGTGGGAAACTCTCAGTGTGGACCCCCTCAGTGTGGGACCCTCTCAGTTTGGGGCCCTCTCAGTGTGGGACCCTCTCACTGTCAGACCCTCTCAGTGTGGGACCCCTCAGTGTGGGACCCTCTCAGTGTGGACCCTCTCAGTGTGGGACCATCTCAGTGTGGGACCCTCTCAGTGTGGGACGATCTCAGTGTGGGACCTTCTCAGTGTGGGACCCTCTCAGAGTCAGACCGTCTCAGTGTGGGACCCTCTCAGTGTGGGGCCCTCTCAGTGTGGACCCTCTTAGTGTGGGACCCTCCCAGAGTGGGACCCTCCCAGTGTGGACCCTCTCAGTGTGGGACCCTACCAGTGTGGACCCTCTCTGTGTGGACCCTCTCAGTGTGGGACCCTCAGTGTCAGACCTTCTCAATGTGGGACCCTCCCAGTGGTGGACCCTCTCAGTGTGGACCCTCTCAGTGTGGGACCCTCTCAGTGTCAGACCTTCTCAATGTGAGACCCTCCCAGTGTGGGACCCTCTCAGTGTGGACCCTCTCAGTGTGGGACCCTCTCAGTGTCAGACCTTCTCAATGTGAGACCCTCTCAGTGTGGGACCCTCTCAGTGTGGGTCCGTCTCAGTGTGGGACCATCTCAGTGTGGGGCCCTCTCAGTGTTGGACCCTCTCAGCGTGGGACCTTCTCAGTGTGGACCCTTTCAGTGTAGGACCCTCCCAGTGTGGACCCTCTCACTGTGGGACGCACTCAGTGTGGGACCCTCTTGGTGTGGGAAACTCTCAGTGTGGACCCCCTCAGTGTGGGACCCTCTCAGTTTGGGGCCCTCTCAGTGTGGGACCCTCTCAGTGTGGGTCCGTCTCAGTGTGGGACCATCTCAGTGTGGGGCCCTCTCAGTGTTGGACCCTCTCAGCGTGGGACCTTCTCAGTGTGGACCCTTTCAGTGTAGGACCCTCCCAGTGTGGACCCTCTCACTGTGGGACGCACTCAGTGTGGGACCCTCTTGGTGTGGGAAACTCTCAGTGTGGACCCCCTCAGTGTGGGACCCTCTCAGTTTGGGGCCCTCTCAGTGTGGGACCCTCTCACTGTCAGACCCTCTCAGTGTGGGACCCCTCAGTGTGGGACCCTCTCAGTGTGGACCCTCTCAGTGTGGGACCCTCTCAGTGTGGGACCCTCTCAGTGTGGGACGATCTCAGTGTGGGACCTTCTCAGTGTGGGACCCTCTCAGAGTCAGACCGTCTCAGTGTGGGACCCTCTCAGTGTGGGGCCCTCTCAGTGTGGACCCTCTTAGTGTGGGACCCTCCCAGAGTGGGACCCTCCCAGTGTGGACCCTCTCAATGTGGGGCCCTTTCAGTATGGGGCCCTCTCAGTGTGGAACCCTCTCAGTGAGGGAGCCTCTCAGTGTGGGGCCCTTTCAGTGTGGACCCTCTCAGTGTAGGACCCTCCCAGTGTGGGACCTTGTCAGTGTCAGACCCTCTCAGTGTGGGGCCCTCCCAGTGGTGGACCCTCTCAGTGTGGGACCCTCTCAGTGTGGGACCCTCTCAGTGTCAGACCTTCTCAATGTGGGACCCTCCCAGTGGTGGACCCTCTCAGTGTGGGACACTCTCAGTGTCAGACCTTCTCAATGTGGGACCCTCCCAGTGGTGGACCCTCTCAGTGTGGGACCCTCTCAGTGTCAGACCTTCTCAATGTGGACCCTCTCTGTGTGGACCCTCTCAGTGTGGGACCCTCTCAGTGTGGGACCCTCTCAGTGTCAGACCTTCTCAATATGGGACCCTCCCAGTGGTGGAACCTCTCAGTGTGGGACCCCTTCAGCGTGGAACCCTCTCAGTGTGGGACCCTCTCAGAGTCAGACCTTCTCAATGTGGGACCCTCCCAGCGTGGGACCCTCCCAGTGTGGGACCCTCTCAGTGTCAGACCCTCTCAGTGTGGACACTCTCTGTGTGGACCCTCTCAGTGTGGGACCCTCTCAGTGTCAGACCTTCTCAATGCGGGACCCTCCCAGTGGTGGACCCTCTCAGTGTGGGACCCTCTCAGTGTGGGACCCTCTCAGTGTGGGATCCTCTCAGTGTCAGACCTTCTCAATGTCGGACCCTCCCAGTGGTGGGCCCTCTCAGTGTGGGACATTCCCAGCGTGGGACCCTCTCAGTGTGGACCCTCTCAGTGTGGACCCTCTCAGTGTGGGGTCCTCTCAGTGTGGGACCCTCTCAATGTGGACCCTCTCAGTGTGGACCCTCTCAGTGTGGGGCCCTCTCAGTGTGGGACCCTCCCAGTGTGGACCCTCTCCGTGTCAGACCCTCTCAGTGTGGGGTCCTCTCAGTGTGGGACTCTCTCAGTGTGGGACCCTCCCAGTGTGGGACCCTCTCAGTGTGGACCCTCTCCTTGTCAGACCCTCTCCGTGTCAGACCCTCTCCGTGTCAGACCCTTTCAGTGTGGGACCCTCTCAGAGTGGGACCCTCTCAGTGTGGACCCTCTCCTTGTCAGACCCTCTCCGTGTCAGACCTTCTCCGTGTCAGACCCTCTCAGTTTGGACCCTCCCATTGTGGGACGCACTCAGTGTGGGTCCGTCTCAGTGTGGATCCTCTCAGAGTGGGACCCGCTCAGTGTGGGACCCTCCCAGTGTGGATCCTCTCAGTGTGGGACCCGCTCAGTGTGGGGCCCTCTCAGTTTGGGACCCTCTCAGAATGGGACCCTTTCAGTGTGGGACCCTCTCCGTGTGGGACCCTCTCAGTGTGGGACCCTCTCAGAGTGGGACCCTTTCAGTGTGGGACCCTTTCACTGTGGGACGCACTCAGTTTGGGACCCTCTTGCTGTGGGACCCTCTCAGTGTGGGCCCTTACAGTGTGCGACCCTCTCAATGTGGGACATTCTCAGTGTGGGACACTCTCAGTGTGGGGCTCTCTCAGTTTGTGACCCTCTCAGTGTGGGACCCTTTCAGTGTGGGGCACCTTCAGTGTGGGACCCTCCCATTGTGGACCCATTCAGTTTGGGACCCTTCCAGTGTGGGACCCTCTCAGTGTGGGACCCTCTTAGTGATGGACCCTCTCAGGGTGGGACCCTCTCAGTGTGAAGCCCTCTCAGTGTGTACCCCTCAATGTGTACCCTCTCAGTGTGGGACCCTTTCAGTGTCGGGCCCTCTCAGTGTGGGACCCTCCCAGTGTGGGACCTTCTCAGTGTGGACCCTCTCAGTGTGTACCCTCTCAGTGTGGACCCTCTCAGTGTGGACCCTCTCAGTGTGGGACCCTGTCAGTGTGGACCCTCCCCGTGTGGACCCTCTCAGTGTGGGACCCTCTGAGTGTGGACCCTCTCAGTGTGGGACCCTCCCAGTGTGGACCCTCTCAGTGTGGGACCCTCTCAGTGTGGGACCCTCTCAGTGCGGGACCCTCCCAGTGTGGACCCTCTCAGTGTGGGACCCTCTGAGTGTGGACCCTCTCAGTGTGGGACCCTCTCAGTGTGGGACCCTCCCAGTGTGGACCCTCTCAGTGTGGACCCTCTCAGTGTGGGACCCTCTCAGTGTGGACCCTCTCAGTGTGGACCCTCTTAGTGTGGGACCCTCTCAGTGTGGGGCCCTCTCAGTGTGGGACCCTCTCAGTGTGGGACCCTCTCAGTGTGGACCCTCCCCGTGTGGACCCTCTCAGTGTGGGACCCTCTGAGTGTGGACCCTCTCAGTGTGGGACCCTCTGAGTGTGGACCCTCTCAGTGTGGGACCCTCTCAGTGTGGGACCCTCCCAGTGTGGACCCTCTCAGTGTGGGACCCTCCCAGTGTGGGACCCTCTCAGTGTTGACCCTCTCAGTGTGTACCCTCTCAGTGTGGACCCTCTCAGTGTGGGACCCTCTGTGTGGGGCCCTCTCAGTTGGGACCCTCTCAGTGTGGGACCCTGTCAGTGTGGACCCTCCCCGTGTGGACCCTCTCAGTCTGGGACCCTCTGAGTGTGGACCCTCTCAGTGTGGGACCCTCCCAGTGTGGACCCTTTCAGTGTGGGACCCTCTCAGTGTGGGACCCTCTCAGTGTGGGACCCTCCCAGTGTGGACCCTCTCAGTGTGGGACCCTCTGAGTGTGGACCCTCTCAGTGTGGGACCCTCACAGTGTGGGACCCTCTCAGTGTGGGACCCTCCCAGTGTGGACCCTCTCAGTGTGGGACCCTCTGAGTGTGGACCCTCTCAGTGTGGGACCCTCTCAGTGTGGGACTCTCCCAGTGTGGACCCTCTCAGTGTGGACCCTCTCAGTGTGGACCCTCTCAGTGTGGGACCCTCCCAGTGTGGACCCTCTCTGTTGGGACCCTCTCAGTGTGGGACCCTCTCAGTGTGGGACCCTCCCAGTGTGGACCCTCTCAGTGTGTGACCCTCTGAGTGTGGACCCTCTCAGTGTGGGACCCTCTCAGTGTGGGACCCTCTCAGTGTGGGACCTTCCCAGTGTGGACCCTCTCAGTGTGGGACCCTCTCAGTGTGGACCCTCTGAGTGTGGACCCTCTCAGTGTGGGACCCTCTCAGTGTGGGACCCTCTGAGTGTGGACCCTCTCAGTGTGGACCCTCTCAGTGTGGGACCCTCCCAGCGTGGGACCCTCCCAGTGTGGGACCCTCTCAGTGTCAGACCCTCTCAGTGTGGACACTCTCAGTGTGGGACCCTCTCAGTGTGGGACTCTCCCAGTGTGGACCCTCTCAGTGTGGACCCTCTCAGTGTGGACCCTCTCAGTGTGGGACCCTCCCAGTGTGGACCCTCTCTGTTGGGACCCTCTCAGTGTGGGACCCTCTCAGTGTGGGACCCTCCCAGTGTGGACCCTCTCAGTGTGTGACCCTCTGAGTGTGGACCCTCTCAGTGTGGGACCCTCTCAGTGTGGGACCCTCTCAGTGTGGGACCTTCCCAGTGTGGACCCTCTCAGTGTGGGAACCTCTCAGTGTGGACCCTCTGAGTGTGGACCCTCTCAGTGTGGGACCCTCTCAGTGTGGGACCCTCTGAGTGTGGACCCTCTCAGTGTGGACCCTCTCAGTGTGGGACCCTCCCAGCGTGGGACCCTCCCAGTGTGGGACCCTCTCAGTGTCAGACCCTCTCAGTGTGGACACTCTCAGTGTGGAATCCATTGTAATGAAAAGTAATCAATCTGAATTCCTGATGTAAAGCAGAGAATGAGTCAACATAGATACGCAGAGACAGGCAGAGAGACAGGCAGAGAGCCAGGCAGAGAGACAGGCAGAGAGACAGGCAGTCTGACACTGACACAGATAGACAGACATGGACAGAAACAGGAACGGCGACCAACATTAGTCATTTGACAATAAGATTTTCCTGTAGCTTTGAATTAATAACCAGGAAATACACATCAGGTTTCTCCTGCTCTGGCAGCTTCTTCTCGGAAAGGAAACACATTCTATCGAAAATTGTCCAGTGACTGTAGTAGCTAGCTTTCTTAGTTGCTGTCAATCGCAGTGCCCAGTTTTACACTGGCTGTGTTGGCAGTGAATCGCAGTGCCCAGTTTTACACTGGCTGTGTTGGCAGTGAATCGCAGTGCCCAGTTTTACACTGGCTGTGTTGACAGTGAATCGCAGTGCCCAGTTTTACACTGGCTGTGTTGACAGTGAATCGCAGTGCCCTGTTTTACACTGGCTGTGTTGGCAGTGAATCGCAGTGCCCAGATTTACACTGGCTGTGTTGGCAGTGAATCGCAGTACCCAGTTTTACACTGGCTGTGTTGGCAGTGAATCGCAGTGCCCAGTTTTACACTGGCTGTGTTGACAGTGAATCGCAGTGCCCAGTTTTACACTGGCTGTGTTGACAGTGAATCGCAGTGCCCTGTTTTACACTGGCTGTGTTGGCAGTGAATCGCAGTGCCCAGTTTTACACTGGCTGTGTTGGCAGTGAATCGCAGTGCCCAGTTTTACACTGGCTGTGTTGACAGTGAATCGCAGTGCCCTGTTTTACACTGGCTGTGTTGACAGTGAATCGCAGTGCCCTGTTTTACACTGGCTGTGTTGGCAGTGAATCGCAGTGCCCAGTTTTACACTGGCTGTGTTGGCAGTGAATCGCAGTGCCCAGTTTTACACTGGCTGTGTTGACAGTGAATCGCAGTGCCCAGTTTTACACTGGCTGTGTTGGCAGTGAATCGCAGTGCCCAGATTTACACTGGCTGTGTTGGCAGTGAATCGCAGTACCCAGTTTTACACTGGCTGTGTTGGCAGTGAATCGCAGTGCCCAGTTTTACACTGGCTGTGTTGACAGTGAATCGCAGTGCCCAGTTTTACACTGGCTGTGTTGACAGTGAATCGCAGTGCCCTGTTTTACACTGGCTGTGTTGACAGTGAATCGCAGTGCCCTGTTTTACACTGGCTGTGTTGGCAGTGAATCGCAGTGCCCAGTTTTACACTGGCTGTGTTGGCAGTGAATCGCAGTGCCCAGTTTTACACTGGCTGTGTTGGCAGTGAATCGCAGTGCCCTGTTTTACACTGGCTGTGTTGGCAGTGAATCGCAGTGCCCAGTTTTACACTGGCTGTGTTGGCAGTGAATCGCTGTGCCCAGTTTTACACTGGCTGTGTTGGCAGTGAATCGCAGTGCCCAGTTTTACACTGGCTGTGTTGACAGTGAATCGCAGTGCCCAGTTTTACTCTGGCTGTGTTGACAGTGAATCGCAGTGCCCAGTTTTACACTGGCTGTGTTGACAGTGAATCGCAGTGCCTAGTTTTACTCTGGCTGTGTTGACAGTGAGTGGCTGGGTTCAGATCAAGACTCCAGCAGATGGCAGCGTTTCACTGGCCTGAACCCCAGAGTGTGGAGCTGCTGTTAATGATGCTAAGTGGATGGTTTATATCTGTGTATGACCAATACCCAACCACTGTCCTGTGATGTGGAGGTGCCAGTGTTGGACTGGGGTGGACAAAGTTAAAGATCAGCTGATCTGGCAGCAGCTGAGGAGCAGAAGAGTTGACGTTTTGAGTATAAGCCCTTCATCAGGAATGAGGGGGTAGACTAAGGGGGCTGAGAGATAAATGGGAGGGGATGGGGCTGGGGGGAAGGGAGCTGGGAATGCGATTGGCAGATGAAGTTGGAGGTGAAGGTGATAGGTCAGAGAGGAGGGTGACGTGGACAGGTAGGAAGGAAGATGGACAGGTGGGACAGTTCAAGAGGGTGGTCCTGAGTTGGAGAGTTGGATCTGGGATGAGGTGGTTGGAGGGGGATGAGGAAACTGGTGAGATCCACATGAATCCCGTGTGGTTAGAGGGTCCCAAGGCAGAAGATGTGGCGTTCTTCCTCCAGGTGTCGGATGGTAACGGTTTGGTGGTGGAGGAGGCCCAGGACCTGCATGTCCTTGATGGAGTGTGAGGGGGAAGTCTCTGGGAAACCCGCACCCACCAACCTCACCGCCCCGTGGCTGAACACTTCAACTCTCCCTCCCATTCCGTCAAAGACATGCAGGTCCTGGGCCTCCTCCACCACCAAGCCCTATCCACCTGATTCCTGGAGGAAGAGTGCCTCATCATCTGCCTTGGGACCCTCTGACCACACAGGATCAATGTTGATTTCACCCGTTTCCTCATCTCCCCTCCCCCCACCTTATCCCAGATCCAACTCTCCAACTCAGCACCGTGCTCTTGAACTGTCCCACCTGTCCATTGCCCTTCCCACCGATCCACTCCACCCTCCTCTCCGACCTATCACCATTACCCCCACCTCGATTTACCTATCGCATTCCTATCTACCTTCTCCCCAGACCCACCTCCCTCTCATTTATCTCTCAGTCCCCAGGGCCCACAAGCCTCATTCCTGATGAAGGGCTTTTGCCCGAAACGTCGATTCTCCTGCTCCTCAGATGCTGCCTGACCTGTTTTACTTTTCCAGCACCACACTCTCGGCTCTGATCTCCAGCATCTGCACTTCTCACTTTCTCCAAAGTTAAAAATCACACAACACTGGGCTGTAGTCCAACCTAGTGTTGTGTGATTTTGAATCATTATTTAGTATCACACACATCCTGTAATTAGAATAATCCTTTGCACACCAAAAAGAAACGCTGTGTAGAATCTATAGGGACCTGAACGATGCAGGTTAAGGCACTGAGTGAGAGGGACAAAGGCCGGTTCAACATCGGGAGCAACTCACTGTATCGTGTCTGTATTAACCAAGAGGGGAGGCTGGTTACTCATGAGACCATGGTCAGCTGCTGGTTAAGGAGGTTATTAAACCTCATTAATCTTCAGTGTCCTGTCCCCAGCAAACGCTTCGGAGAATCCAGTGGACTCCGTGGAGACATTAGCTCAATCATTCGGCCCACCATTGTTCCCAGCTGGATGTGCTGCCAGTGAGGTCCAGACCCAGACGTTAATGCTGCGATGGGTGTGTGGATACCCAGGGACTCAGGTACTGACTGTGACCAGACTGTACCTCAGCCCGTGGTCCACAGCCACAGTATCACTCAGCTACACACACTGACAACCCCTCAGATCCTCATGGTACCTCCTCGATTCACATATCGTACACTCAGGAAAGGTGGGCACACACCCAACTCAGAGACTACCAGACCGCATCTCCCTCCCTCACTCACTCAGTCTCTCACTCACTCACCAACTCATTCACTCACTTACTGACTCACCCACCCACTCACTCACTCACCCACCCACTCACCTCACTCACTCACCCACCCACTCACCTCACTCACTCACCCACTCACTCACCCACCCACCCACTCACTCACCCGCCCACCCACTCACTCAACCACTCACTCACCCATCCACTCACTCACCCATCCACTCACTCACTCACTCACTCATTCACCAACTCATTCACTCACTTACTGACTCACCCACCCACTCACTCACTCACCAACCCACTCAGTCACCCACCCACTCACTCACCCATCCACTCACTCACTCAGTCACTCACTCACCCACTCACTCACTCATTCACCAACTCATTCACTCACTTACTGACTCACCCACCCACTCATTCACTCACCCACCCACTCACTCACCCACCCACTCACTCACTCACCCACTCACTCTTTCATTCACTTACTGACTGACTCACTCACTCACTCATTCACCCACTCATTCGCCAACTCACACACTCATTTGCTCACCCACTCACACCCATTCATCCACTCATTCACACAATCACACTTACTAAATCAGTCACGCACTCTCTCACTCACTCACTGACTCACACCCACCCACTCACTCACCCACCTACTCACTTACTCACACTCACTCCCTTACTCAGTGCCACTCTGCTCTCCTGTGATCTGCCTGTTAGCTGTGGATATGGCTGCATGAAGCTGCTATTTAGCACAAACCCACAGAGTGGCTGTTTCTCAGTCTCACTGTGCCTGGGGAGTGCAGGGGAACAGCCTCATGTATGCCACGGGGCAGGGGGAACTCAGTTGAACACCAACACCATGTGCCAGCTGCCTGCATGGCAAACACACCGCGGTTACAAAGACAGCTGGTCAGGCCGGAGACGGGCCGGGGCTTGTGGTCAGTTCAGTCTGAGACTGGGGGGAGCTGCTGTCAGTCAGGGGTTACATTGGTGACAGTCACAGCACTGCCCCCCCACACTCCACAGCTCAGGGAGTGGGCAGTGGTCAGTCAGGGAGTGGGCAGTGGTCAGTCAGGGAGTGGGCAGTGAGGGTCACCTGTGTGCCCAGGTGATTAACCAGAGACTGGGAAGAGAGAAGGGCATTGTATGTATGAGAGAGGGTTGGTCACACTGGCTCTATGCCAAGACGTTACCAGTGAGGGGCAATGCCAGACCTCCTACACCTGCCTATGGGCACACCTACATGTTCAGGATGGCACAACATAAAGACTATTTCAATGGGAGATCGGTTGAGTGGGGTGATGTTCCATGGACACTGCATGGTAAGGGAGCAATGGAATTAGGCAGAGAGATGCCAGGATGTAGCCAGAGAGAGTGCGAGATCCCACTGTGCCTCTCCGTGAAAACCTTGCCAAAAACTCAGAGCATCTGCCACTTCACCAACAAAAGGTTACATTCAACCAACTGTTCTTCAACAATATTACTGCCCTGAGGGAGATGGTTCTGTCCATTGTATGACCGTGTTTATATCGGGCAGTGCTATGTATTTAGGCAACATTCTGTCTTATTATGGTCAGTGCTGTGTATTCAGGATTGGTGCTGTGTATTCAGGATTGGTGCTGTGTATTCAGGATTGGTAGTGCATATTCAGGATTGGTGTTGTGTATTCAGGATTGGTGCTGTGTATTCAGGATTGGTGCTGCATATTCAGGATTGGTGCTGTGTATTCAGGATTGGTGCTGCATATTCAGGATTGGTGCTCTGTATTCAGGATTGGTGCTGTGTATTCAGGATTGGTGCTGTGTATTCAGGATTGGTAGTGCATATTCAGGATTGGTGCTGTGTATTCAGGATTGGTGCTGCGTATTCAGGATTGGTGCTGCATATTCAGGATTGGTGCTGCGTATTCAGGATTGGTAGTGCATATTCAGGATTGGTAGTGCATATTCAGGATTGGTGCTGCGTATTCAGGATTGGTGCTGCGTATTCAGGATTGGTAGTGCATATTCAGGATTGGTAGTGCATATTCAGGATTGGTGCTGTGTATTCAGGATTGGTGCTGCATATTCAGGATTGGTGCTGCGTATTCAGGATTGGTGCTGCGTATTCAGGATTGGTAGTGCATATTCAGGATTGGTAGTGCATATTCAGGATTGGTGCTGCGTATTCAGGATTGGTGCTGCGTATTCAGGATTGGTGCTGTGTATTCAGGATTGGCGCTGCATATTCAGGATTGGTGCTGCATATTCAGGATTGGTGCTTATTCAGGATTGGTACTGCATATTCAGGATTGGTGCTGTGTATTCAGGATTGGTGCTGCATATTCAGGATTGGTGCTGTGTATTCAGGATTGGGCTGTGTATTTAGGATCAATGCTGTGTATTTAGAATCAGTGCTGCATTTTAGGATTGGTGCTGCATAATTAGGATTGGTGCTGCATATTTTGAATTGGTACTGCATATTCAAGATTGGTGTTGTGCATTTAGAATTGGTGCTGCATGTTTAGGATCAGTGCTGCATATTTAGAATCAGTGCTGTATATTCAGCAGCAGTGTTGTGTATTCAGGAGCAATACTGTGTATTTAGGATTCGTGCTGTGTAATCGGTATCAGTGCTGCGTATTTAGGATCAGTGCTCTGTATTCAGGATTGGTGCTGTGATTTTAGGATTGAGCTGTGTATTTAGGATCAGTGTTGTGTACTCAGGAATGGTGTTGCATATTTAGAATCAGTGCTGTGTATTTAGGATTGGTGCTGTGTAATCAGTATTGGTGCTGCGTATTTAGGATCAGTGCTGTGTATTTAGAATTGGGCTGTGAAATTTAGGATCAGTGCTACATATTCAAGATTGGTGCTGCGTATTTAGAATCAGTGTTGTGTATTTGGGGTCAGTGCAGTATATTTAGGATCAGTGCTGTGTTTTTGGCATCAGTGCAGTATATTTAATATTGGTGCTGTGTATTAGGGGTCAATACAGTGTATTTAGGATTGGTGCTGTATATTTGGGGATCCGTGCAGTGTATTTAGGATCAGTGCTGTGTATTTGGGGTCAGTACGGTGTACTTAGGATTGGTGCTGTGTATGTTGGGTCAGTACAGTGTATTTATCCCATGGGAGCCATCACTGACCTCCCTTGTATTTGAGGTCAATTCTGCTATCTAGACACGAGGATGCAGCTGTGTCTCTGAGCTGTGGGTGTCTGTCCTTATCTCTAAGACTCAGATACTGTGGCTGTGCTGTAACCCTGCTTTCAGTATGCTGGATCACTAAACACTGCTCCTCATGTCCTCAGCTATATTACCATCATTCACACCAATCTCATCCTACCGCATTCATTAAAACACATCTTCTCAATAACTCTCCCGATGCTGTTGGGGAACTCTTTGTGATCTAATTGGCTGCTGTGTTTCCCATCTTACAACAAGTGACCAGACATTAAGCGACCGCAATGTGTCACCTACAGGTTGTGAGAGGTATCTTAAAAATACAAGACTGTGCACATGTTAGGAGTGTGGTGGGAAATTTCTTCCCTGTCGAGAGTGTGGCGCTGGAAAAGCACAACATCCAAGGAGCAGGAGAGTCGATGTTTCGAGCAGAAGCCCTTCATCAGGAATTCCACCAACATTCAGAGAGCTCAATCCTGCCCAGAACAAAGCAGCTGCTTGGGACAGCACCACCCCAACAAACAAACATTCATTATCCCCCACGTAGGGACAAATTATTGCAGATGCCGGAATCTGACCTGGAAACAACAAATGCTGGAGATCACAGCGAGTCAGACAGCATCCAAGGAGAGAGAGCAAAAGAACTGCAGATGCTGGTAGACAAGCAGGAGGCTGGAAGAACACAGCAGGCCAGGCAGCTGGTTTTCAGGAGGTGGAGAAGTCAATGTTTTGGGTGCAACCCTTCTTCAGCCTGGCTTACTGTGTTCTTCCAGCCTCCTCCATGGAGAGAGCCAGCTAACCTTTTAAGTACAAATAATTCTTCATCAGAGCTGAAGTGAGGTGTGGAAGGGGCAGCAGTTATGCACTGGGGAGGGGGGGGGTGGGGGTGGATCATAGAGTCATAGAGATGTACAGCATGGAAACAAACCCTTCCGTCCAACCCGTTCATGCCGACCAGATATCCCAACCCAATCTAGTCACACCTGCCAGCACCCGGTCCATATTCCTCCAAACCCTTCCTATTCATATACCCATCCAAATGCCTCTCAAATGTTGCAATTGTACCAGCCTCCACCACTTCCTCTGGCAGCTCATTCCATACACGTACCACCCTCTGCGTGAAAAAGTTGCCCCTTAGGTCTCTTTTATATCTTTCCCCTCTCACCCTAAACCTATGCCCTCAAGTTATGGACTCCCCGACTCCAGGGAAAAGACATTGTCTATTTATCCTATCCATGCCCCTCATAATTTTGTAAACCTCTATAAGGTGACTCCTCAGCCTCCGACACTCCAGGGAAAACAGCCCCAGCCTGTTCAGCATCTCCCTGTAGCTCAAATCCTCCAACCCTGGCAACATCCTTGTAAATCTTTTCTGAACCCTTTCAAGTTTCACAACATCTTTCCGATAGGAAGGAGACCAGAATTGCACGCAATATTCCAACAGTGGCCTAACCAATATCCTGTACAGCCGCAACATGACCTTCCAACTCTTGTACTCAATACTCTTGACCCATAAAGGAAAGCATACCAAACGCCTTCTTCACTATCCTATCTACCAACAACTCCACTTTCAAGGAGCTATGAACATGCACTCCAAGGTCTCTTTGTTCAGCAACACTCCCTAGGACCTTACCATTAAGTGTATAAGTCCTGCTAAGATTTGCTTTTCCAAAATGCAGCACCTCACATTTATCTGAATTAAACTCCATCTGCCACTTCTCAGCCCATTGGCCCATCTGGTCCAGATCCTGTTGTAATCTGAGGTAACCCTCTTCGCTGTCCACTACACCTCCAATTTTGGTGTCATCTGCAAACTTACTAACTGTACCTCTTATGCTCGCATCCAAATCATTTATGTAAATGACAGAAAGTAGAGGGTCCAGCACCGATCCTTGTGGCACACCACTGGTCACAGGCCTCCAGTCTGAAAAACAACCCTCCACCACCACCCTCTGTCTTCTACCTTTGAGCCTTTTTATTCCTGATGAAGGGCTTTTGCCTGAAACGTCGATTTCAAAGCTCCTTGGATGCTGACTGAACTGCTGTGCTCTTCCAGCACCACTAATCCAGAATCTATATCCAAATGGCTAGTTCTCCCTGTATTCCATGAGATCTAACCTTGCTAACCAGTCTCCCACTGGGAATCTTGTCGAACGCCTTACTGAAGTCCATATAGATCACATCTACTGCTCTGCCCTCATCAATCCTCTATGTTACTTCCTCAAAAAACTCAATCAAGTTTGTGAGACATGATTTCCCACACACAAAGCCATGTTGACTATCCCTAATCAGTCCTTGCCTTTCCAAATACATCCTGTCCCTCAGGACTCCCTCCAACAACTAGCCCACCACCGACGTCAGGCTCACTGGTCTCTAGTTCCCTGGCTTGTCCTTAGCACCCTTCTTAAACAGTGGCACCACGTTAGCCAACCTCCAGTCTTCCAGCACCTCACCAATGACTATCGATGATACAAATATCTCAGCAAGAGGCCCAGCAATCACTTCTCTAGCTTCCCACAGAGTTCTAGGATATACCTGATCAGGTCCTGGGGATTTATCCACTTTTATGCGTTTCAAGACACCCAGCACTTCCTCCTCTGTAATATGGACATTTTGCAAGATGTAGATCAGAGTGGTGCTGGAAAAGCACAGCAAGTCAGGCAGCATCCGAGGAGCAGGAAAATTGATGTTTCGGGCAAAGGGCTTTTCCTGCTCCTCGGATGCTGCCTGACTTGCTGTGCTTTTCCAGCACCACTCTAATCTCGACTCTGGTTTCCAGCATCTGCAGTTGTTTTTACCATTTTGCAAGATGTCACCATCTAATTCCCTACAGTCTATATCTTCCACATCCTTTTCCACAGTAAATACTGATGCAAAATATTCATCTAGTATCTCCCCCATTTTTTGCAGCTCCACACAAAGGCCGCCTTGCTGATCTTTGAGGGGCCCTATTCTGTCTCTAGTTACCCTTTTGTCATTAATATATTTGTAAAAACCCTTTGGATTCTCCTTAATTCTGTTTACCAAAGCTATCTCATGTCCCGTTTTGCCCTCCTGATTTCTCTCTTAAGTATACTCCTACTTCCTCTATACTCTTCTAAGGATTCTCTCGATCTCTCCTGTCTCTACCTGATATATCCTTCCTTCTTTTTCTTAACCAAACCCTCAATTTCTTTAGTCATCCAGCATTCCCTATACCTACCAGCCTTCCCTTTCACCCTGACAGGGATATACTTTCTCTGGAATGTCGAGTGTTGTTGGAGAAAGGATGTTATAGTACAGATTAAGTGACCAGAATGTGAGAAAGGCAGAACAGGGGGGTGTCTAACTGCCAGACTGGGAAGAGCAGACAGAGGGGAGGGGAACGAGGACATGGGGGACAGATAGTATAACACGTAAAGCAAATAGAAAGAGGAGTGGGAGTGGGTTCACAATTTAAAGGTGTTGGACTTCATATTAAATCCAGAAGGTTGCAAAGTGCCTAGTCCGAAGCTGGGATGTTGTTCGTCCAGTTGGTGCTGTGATTCAGTGGAACACTGTAGCATGCCGAGGACAGACGTGTCAGCATATGAGCAGCACGCTGGGTTAAAATAACCAGGAAGGTCGTCCTTGCGCAAAGGCAGGAGGGATTTTACAAAGCGGTCACCCAGTCTACGGTCCAGTGGGAATGTCTTCTCTTCCCAGTCTGACAGCTGGACACACCATTGTCCTGCCATTCCCACATTCCGATCACTTAATCTGAACTATCCACATCTTTTCTCCACCAACACCCCATACCTCAGTGTCCCCTCCACCACACCACCACTGTTGCATTAATGCTGGCCCCCTCCAGACTTCACGCCAGCTCTAGTGATGAGTCATCGAGATTCAAAACGTTAGCTCGCTCTCTCTCCCTGGATGCTGTCTGACCTGCTGTGATCTCCAGCATTTGTTGTTTTCTGTTCATTAGCCCCTCCAGAGGGTGTACCACTTACAAGATGCAGTAATTCAACCCAGCTCCTCAGACAGCACCTTCCAAACCCATCCCCACTTCCATCTGGAAGGACAAGGGCAGCAGATACATGGGAACACCACCCCCATTCAGGTTCCTTTCCGAACCCCTCACCATCCCGACTTGGAAAAACATCAAAGTTCCTTCAGTCTGCCCGTCGCTGGGTCTCAGTCCCTCCCTCATAACATCACGAATGTCCCTGCGTCACATGCAGAGGTCAGTAACTGGCACCAGGGAGAGCTCGCAGGGCCAGGATTTCCATTCGTACTCTCAGTCACACCATCTACAGGGGTCACCACTACCCTCTACAGGGGTCACCACTACCCTCTACAGGGGTCACCACCACCCTCTACAGGGGGTCACCACCACCCTCTACAGGGGGTCACCACCACCCTCTACAGGGGTCACCACCACCCTCTACAGGGGTCACCACTACCCTCTACAGGGGTCACCACCACCCTCTACAGGGGTCACCACTACCCTCTACAGGGGTCACCACCACCCTCTACAGGGGTCACCACTACCCTCTGCAGGGGGTCACCACCATCTTCTACAGGGGGTCACCACCACCCTCTACAGGGGTCACCACTACCCTCTACAGGGGTCACCACCACCCTCTACAGGGGTCACCACTACCCTCTACAGGGGTCACCACCACCCTCTACAGGGGTCACCACCACCCTCTACAGGGGGTCACCACCACCCTCTACAGGGGGTCACCACCACCCTCTACAGGGGTCACCACCACCCTCTACAGGCGTCACCACCACCCTCTACAGGGGGTCACCACCACCCTCTACAGGGGTCACCACCACCCTCTACAGGGGGTCACCACCACCCTCTACAGGGGGTCACCACCACCCTCTACAGGGGTCACCAACACCCTCTGCAGGGGGTCATCACCACCCTCTGCAGGGGGTCATCACCACCCTCTACAGGGGGTCACCACCACCCTCTACAGGGGGTCACCACCACCCTCTACAAGGGTCACCACCACCCTCTGCAGGGGGTCACCACCACCCTCTGCAGGGGGTCACCACCACCCTCTGCAGGGGTCACCAACACCCTCTACAGGGGTCACCAACACCCTCTACAGGGGTCACCACCACCCTCTGCAGGGGGTCACCACCACCCTCTACAGGGGTCACCACTACTCTCTACAGGGGTCACCAACACCCTCTACAGGGGTCACCACTACCCTCTGCAGGGGGTCACCACCACCCTCTGCAGGGGGTCACCACCACCCTCTACAGGGGTCACCACCACCCTCTACAGGGGGTCACCACCACCCTCTACAGGGGGTCACCACCACCCTCTACAGGGGTCACCACCACCCTCTGCAGGGGGTCACCACCACCCTCTACAGGGGGTCACCACCACCCTCTACAGGGGTCAACACCACCCTCTACAGGGGGTCACCGCCACCCTCTACAGGGGGTCACCGCCATCCTCTACAGGGGGTCACCGCCATCCTCTACAGGGGGTCACCACCACCCTCTACAGGGGGTCACCACCACCCTCTACAGAGGGTCAGTACTACCCTCTACAGGGGGTCACCACTACCCTTTGCAGGGGGTCACCACTACCCTCTACAGGGGTCACCACCACCCTCTAAAGGGGTCACCGCCACCCTCTACAGGGGGTCACGACTACCCTCTGCAGGGGGTCACCACCACCCTCTACAGGGGGTCACCACTACCCTCTACAGGGGTCACCACCACCCTCTGCAGGGGGTCACCACCACCCTCTACAGGGGGTCACCACTACCTACTGCAGGGGTCACCACCACCCTCTACAGGGGGTCACCACTACCTACTGCAGGGGTCACCACCACCCTCTGCAGGGCGTCACCACCACCCTCTGCAGGGGTCATCATTACCCTCTGCAGGGGGTCACCACTACCCTGTACAGGGAGTATGGGCACAATGGGCAGTCAATGTCAAGAATGAACAACAAAGCTAACCTTCAGTTAACAAGGTCTGTGCTCTCGGCCCAGGATGATAGTTAACTAACATCCCAAAACGTCACGCTATTGGCCAAAACCACAGCTGGAGGTATTCAAAACAGAAATACCACTTCCATTTCACAAAATCCTTGTTACTTTTAAATTGCAATAAATATTCAGCTGTAATGTTTCACTTTCATCTCCTGCTAACTCACAAGGAGCAAATGGTGTCTTATCAGGAAAGTCCTGCTGTTGCAATGAAGTTATTCACTGAAAGCCTGACCGATATGTCACTTTGATATCTGACTGTTCACTGCCAGAGTGCAGTCAATGTCCGGGGGTTTCTGAAGCCCCAACCTGTTTGACAGTGTAATGAATCCTGTGAAAACGAACTGAGGAAAATTGCTTTTATTCACATTTGCAACTGAATGCCCCAGGTCAGGTTCTCCCAGCCCGACCAAGCTCCTCTCTGAAAATAAACCCAAACTCTGCTTTCCCAATCACAGTTTGCCACACTCTGGCTGCTCTGGGGTAGGTACGTGTACACTATTGCTCAGAGTTACTGCTTATGAAATGGGATAAGGATTACCTAATCTAACCCACCTGTTTATTTGGGGTGAGTTACTGTATAACAAGTACTTACATTTATAAAGCGACTTTATTGTAAGGAAATAGTGGTAGCTGCGTGGAATTCACTGTCATCTGTGGTAGTCGGGTTAGATACATTAGAGACTTTTTGCAAGGTTTGTTAGAGACATTTAAGCGACTCTTGGATAGACACATGGAAGGTAGTACAATGAGGGGAATGTAGATTAGTCTGATCTTAGAGTAGGACAAAAGGCCACCACAACATCGAGGGCCGAAGGGCCTGTACTGTTCTATGTTCTATGTAGATACCTGGGAATGTGGGAATGAGGGGAATTCAGGAGATAGGGAGGGAGGTGAGTGAGATGGAGAGGGGATTGAAGGAGATGGGGAAGGGTTTGCGAAATGGGGAGGGGTTTGACAGAGATGGGGAGAGGGAATGAGGAAGGGGATTGAGGGGGTTGGGAGGAGGCGACTCCAACAATGAAGGTTTTAATGGCACACGCTGTTAGGCAGGAGTTAACGCAGATTACCGCGTTCAGGGGGAGATGGATGAACAGGAATTGGGGCAGATTCTGGGGAAGGGGAGGGTCACTGACCGGAAGGGGAAGGGGAAGGGGAAGGGGAAGGGGAAGAGGAAGGTCAGTAATAATCCAGAGCACTTGTTACTACGGCCTCCATCTATTCAAATTGCTGGCACTGTCTTCCCCGAATACCCAACATACTGCGAGCATTTCCACCTCCACCACATTCCCCCCTCCTCCACACTCTCTCCCTTCCCCACATTCCCCTCCCCAAAACACTCTCCCCCCCCTCCCCCACACTCTTTCCCCCATCCCATATTCCCCCTCCACCACACTCTCTCCCCCTCTCCCACATTCCCCCCTCCCCCACACACTCTCTCCCCCTTCACCACACACTCTCTCCCCCTTCCCCACACACTCTCTCCCCCTTCCCCACATTCCCCCCTCCCCCACACACTCTCTCCCCCTTTCCCACATTCCCCCCTCCCCCACACACTCACTCCCCCTCCCCCACATTCCCCCCTCCCCCACACACTCTCTCCCCTTCCCCACACACTCTCTCCCCCATCCCCACATTCCCCCCTCCCCCACACACTCTCTCCCCCTTCCCCACATTCCCCCCTCCGCCACACACTCTCTCCCCCCCTTCCCCACATTCCCCCCTTCCCCACACACTCTCTCCCCCCCTTCCCCGCATTCCCCCCTTCCCCACACACTCTCTCCCCCCCTTCCCCGCATTCCCCCCTCCCCCACACACTCTCTCCCCCCCTTCCCCGCATTCCCCCCTCCCCCACACACTCTCTCCCCCCCTTCCCCGCATTCCCCCCTCCCCCACACACTCTCTCCCCCCCTTCCCCGCATTCCCCCCTCCCCCACACACTCTCTCCCCCTTCCCCGCATTCCCCCCTCCCCCACACACTCTCTCCCCCCCTTCCCCGCATTCCCCCCTCCCCCACACACTCTCTCCCCCCCTTCCCCGCATTCCCCCCTCCCCCACACACTCTCTCCCCCCCTTCCCCGCATTCCCCCCTACCCCACACACTCTCTCCCCCCCTTCCCCGCATTCCCCCCTCCCCCACACACTCTCTCCCCCTCCCCCGCATTCCCCCCTCCCCCACACACTCTCTCCCCCTCCCCCGCATTCCCCCCTCCCCCACACACTCTCTCCCCCTTCACCACACACTCTCTGCCCCTTCCCCACACACTCTCTCCCCCTTCCCCACATTCCCCCCTCCCCCACTCACTCTTTCCCCCTTCCCCACACTCTCTCCCCCTTCCCCACATTCCCCCCTCCCCCACACACTCTCTCCACCCTTCCCCACATTCCCCCCTCCCCCACTCACTCTTTCCCCCTTCCCCACACTCTCTCCCCCTTCCCCACATTCCCCCCTCCCCCACACACTCTCTCCCCTTCCCCACATTCCCCCCTCCCCCACACACTCTCTCCCCCCCTTCCCCACATTCCCCCCTCCCCAACACACTCTCTCCCCCCCAACACACTCTCTCCCCCCCTTCCCCACATTCCCCCCTCCCCAACACACTCTCTCCCCCCCTTCCCCACATTCCCCCCTCCCCAACACACTCTCTCCCCCCCTTCCCCACATTCCCCCCTCCCCAACACACTCTCTCCCCCCCTTCCCCACATTCCCCCCTCCCCAACACACTCTCTCCCCCACATTCCCCCCTCCCCAACACACTCTCTCCCCCACATTCCCCCCTCCCCAACACACTCTCTCCCCCACATTCCCCCCTCCCCCACACACTCTCTCCCCCCCTTCCCCACATTCCCCCCTCCCCCACACACTCTCTCCCCCCCTTCCCCACATTCCCCCCTCCCCCACACACTCTCTCCCCCCCTTCCCCACATTCCCCCCTCCCCCACACACTCTCTCCCCCCCTTCCCCACACACTCTCTCCCCTTCCCCACACACTCTCTCCCCCATCCCCACATTCCCCCCTCCCCCACACACTCTCTCCCCCTTCCCCACATTCCCCCCTCCGCCACACACTCTCTCCCCCCCTTCCCCGCATTCCCCCCTTCCCCACACACTCTCTCCCCCCCTTCCCCGCATTCCCCCCTTCCCCACACACTCTCTCCCCCCCTTCCCCGCATTCCCCCCTCCCCCACACACTCTCTCCCCCCCTTCCCCGCATTCCCCCCTCCCCCACACACTCTCTCCCCCCCTCCCCCACACACTCTCTCCCCCCCTTCCCCGCATTCCCCCCTCCCCCACACACTCTCTCCCCCCCTTCCCCGCATTCCCCCCTCCCCCACACACTCTCTCCCCCCCTTCCCCGCATTCCCCCCTCCCCCACACACTCTCTCCCCCCCTTCCCCGCATTCCCCCCTCCCCCACACACTCTCTCCCCCCCTTCCCCGCATTCCCCCCTCCCCCACACACTCTCTCCCCCCCTTCCCCGCATTCCCCCCTCCCCCACACACTCTCTCCCCCCCTTCCCCGCATTCCCCCCTCCCCCACACACTCTCTCCCCCCCTTCCCCGCATTCCCCCCTCCCCCACACACTCTCTCCCCCCCTTCCCCGCATTCCCCCCTCCCCCACACACTCTCTCCCCCCCTTCCCCGCATTCCCCCCTCCCCCACACACTCTCTCCCCCTCCCCCTCCCCCACATTTCCCCTCCCCCAAACACACTCTCCTCCTTCACTACTCCCCATCCTGCACAGTTATCCTCTCCCCCCTCCCCCCCCCCAGGTGTTTCCCTCCCAACACGCTCTCTGCACCCTCTCTCTCCTTGCAGTCTCCAACCCCTGTATTCTCACTCTCCCCTCCCCCAGATACTCTCCTTGCCCACTCTGCTCCCCCTGCCCTCCGGCTCACTGTGTGCTCTATAATCCGCCCTCCCCCACAGCTGCTCCCACTGCCCGGCACCCTCCTCCCCTCGGTTAAATTCTCAGAAATCCCTTTATCTCGTATTCTATGGGTTTCAGTTTGAGAGAAATAATGTGGGAATGTTAATGGACAATTATGCTGTAACAATTAATGGGACTGTCACTCACAGAGTACTCAGTCCCTTGGGGAAGCCAGCAAACGGTTGTAATTCAGTGTCTGATTAAATTTCAGCTTTGACAGGAGCCATCCCCCTGGAATTCTCAAACACAAACTGCTAGAGATCGACAGAACGAGACCGCAGGCTGCACCCAGGGTTTGTCGGAGCAGATGACACAGCGAAGCAGATTGTGGGATTGATTTTTGTTCCAGAGACCCGAGTGCAGAGTTCGCACTGATACACTGAGAGTGCTGCACTGTCAGAGGGTCAGTGCTGAGGGAGTGCTGCACTGTCACAGGGTCAGTGCTGAGGGAGTGCCACACTGTCACAGGGTCAGTGCTGAGGGAGTGCCGCACTGTCACAGGGTCAGTGCTGAGGGAGTGCTGCACTGTCACAGGGTCAGTGCTGAGGGAGCACCGCACTGTCAGAGGGTCAGTGATGAGGGAGAGCCGCACTGTCGGAGGGTTAGTGATGAGGGAGTGCTGCACTGTCAGAGGGTCAGTGCTGAGGGAGTGCTGCACTGTCACAGGGTCAGTGCTGAGGGAGTGCCGCACTGTCACAGGGTCAGTGCTGAGGGAGTGCTGCACTGTCACAGGGTCAGTGCTGAGGGAGCACCGCACTGTCAGAGGGTCAGTGATGAGGGAGAGCCGCACTGTCGGAGGGTTAGTGATGAGGGAGTGCTGCACTGTCAGAGGGTCAGTGCTGAGGGAGTGCTGCACTGTCACAGGGTCAGTGCTGAGGGAGTGCCGCACTGTCACAGGGTCAGTGCTGAGGGAGTGCTGCACTGTCACAGGGTCAGTGCTGAGGGAGTGCCGCACTGTCACAGGGTCAGTGCTGAGGGAGTGCTGCACTGTCACAGGGTCAGTGCTGAGGGAGTGCTGCACTGTCACAGGGTCAGTGATGAGGGAGATCCGCACTGTCGGAGGGTTAGTGATGAGGGAGTGTTGTATTTCTGGAGGTGTTATGAGATTTTAAATGCAGGGCCCTGCTCTGTCTGAGGCAGGTGGGGAGGATCACCCAGCACCATGTGGAGGAACAGCAGTGGAATGTGTCTGAGTGACCTGGCCACTTTTAACCCAAAATCAACATCTCAATAAACAGATGTTCTGATCATTATCATATTCCTTTGGGAGCTTGCTGTGTACAAATGCGTTGCTGTGTTTCCTAAACAGTGACTATATTTCAAAACCTAAAGTGACTGCGAAAAGCAATGTGATGTCCTGAGGTTAGAAAAGGTGCTATTGAAATATAGGTCATCTTTCTTCTCTTCACCTCCAGAAGCCCGGGGGGGGGGGGGGGGGGTGGAGGGTCTGTTATCATGTACTGAGACAGAAAGAAAGAATTCCAAAGCAAAGAGAGGAAGGAGTATTTTGAGCCTGAGAAGAAGAGAACAGAGAGATAGTGTCCAACAGAATACTAACTCTGGTTGCTCAGTGCAGGAGACTGTCCTGAGGCATGTTCCCAAAGTGTTACCAAAGAAAATGTAACAGTGAGCCACATACCAGGCATCAGAGTCGGGCAGCTGATCAATAACATGGTGTAAGGAGTGGGTTTTGAGGAACATCTCAAAGAATGATGGAGTGACTGGGAGGGATTGCCAAAGCTTAGGGAGTGTCCAGGTAGAGGGGTCAGCGTGGTTCAGATCGGGCACGCTCAAGGGGCAATAGGCATCTGGGGATAGACACTGTGGGGCAGGAGGAGGTCAGAGATATGGGGAAAGGTGAGCTCATGGGTTCCAAGTCACAGAGTAGAGTTTTAAAATTGAGGCACTGCTTAACCCTCAGGCAGTGGAGATCAGCTAGGAGAGGGTCAAAGAATGCAAGGGATTTGGTGAGATAGGAAACAGGGAGCAAAGATTTGGACAAAGTCAAGTTTGTGGAGGGTAGAAGGTGAGGGGTGGGCCAGGAGGGAATCAGAAGTGGGCACATCTAAACATCAGAGGAGAAAGTGAGGGCTGCAGATGCTGGAGATCAGAGCTGAAAATGTGTTGCTGGAAAAGCGCAGCAGGTCAGGCAGCATCCAAGGAGCAGGAGAATCGACGTTTCGGGCATAAGCCCTTCTTCAGGAATGAGGAAAGTGTGTCCAGCAGGCTAAGATATAAGGTAGGGAGGAGGAAATGCATCTAAAGATAAATCACATACAAATGGGAGTTTTGGGAACTGGAGCTGGTGGAGGAGTGGTGGGGGGGGTGGGGGGGGGGGGGCGGAGGTGGGTGTGATACACGGGCTGAAATCAGTTACAAACCACACAACACCAGGTTATAGTCCAACAGGTTTAACTGGAGGCACTAGCTTCTGGAGCACTGCTCCTTCATCAGGTGGTTGTGAAGGAGGAGCAGCGCTCCGAAAGTTAGTGCTCCCAATGAAACCTATTGGACTATAACCTGGTGTTGTGTGGTTTTTAACTTTGTCCACCCCAGTCCAACACCGGCATCTCCGAATCAGGGCTGAAATCAGTAATCTCACTCAATGATCGGACGAGGATGGGACTGGAGGTTCATCTCAGGGTCAACTTGACAATCTTTCCTGGTTCGGCCTCAGATGGTGTATTTTTTTGGGGGGGGGGGGCACTAGTGTGAGACAGGGAGAGGGTGAGGGGTAAGGAGTGAAACATAGTCACCAGTAGAAACAGACATGGAGTGAGAAAGAGAGGAAAGGAAAGAGACAGACAGTGTCAGAGAGAGAGAGAGAGACAGAGGGAGAGACTGCGATAGGGAGAGGAGGAGAGAGAAAGCAACAAAGAGAAAGAACAAAGACACCGTGGAGAGAAAGACAGTGATAGAGAAAGATGGAGGAATAGAAGGATTGTGAGAAGGAGAGAGAGACCAGGTAAATGGCTGAGAGAGAGGAATGGTTTTGAAAGGATGAGATAGAGAGCAAAGCGCACGGTGTGCCCTCTGATCCATTTCTGATTCTCACCGATGCCTGGAGGGCAGTCAGTGTGTAATGGCCTTCAGTCGCAGCATTAGCTCTGGGGGGATTCACTGAGATCAATCACAGATTAACATACACAGCAGCTCTGAACTGGATCTCTGGAGGGCCGGTGTCAATTCAGACAGACGGCCCCCTGAAGGTGATCTGGAAAGTTCTGGAAAGGACTGCTGCTCATGTCACATTACTTTTAATGAGACCGTGCAGCTGACTGTGTGACCAACAGAGAGAGGGCCAGCAAGTGAGAATATCCAACTACACCCTGGTATCTCCTTCTGAAATCTTCCAATCTGTGGCTCACTCACTGGCCACCTGTACCCAGGGGAATCCCAAGGGATGTTTAGAATAAGATAGGTTAATGTGTAGAAAATCAATGGAAGGGAATGGCTGGAGGGGATTAAGTGATGGATGTTTGAGAATACCAGTTCGAGCCTTACCAGGATGAAGGTGGGCACTGACCTCCATGTCCAGTGTTGCTATCACATTGCCTCAGCTGAGAGCTGATCATCTACCCCCACTGTCTCACTCATCAGCACCACCAGGAGAATCATGATGTGGACTGGGGTGGACAAAGTTAAAAATCACACATCTCCAGGTTATAGTCCAACAGCTTTATTTGGAAGGACTAGCTTTTGGAGCGCTGCTCCTTCAGCAGGTAGCTAGTGGGAAAGGAGCAGTGCTCCAAAAGCTAGTCCTTCCAAATAAAGCTGTTGGACTATAACCTGGAGATGTGTGATTTTTAACTTGGTCCACCATGAGAATGAACAATTACACACATTGGCACCCCACCCCCTCTCCAGTTCTAATCCTGTAGAAAAAGTTTACATTGTCTGAGTGGTCTGCTTCTTCCTACTTCAGATTTTCTATTCACCTATCCCAACGTCTGTCCTTTTTATAAAACAATCTGTTTGTTATACAACCAGTTAAACAGCCCAGTTTTGATGCTGATGACCTTTTATTTCCTGGGTATGTGTCACTTTGACTCAAAGTAAATTGTTAAAAAGTACATAACGATCTGGATGGGTATATGAATAGGAAGGGTTTGGAGGGATATGGGCCGGGTGTTGGAAGGTGGGACTAGATTGGGTTGGGATACCTGGTCGGCATGGACGAGTTGGACTGAAGGGTCTGTTTCCATTTGTACATCTTTCTGACTCTATGACTCTAAAAGCAAAGTACTGGGTGCTGTAGATCCGAAACAGAAAGAGGTGGAGAAACTTCGGACACTCTGCTTTCCTCACACACTGGCTGCCAGATCCCCTGAGTTTCTCCTGCACTTCCTTCTCTAGCTCCACACTTCCATTTCACATTGTAAATTCTTTCCAGTTTCTACTCAATAACAAGCCCACTCTTTGACACCTGCTTCACCTGTTTTTTACAATCATCCTTGAAGCTTTTCCTGTTTTACTGTAATGTTCTTCTCAGTGAGTAAATTCAGATCCCTCTGAGTCCCACATTTACACCATCTCAGTCTCCTGGCCTACTCCCCTCTTCCCTCTGAGGAAACCAGCCACAGAGTAGGCCATTCAGCCTACTATCCAATATGATTAGGTGAATTGGCTGTGCGAAATTGTCAGTAGTGATCAGGGATGTGTAGGTTAGGTGCACTAGTCAGCGGTAAATATAGGGTGTGGTGGAATGGGTCTGGGTGGGTTATTCCTCGGAGGGTCAGTGTGGACTTGTTGGGCCAAAAGGCCTGTTTCCACACCATAGGGATTCTATGATGATGGCTCATCGAAAATGTGAATGTCTTTGACCCGCGCTAATCCAATAACCCTTGCTGTCATTGGTAACTAGAAACCTATCAATCCCATCATTAAAAAGACTTAAAGGTTTTAAGTACTTTATAGGTTTTAATGAGATCACCTCTCATTCTTTAAACCTCGAGTGAATACAGGCCCAGTTTCCCGCGTTTCTCTTCATAAGACAGTCTCACCGTCACAGAAACAATCTGGTCAACTTTCATCACACTCTCTCCATGACAATTGCAGCTGTATGTTGGTCATCAGTGACCTATTGACAAGGACCCCAAGGTCAGAGCTGCACTATCGGAGGGTCAGTGCTGAGGGAGTGCCGCACTGTCAGAGAGTCAGTGCTGAGGGAGTGGGCACTGTTGGAGGGTCAGTGCTGAGGGAGTGCCGCACTGTCAGAGGGTCAGTGCTGAGGGAGTGCTGCACTGTCGGAGGGTCAGTGCTGAGGGAGTGCCACACTGTCGGAGGGTCAGTTCTGAGGGAGTGCCGCACTGTCGGAGGGTCAGTGCTGAGGGAGTGCCACACTGTCGGAGGGTCAGTTCTGAGGGAGTGGGCACTGTCGGAGGGTCAATGCTGAGAGAGCACCGCACTGTCAGAGGGTCAATGCTGAGAGAGCGCCGCACTGTCAGAGGGTCAGTGCTGAGGGAGTGCTGCACTGTTGGAGGGTCAGGGCTGAGGGAGTGCTGCACTGTTGGAGGGTCAATGCTGAGAGAGCGCCGCACTGTCGGAGGGTCAGTGCTGAGGGAGTGCTGCACTGTCGGAGGGTCAGTGCTGAGGGAGTGCTGCACTATCGGAGGGTCAGCACTGACACAGCGCCACACTGTCGGTGGGTCAATGCTGAGAGAGCGCCGCACTGTCGGAGGGTCAGGGCTGAGGGAGTGCCGCACTGTCGGAGGGTCAGGGCTGAGGGAGTGCCACACTGTCGGAGGGTCAGGGCTGAGGGAGTGCTGCACTGTCGGAGGGTCAGGGCTGAGGGAGTGCTGCACTGTCGGAGGGTCAGTGCTGAAGGAGTGCCGCACTGTCGGAGGGTCAGTGCTGAAGGAGTGCCGCACTGTCGGAGGGTCAGTGCTGAGGGAGCGCCGCACTGTCAGAGGTGGTCCTGCTGTGAATGGTACATTGAAATGAGGCCCCTTTTACTTGTTCAGGTGGATATTGATGAGCCCAAGCCACTGCTGGGAGAAGTGGGGACTAACCCCAAAAATCTCCCCAAATGTCACCCTCAAGCAACACCACTGAAAAACTGAACAGGCTATTTATCCCATCGTTCTCCTTTGAATCTTCGTAATCACATCTTGGCTGTTAGTCCTGCCTTTGTGACATGAGACAATACTCCATAAGAATTCCTGGTTTGTGAAGTTTTTAGGAAGATTTTGAGAGAAGTGGAAGGCCAGTATGGATGTCCCTGTGCTTCACTGAGATATCACACTCCACCCTGCCCACTCAGCATTCTGTTTCAGCATTGTTCCTTCACCAGGAGTCGGATGATCTATGAAGATGATTGGCAGCACATGGAGCAGTCCCCTTTCCATTTATCAGACCCTGATTAACCTTTGAGTTCCAGTAACTCGTTCATTCTCCTCCATATTTAAATGTTTAAACTTAAGTTTATCAATAATGTAACAATCTATTACACAGCAGTTTATTGATTTTTTACTTTCTACTTTATTTATGTCTTGTCTCACTCACACGTCCCCTGTGGTTATATCATGTCTCACTTCTGGCAAGACATTCAAGTTTTGAAGGTTTCCCAATTGGAGCCAGTTAAGTACTCGCCTAATATCCTGCTTATAAATCTTCAGCACAACTTGTTCTCGTTACACTGAGTATCTACACAGCTTTATGCACATCAGCAGCCTCTTCCCCATTCCCAACACCCTTGGTTTCACCCTGTCAGTAAACTCTCCTATTCCCTTCTCCCTTATCTGTTCCCCCAGCTGCCCCTGCAATGTACCGTCAGTTAGCCCTCAGCTCTGTTGGAGTGAGTTCCACCTTCTCACCACCCGGAGAAATGACTTGCTTCTGAATTCCCATTTAGTTTTATTTGTGAATGTGTTATTTTGATGGCCTTTAGCTTTGGTTCCCCACAAGCAGAAAACATCTTCTCGACATATTTTCTATCATTCCCTTTCATCATATCAAAGATCTCCATCAGGCTGCCTTGTGGTCTTCTGGAGACAGCCCCAGTTTGTTCAGCATTGGCTGAACCTTTCCTTTCTGGGACCAGCCATTTTTTTCAATTCATTTACAGGAGGTGGGTTCCATTGGCTAGGCCAGCATTTATTACCCATCCCTAATTGCCCAGGGGGCAGTTAAGAGTGATGGCATGGTGGCTCAGTGATTAGCACTGCTGCCCCACAGTGCCAGGAACCTGGGTTCAATACTACTCTCAGGCGATTGTCTGTATGGGTTTCCTCCCACAGTCCATAGATGTGCAGGTTAGGTGGATTGGCCACACTCAATTGTCCCATAGTGTCCAGGGACGTGCAGGCTGAGTGGGTTAGCCATGGGAAATGTGGGGTTACAGGGACAGGGTGGGGGAGTGTGGGATGCTCTCTGGATGGTGGGTGTGGACTCGATGGGCTGAATGGCCTGCGACAACACTGGAGTGATTCTATGAAAGAGTCAGCCACATTGCTGTAGGTTTGGTGTCACACAACCATATAAAGACAGCAAATTCCTTCCCTAAAGGACATTAGTGAGCTGGGGCGGGGGGTTCTAACAATTCCAGGTTTTTAAAACTGAATTCAAATTCCACCATCGGCTATCCAGGTTCACAGAACATTCCCTGGGTTTCTAGATGAACAGTCCAGCAATAATACTGTAGGCCATTTCCTTCCCCCTAAAAATCTTGCAAATCATCAATTTTGCTTATGTCTCTGTATAAGGTGGTTATAATGTGGGAAGCAGGCCTGCTGGTCAGCGAGTTAACCAGCACAATCACCAGGTAAGGATTGGATGGTCAGAGGATGTTTGGTGACTCAGTCTCTGGCTTAGTGCTGAAGATGGAATGTAAGAAACTGACCTCCTGGTAAGGCAGCCTGGGATGAAGTCATGGAACAGGAATGGAGCTTTGTTCTCTGTTAGGAGTTATTAACTACATTATATATACTTAATTTTAGTTAGTCTGAACAGTTTGATGATAAGGATTCATTATATATATTCAGTAAGGCTGTCCTGCTGCCTCTTCAAATCCCATTCAGGTCCCAGACACATAACCGCTGACAGTGATTCCTGGGATTTATCTGGTTGTAAGGAGCTGATCACTTAAGTTCCCATCTGTTCCCACTTATGTGCCTCAGTTCGCTCTCTCTCATTGCCAATCTACATTAACTTGGAGATCCTGGATCTTTCGGCTAGACAGGTTAGCATGCTCTGTAGCCCAGGGTTTACATAGGACTACACTCAGTGTACAGCACACTCCATTCGGCCCGACGAGTCTGAGCTGGCATTTATGCTCCACTTGAACCTGCTGCCATCTTTCCCTCTAATCCATTATCACAATCCTCTCCATCCATCTTCCCGTGAGTGCCTAATGTTCTGTTAAATACATCTATACCATTTTCTTCAATTGCTTCTTGTGCGAGCAAGACTTACTTTCTTAGTCACCTTCCAATTAGGGACATTTTTCTGAATTCCTATTGATAGTTCTGCTCTTCCCACAACTGGAAATGTTCTCTCTCTCTATATCTGTTCAATCAAACCGTCATTTTAAAGACGTCCAACAGATCACCCATCGGCCTTCAGTCTTCAGGAGTTGGGGTGGGCTTAGGTTGTGGCTCAGGGGGTGGAAGGGGCTGCTGAAGACCCAGAAATCACAGGCAGAGGGGGACTACACCCTGGGGAAGGGGCTGCTGAAGTTTGAGGCTGCCTGAGGTAGGTGGCAAGGCGATCCTTCCATTCTCCCTGACCTGAAATGATGCAGGACCGAGAGACAGCATCTGGTCATCCTGCCTGCGCCAGTTCAGCCATGAAGGGATTCAATTAGTGCCACTTCACTGCTCCTTGTCCATAGCCAGGAAAGGCACTCAGACAGCACATTTCAGACCACAACAGTGCAGCCTTGCAGAAACCTCAATGGTTTCCCTCTGCATCTCTTTTGTCTGTTGATGTCTGTTGGCTGATATTAAAACATCTAAAGATTCAACAAAAGTCTCTGCAGCATTTTCCGACATGTCATTTATCATCAGTGTTCAAACTCCTCCACAAAACAGAAACAAGTGATTGCTGGGAGCTATCTCACCCGGACTAGGGCAATAAAACAAGGCAGGGGTGAGAGGGACAGCAGCCTTGGGACGGTTGCAATGATTAATAATCTCTGACCATCCTTTGTCTGTCAGGGTACATATTCAATTAGCTTGTCGTTATGGGCTCCTCGTAGACAGCAACGCAGGATTTAATTTCAAAACAGAAATATTTGGGGAGTGATATTGGTTTCAAAGTTTGAAGTCAGTGAATACTTCACTAAATGTCCCTGTGCCACCCTTCTCTCTCTCTCACACACCTACACACACACACACACACACACCTACACATACACACACCTAAACACACCTACACACACACACACCTACACACACAGCTACACACACACACCCCTACATACACACACACAGCTACACACACACCTACACACACACACAGCTACACACAAACAGCTACACACACACCCCTACACACACACACACATCTACACACACCCCTACACACATGTGCACACAGGCACACACACACCCCTACACACACATCTACACACACACACCCCTACACACATGTGCACACACTACACACACATCACACACACATCTACACACACACACACACCTACACACATGTGCACACGCTACACACACACACATCTACACACGGGCACACACACTACACACAAAAACATCTACACACAGGCACACACACTACACACACATCTACACACAGGCACACACACTACACACACACCCCTACACACATGCACACACACTGCACACACACTACACACACATCTACACACAGGCACACACACTACACACACACACCACACACACACACATCTGCACAGGCACATACAAACATCTATACACACACAAACATCTACACACACGTGCGTGTGCAAAACTGTCATCCTGTTACTTGTAAATTTAAATGGTATTTGCCGTAATTGCTGTAATTGGTCTTCAAACATTTTGTGAACTAGATGACACCCAGAGGATTGATTGGTCTCCTTCCTATCGGAAAGATGTGAAAGTTGAAAGTGTTCAGAAAAGATTTACAAGGATGTTGCCAGGGTTGGAAGATTTGAGCTACAGGGAGAGGCTGAACAGGCTGGGGCTGTTTTCCCTGGAGCATCGGAGGCTGAGGGGTGACCTTATAGAGATTTATAAAATTATGAGGGGCATGGATAGGGTAAATAGGCAAAGTCTTTTCCCTGGGGTCGGGAAGTCCAGAACTCGAGGGCATACGTTTAGGGTGAGAGGGGAAAGATATAAAAGAGACCTAAGGGGCAACTTTTTCACACAGAGGGTGGTACGGGTGTGGAATAAGGTGCCAGAGGAAGTGGTGGAGGCTGGTACAATTGCAACATTTAAAAGGCATCTGGATGGGTATATGAATAGGAAGAGTTTGGAGGGATGTGGTCCGGGTGCTGGCAGGTGGGACTAGATTGGGTTGGGATATCTGGTTGGCATGGACGGGTTGGACCGAAGGGTCTGTTTCCATGCTGTACGTCTCTCTGACTCTATGACTCTATGACTCTCCGACTTCTGAGTTTCAACACCTTTGATCTAATTCACTTCCACTTTCATGTTTCTCAATGAACAACAACATGCATTTATATAGCATTATAAATGCTATATAGAAGTAAGCCATCTGAAGCTGCTTCACAGAACAGTACAAAAAAAAAGAGCAGGAAAAGAATAGGCCATTTGGCCCTTCAAGCCTTCTTCGCTATTCCCTACAAGGACGACTGACCATCCAACTCAGACCCTGTTCTCACTTTCTCCCCATATGCTCCAATCCCTTTCGCTCTAAAAACTCAATGTAACTACTTCTTGATAACATTCAAAATTTTGGAATCAACACCATTTTGCCACAGGAGATTCTACAAGCCGTCCACTCAACGGGGCGAAGACATTTCTCCTCATTCAGAGCTGGATATTGAGAAATAACAGAGCGGGCCTGAAGGGGCTGAATGGCCTCCACCTGCTCCTGGTTTCTATGTTTGCAAATAGCAGAGGGATTTAGCGTGGGAGGAATTCTGATTTCCGATAAGGCACCGCGAAAATATTTTATTGTGTGGAATTGTTTATAACAGAAAGTCAGATCTATAAGAATGCTCCATTTGAGGATTCTGTGAAGTACTCCTGCAATAACCAGGAAACCTGACTGGAAAGGAATATCAGTTATTATTGAGCATCAAAATACCCCACGGGGTACGTAGACTCATCCTGTTACCAAAGGAACTGCCAGACAATGGGTTCCATGAGGAAATTCCCAGTGGGCCTGTGAGGGAAGGGGTTGACACGACAGAGAGGGGACAGCACTCAGTCACAAAGATGCTGCTTGAATGAGGGTATTACAGGAACACTGGGCAATGTGGGAACGTGTTTTTGTGAGAACGGAGATTGAAGGTGATTTGAAAGAGGCGTTTAACATTATAAAGGAATTTAAGAATGTCGATAGAGACCAAAACTGCTGGAGAAACTCAGCAGGTCTGACAGCATCCGTGAAGAAGAAACAGAGTTAACATTTCGGATCCTGACTCTTCTCCAGAATAGACAAGAGAGAAACAGATTGAGGGCTTTCTCGTGAAAGGATACAACTATAAGATTAAATATAAGAGCATGTTGGATGAGTTAACGACTGATGAAAAGGCTAAGTTAACATCTAGGAATGGAGCCAATGGTATTGTCCCTACTCCTGGCCTGGGAGGCCCTACCTCAAGTCTGACCTGCTCCAGTGGTGTGTAGTAATATCCCTAAACGGGTTGGTTAGGAAAATAGGTTAAATAAACAAAGGAATAGCAACGTAGGATAAAGGGACAAGGGCAAAGAGTGGGAATACAGGATTGGGATGTTTGTGTGGACGATAAACATGGCCATGACCTGGAGTGTGTGAATAACCTGTCATTGAAATGAATGTAAAGGGAAGGTCAGATGGAACTGGGAGTGCTGCCTTTTTGATTCTGAGCCCACTGTTTCAATCCATATGTGTTTGATTTGTTCATGGGATATGGGCATCGCTGGCTGGGTCAGCACTTATCGCACGTCCTAGATGCCCCGGAGAAGGTGATGAGCTGCAATCCTCAGTGCTTTTTTTAATGTTTGTGCGGTCTTTCAGAATATACCAATGCAGAGCCATCCATGATATCACAACACAGAAACAGCCTCTGCTCACATCTCTTAGAAATACTTTGATGTCTCAAAATATTTTACACATCATGAATTACTTTGAAGTGAAATGATTATTTGGCAAATACAACCATTTGGCCAATCATGATCCCGTAAAAAGCAATGAACTGAATAGCCAGCTAATCAAAACTAATTTAATTCATGAAACTTACACTTCCTCTGCCCCACTTCCCTAATCGCATTACAATCCTTTCCCCTACCCCTCACTACCCTGTCCCATTTCTTTAATGCCAATCTCCTTTCCCCCCACCTTCCCCTGGGGCTATTCACTAAAGTCCTCTGTGTCTTTCCCCCGATCTATCCTCAATCAAATCCAGAGCACTCAGTTTCCTGAGCTGGCCCCAGTGATCATTGATCCCCATGGGGAGAAAGAGGCCATTCAGCCCATTGAGTTTGCATCTAGTCTCCAAAGAGCATCCCATCCTATCCCTGTAACCCCACATTTCCCATGGTTAATCCACCTAGCCTGGACACTCCAGGGCAATTTCCCATGCTCAGTCCACCTAACCTTTGGATTGTGGGAGAAAACTGGAGCACCCGGAGGAAACCCACGCAGACACGGGGAGAATGTGCAAACTCCACACGGACAGTCACCTGAGGGTGGGATTGAACCTGGGTCCCTGGTGCTGTGAGGCAGCAGTGCTAACCACTGAGCCACTGTGTCACCAATTCCATGATAATTCAGTGAACCTAGTGTCTCGGTCTACACCCAAATGTTCAACACAACATAGCACAGAAAACACAACATAGCAGAGAAAACACAACATAGCACAGAAAACACAACATAGCAGAGAAAACACAACATAGCACAGAAAACACAACATAGCACAGAAAACACAACATAGCACAGAAAACACAACGGCACAGAAAACACAACATAGCACAGAAAACACAACTGCACAGAAAACACAACTGCACAGAAAACACAACATAGCACAGAAAACACAACATAGCATAGAAAACACAACATAGCACAGAAAACACAACATAGCACAGAAAACACAACATAGCACAGAAAACACAACTGCACAGAAAACACAACTGCACAGAAAACACAACATAGCACAGAAAACACAACATAGCACAGAAAACACAACTGCACAGAAAACACAACATAGCACAGAAAACACAACATAGCACAGAAAACACAACATAGCACAGAAAACACAACTGCACAGAAAACACAACTGCACAGAAAACACAACATAGCACAGAAAACACAACTGCACAGAAAACACAACATAGCACAGAAAACACAACATAGCACAGAAAACACAACATAGCACAGAAAACACAACTGCACAGAAAACACAACATAGCACAGAAAACACAACATAGCACAGAAAACACAACATAGCACAGAAAACACAACTGCACAGAAAACACAACTGCACAGAAAACACAACATAGCACAGAAAACACAACATAGCACAGAAAACACAACTGCACAGAAAACACAACATAGCACAGAAAACACAACATAGCACAGAAAACACAACATAGCACAGAAAACACAACTGCACAGAAAACACAACTGCACAGAAAACACAACTGCACAGAAAACACAACTGCACAGAAAACACAACATAGCACAGAAAACACAACTGCACAGAAAACACAACATAGCACAGAAAACACAACTGCACAGAAAACACAACTGCACAGAAAACACAACTGCACAGAAAACACAACTGCACAGCTACACATTGGGCATGAATGTGCCTTTGTTTGATTGGAGGATTGGATGTGATGTGACCCACAGTTAGGTTTGCTTTTGCTGCTGGTGCACGTTAATGGTTTGGACCCAGACATCAGCCAGACAAAACTGCAATTAACACAATGCACTGGGGATGCTAAACAGTGAGGGGACTGGATAATAAATGTCAGATTAGTGGCCTGGGCTTTGTGATATCAGAGCTGAAAAATGTGTTGCTGGAAAAGCGCAGCAGGTCAGGCAGCATCAAAGGAGCAGGAGAATCGACGTTTCGGGCATAAGCCTGAAGATTCCTGAAGAAGGGCTTATGCCCGAAACGTCGATTCTCCTGCTCCTTTGATGCTGCCTGACCTGCTGCGCTTTTCCAGCAATACATTTTTCAGCTCCTATATTTCTCAGCGTTGCAACGTTAAGTATTTGTGAAAATCATGTCATAGGTGTGAACCACTTTAGGAGTTCCTGAGGTCACAACATATTAATTCAAATTATTTATTTCTTCTTGAGCTGCACCAACTGGGCAACTCCCCTGGCACTTTCACAATGCCATCTCCCAGCACATCATGCTGATGCCACCTTCAGTCCATTGTTAGGGGTTAACAATGGCACCACCTGCTTTGGTTTGAGAATACATTTACTCCCTTGGTTAGAAATGAGGGTTTGTTCAGGAGGATGCAGCTGTTGTTGGGTGGATGGTGCCATCCTATTGGAGTGAGGATGAGATTACCTTGATGAACAGACTCTGGGCTGGGGCATTCTCACTCCATCAGTTTCTCAAAGAGGGTGAAACTCCCCTGACGTTTTTTAATTCTTTCATGGGAGTCTTTGGCAAGGTCAGGCATTAATTGCCCATCTCTAATGGCGCTGGAGAAAGTGGGGTGAGCTACCTTCTTTCACCACTCAGCCCCTGGAGTGTCATTACCACCACAATGCCCTTAGGGAGGGAATTTCAGGATTTTGACCCAGTGACACAGAGGAAATGATGACATATTTCTAAGCCAAGATGGTGAGCGGATTGGAGGGGAACTTGAAGGCAATGGTGTTCCCATGTATCTGCTGCTCTTGTCCTTCTAGATGGAAGTGGTCGAGGGTTTGGAAGGTGCTGTCTGAGGATCTTTGGTGAATTTCCGTAGATGGTACACACTGCTGCTACTGAGCCTCAGTGGTGGAAGGAGCAGATGTTGAAGATGGTGGGTGAGGTACCAAACAAGTGGATAACAGCAAAATACTGCAGGTGCTGGTATTCTGAAACAAATACAGAGTGAATGCTGGAGAAACTCAGCAGCTCTGGCAGTGTCTGTGGAGAGAAATAAAGTTAACATTTCAAATCTGAATGACTCTTCTTCAGGTTCTACCCCCTCCACAGATGCTGTCAGCCTGGCTGAGTTTCTCCAGCATTTTCTGTATCGGTACCAATCAAGTGGGTTGCTTTGTCCTGGATGGTGTCAAGCTTCTTAGAACCATAGAACCATAGAAATGATACAACAAAGGGGCCATTCACTCCATCTTGTACATGCTGACCCAGATGCCCTTTCTAATCCCATCCTCCCGCACACGGCCCGTAGCCCTGCAGCTAACAGCAATTAAAGGTGTGGATCCAGGTGCTTACTGAAAGAGTCTAGGGTCTCTGCCTCCAGCACCAACTCAGACAGCGAATTCCAGGCACCCACCACCTTCTGTGGGAAAAACCTTTTCCTCATGTCCCCTTCACTCCTCTGCCACTGAGCTTGAATCTGTGATCCCTGGTTTTTGAAAGCTCTGCCAAGGGTTACAGGTTCCTCCTGCTACTCCATCTCTATCCCTCACAATGTTGTATATCTCCATCATGTCACCCACCAGCTCCTCTGTTCCAAGGATTACAATCCCAACCTCTCCAATCTCTCCTCGTCACTACAATTCTCCAGCTCTGGCAACATTCCAGTTGATCTTCTCTGCACTCTCCCCAGAGCAAGAACGTAACGTGGTGACCAGATCCACACACAATACTCCAGTTGTGGTCTCACCAGTGTCTGTTGCAGTTTCATCATTATATTTTGTATTCTATATCTCTGCCAATGAGGGAGAGCATTCCATAAGCCTTCTTTACAACCGTATCGATCTGTACTGCTACCTTAGGGACCTGTGTACTTGCACACCAAGATCTCTCCTATCACCTCTGCATATTCCGTTTTACTGTTTGACCTCCTTAACTGCCTTACCTCATACTTATCAGAGTCAAGCTCCATCTGCCATGTTCCTGCCCATTCCAAACACACCTATATCATTTGAGCTTATAGTTATCCTCTACACTAGAACATACAGCAATATAGCACAGTACAGTACAGCACAGTACAGAACAGCACAGTACAGTACAGCAGAGTACAGTACAGCAGAGTACAGTACAGTACAGTACAGCACAGTACAGTACAGCACAGTACAGCACAGTACAGCACAGTACAGTACAGCACAGTACAGCACAGTACAGTACAGCACAGCACAGTACAGCACAGTACAGTACAGCACAGTACAGCACAGTACAGTACAGCACAGCACAGCACAGTACAGCACAGTACAGTACAGCACAGCACAGTACAGCACAGTACAGCACAGTACAGTACAGCACAGCACAGTACAGCACAGTACAGTACAGTACAGTACAGCACAGTACAGTACAGCACGGCACAGTACAGTACAGCAGAGTACAGTATAGCACAGCATAGTACAGTACAGCACAGTACAGTACAGTACAGCAGAGTACAGTATAGCACAGTACAGTACAGTACAGTACAGCACAGTACAGTACAGCACAGCACAGTACAGCACAGTACAGTACAGTACAGTACAGCACAGTACAGTACAGCACAGCACAGTACAGCACAGTACAGTACAGCACAGTACAGCACAGTACAGTACAGCACAGCACAGTACAGCACAGTACAGCACAGTGCAGTACAGCACAGTACAGTATAGTACAGCACAGCACAGCACAGTACAGCACAGTACAGTACAGCACAGCACAGCACAGTACAGCACAGTACAGTACAGTACAGTACAGTACAGCAGAGTACAGTATAGCACAGTACAGTACAGTACAGCACAGTACAGTACAGCACAGCACAGCACAGTACAGCACAGTACAGCACAGCACAGTACAGCACAGTACAGTACAGTACAGCACAGCATAGTACAGTACAGCACAGTACAAGCCATTCGGCCCTAGATGTGCTGCCCTTTTATCCTACTCAAAGATCAGACTAACCTACAAATCCTTAACTGTACCAACTTCCATGTGCCTATCTAAGAAATGCTTAAATGTCCCCAATGTATCAGACTCTACTACCACAGCTGGCAGTGCATTCCACGCACCCACCACTCTCTGTGTAAAGAACCTACCTCTGACATCTCCCTGAAACCTTCCTCCAATCACCTTAAAATTATGCCCCCTCGTGATAAACATTTCCACCATGTGAAAAGGTCTCTGGTTATCCACTCTATCTGTGCATCTCATCATCTTGTACACCTCTATCAAGTCACCTCTCATCCTTCTTCGCTCCAATGAGAAAAGCTCTAGCTCCCTCAACCTTTCTTCATAAGACATGCCCTCCAGTCCAGGCAGCATCCTGGGAAATCCCCTCTGCACCCTCTCTAAAGCTTCCACATCCTTCCTATAATGAGGCGACCAGGACTGAACACAATATTCCAAGTGTGGTCTAACCAGAATTCTATAGAGCTGCAGCATAATCTCGCGGCTTTTAAACTTTTAAACTCAATCCCCCTGTTAATGAAAGCAAACACACCTTCATAGTAAGCCTATCAACTTGGGGGCAACTTTGAGGGACCTATGGATATGGACCCCAAGATCCCTCTGTTCCTCCACACTGCCGAGAACCCTGCTTGTAACCCTGTTTCTGCATTCAAATTCGACCTTCCAAAATGAATGATTTCACACGTTTCCAGGTTGAACACCATCTGCCACTTACCAGCCCAGCTCTGCATCCTGTCAATGTCCCGTTGCAACCTACAACAGCCCTCCACACTATCCACCACTCCACCAACCTTCATGTCATTGGCAAACTTACTAACCCACCCTTTCACTTCCTCATCCAAGTCATTTATAAAACTCACAAAGAGCAGAGGTTCCAGAGAACCCAAGGTTCCTTCACTCTACATTCCCCTCCTTGCCTCAGTGGGACAAACCTGTCCAGCACTATCAGCAAATGCTCCCTAAACAACCTCCACATTTCTGGTGTTCATTTTCCTGAGAACATCGGTTCCCAATTTAGGTGCCCCAATACCTGCCTAATAGCATTGTAATTCTCCCTCCCCCAATGAAATACTTCCCCCATACTGTCTGCTCCTATTGCTCTCCATGAATATAGTAAAGGTCATGCAGTGGTGATCATTATCACCCAAATGCTCTCTCACTGACAGCTCTGACACCTGGCATGGTTCGTTGCCAAGCTCCAAATCCAATATGGCCTCCTTTCTAGTTGGCTTATCTACGTATTGAGTCAGGAACTCTTCCTGGACACACCTGACAAAAACTGCTCCATCCAAACTAAGTAGGTTCCTATCAATATTTTAGAGGAGAAAGTGAGGACTGCAGATGCTGGAGATCAGAGCTGAAAATGTGTTGCTGGAAAAGTGCAGCAGGTCAGGCAGCATCCAAGGAGCAGGAGAATCGACGTTTCGGGCATAATCTTCTGAAGAAGGGCTTATGCCCGAAACGTCGATTCTCCTGTTCCTTGGATGCTGCCTGACCTGCTGCACTTTTCCAGCAACACATTTTCAGCTCCTATCAATATTTGGGAAGTTAACGTCACCCATGACAACAACCTTGTTACTTCTGCACCTTTCCAAAACCTGCCTCCTAATCTGCTCCTCCATATCTCTGTTGCTACTGGGGAGTCTGTAGAAAACTCCCAAAAAAGTGACTGCCCCTTTTCTGTTTCTGACTTCCACCCATACTGACTCTGTAGACAAACCCTCCTCAACGTGGCCAATTTTTGTGTCACCTGCAAATTTCACAGACCAACTTGGTTGGCATGGACGGGTTGGACCGAAGGGTCTGTTTCCATGCCGTACATCTCTATGACTCTATGTGCCAAGGTGTGCCAATAGCAACCCCCATAGCGGGGGATTCAGTGATGGCAATAATGCTTATAGTGAGACAGGAACAGAACATATAATGGCTGCTGTGTTGTGTCGGTTTTTTGAAACAGGCATTTATAAAACATGGAATAAAATATCCTTTATTGTGTAGAAACACATGTAAAAGGTTGGGAAATAATGACAGCACTGCTTGTAGGTTAAGGTTTAGATCTTTTGTTTGTGAGCACTGTTCCAACTCAAATCCTCAAAGCATTGGTTCGGGTTTAGCTTCAAACAGGTGTTGTGAAACCAAAACCAGGAGCAGTGAGCCCTGAAGGTAAAGGTGGAATCTGGACTGGGATTAGACAATCATGGGGACGACACGGTGGCACAGTGGTTAGCGCTGCTGCCTCACGGTGCCAGGTTCTCAGGTTCCATTCCAGCCTCAGGCGACTCTCTGTGTGGAGTTTGCACATTCTCCCTGTGTCTGCGTGGGTTTCCTCCCACAGTCCAAAGATGTGTGGGTTCGGTGGATGGCCATGGTAAATTGCCCCGTAGTGTGCAGGGGTGTGCAGGCCAGGTGGGTTAATCATGGGAAATATACGGTTACTAGAATAGGGTAGAGGGTGTGGCTCTGGGTTGGATGCTCTATGGTTCTAAAGTAATGAGCTCTAAAGCTGAAAGCTGGATTGGGATAAAGCTGCCAGACATGAACTTCAATAATGCACAAAATTAAATAGCTAGCTCTGAAAAATAGTAAATTGACTGCGCAATACTTGGAATTTTGTGCAGTACCCAATGGGATTAACATTGAGCCATCATTCCCCAGCAACTGGGCAATCGGCAGATTGAAATCAGAGCTGAAGAGAAACACCTTCTCTCGTGGATCTGTGAATTCACTGCCCCAGGGTGTGGTGGATGCTGGGATGCTGAGGAGACAGGCAGATGTTTAATTAGTAACAGGTTGAAAGATTATGGAGACTGGGCAGGAAAGTGGATTTGAAGCTGAAATGAGATCAGCGGTGATGGTATCTGATGGTGCAGCAAGCTCGAGGGGCTGAACGGCCTCCTCCTAGATATTATATGTGTGTTGGGCTGGGGTGTTCCTACCTCCCCCTCCCCTCCATCCTCACTGCGTTGAACTGTATCGCTGAGCTCTGCACTAATGGCCTGCCAAAATGAATACTCTGTAGTGAAGATCTAATGTATTCTATTTCGATATTAAAGAAAAGAATTTAATATACCCAGATTATGCAATTTCTGAGTGAATGAGTATAAATCCGATCCTTAATACAGTCATGCTATAAGGGAACAATTTATAAACAGTTCCATTCCAACACTGGGGTGTGCTAAACCTTGCCAAACAAAATCAGAGGTGAGAAATTAAACTTCATCTTTATCAGAATTCCTGCACCTTCAGCAAGCTCCTTGTAGTGACTGGAGTGAGGTTAGCTAGCTGGACAGCACAGAATGTGAGATCCCTGACTGGGGCTGTCAATCTGGTCCAATCAGGGAGCCCTGGCTGACAGATATAAACAGGAGAGTCTGTCACTGACACCAATCATCCACTAAAAGCATAATAGAGAAGTTAAAAAAAAACGTCACATTAGGAAGAAAAGAAGAAAATGAAAAAAAAAGAACAGCAGTGTCAGAGGTTCTGTTCACTCTGAGAGCTGGCTCTGAGGGAGCTGGGTCAGTGTCAGGGACTCTCCCTGTGTAAATAGAGGGGGACTGGGGGATGGGATACAGACCTCTGTGCAGTTATTTCAATCCCACCCCTTCCAGACTGATTAATCGCTTCCCATTGTTTTGCTCCATTTTATCCACATAGCTTACTGAGAATGAGGAAAGAGCTCTATGTACACACCCACACACACACACACCCCATCCACACACATACACAGACACACACACACACACCCTCATCCACACACTCACATACACATGCCCATCCACACACGCATACAGACACACACATACCCCCATCCACACACATACACAGATACACACACCCATCCACACAGACACACACACTCACATTCACACCCCCATCCACACACACACAGACACACACACACCCATCCACACACACACACATACACACCCCATCCACACACACAGACACACACAGACACACACATTGCTTACTGAGAATGAGGAAAGAGCTCTATGTACACACCCACACACACACCCCCATCCACACACATACAGATACACACACCCATCCACACACACAGACACACACACTCACATTCACACCCCCATCCATACATACACAGACACACACACAGACACCCACACAGACACACCCCCATCCACACACACACACTCACATACACACCCCATCCACACACACACAGACACACACACACCCATCCACACACACACAGGCACGCACACCCATCCACACACACACAGACACACACACCCATCCACACACACAGACACACACAGACACACACCTTGCTTACTGAGAATGAGGAAAGAGCTCTATGTACACACCCACACACACCCCCCCATCCACACACATACAGATACACACACCCATCCACACACACAGACACACACACTCACATTCACACCCCCATCCATACACACACAGACACACACACAGACACCCACACAGACACACACACACCCATCCACACACACACCCACACTCACATACACACCCCATCCACACACACACAGACACACACACACCCATCCACACACACACAGACACACACACCCATCCACACACACAGACACACACACTCACATTCACACCCCCATCCATATACACACAGACACACACACAGACACCCACACACCCATCCACACACACACACTCACATACACACCCCATCCACACACACAGACACACACACACACCCCATCCACACACACACACAGACACACACACAGGCACCCCCTCACCCTCATCCACACACTCACATACACACGCCCATCCACACACACACATACAGACACACACACACCCCCATCCACACACATACACAGACACACACACCCATCCACACACACAGACACACACACTCACATTCACACCCCCATCCACACACACACAGACACACACACAGACACACCCCCATCCACACACACACACACTCAGACACACCCCCATCCACACACACAGACACACACACCCCATCCACCCCATCCACACACACAGATACACACACCCCCATCCACACACACACCCATCCACACACACACACACACATCCACACACACACCCATCCACACACTCACATACACACCCCATCCACACACAGATACACCCCCATCCACACACACAGACACACATACAGACACAACCCTATCCACACACACACAGACATACCCCCATCCACACACACAGACACCCTCCCATCCACACACACAGACACACACCCATAGCCACATACACACCACCCACACAGATAGACAATGATACATAGACAGACATGAAAACACAGACTCACACATAGACAGACACATGCACACACACACATACACACTCACAAACACCCACAGAGACACATACACACACACTCATACATACAAACACGGAGCACTATGCAAACAGTTGATAACAATCTGCCTCGTGCTGCACATGAAGTGCTATTAACAGGCTGTGCTGACATTTTCACCTCCTCCCCCATGCTTCAGGCTCATCTGTCACGATAAAAACAACCTTCTAGAAATCTCTTAGGAACGTGTGAGGCAGCAGGAGAGTGAGGTGATGATACAGTCTCATGTAGGCTCAGTGTTGGAACGGGGGAAGGAGCTGATTAAAGTGTCGAGCAGTTACAGGAGCCAATAGCAGAGGCTGTGTTAATGTTGCCAAACACCTTCCAAGATTACTCTGGAGAAGCAGAAATGAAAGATTTAACTCCTGGATTCAGCAACAAACTAATCACAGGACAGTAAAAGATTGTGCAACATTCATTGGTACAATGTTGAAGTGCTCAAAACAATAACAATTGTATACCTCTGGTTATTAGTTATAAAGTGATCAGATTGTTATTGGAGGGCAACTCATGGGAAACAGTCAACAATCATGCCCTTTGGATAAACCCCAAACCACTCTCCAGGCCTCCCTCCTCCTTGAACATTGTACTGCCAGGTCTCACATCTTTCCCACTGTGTAAAAGATCAACTCTTCACATCCTGACTTGTCCTAAGTCCCATTCACCCACCATTTTGCCTCTGTTTTACAATCTAATGCAGTAACATCTTCAATATTAAATTCCTGTATACTGTATATTCCGTCTCTGGCCTCATCCTCTGTCATTTTCTTCCGCCCAATAATCTTCAAAATCTGTGCAATCCTTCAATTTAAAAAAATGGGACCAGGAGTAGGCCATTCGGCCCTTCCAGCCTGTTCTGCCATTCAATAAGACCATGGCTGATCTGGTTGGAGACTCAAATCCTCATTTCTTCCTCCTGATGATCATCATTTGTCACTCCCCTTGTTTAACAAGAGTCTATCTACCTCTATCTTTAAAAATATTCAATATTGGGCACGTGGGCGGCACGGTGGCACAGTGGTTAGCACTGCTGCCTCACAGCGCCAGAGACCCGGATTTAATTCCCGCCTCAGGCGACTGACTGTGTGGAGTTTGCACATTCTCCCCGTGTCTGCGTGGGTTTCCTCCGGGTGCTCCGGCTTCCTCCCACATTCCAAAGATGTGCAGGTCAAGTGAATTGGCCATGCTAAATTGCCCGTAGTGTTAGGTAAGGGGTAAATGTAGGGGTATGGGTGGGTTGTGCTTCGGCGGGTCGGTGTGGACTTGTTGGGCCGAAGGGCCTGTTTCCACACTGTAATGTAATCTAATCTAATCTAAAATCTAATCTAATTCCATTTCCGTCACCTCCCCTGACAGAGAGTTCCAAAGATTCATGACCCATTGGAAGGAAAACTGCTGCCTCATCTGTTGGAAATGGATTACCCCTTTTTGTTTAATCAGTGACCCTTAAATCCAGATTCCCCATAAGAGGAGAGATCTTTGCACATCTACCTTATCAAGACCCCTCAGGATCTTATGTTTTAATCAACTGTTACTTTAAACTCCTGCAGATGTAAGCCAAACCCATCCACCTTTTCCCCAAAAGACAACCCTCTCATTTCAGCAATTAGTCTGATAAATCTTTTTGAATGGACTCCAATGCCATTAGATGCCCATCACAGGGTAATGGTTACCTGATTCACATCACCCACCAGAGTACTGTTTAACCTACCTGCTTCTGTACTGAATTCCTCTCACAATAAATGAGGGCATTCCATGAGTTTTCCTAATTCCTTGCTGCACCTGCATTCTAACCTTCTGTGATCCATGCACGAGGACACCAAGATCTCTCGGCATCTTAGAGTTCTGCAACCTCTCCTCATTGAGACAATGTTTTTTTTAAATCCTTCCTGTCACATTTTACCGCATTACATTCCACTTGTCACATCTGTGTCAACTCAGTTGATCTATCTATATCCCTTTGTAAGCTCATTATATCCTCTTCATAATGTACTGCCTGACCTATCATTATATCGTCTTCACAACTTACTGCCCGACCTATCATTGTGCCTTCAGCAAATCTGACAAACACCTTCTGTCCTTCAATCAGAACCCTTTATATAAATTGTAAAGAGTCCCAGCACTGATCCCTATGGGACGCTACTTGTTACATCCTTCCAACCTGAACAAGACCTATTTATACTTCCTGCCTGCTTCCTGTCAGCCAACCAATCCTTTGTCTGTGTCGATACACTAACCGCAACACCATACTTTGATTTTTCTACAATAACCTTTCATGTGGCACTTTGTCAAATACCTTCTGGAAATCCGGGTACAGTGCGTCCACCAGCTCCCCTTTATATACAGCTATCTCCTCAAAGAACTCCAACAGATTAGTCAAGCAGGATCTCCCGTTCACAAACCATGTTGACTCTGCCCAATTACCTTGCTGTAAATTCTTCAATAATAACTTCTAATATTTTCCCTTTGACGAATGCTAACTGCTCTGTTTCTCTCCTCTTCTGAATAGCCCTGGGATGATTTCATCAGGCATTGGGTCCCTATCAGTCCACAGTTCCAACAATTTACTTAGTATCACTTCTCAGTGACTGAGATTTTCCTGTTCCTTTCTCTTTCCTTAAATTATCGCTGCTTCTGGGATGTTATTTGCATCCTCTATAGGGAACAGTAATGAAAAATAACTGTTCCTTCCTTTCCGTAATTAAATCTCCGGTCTTTCTTTACACCCAAACACTCAGTTTTCTTTTCTTCTTTAAATACTTAGAGTCATAGAGTCATACAGCATGGAAACAGACCCTTCAGTCCAACCAGTCCATGCCAACCATAATCCCAAACTAAACCAGCCCCACCTGCCTGCTCCTGGCCCATATCCCTCCAACCCTTTCTTATTCATGTACTAAATCTTTCTCCGCTTACCTTAAAAATATGTCCCCTAGTCGTGAAATCTCCTACTCTAGTGAAAAGACACTTTCATTCACCTTATTCTACCCCTCATCATTTTAGAAATCTCTATAAGATCACCTCTCAACCTCCCACTGTCCAGTGAAAGATGTCCCAGCTTATTTAGCCTCCCCTTATAACTCAAACCCTCCACTCCCAGCAACATCCTGGTAAATCTCTTCTGAACCCTCTCCAGCTTCATAATATCCTTCCTATAATGGGGCGACCACTGGATACATACTCCAGAAACTCTTCCTATACGTTCTCATATTTCTGGCTAGCTATCTCTTGCAGTCTGTTTTTTCCCTCTTTATTAGTTTTTGTTAAAATTCACATGATACTAGGCTATAATGCAATAGGTTTATTTGGATTTGTTCGATATATTGCATTAGTGTATGTCACTATGATCTTTTGCTATAAATTCTGTGTCCTATAACCCTACTCTACTAGCTAGCTAATGAAGGAGCAGCGCTCCGAAAGCTAGTGCTTCCAATTAAACCTGTTGGACTATGACCTGGCGTTGTGTGATTTTTAACTTTGTACACCCCAGTCCAACACCGGCATTGCCAGGGCTATTAGGTTTTGGTTATTCTTTGCATCTTTTAATATTTTGTCTAATTTTCTCACTCACCACAAAATTTCTCATTAACTATGAATGGTGGGTGTCTCTCTTAGAATTTTTCTTGTAGGAATGTAACTAATTTGTTGTCGGAATGTGTTCTGAAATATCCTCTTAAATGTGAGCCACTGCATCTGAATTGACTTATCTTTTAAATTAATTTGAAAATGTATTTCATGCTTTCATGCCTTCATTATTATCCTTATTTAAATTTTTAAAAAATTGTTTTTGAACCACTGACCCTCAAACTGAATATAAATTTCAACTGTATTATAGCCCATGGGCTGAAAGAATTGATTCATTAATTCTCCTGAGAGTGTATTCCAGGTGTTTGTTGTTAATGATTTCAGCCTGAAACCTCAAAACAGAAAGCCACTACAACTGAGGGCACATGGCCATGACCAGTTACAGGGCACAACTTTGCGTATAAATGCATTTCACCAAGCATTGCCAATTTTATTAAAATATTACACATGTGTTCTTTTGCAATTGCAAATTATCTAATATACATGGTCAGTAAGGAAAGTGAGCACTCAAGAATAAAAACTCATTCTAGTCTACACCCTTTCATCTGTCCTTGCACGTGCACTGCATTCATAATCTTTAAATGTTCAAGTCTCCTAATGGTATGCACGTGAGTTGTTGTTGGTTGTTCATCCGTTGTGTGCTTGTTCCTTCTTTCAGTTTGCACAGGGATGCTGGTTGTTGACGCTGTGTGGGAATTTCTCCCATTCGCATCATACCTCAAGGTGATGCAACTATTACATTTAACCCTAATGCTGTCATCACAAGCTGGCTGGTTTGAGTAAAAGCTTCTTCTCGTTCTGTGCCCGATATCACTGTCCATCCAGTGCAGTGAGCTGGGTGAGATGGTTCACACTCTGATAACACATGAGGCTTGAATCTTACTCACTGGTTCACAAATCACCAAATCCTTGCACTGCTTTCACATCCATTACATAGAAAGTAGGAGCTGGAGTAGGCCATTCAGCCCTTAAGGCCCATTCCACCGATTGTGTCTGATCATCAAGCTCAATATCCTAAACCCCCTCCCTTCCCATCCATTGAAGCCTTTATCCCTAAGAATTATATTTAACTCCTTCTTGAGGCCATTCAATGTTTTGGCCTCAGTTACTTTCTGTGGCAGGGAGTTCCACAGGTTTACCACTCTCTGAGTGAAAAGATTTCTCATTTCAGTCCTGAATGGTTGCATGTTTACGGCCCATCTCCTTAGACTCTGACCTCTTGTTCAGGACTCTCCAGTCATAATGAACATCCTTCTTGTGTTTAATTGGAAACATGACCAGGGAGTTCCCGGGAATGGAGGGTTTGAGTTCGGAGAGGCTAGATAGACTAGGACGTTTTTCACAGGAATGTAGGAGGTTGAAGGGCTACCTTACTGAGGTTTATAAAATCATAGATGCAGTGATTAACCAAGGGTCTTTTCCTAACGTGGGGGAGTTCAAACTAGGGGGCGTCATTTTAAGGTTACAGGAGAAAGTTTTAAAAAGGATATGGGGGCAATACTTTTATACAAAGAGTGGTTTGTGTGTGGAATGAACTGACAGAAGAAGTGCTGGATGCAGGTAATTACAATGTTTAAAAGACATTTGGATTGGCACATAAATAGGGAAGTTTTGGAGGGATATTAGATTAGATTCCCTACAGTGTGGAAACAGGCCCTTCAGCCCAACGAATCCACACCGACCCTCCAAACAGCAACCCACCCAGACCCATTCCCCTACATTCACCCCTGACTAATGCACCTAACACTACAGGCAATTTAGCATGACCAATTCACCTGACCTGCACATCTTTGGACTGTGGCAGGAAACCCACGCAAACATGGGGAGAACGTGCAAACTCCACACAGACAGTTGCCTGAGGTGGGAATTGAACCCGGGTCCCTGGTGCTGTGAGGCATCAGTGCTAACCACTGAGCCACCATGCTGCCCATATGGGCCAAATGCAGGTGGGTGGGACTAGTTTAGCTTGAGAACATGGTTGGCATGGACTGGTTGGACCGAAGGGTCTGTTTCCGTGCTGTATGACTTTATGATTAGGATCTCCCCTCATTCTTCTAATCTCCAGTCAGTATAGGCCTGATTAATCCAGTCTCTCTTCATATGTTAGTTGCTGCATCACTTGTTCTCACCTTTATAGGACAAGGCCAAAGTCCTTTCACTGTCAATTAATGTCTTTTATATTTCAGTCATTTTTAATCTTGTTCAATTTCAGATTCATCTGGTGAGCTCTGTCCAGCTTTCTCGCTGGATTCCGACTGAGGTCTGAGGTGGCAACTCCATTTTTTAAAAAAATGGTTTTTGGATTTGAGTGTCACTATCTGGGCCAATATTTATTTCCCATTCCTAACTGCCCTTCAGAAGGAGGTGGTTAGTTGCTTTCTATTGGGGTGTGGGTGGACCACAGTCCGTTAGGGAGCGAGTTCCAGCATTTTGAGCCAATGACCTTTAAGCAACAGTGATATAGTTCCAAGTAACGATGGGGAATGGATTGGAAGGAAACCTTCAGGTGGTGTTATCATTTATCTATGCTCTTCTCTTTTTTGATAGGAGTTGGAAAATGGAAAGGGCAATTGAAGGAGACTTAGTGAATTACTGCAGTGCATATTGTTTGTGGTACACACTACAGCCTACACTAGGAATCCAAGGTATGGGGAATCTGTCCTGGCCCACTCACGTTGATGCTACTGTCAAGAAAACACACCAATGTCTCTACTTCCTCAGGGGGCTAAGGAAATTTGGCATGTCGATAAAGACTCTGACCAAGTTTTATAGATGCACCACAGAAAGCATCCTATGTAGATGCATCACAGATTGGTACGGCAACTGCTTTGCCCAGGACTGAAAGAAACTACAGAGAGTTGTGTACACAGCCCAGACCATCACGTAAACCAGCCTCCCATCCATAGACTCCATCTACCACTTCCAGCTGCCTGGAGATGGCAGCCAACACCATCAAAGACCCCTCCCACCCCAGTTAGAATCTCTTTCAACATCTTCCATTGGGTAGAAGATACAAAAACTTAAATACATGTACCAATAGATTCAAGAACAGCTTCTTCCCCACTGTTAATAGACTTCTGAACGGACTTCTCAAATCTCAAGTTTAATGTTGATGTCACTCTCTGTGCACTTTCACTGCAACTGTAATATTGTATTCCTCACTCAGTTCTCTGTTGTCTTTGTGTGATCTGATCTGTCTGTACTGCACATAAAACAAAACTTTTCACTGTACCTAGGTACATGTGACAATAATAAATCAAATCAAAATCAGAACAAATGAATGTAGGAAGAGATGGGTGGGTACAGTGCCAATCAAGCGGCATGCTTTGCCCAGGATGGTGTTGAACTTCTTGAGTTGTTGGAGTTGCACCCATCCAGACAAGTGAGGAGCGTTCCATCACTCTCCAGACATGTGCCTTGTAGATGGTGGACAAGCTTTGGGGGGTCAGGAGGGGAGTTATAGGATTCCCAGTCTCTGACTTCCTCTTGTAGCCACTGTGTTGATGTGGTGAGTCCAGTTCAGTTTCTGCTCAATGGTAAACCCCAGGATCTTGCTAGTGGGGTGTTCAGTGATGGTGACTCCATTGAATATAAAGGTGTGGTGGTCAGATTCTGTTGTATTGGAGATGGTCATTGTCTGTCATTTATGTGGCCTGAATGTTATTGGCCATTTGTTGGCCCAAGCCGAGATGTTGGTTCAGGTTTTGTTGCATTTGGACACAGACTGGCTCAGTATCTGAGGAGTCATAAATAAATGGAATATAATCAGATTCCTAATTGGTGTTATATCACACACTGGGTTACTTAATAAGAAGCTGATGGTGTTGGGGGTAGTATATTAGGGTGGATGGAGAATTGGCGAACTGAAGATAGAGAGTTGGTATAAAGAGAGCATTTTTAGGATGCCAGTGTGCTTTAGACATACCCAGCGCTGAGCTGTGAATGTAGAAGATGATGAATAAGGTGCCAATCAGTGTTGTTCTTGAAATGTTTCCACTGTAACAAAAAAAACAGTTCAAGGCCAGCAAGCAGCAATACCCACTTCTGGAATGTTCCTCCAAAAACAGGGCTCACAGACTCTGGGAAATGCTGAAAACAAGCTGGAATTAAACTAGTGTCTGAGTTCGCTGCCCACTGAGCTTCCAAACAGCTGGCTCATTAGTTCTGCAATGTGGGACACGTCGACAATCGGCAAATAGAATTTCAGCTTCGTGTCCAAAACATGTGGGTGCAGGCAGTCCAGGACAGCTGGGAGGAAGCAGATCAGCTTTCTGGGTGGTTTGTTTGCCCTGGCTGATTGGCTTACAGTCTTTAAAAGTTGTTTGAACTTTAAAATTAATATGTTTTCTCATTTTGTTTCAATGTTGGAAATGGTAAGCAACGTTCACAGTTGAATCCAGCTCACAATAAGAGACCAGTTTCTCAGAAACATTTCAAACCACCTCAGCCCAGTTTGTATTTTCACCTGTTTGCTCATTCCAGTGGGTCAATCCTTCTGATGAAAACCGGGTGGTTGTGAGAGGTCAGGATCAAAATCACATCAGGATCTCGATGTCAAAAATAAGGAGAGGGAGAGAAGATAATTAGGAGGGAATCATGCAGCCTTAAAAGATTCTGGAATGATAACAGTCTGTGGGAGAATGAACGATTTCCTTACTCTCAGGATATCACAAAGCACCATATTGCTGAAAATATTTTTGAAGTGTAATCAGTCTTAATCAGGAAATATGATAGCCAAATTGTGCACAGCAAGCTCCCATTAACAGCAACATGATGATGCTGAGATGGTGTGTTGTTTTGTGATGCTGACTGAGGGGTAACCATTGCTGAGGACGATGAAAGCATGCCCCCTTCTCCTTTTCACAGTGCTCTGGGAGTTTCGCCTCCACAGGTCGGTACCCCTGACCATGCAGCACACCCTCCCTTCCGCACAGTGTCAGCCTGCATTACGGACTCAGAGTTCTCGAGTCAAGTTCAAACTCAAACCCACCTCCCTCAGGCTCAGAATGAGAGCCACAGCTGGGAGGCAAGGGGAAGCCTCCATTTGTCAATAAGCTGTGAAACCGCAGCAAACCCCTCAGGAGTCGTTAACATGAATCAAGAGGGGCAGTTGGGGCACCCAGTGTCAGTTGTTGTAACATTTGGTGAGAATGCAATTCAAACTGCTACTCAGAACCAGAACGGAAGATAGCAAAAGGAAAGGTTGGCTGAGCTGATCAAAACCCTAGCAAAATATAAGCAGAATCTGGTGGACCATTTAGGAAGAGATTTCCCCAAAGTAGGCTTGGAAACCACGCCTGCAAAGGTGGGGGTAATGGGAGGAGGTGTGCGAATGCCAGAGAGGGGTGGGGGTGGAGGTGGGGGTGGGGGTGCAGGGTGTTGGGGATAGGGTTTAGAAGGTTACGATTGGGAGCTTGGGGCCATGGAAAGATCTAAAAGCAATCCATGAAAATCTGACAGTTGAAGCGTTACTGTCCGAGGAGCCAATGGAGGGCTGAGCGCTGGGCCGAGGGGTGAACTGAAGTTGCTGAGTTGGCATTTGGGCTGCAGTCTTTTGGATGAGCTACAGGTGGATGGAGACGGAAAGGATGGGAAAGAATGCAATAGAAATGGTTTAGAAACAGAGCAACAAACAACTTGACACAAGGAAGTTTAACTGCCTTAACCCCTCCACAACTCCAACCCAACAACAATCCATCAATCTCAGACTGAAACCCCAACAGCAATTTGGGGAAAGAATTACAGATACTCCTACTAAGCTTCCAGTCAAGAAGAGTCTTCTGTTACCCCTGACCCCTCCCCTGAACACCTGCTGAATTACTAAGGCTCTGCCCTTGATATGGATTGACTCTGTTTCCCCCCCCCCCCCCCCCAATATCCTGAGCAAGTCACTTCTCTCTATCTATCCAATCAAAGGCTTTAAATGGCTTTAACACATTATGTGAGTCATCTGTCTCCTGTCCTCCATCATCAACAACTTCTTTAGCTCATGGCTTGGGACTACCCCTTCAGTTACCTCCTCTCCTTGCTCCATGACCATCCCCCTCAGTTTCCCCCCCTTTGCTCTATGACTATCCCCCTCAGTTACCCTCCCTCCCTGCTCCATGACCATCCCCCTCAGTTCCCCCCCCCTTGCTCTATGACCATCCCCCTCAGTTACTCTCCCTCCCTGCTCCATGACCATCCCCCTCAGTTCCCCCCCCTTGCTCTATGACCATCCCCCTCAGTTACCCTCCCTCCCTGCTCCATGACCATCCCCCTCAGTTACTCTCCCTCCCTACTCCATGACCATCCCCCTCAGTTCCCCCCCCGCTCCATGATCATCCCCCTCAGTCACCCTCCCTCCCTGCTCCATGACCATCCCCCTCAGTTACCCCCCCCCCCACCCTTGCTCCATGATCTTCTCCCCTCCGTCTGTTAGAGATTTATAATGAGGGAAGGGGCAGTGGATATGCCAATTCCCCCTGGCTCTGTGAGTTGGTGTCTCCCTAATTATCCACGTTGACACCAGCCCCTCCTGGCCGCAGGGGGTGGGGGTAAAGGACACTATTCTCCCCAGGGACTGCAGTACATGTCTCATTCTCACTGACCCTCACCCATTACAAAGAGACAGTCTCTGTCCTCAGCTGATAGTTGTGAGGTTCCCTCCTCCTCAGGAAATAAAATGCAATGTAGATAATAAAAAGTACACCTTCAGCTCGACTGACAATGTTCAGGTTTTGGATCAAAAATCAAATCATTCTATTTTCCTGTCAGCTCTGATTCACTGTTTCCTCTCTCACACTCACACTGTCAGATGTGGCTCAGCAGGGAGTCCACTCGCCTCCAACTCATACGGTTCATCTGCTCAAACTGAACTCCAAATCCCTGAGACTCAAAATTCAGCTTGTTGATCCAGTGCAAAACTGAGGGAGCGTCGCACTGTCAGAGGGTCAGTGCTGAGGGAGCGCCGCACTGTCGGAGGGTCAGTGCTGAGGGAGCGCCGCACTGTCGGAGGGTCAGTGCTGAGGGAGCGCCGCACTGTCGGAGGGTCAGTGCTGAGGGAGCGTCGCACTGTCAGAGGGTCAGTGCTGAGGGAGCGTCGCACTGTCAGAGGGTCAGTGCTGAGGGAGCGCCGCACTGTCAGAGGGTCAGTGCTGAGGGAGCGCCGCACTGTCAGAGGGTCAGTGCTGAGGGAGCGCCGCACTGTCGGAGGGTCAGTGCTGAGGGAGCGTCGCACTGTCAGAGGGTCAGTGCTGAGGGAGCGCCGCACTGTCAGAGGGTCAGTGCTGAGGGAGCGCCGCACTGTCAGAGGGTCAGTGCTGAGGGAGCGCCGCACTGTCGGAGGGTCAGTGCTGAGGGAGCGTCGCACTGTCAGAGGGTCAGTGCTGAGGGAGCGCCGCACTGTCAGAGGGTCAGTGCTGAGGGAGCGCCGCACTGTCGGAGGGTCAGTGCTGAGGGAGTGCCGCACTGTCGGAGGGTCAGTGCAGAGGGAGTGCCGCACTGTCGGAGGGTCAGTGCTGAGGGAGTGCCGCACTGTCAGAGGGTCAGTGCTGAGGGAGTGCCGCACTGTCAGAGGGTCAGTGCTGAGGGAGTGGGCACTGTCGGAGGGTCAGTGCTGATGGAGTGGGCACTGTTGGAGGGTCAGTGCTGAGGGATTGCCGCACTGTCAGACGGTCAGTGCTGAGGGATGCTGCACTGTCTAAAATACTGGTTCTAAGGGAAGACATCAATATAAGGTTCTATAACTCCATTGAGGTAGATCGTGGATTATAGACTGTTATTGTTGATTTCTCAAGATATAATAGAAAATAAGACAGATGATCTGGACAATATCTCATTGCTATTGGTGGGGACTTGCTGCCCGTGAATTGGGGGTGTGATTTTGCTGACATTCCAGTAGTGATTACCGCTCAGATGTCATGAATATTGGTAATCATCCAGACAGACAGAATGAAACCAGCTCTTGTTTCCAGACTTCCAGTGATTGACCACTGTCAGGAAATTGGCTTCTGTCTTCCCCTGTCTCCCCCTTTCAGTGTCTCTGTGTCCCTCTTCTACCCCTCCGCATTTCTCTCTAAGGTGTGTCTACGTGTGTGTATTTGAGAGGTGTTAACAGCGGTAAACCAATTTCCTGAACAATCTCTGGTTTTATTTAAAAGGCTGCTGTTTACTGATAAAGAGGTTGTTTTGCATTCAAATTGTCGAGTGCTTTAATTTTAATTTATTTTAGCAAATCTGCAGAGGCTGATAAGAGGCTGGCATACTTTCGGACAAACAGAGCTCACAGATTGCAATAAGGAGGGAATGTCTCACTTGTGACCGCGGAACACTACCAACAGACCTCGGGGAAGACATCATCGATAGTCAGAGACAATAATGCTGTGTCCAGGCCCAGAGGGGGCTCGGATTCGAATTACAGTGAAACGCAGAGTTTGTGGTCTATGAGAGAGACTCCAATCAAAATTGCAAGCAGTGGAATCTATTCTGCATTGCAGTCCCCATGTTAATTAAATCCAGCCCTTCATATAAAAAGTCAGTTCTGATTCAAGTTTACGCTCTCACTCCCTCCCCAATGTTTGCTCCACAGAAACAACTTTGTTTAACCTTTTACACTCCTCTTGAAATCAAAGTTTGGCTCGCATTGCCATGCGTGTCTGATAAATTATTCTCAGCTCTCTGTCACTTTCTCTATAATTCCTTTAATGTGCCAAGTAGGTGTGTCTGTGTGTGTGTGTGTGTCTGTGTGTGTGTCTGTCTGTGTGTGTGTGTGTCTGTCTGTGTGTGTGTCTGTGTGTGTGTCTGTGTGTGTGTCTGTGTGTGTGTGTGTGTGTGTGTCTGTGTGTGTGAGTGTGTGTGTGTGTGTGAGTGTGTGTGTGCGCGCATGTAAAGTTAAAAATCACACAGCACTAGGTTAAAGTCCAACAGGTTTATTTGGAAGCACTAGCTTTTAGATTCCCCACGGTGCAGAAACAGGCCCTTCACACCAACTCTCTGAAGAATAACCCACCCAGTCCCAGTTCCCTCTGACTAATGCACCTAACACAACAGGCAATTTAGCATGGCCAATTCACCCGACCTGCACATCATTGGACTGTGGGAGGAAACCGGAGCACCCGGAGGAAACCCACGCAGACACTGGGATAATGTGCAAACTCCACACAGCCAGTTACCTGAGGCTGGAATTAAACCTGGGACCCTGATGCTGTGAAGCAGCAGTGCTAACCACTGAGCCACCCTGTTGGACTATAACCTGGTGTTGTGATTTTAAACTTTGTACACCCCAGTCCAACACTGGTTCCTCCCCATCACGTTTGTGTGTGAGAGAGCGTGTGCGAGATTTTGTTTATATGTGCAGTTAGGACCAGGTGAGGCAGGGGTCACAGCTCCCCTACCTCACGGTCAGCTGCAACAAATCTCTTTGTTTTTTCCCTTTTAGCACCTAGCTGTCACCTTTAATTAAACTTAGCTAATCAGACCAAAAATGAAGATCTGTCAATTCCAACATTTTCTTAAGTGAAAGAGAATGGAGTTTTATTATCTGAAAAATACAATAAAACAAGTTTACAAACACGCACGCAAAACACAGATAACCGGCTCACAACGAAGTTTGGTGGAGCAGGGTTAGGAGATCAGGGAGGTAATGGCAGTTACAGTTTACAGATTTTGCAGTGTAACATGAGCCCCGCTGTTTGGAGAGGACAGGAGGAACTTTCTGTGTTTGATCCATGTGGCTTTCCATGCCCTTGTTGCTCAAAGCAAACTGCTGAAATGTGGCTTAATTGTACACTTTAAGTCCAGCTCCACTGTCTTTTCCAAACTAAACATTCTGCGGAAAACCTTTCATCTTCAATATGTGCAGGAATCATGCAAATGTGAGTAAAACAAGAGATGCAAATTTCCTTACACCTTAATGAGATTCAGTGTCATTGAGACAGCAATTCTGAGGTCGTCGGGTTTTGTGGATTCCATGTGTGTAGTTTGGGCTTGTCACATGATTACAGCCGACATTGCCATTCAATGTATTACTGTACTGAATCTCCCAAAATCAATCCTGGGGGGCTGCTATTAACCACGTACTGAACTGGACCAGCCATAGAAATACTGTATCCCCCAAAATCCCCCCTTCCTGATGAAGGGCTTATACTTGAAACGTCGATTCTCCTGCTCCTCAGATGCTGCCTGACCTGCTGGGCTTTTCCAGCACCACACTCTCCACTCTGATCTCCAGCATCTGCAGTCCTTGCTATCCCCCAAAATGGGTCAAAGCCACTCCCTAACTCCTAAAATCCTGTTCATGTTAGTTGAAGGATCAAAATAGAGGAGCATAACTTTAAATGAAAGGCAGGAGGTTTAGAGGGGATTTCCCCCAGAGGGTGGTGGGGGTCTGGGAGGGGAGTTGAGGCAGGAAACCTCAGAACCTTTAAGAAGTACTTGGATGAGCACGTGAAAAGTCATAAAATTCAAGGCTATGGGCTGAGTGCTGGTAAGTGGGACTAGTGTAGTTTGTTTTTGGCAGGACAGTCTTGATGGACTGAATGGCCTCTCCTGTACTGTATGACTTGATGATTCTGTAATAAGTCAGGAATGTGAGGGAATATTCCCTTCTTGCCTAGATGGGGGCAGCCCCAACAACACTCAAGAAGCTCAGCACCATCCAGGACAAAGCAGCCCGCTTTGATTGGCACCATATCCACAAACACACACTCGCCCCATCACCGACACTCAGAGGGTACCAAATACAAGATGCACAGCACCACAGCAACTCGCCAAAGCTCCACCGACAGCACCTGAGAAACCACCAGCTCTACCACTGAGGTGGGAAAGACACACTGTAAGGTCCCGTCCAAGTCACACACCATCCTGACTTGGAACTGGATCACTGGTCCTGCATTCCTCCTTGAGCCAAACTGCCCCAATGGGGAGGTGGGGGGGGAGGATGGTCCCGACCCTCCGAGGGACTGCTGCAATTCAAAGTTGCAGCTGACCTCCACCTTCTCCAGGGCAGTTAGGGGTGGGTAATAAATGCTGGTTTTACCAATAAACACCCACAGATTGAGGTTGGTTTTCAGCGTTGACAGAGAGAGAATTTGCAGACAGCTGCAGGTATTTGACATATATTTTAGGGAGAGGGCCTCACATATAAAACACCTCTCAGAAATGTCACAGAGCTTTTCACATTCAATAAATTACTTTGAAGCAAAATGACTTGTACAGACAAGCACAGCAGACACTCAGAACAGCAGCGACAGAAATAATTAGCCAGTTATATCTCAGGCTAGCTGCAGCATTTGAGGAAGGAGCTGACGGACAGAGATCTCACTTAAACCTCCAGGACAGAAAGGGCTCCTTTCTGATGAAGAGTCAACAGACTCAAAACATTAACTCTGGGTTCTCTGTCCACAGATGCTGCCAGACCTGCTGAGTTTCTCTAGCCATTTCTGTTCGTGTTTCTGATTGGGCCCAGTCCCAATGGTGGCCAGACTCAGTGCTGTTACTGGTCAAACACCCATGTGCATCCCCTCCCCCACCAACTGGCTGGCTCAGGTTACTGTTAACAGAAAGAAACCAGCAAGCTGTCAGTCTCCACAGTGAGAGAAGAAACTCGTCAGGCTGGATCTTAGTAGAAATCAGTAAAGTGTCAGCGTTGTTGAGTTTTGTAGACAGTTTACATCCATCTAGCCGAGCAAGTTTACTCGTGCCTGCACAGCACTGACTTTACTGGAAGTGATTCATAACATTGCATGTTCTGTTTGAGAGAGTTTGGGGTAAGGATGTGGACTACTCACAGTCGGTTACTTTCCAAGATACTGTGTTGAGTTGAATACCTTGAGACTGTGAACCCACTCCCATTCCTTCCCTTTTAGCTTTACTTCATAGAATAATAGAATCCCTACAGTGTTGGAACAGGCCATTTCACCCAACGAGTCCACACTGACCCTCCAAAGAGTAACTCACCCAGAACTATTCCCCTACTGCATTACTCTACATTTCCCCAGACTAATGCACCTAACCTACACATCCCTGAACACTACTAGAAATTTAGCATGGCCAATCCACCTAACCTACACATCTCTGAACACTACTGGAAATTTAGCAGGGCCAATCCACCTGACCTGCACACCTTTGGACTACGGGAGGAAACCGGAGCACCCGGAGGAAACCCACGCAGACACGGGGAGAATGTGCAAACTCCACACAGAGGCTGGAATTGAACCCGGTTCCCTGGCACTATGAGGCAGCAGCGCTAACCACTGAGTCAGCGTGCCACCCTTTACTTGGTTCACAATTCCACACTTCATGTCAGCTCTGATGATAAGTCATCTTGACGCGAAACCTTAGCTTGCTCTCTCTCCATCGATGCTGTCTGACCCGCTGTGATCTCCAGCATTTGCTGTTTTCAGTACAGATTGCAGCGTCTACAGTAATTTGCTGCTACCCTTGGTTTCTATCTGAGATGCTCTCAGTGTGTGTTACTTACAGTGCGTTTCAGCTTGAGTCTCTGGGTGTTGTGTCATGCTGTTGCCCTTTGAAAGTGGGAGGCCCTCATTGCTCAGAATTGAAGCCCCCTTGGTTACAGAAGGGAACACTCTGGCTGTGGGGGTCAGGCAGCTCTATTGGGCTCTTGTGATTTGCCATATGATGGGAGGAGATAGCAGTCACTCCTCTGGCAAGATCCTCAGGCCTAGTCTCCTCCCGTTGGTGAGTCCCTAAATATAACCCCCCTTCCCGGATCCCTCCCTCTCCCAATCTGTCTATATACATCTGCACCTGCACCTTTCCCACCCCAGCCCCAGGAATATGCAGCAAACATGGCAGTTCCAGTAGCTCACCCTTCCCACACGGAAGCCAGGCTGCTCCTGACTGTCTCCCTACTCCTGTAATACCCCTCTCCCTTCATAGAAACCATTCAGCCCTGCATTGCCATACTGCCACCCCAGCCTTACATACTGAGTTGCCCCCTTCACTATTTTAATTCTCTCTGCATTCTGACCCCACAGTTAAATTCCCCAGTTACCCTCCCTCAGCACTGGCTCCTGATAGCATTGCCCCTTGGCTTTTAATGGAGACTCCCAGCACTGAACCCCCTTGAGTGACCAGTCCCCAGACTGATGTGTGTACAGCTCCATGATCATGTTCCCGGGACTCCCTGGACAGGTTACACTAGACCCACGGTGCTGACCATGCCCACTGCCCAGACTGGTGGTCATATGTAACCAGCCTGAGTGGATGACAGACTGTGAGCCAGCCCCTGGATTGCTACCAGAGGCAGTGCCCGTCTCTCTGTGCTGGGAGCCTTGCCTGAAGCTCTCTCCCTGGATTCCCTTAGATTTTTTGATACTGCTGTTTGTGTGTTTACTGAGTACACTAATGTCGCTTATTTCCATCAAACTCAATCCTACTTTCTCCTCATTCTGTTTGATCCCTTTAGCCCAAAAACAATATTAAGTCTTTCTTGAAAACATTCAATGTCTTGGTCCCAACTGCTCTCGTGGTAATGAATTCCATACACTCCCGCTCTCTGGGTGAAGACATTTCTCCTCAGCACCATGAGTCTGCAGCAGCAGCAGCTCACCCTCACCAACTCATGGGGCAACTAGGGAGCACGAACAACACTGGTCTTACCGACGTTGACCATATCCCAAGAACAGACAATAAACAAAATGCACAAACACTGCAGAGAGATCCTGTAAACTGGGGCAGGCTGTGGAGATGTATTTCACTGAGTTTCTTGGGCTTTAGTTATGTGGGTCTCATAGACTGCAATACAAAATATGACATATTAATAAACCTTTTCACAAACAGGCAGATTTGACCCCAGCATTACTTACATTAGCTCAGGCAGGACCATCCCAACATGGTAAGCTAATAGGTTTCTGCTGTATTGGGTAGAACTGCAATTAATCATATACAGTGCTGAGTGAGAGAAATTAATCGTGTACATTACAATACAGTACAAGGAATTAATTGTATACAGTGTAAGAAATTAATTGTGTACAATAGTTTAAGAGGAATTAATTGCGTACATTAATTATTTTGAAAGGCTTTAATTGTGTACATTTGTTTGAGAGACAGTAATTGTGTACATTAGCTTGAGTAAATTGAAATCTGTACAGTGTCACTGCGAAAAGTTTCGAGAAATGAGTAAATCTTCTCTGGTAGGGAACACAATAAGTGGCAAGAGCAGAATTAGTGTCAGTGAGATAAAGCACAGGTTAGGGGCAGTCTTTTTATTTTGTCATCTCAGTGGGGAGTACAGTATATTGGAAATTTGGGTCTGTGTCACATGACTTATCAACCACTAGTTAAAATGGTTAGAAACTTGGCACAAATTTCTGTGCTGTTGTAAGACACTCCCTAGAGCCGGGAGTTTGGTCAATTACTAAGATTGAGTTTTGGACCTAGTGAGGTTCCCATTCATCGCAGAATGAGTTTAATGGATACTCTTTAATAGAATTTCAATGATGTTTTGTTGCTCACAGGCTGTGTTGGATAGCGACACAGAAACGAAAGCACTTGACACATAACTAAGGGATTGTTGCCTCTGTAAAGTCTCCATTACAAGGCCCAGTGTGTCTCCTTTAAACACTTCTAATGTAATTTTAGAATATAATTGAAAAAGCACAGCCCCATTAAGCATGGCTCAGTAGTGCAGGATCCAGCAGAGCTAACCACTGCATCAACAGGGGCTACAGATGCAATATCCAATTGCCTTCAGCAACATGTTAACACGGCATTTTGACGCACTGTGTTGGTCAGGCTAATGACCGTTGCTCTGTTTGGTATTTTGCACCAATACTGAGTCTCCTTCCTCATTTTTAATACAGTCTTTCATTTTCCTTTCTGCTTTTGTAGCAATGGGGCATAGCCATGGCTGTATCTTACCATATTCCTGTACTTCCAGCCTGTGTGTGTACATTCACAGGAGGAACAAGAGATATACTTGTCTCACTGTATGACCAGGCTGCCAGGAACTTGATTCCATTTTCAATTGAAGTGAAGTTTGGTCATTTATCCCAGTCTGTACTCCTGATGGTAGATCTGCTGAGCCTGGGATGTCGAGCAAATCTCATCCCGAGCAGCTCTAGCAAATCTCCCTGCCAGCGTATTAGTCCCTTCCAATTCTGGTGCAATCCATCCTTCTTGTACAGGTCACTTCTACCCCAGAAGAGATTCAAGTGATCCAAAAATGTGAATCCTTTTCCTACACACCAACTCCTCGGCCATGCATTCATCTGCTCTATCCTCCTATTCCTACCCTCACTAGCTCGTAGCAGTGGAAGTAATCCAGATATTACGACTCTCGAGGACCTCCTTTTTAAATTCCCGCCTAACTTTCTATATTCTCCCTTCAGAATCTCATCCTTTTCCCTTCCTATGTCGTTGGTTCCAATGTGTACAATGGCCTCCTGCTGGCCCCTCTCCCCCTTGAGAACATTCTGCACCCTCTCTGAGACATCCTTGATCCTGGCACCAGGGCAGCAACACACCATTCTGATTTTTCACTGCTGGCCACAGAAACGTCTGTCTGTGCCTCTGACTAGAGAGTCCCCTAATACAATCGATCGCTTGGAATCTGACGTTGCCCTCGTTGCATTAGAGCCAGTCTCGATACCAGAAACTTGGCTGTTCATGCTACATTCCCCTGAGAGTCCATCATCCCCAATCTTTTCCAAAACAGCATACTTGTTTGAAATGGGGATAGCCACGGAAGACTCCTACACTACCTGCCTATCTCTCTTACCTTTCCTGGAGCTAACCCATCTATGTGACTGCATCTACAGCTTTTCTCCCTTCCTCTAATTGCCATCCATCACACTCACTAGCTCCTGTAAATTCCTTATTGCCTCTAACTGCCACCCGCTGATCCATGTGATATAGTAAGATTCGCAACCAAAGACACTTCCTGCAGACATAATCATCAGTAACATGGAAACTCTCCCTAAACTCCCACATCCAACAGGACGAGCACATCATTCTACTAAAGGTCATCTTTGTTCCTTCACAATCTACAGACCCAGAAAATAGCACTGTCTTACTGCTCTAAAGCACACTGTTCCAGGCTAATTTAGTATTTACGGTTTATATTTTTGAAAATTTAATCAAGGGACAGATCTCAATAAAACATATATTCAAGAAAGAACCCACTCTGCTCACTACTGTAGACGTACAGCAAGGTTACACTTAAAAACGATGCACTTATCTGTCTCTGTGCTGTGAGCTCTCCCACACAGTTTCCTCCAAGGTCAGTTGTGAATTTCACAGTTTGTTAATTTTCCCAGATGCACTCCGATGTTCAGCGATACATGAACTCAAACAGCAAAGGCAGTAACTGTGCAGATTCACTGCTGTGTCAGTTCACAGTGTAGGTTTCTCTCTCTCTCTCTCTCCCTCACTGAGCATGTGGTCACTGCCTTTTGTCTGTGTTCCTCCTTTTATCAGTGCCATTGTTTTGAACTTTGTTCCCCAGCGTTCCAAAACAATGCAACAGCATATAAAACAGTAATTGCTGCTCCTGGAATTCGAGAAAATCACCTCCAACACCTAAAATACCTCAAAAAGGAGCAACTCTTACAGCCAGAATTTTTTCCCTATCTTCCATCTTGGATTACTCAAAGATAGCTGAGGGTTGAAGTGCGGAATATTGATGGGGAGTTTGACCAATTCTGCATCACCTTCTCTGTAATATCACATCCAAATTGGAGAATGCACTTGATGAAGTCCTGTACATTTTTGACTAAATGATCAACAGCAGCATTCTTCCAATGTGGGGAAGAACTGGATTCCTGCAACATTTGGTCTGGATTCTTTAAGCCAACAGATGCATAAATTCATTGGCCGTGGGCAGGAGTTGAATTCTCAGCTACTTCCCAGTCTTGGCATTTAACATCCAGGTGAAGGAACCAAAATACTTCTTGGAGCTGCTCTGTGCTTTTGAGTGCCAGGAGAAAGCAGAATTTTGGAAAGGCGATTGGGAGAAAGTCCAGCTATTGGTCAAAAATCTGATTTTAAAAGTGGGACTGCCCAGGTTTTGCCTGTTGGATGCAAAACTGCCTTTAATTGAAAGGAACAACGTTGAACACCTCAAGCTAAATACTCTCATATTGAAAAAAGACCTAATCTTCTAAGACTTCAATTTATAGTCCTTTGCATAAGCATCATTCCATTAGATCTATGTTCTACCCTCTTCATTTTGCTACAGCGCAGAATCCCAAAACTGCAATGACAACAAATATAAGATTTTAGTGAAGGGAGTTATTTGGAGAATTTCACAGTGATAATCCAATATTATCCTGGTCAGCCTCCCACTTTCCACTCTCTGTAAATCTGAATTCAATCCATAATTCTGCTCCCTGTATCCTAACTCGGATCCATCACACCCTCTGCTCACTGACCTCCATCGGTCCCCAGGCAGGAGATGTCTCAATTTTAAACCTTTTGTTCTTGTTTATAAATCCCTTGTGGTGATACCACTTACCTCTGCCATTTCCTTCAGCCTGAAAACTGTCTACATTCCCCAGTCTGGTCTTTTGATCATTCCCCATTTTAATTGATACACCTTTGGTAGCTGAGTTCTGTATTCCACTCTCCCCACATGTCTCTACCTTTCTTTCTTCCTTAAGAAACTCCTTAAAAAACTTTGTCCAACCCTTGCTCTAGTTTTTCTCTCAGAGGATGTGGGCGTTGCTGACTGGGTCCAGTATTTATTGCCCGACCCTAGTTACCCCTTGAGAAGGTGGTGGTGAGCTGTCTTTGTGAACTGCCGCAGTATTTGGGATCAAGATAGATCCACAATGCCGCGAGGGAGGGAATTCCAGGATTTTGACCCAGTGACAGTGAAGGAACAGCAAAGTATATCCAAGTCAGGGCGGTGTTTGGCTGGGAGGGGAGCTTGCAGAGGGTGGCATGACTAGGGTGAAGAATGACTAGGGTAGGAATAGGTCCAGTCAAGGATAGTAGTGGAAAGTTGCGTGTGGAGGCGGAAGAGATTGGGGAGACACTGAATGAATACTTTTCTTCAGTATTTACTCAGGAACAGGGCATTGTCGTCGATGTGAATACTGAGTCACAAATAAGTAGAATGGATGGCTTTGAGGTATGTAGGGAAGAAGTGTTGGAAATCCTGGAAAAGGTGAAAATAGATAAGTCCCCTGGGCCTGATGGCATTTATCCTAGGATTCTCTGGGAAGCAAGGGAGGAGATTGCAGAGCCATTGGCCTTGATTTTTATGTCCTCTTTGTCTACAGGAGTAGTGCCAGAAGACTGGAGGATAGCAAATGTGGTTCCCTTGTTCAAAAAGGGGAGTAGGGATAACCCTAGTAACTATAGGCCGGTGAGTCTCACTTCTGTTGTGGGCAAAGTCTTAGAGAGAATTGTAAGGGATAGGATTTATGCACATCTGGATAGGAATAATGTGATCAAGGATAGTCAGCATGGTTTTGTGAAGGGCAGGTCGTGCCTCACAAACCTTATTGAATTCTTTGAAAAGGTGACGAAGGAGGTTGATGAGGGGAAAGCGGTAGATGTGGTATATATGGATTTTAGTAAGGCGTTTGATAAGGTTCCCCATGGTAGGCTACTGCAGAAAATACGGAGATATGGCATTGAGGGTGAGTTGGAGGTTTGGATTAGGAATTGGCTGGATGGAAGAAGACAGAGGGTAGTAGTTGATGGCAAAGTTTCTTCATGGAGTGCCGTCACTAGCGGTGTTCCGCAAGGATCTGTTTTGGGACCATTGCTGTTTGTCATTTTTATAAATGACCTGGAAGAGGGGTTAGAAGGTTAGGTGAGCAAGTTTGCGGATGATACGAAAGTCGGAGGAGTTGTTGACATTGAGGAAGGATGTGGCAGGTTACAGCAGGATATAGAGAAGCTGCAGAGCTGGGCAGAAAGGTGGCAAATGGAATTCAATGTAGCTAAGTGCGAGGTGATTCATTTTGGGAAGAATTACAAAAAGATGGGGTACTGGGCTAATGGTCGGATACTTGGTAGTGTGGATGAGCAGAGGGATCTTGGTGTCCATGTACACAGATCTCTGAAAGTTGCCACCCAGGTAAATAGTGCGGTGAGGAAGGCATATGGCGTACTGGCTTTTATTGGTAGAGGAATTGAGTTCCGGAGTCCTGAGGTCATGATGCAGTTGTATAAGACTCTGGTGCGGCCGCATCTGGAATATTGTGTGCAGCTTTGGTCGCCATACTATAGGAAGGATGTGGAGGCACTGGAACGGGTGCAGAGGAGGTTTACCAGGATGTTGCCTGGTATGGTAGGAAGATCGTATGAGGAAAGACTGAGGCACTTGGGGCTGTTTTCATTGGAGAAAAGAAGGTTTAGGGGTGACTTGATTGAGGTGTACAAGATGATTAGGGGGTTAGATAGGGTTGACAGTGTGAACCTTTTCCCGTGTATGGAGTCGGGTATTACAAGGGGGCATAGCTTTAAATTAAGGGGGGGTAGATATAGGACTGAAGTTAGGGGTAGGTTCTTCACTCAGCAAGTCGTAAGTTCATGGAATGCCCTGCCAGTAGCAGTGGTGGACTCTCCCTCTTTATGGGCATTTAAGCGGGCATTGGATAGGTATATGGAGGATAGTGGGTTAGTATAGGTTAGGTGGGCTTGGATCGGCGCAACATCGAGGGCCAAAGGGCCTGTACTGCGCTGTATTCTTCTATGTTCTATGTTCTATGTTTATCCCTAAGTGTCAAATTGCGTTTGATAATGCTCCTATGAAGAGACTAGGATGTTTGATCACATTGAAGGTGCTATATAAATGCAAATCATTGCTGGTCTCTAGTTGAGATGTGAGACAGACACTGAACACTGTGACAGGAAATTAAGTCTGGGGACTCTGGGGAGTTTCAGGCTGTGCCCAAACTGTTATAACGTGATTTGGAGAAACCACCAGTTTAAATTCTGAGGGCTAGATGTTTTTGAGTGTGAAAATTATAACATTTTTCAAAGGCGGCATGATAACTTGGAGCATAGAGAAAAGCTCTGAGTCCTTGGTGACTCACTGCTTTCAGTGCCAGGCGAGTGCACTGCAGCTTGAGCTGATTAATGTGCCCATGTTGCTCAGAAATCCTGGTGCCCTCGCACATCTCAAAGTCCGAACAAGAGTACTGATGGGCAATGCTGCAGCAAGGCTCAGTCAATATGGAATATATTGCTACCTTGGTATTTCAAGGAAGGCAGAAGGCATCACTAACAGAAGGGGCTATGAAGTGAACTGCGTTAGCCGGAGTTAATGGGATGGTTGTCTCAGTGCGAGACTGCATTAATTTAAGCGTTTCCATCAGTTGCCTCCCACGGTTTAGAGTGTGGTGTGAAAGTTTCAAATAACACAAGAAACTAGTTACTCTAATCGAGACTATGAGATGCAGCTGCTGTTTTATGAGCAGTATACTGAAGTGTAACCAGTTGAAGAATGCTGCACATATGTACCCAGTCTCCGATATAAGTCTGACTTCAGTGGCGAAAATAGACTTGGGGGCCAACAAATTCAGACATGACTGTGGCTGTACATGAGGCCAACAATTGCTCTTGGTACAACGTGATGAGCAAATAGACCAGAGGTTAAGGCAATGTACATGTTTGTGAGATCAGCCCCAGTGAGAAGGTTCTGTTTTTCATGGTTACCATTGCTGAATCCTCCACTGTGAACATCCTCGGGGTTACCATTGACCAGAAACTCTGCTGGACTTGTCATATAAACACAGTGGCTACAACAGCAGGTCAGAGGCTAGGAATCCTGCAGCAAATAACTCCCCTCCTGACTCCCCAAAACCTAGCCACCATCTACAAGACACAAGTCAGGAGTGTGAAGGAACAATCCCCACTTGCTGGGATGGGTGTGGCTCCAACAACATTCAGGAACTCGACACCATCCAGGGCAAAGCAGCTTGCGTGATGGGCATCGCATCCACAACCATCCAATCCCTCCACCTCCAATGAGACTCAGTAGCAGAAGTATATACCAACTACACAATGCGCTGCAGAAATTCACCAAAACTTCTTAGCATTTTCCCAATACGTGGCCACTTCCATTTACAAAGTCAAGGGCAGCAGGTACATGGGAACACCACCACCATTGCAAGTTTCCCTTCAAGCCATTTAGCATCCTGACCTGGGAGTATATTGCTATTCCTTCGCTCTCACTGGGTCAAAATCCTGGAATTCCCTCCCTAAGGGCATGGGCACATGGACTGCAACGGTTCACAAAGACGGCTCACCCCCACCTTCTCAAGGGCAACTAGGGACGGGCAGTCAATGCTGGGCCCAGCCAGTGATGTCCATGTTCAGTGAGTGAATAAAACAAAAGTGAGTTTAAAAAAAACGCAAATCCTTGGGATTCTAAACAACATTTTGGAGGAGATGCACATCTTGTGAGGTTGTAATTCAGCCCCAGGTCCAGAGGATGGATTTTGGTAAAAGATGTCTCCCTCCCTTCATTGTGCTGTTGTTGAGTCACAGACCAGAGACTCTGACAGCCCCTGCCTAAACATTCCCTCATTCACAAAAACAAACAAGGAGACTACTGTTTAATGATAACGCAGATATGAATATTTGTGCTACATTTGTGTGTCTATTGACATCGATAGGGGCTTTTCCTGCAAGGGTCTGTTTTTAACTGTGTAACGTTAAGCATTTTTCTTCAAAGAGAAACCAAAGCATCATTGCTAGTTTACTGTTTCAGACCAAGGCACAGCCACTTGCCGAGAAACTGCAATTGTTCAGAACAAATCTGTTGGGTCTATTTTGCTTCATTGCGTTGGTGAAGAAAGGGAGACAGATTCTGTTGAAGCAACTTCCCTTGTACTGGGTTTTGTCAAAGACTCTCTGTGACAGTCATGAATCAAGTTGACTCAAGTGCGCTTGAGCTCAGTGGTCATTCATCTGAGGTTTACAAAATTGACTTGGAAAACAGACAAGCAAATGTGGGTTTCTAAAGGCCACAGCAGTTTGAAATGTTAATCAGAGTCCGCCCCCAGTAATGTGACAGCGTGCCAGCATAGCCTTTCTTGTTATGTGTGATATTATTAATATTCCTCATTTTACACAGTTCTTTTATGTTGATGCTTTAAAAGCGATTTTGTAGACTTACTTAGAGAACAAAGCCTTTTCAGAGCACAGTGTTGTTACTGAACCAGTATTTCAAAGGAATAATATGCAAACACACACTCAGCACAGAGACTGTGCTTTCTCTCCTCGTTCCCATTCCCTCCTCTTTTTCACTTCATCTTTCCCTACTCCACTCCACCCCTCTCCTTCCAATCATTGGGTGCAATGTATACAAAATAGATATTGAATTCTTTTTCCCTGAAAATCTGTTTTATTAATTCACAGCATGTGAGCATCACTGGCAAGACCCAACACTTATTGTGCAGCAGGTGGTGAAGGAACCAGTGAGATAGAATATCCAAACTGACCTCGTCCTCATCAATCTTCTTGTCACAGATGCATCTGTCCGTGACAGTATCAGTAAGAGTGACCACCGCATAGTCCTTGTGGAGATGAAGTTCAGCTTTCACATTGCAAATACTTTCCAACGTGGCACTATCACCGTGCCAAATGGGACAGACTTTGAACAGTTCTAGCAGCTCAAGGCTGGGCATCAATGAGGCACTGTGAGCCATCAACAGCAGCAGAACTGTACTCCAATACAGTGTACAACCTCATGGCTCAGTATATCCCCCACTCAACCATTACCATCAAGCCAGGGGATCAACCCTGGTTCAATGGAGAGTGCAGGAGGACATGCCAGGAGCAGCACCGGGTATGAGGGGGTTAACCTGGTGACGGCAACAAAACAGGTTTAGTTGCACACCAAACAGCAGAAGCAGCAAGTGACAGACAGAACTAAGTGATCCCACAACTAACGGATCAGATCTAAGCTCTGCAGTCCAACCACATCCAGTCACGAAATGGTGGTGGACAATTAACCAACTCACTGGAGGAGGGGGTTCCACAAATATCCCTGTCTCAATGATGGAGGAGCCCAGCACTTCAGGGCAGCAATCTTCAGCCAGACGTGCTGAGTGGATGATCCATCTCTGTCTCCTCCAGTGGTCCCCAGCATCACAGCTACCAGGCTTCAGCCAATTTGATTCACTCCACGTGACAAGAAATGGCAGAAAGTGTTAGGCAATGATTTTCTCAAATAAGAGGGAATCCAACCACCTCTTCTTCATGTTCAATGCAATTTCCGTTACCAATTCACAACAATCCTCCAACATCCTGGGGTTTACCATTGACCAGAAACTGAACTGGACCATCCAAATACACATAGTGGCTGCAAGACCAGGTACAAGACAGAATCCTGCAACAAGTAATTCATCTTGTATCTCACAAAGCCTGAGCACCACCTGTGAGATATGCCAGGAGTGTGATGGAATACTCCCCACTGGTCTGGGTGGATGCACTTCTAACCACACTCCAGAACCTTCACATGGTCCAGGTCAAAGCAACCCGCATGACTGCCACCTCATCTACCACCTTCAATATCCATCCCCTTCAGCACCACCATTACAAAATACACTGCAGAAATTCACCAAAGATCCTTAGACAGCACCTTCCAACCCACAACCACTTTCACTGAGAAGGACAAGGGGCAGCAGATCCATGGGAACACCACCCCCTGCAAGTTCCCCTCCAAGCCACTTACCATCCTGACTTGGAAATACTGTCACTGGGTTAAAATCCTCCCTAATTCCCTCCCTAACAGCATTGTGGGCCTACCTGCAGAGCCGCCTTCTCAGGGACAACTAGGGATAGGGAATAACACTGGCCAATCAGCAACACCCACGTCAGATGGACAAATCATAATATTTGCTCCTGAGAGATGGTGGTGGCCCACCTTTTTGAATACAGCTAAATGACTTGCTTGGCTATTTCAGAGAGAAGCTGAGTCATACAGTGCGGCTCTAGAATCCCACACAGACCAGGCTGACTAAGGCCAGGAGGTTCTATTCTCCAAAGAACATGAATAAGCCACTAATGAGAGTCCAGTCACTTCATGGTCATCATTACCGAGACTAGATTTGATGCCAAATCTATATAATTAATTGAATTTGAAATCCCCTAGCTGCCAGGGTGGGATTTGACATCCTGGTCAGGGTTGCGCCTATGTCAGAATCAAGTCTATTATGCAACCACAGCTCTGGATCAAACGGAGTTCTGTCAGCCTGAGGCACTGCCTGGACTCAGCCTTCCAGTCTGTGTGAAAGCCTGCAGAGTGAGATAAACCACTCTCAGTGACGACAGAATCTGAATCACATCACACCTGATTCTGGTACACTCTGATCCATCCTCCAGCGTATTCCACCGAGGAATGACAAAGGGACTCTTTCACCATGAAAGGAACACTGACCCTCCACGATGATGGTCAGTTCTCCATCTCCCTAGGCTGTGGTCCAGCGTCCATCTGCAGTTTGAATCCCCAGGAACAGCAATTGGTATCCTTGCACACCATTCTGTCTGTTTCACAGCAACACACAGTCCAGGAAATACCACGTCTGTTCACTGCAGGTCAATGTTACAGCTGTGCAGCACAGCAAGATCCCATAAATCACATTTTTGCAACACCTTTCCTGTCCACAGTCTTTACTGTCAACAATGCTACCCTTGAAGTGAACTTAACGGCTGGAAAGGAGGAAACAGAGTCACTAATGTTTCCTCCTAATGTGCATGATGCAAACCTCTCCAGGTGGCCATGAACTATAAATGATTTGGTGAGATTTGTTGAGGGATAGATATTATCAGGGTCACCAGAGAACTTCCTTTGTCTCCTTGGAAGTAGTGCCTTGGGATCTTCTCCACCCACCTGACAAGAGCAGTAATGATAATGTTTTATCACAGGACTTTCGAAAAGTTCTTTCACTGGCTCAGTGGTATTACAGGATCAGGTGGTATTACAGGATCAGGTGGTATTACAGGATCAGGTGGTATTACAGGATCAGGTGGTATTAGGATCAGGTGGCATTACAGGATCAGGTGGTATTACAGGATCAGGTGGTATTACAGGATCAGGTGGTATTACAGGATCAGGTGGTATTAGGATCAGGTGGTATTACAGGATCAGGTGGTATTACAGGATCAGGTGGTATTACAGGATCAGGTGGTATTACAGGATCAGGTGGTATTAGGATCAGGTGGTATTACAGGATCAGGTGGTATTACAGGATCAGGTGGTATTAGGATCAGGTGGTATTACAGGATCAGGTGGTATTACAGGATCAGGTGGTATTACTGGATCAGGTGGTATTACAGGATCAGGTGGTATTACTGGATCAGGTGGTATTACAGGATCAGGTGGTATTAGGATCAGGTGGTATTACAGGATCAGGTGGTATTACTGGATCAGGTGGTATTACAGGATCAGGTGGTATTAGGATCAGGTGGTATTACAGGATCAGGTGGTATTACTGGATCAGGTGGTATTACAGGATCAGGTGGCATTAGGATCAGGTGGTATTACAGGATCAGGTGGCATTACAGGATCAGGTGGTATTAGGATCAGGTGGTATTACAGGATCAGGTGGTATTACAGGATCAGGTGGTATTACAGGATCAGGTGGTATTAGGATCAGGTGGCATTACAGGATCAGGTGGTATTAATGGATCAGGTGGTATTACAGGATCAGGTGGTATTACAGGATCAGGTGGCATTAGGATCAGGTGGTATTACAGGATCAGGTGGTATTAATGGATCAGGTGGTATTAATGGATCAGGTGGTATTACAGGATCAAGTGGCATTAGGATCAGGTGGTATTAATGGATCAGGTGGTATTACAGGCCTGGAGTACATGACAAAATTGGTTTGCCTTTAGCCTTACAGTTTTAAGACCATAAGAAATAGGAACAGGTGGGGGCCATTCGGTCCCTTGAGCCTGCTCCACCATGCAATAGGATCCTGACTGATCCGACATTCCTCACATCCATATTCCGGCCCTTTCCCTGTTCCTTGATTCCCTGACTGATCAAGTACACTATACAATTGGAGTCGCATACAGAACTATATCATGTGCTAGATAACCTTATATTGCAAACAGCATTCAAGGTTGGAGAATCCTGTGAGGGGGAGCAGTTCAGTGGCGAGTTCAGCTGTTCAATGAACTGCCAGAGGACATGGTGGAGGCTGGTACAATTACAACATTTAAAAGGCATCTGGATGGATATGTGAATAGGAAGAATTTAGAGGGATATGGGTCTAATGATAGCAAATTGGATTAGATTTATTAAGGATATCTGGTTGGCATGGATGAGTTGGACCAAAGGGTCTGTTTCTGTGCCATATATCTCCATGACTCTATAACCACACGGGAATTTATAGCAGACTGGGTTCCAATACACAGTTAGACTGTGAGCAGATTGGGTCACACTCTAGGCTTCTGTTGGACAGCAGAGCTGGGATATAGCAGAGATTGTAGGCCTCTTGGCTATTTCATGTGGCCCACGGTCTTTAGTTAACAAAACCACAAAATCAGATGCCGTTTTAGTTTCTAACCCTGCAGATTACTTCTATAATTCAACTAATCCACAGCAAAGGTCACAGTGAGCAGGACTCTACAATACAGTGTCTGGAGAACACTTTCAATTCACAATGACCTTTCTGGTTGAGATATGACCTTTCACTACCCAAGCACTGAGTTACTGAAGGTTCTGGGTATCAAGAGAACTGCTAATTGTTTTAGAAATGAAAGAAACGCGTGGGTGGATTGTGCCTGGTGAGCACAGAGCTAACTCAGTTCGATAACCTCTGACACAAATCACACATTCACTGTTAGCAGGAGAATGATCAAAGTAATTCTTCACTATTCATGTTTCTGCCAAACCATGGGTGAAGAGGGAAGGTGGAAAAAACTGCTGAAAAAATATATGGGATCCTTAGTTTTGGTGTTAAATAAAGGAATAAAAATGCAAAAGCAAGAAATTATATTAAAGCTTTACAAAATACTGGTTATACCTCAAGTGGAGAAAGTGTGTTCAATTCTGAGTGCCAGAGTTTGGGGAGGGCCTTGTTTGGGTGGGGGTGAGATGGACCAAGGCAGGAGCAGGTGACCTGCTACTTCATGGATGTGGTCAGAATGTGGCATTGTTCTCTGCAAAGCAGAGAAGGTTAAAGAGGAAATGCGATAGAGGAGATAATATTACAATGGGGCTTTGGTAGCGTAAGTAAAAGAAACTGGCAGGAGGGTCAGTAACCAGAGGAGACAGGGGGAGTTGACAAAGCAATCGGTAGTGTACCCCAGAACCCTGTGGGAAGCTAGGGAAGTGATGCTGAGCCTCTTACTGAAATATTTGTATCACAGGTGAGGTGCCGGAAGATTGGAGGTTGGCTAATGTGGTGCCATTCTTTAAGAAGGGTGGTAAGGAAAAGCCAGGGAACGATACACCAGTGAGCCTGACATTGGTGTTGGGCAAGTTGATGGAGGGAATCCTGAGGGATAGGATGTACATGTATTTGGAAAGGCAAGGACTGATTAGGGATAGTCAACATGGCTTTGTGCATGGAAAATCATGTCTCATAAACTTGATTGAGTTTTATGAAATGAGGGCAGAGTGGTAGATGTGAACTATATGGACTTCAGTAAGGCATTCGACAAGGTTCCCCATGGTTAGATCTCATGGAAAACAGGGAGAACTAGCCATTTGGATAGAGAACTGGCTCAAAGGTAGAAGACAGAGGGTGGTGGTGGAGGGTTGTTTTTCAGACTGGAGGTCTATGACCAGGGGAGTGTCACAAGGATCGGTGCTGGGCCCTCTACTTTTTGTCATTTACATAAATGATTTGGATGTGAGCATAAGAGGTACATTTACTACGTTTGCAGATGACACCAACATTGGAGGTGTAGTGGACAGCGAAGAAGGTTATCTCAGATTGCAACGGGATCTTGACCAGATGGGCCAATGGGCCGAGAAGTGGCAGATGAAGTTTAATTTAGATAAATGTGAGGTGCTGCATTTTGGGAAAGAAAATCTTAACAGGACTTATACACTCAATATAACGTCCTCGGGAGTGTTGCTGAACAAAGAGACCTTGGAGTGCAGGTTCATAGCTCCTTGAAAGTAGAGTAGCAGGTAGACAGGATAGTGAAGAAGGCGTTTGGTATGCTTTCCTTTATTGGTACGAGTATTGAGTACAGGAGTTGGGAGGTCATGTTGCGGCTGTACAGGACATTGGTTAGGCCACTGTTGGAATACTGCGTGCAATTCTGGTCTCCTTCCTATCGGAAAGATTTTGTGAAACTTGAAAAGGTTCAGAAAAGATTTCCAAGGATGTTGCCAGGGTTGGAGGATTTGAGCTATAGGAAGAGGTTGAATAGGCTGGAGCTGTTTTCCCTGGAGCATCGGAGGCTGAGGAGTGACCTTATCGAGGTTTATAAAATCATGAGGGGCATGGATAGGATAAATAGGCTAAGGGGTGGGGGAGTCCAGAACTAGAGGGCATAGGTTTAGGGTGAGAGTGGAAAGATATAAAAGAGACCTAAGGGGCAACTTTTTCACTCAGAGGATGGTGTGTGTATGGAATGAGCTGCCAGAGGAAGTGGTGGAGGCTGGTATAATTGCAACATTTAAGAGGCATTTGGATGGGTATATGAATAGGAAGGGTTTGGAGGGATATGGGCCGGGTGCTGGCAGGTGGGACTAGATTGGGTTGGTATATCTGGTTGGCATGGACAAGTTAGACCGAAGGGTCTGTTTCCATGCCTTAGCTCTCTATGACTCTAAGTGACTCAACAGAACTTGTTTTTACTGGGCTGCACTGCCTGAAAAGATGACAGGAGCCAACTCATTACTATCTTTCAAAAGGAAATTGGATAAATATGTGAATGGGAAAAATCACTGCAGGAGAGAGGCGGAGGGTGAGACCAATTAGATTGACTCCCAAAGGCACACTAGGGCCAAATGGCTTCCTCTTGTGCTCAAGCATGTCACCAGACATGATGGGCTGAATGGCCTGCTTTTGTTGTTATGTCTTACTGTCTCACTGACTCTGTGTTTTATACATTCAGGGTGGTGCGTATTGGTGGCCAGGCCAGCATTTATTGCCCATCCCTAATTACCCAGATGGCAGTTCAGAGCCAATCACATTGTGGTGGATCTGGAGTCACCTGAAGACCTGATCAGGTAAGGAAGGCGTTCCTTCTGGAAAAGTGGACCAGCTGGGTTATCCCGCCAATCAGCAACCGTTTCATGATCAACATAAGACTCTTAATTCCAGATGTTTTTTATTGAATTCAAATTCCACTACCTGACACGCCAGGATTTGAACCCAGAACATCACCTGGGTGCCTGGGTTAATAGTTAAAAAGTATGGCGCTGAAAAAGCACAGCTGGTCAGGCAGCATCTGAGGAGCAGGAGAGTCGAGCATCAGCTCTTCATCAGGAATGTTGAGGGGGGAAAGGGGGCTGAGAGATAAATGGCAGGGGTTTGGGGCTGGGGGGGATGGCAGCTGGGAATGCGGTAGGCAGATGGAGGTGGGGGGGGTGATGTTGGATAGGTGGGAAGATAGATGGACAGGTTGGAAGGTCATGGGGGCGGTGTCAATTGGAGGGTTGGATCTGGGATAAGGTGGGGAGCGGGGAGATGATGGTGCTGAAGGAGATGTGGCTGTAGTAGGGGGTCTGTTCCAGGATGTGGGAAGCCTCCTCCCATTTATCTCTCAGCCCTTAGCATCCCCTTCCCCCCCACCTTCCTGATGAAGAGCTTATGCCCGAAACGTCAACTCTCCTGTCCTCAGATGCTGCCTGACTGGCTGTGCCTTTCCAGTGCCCCACTTTTTGACTCTCTGGCATCTGCCGTCCACACTTTCTTCTGCCTGGATTAATAGCCTAGTGACATGAACATCTTGGCATCAGCTCTCCTGAAGGCACTGAAAACAATGCTGACCACTGGGGATAGCAAGTGGCAGCAGAACATTAACGTCTAGATGTGTTTGTTAGTAAACAGAGCTCAGTGTTCTTGGGATAAACAGAAATATTGACAATGTTTGAGAACACAGGCTCTGTCCAGAGGAATCTATCTCGACGATGTCTGCTTGTGGCAAACCATGATCATATGATCTCTGCTGCAACTTGCTGTCACTTTAGAAGTATCAACCATTAAAAGGCATTGCAATGAAATAAGGCATCACCAGCTGAGACTGTGGGGAACTGTAGAGCTGTAAGAGACCCAGCTACTGTAGGAAGCAGCAAAGAAGGGTTTGTAGCAACCTGTAACTTGAAATCACTGGATAACTCAGAATGCCTGGTTTGTTGGCCTTTAGTGCTGTGGAACTGAAAGACAACATGGGACAGAATAGGAACTTCTTCCAGTCTGTGGCAAAATTATGAGGTAATGACAGAGTTGAGTAAGAAGCTTGAACAAGGAAAGGGAGCAACTCTGTTATCATTGTTACAGCCTGGGTCTCACTGAGGAGCGGAAAAACCAGAAATCTTGCATGAATTCTGAAGATACTATTTGAAGCTTTCCATTAAGAAATATTTGCGAATGCCTGAGAACAGGATTGAACTGTTGCAGAGGAATAAAAGAAAGCAAAGCATTCCCAGCGTGGGCAAAGCAGTTCTCTATCGACAAGAAGCTGAATCAATGTGGAGAGGGGAAAGGAGCAGAGTTAGCTGCTGCAAGGTGGCTGCTGGAGGGCGATCAACACGCTGATTCTGACAAATCACTCCACACCATCCAGCAGGTGACATTGTCAGGTCTAAAGGTGATAAATGGTTTGCGACTGTTCAAATGACGACTGCCAAGACAGAGCATGACGTGAATGTGAAATGTTGGAGAGACTCTGGTGCACTGTGCCCCTGTGAAACTCAGCAGCATTTGCGACTCAAAAAAGAAGCTCTCAAAGGCTAATCAGAGGCGAGGTGATGGAACGATACTCACGCCAAGACAACAGCAAAGGCTGACAGCACAACGCAATGGAAGGAATGGACATCCCCAATTTCAGATAGTAAATGTTAAACAAAATGCACTCATCTCAGCTGAAGCAGTGTAAACTGTTAACCCCGCACATATATATTTGGAGAGATTTGCAGGGCAACAGGCCATTGACTGCTGAATCTTTCTAAGAAGATTAACGATATGGTTACAGGTTGGGAAACTCTTTCTGAAGCAGGGTTACACAGGGAACATTGACTTCTCCACCTCCTGATGCTGCCTGGCCTGCTGTGTTCTTCCAGCCTCCTGCTTGTCTACCTTGGATTCTAGCATCTGCAGTTTTTTTTGTCTCTAACGGATATTACCTCAAAACAGATAAAAGTGTTAGACCAACACAGTATTTATTGATAAAAATGGAAATTGCTGGAAAAGCTCAGCAGGTCTGTGAAGAGAAATCAGAATTAACATTTCAGGTCCGGTGACCCGAAGAACAGTATTTGTGGAAGGGAGTTTCAGCTGTCATCAAGTCTACCCTCAAAGTTGAGATCGAGGAACTATGAAAGAAAGGAACCATTGAGGAAGTCACAAGACCCACAGACTGGACAGTGGCATGGGAGCAGGGAAAAATCTAGGAAGCTGCATTGATCCAAAAAAATCTTGAACAAACTTCAGGAAGAGCTCATGACTCCAAGTCAATCATTGTAGAAAAATTGCCTTATTTTGGCAAAGCTTATTACTCCCCTCAATATGAAGGTACTGGCCAGTAAAGCTGAATAAAGGTGACAGCTTTCTCACTACATCCTTGACACCATTTTAGGAGATAGTTGCAAATGTCACCTGTCTTCTCCCCTGCTCCAGAAGAGAATCAATGAAGGCAACATGAGATAGTCAGTGATCTTTGCGGAGTGGAAGCTTTTGTGCATGATCTGCCTGTCTACGGATGTCAGATACAAGGAAGAAAGCATTGCAAAGCTCAGTCAGAATCTAGTGTGACTGCGAGAGAGCTTTCACCAGATGAAGCTGAACAAAAAATGGTGCAATTGAAGATGCCTGAAGTTAACGACCACGTACTGACAGCGAAAGGAATTTGTCCACATCCTGGTGAGCTAAGAGACACAGCGACGAAAAGATGAGAAAGTGAAAGATCTGTTGGATTTGTGAACCAGATAGAAAAGTTATTGCCAAACCTGTCATCAGAGTGTGAACTGCTACATATTCACAGCGAAGGATGTGCACACAGTCAGGAAACAGCTGTCACTTGAAAAAGTGAGCAACTACGGCTTGACACACTGGAAGTTATCAACCCAGCAGAGTCAGTGAATCTAAAAGGTAAACGTCCTGCGCTGTTCAAGCACTCATCAGGAGAACAACACTCATCAGAGAAGCAACATTACCCTGGAAATGAGTGGATCCCAAATGAAATGCCTACACAAACTTTGTCACATATTATCAGAAGAAAATCATGAGGGGCATAGGTAGGGTAAAGAGGCAAGGTCTTTTCCCTGGGGTGGGGGAGTCCAGCACGAGAGGGCATAGGTTCAGGGTGAGAGTGGAAAGATTTAATAGGGACCTAAGGGGCAACGTTTTCACATAGAGGGTGGTGCGTGTATGGAATGAGCTGCCAGAGGAAGTGGTGGAGGCTGGTACAATTACAACTTTTAAAAGGCATCTGGATGGGTATGTGAATAGGATGGGTTTAGAGGGATATAGGTTGGGAAATGGGAATAGATAAGGTTAGGATATCTGGTCAGCATGGATGAGTTGGACTGAAGAGTCAGTTTCCACACTGTACATCTCTATGACTCTATGAGTCTAATTGAGGATCTTCGAGGTTATGGATGGAATGTATATGCAGAGACTGACAAAGATGGGACTGACAATGAATAACCAGAAAATTGTCACCAGTGTACAAAATTCATGTCGACCATGTGAACTGGGTAACTTGTGGCTGCAAATGATAGTGCATGGAATGTTTTTTTGTTATTTCTTTGTCTGAAAAAGGGAAGGTTTGGAGAACTGTGTGATTACACTGATCACCTGTGACTTAGCAGTCATGTGACTTTGCTATAACGTGTTTTCACTTCAGAAGTGGTAACCATAAAACAGACTCTAAACCACAAAGAGTTAATGGAATGATGCGGGAAGTGGCTGTCTAACGGCAACAGTCCTCTTGCTTAACGGGAACACAAAACAAATAGGAACATTGCAAGAGATTCCCAATTAATTTCACTGTTCTCATAACACAGGATTGATTGCTGTCAGTAAACGCCCCAAACTCGCATTCAAACCCAGTCACCATGACAGAAACATCGTTATGGCTACATGAGATACACATTATCAACAAGACTCAAATCTCCAAACATGCCAACAAGTGGCATCAATGCTTGAGAAATCTGACGTGACAATAACTCACTTGGAACCAATGGAACCCATTCACCCTCTGGACGTGTTCAGCCGTTGAATTTGATCACGACTGCTGTGCATTTTAACTCCATTTAACTGCCTTGATTCAAAAACCTCTGAAACCCAACAAAAATCTTATCAACATCAGGTTCTTAAATCTTCAAGTGCCTCAACAACGTTTTGAGGACAGCATTCCTGATTTTTCACCGTGCCTTGAGTGAAGATGCATTTTTTGACATCTCCTCTGAGCTATCTGACTCTAATTCTTAGGTTTAAAAACAAAAGCAAACACAGCACATCTTTCTGATACAGGGTCACAAACCTCAAAGATCAATTCAGTTTTTCCCTCGCTCTCTAAACACATCTGCTGAATATTTGCAGCAAGTTTTACTTTTAGTTCTAATTTTAAGATTATGTCCCTTTGATCTTAATCCCACTGCTAGAGGTAATCATTTCTCTCTATCTCTCCCATCAAATCCTTTTATCGTTCTAAGCAGCTTAAACTGAGTTAGTTCATTAAATACATGTAAAAGCATACAATTTATTTCATGATAAAATGAGAGTACCAATTTATTAATAATGCAGGGCAGGAAATGCTTGTTAAAACTGATTGTGAAATGCTCTTGATGAATTGAACTGGAGGCAGACACTCAGTATGACCACACCCTGGGTTTACTGTATGAAGAGCCACTGTCTTCCCAGTGCAACACACACAAAGGGAGTGGGGCCATCACATCTGTCCCTGCCAGCTGTAACCTGCAGGCTGCCAAATAACCAGAGTCCAGATTAAACACACAGCAGCTCAGCAAAGCACAGCATGGTGTCTTCAAACAGATGTACGCTAAATGAAGCCTGGGTTCTCTGAGTAGAGGAGTGAGAAACAGTAGACAGCCAGTGGCTGGAGTTGTGTCAGGAAGAAGCAGCAGAAAAATCAGGCACCTCACAGGATTCGATCTAAGGAGCCAGAAAACAATACCTGCTTTTCTCAAGTGAGGGGAAGACAATTTCAAAGCAGCTCTAAAATTTAAATGATGAAAATTGAGACTTAGAGTCATTGTGTCATAGAGATGTACAGCCCGGAAACAGATCCTTCGGTCCAACTCATCCATGCCGACCAGATATCCCAACCCAAGCTTCCTTGAGCTTAAATGTTTTAAAGTGAAGTATAGGTTGCTGTGCTCTAGGAAGGAGCGAAAAGTGTGGCGCTGGAAAAGCACAGCCGGTCAGGCAGCACCGAGGAGCAGGAGCATCTGAAGTCCTCACTTTCTCCTAGTGCTAGAGGCAGGATATTATTAAATTAGAGAGGGTTCTAAAAAGGATTCACAAAGAACTTGAAAGGGCTCAGAAAAGATTTATAAGAACATTGTCAGGTTTGGAGGGTTTGAGCTATAAGAAGAAGCTATTTTTCTTGGAGTGTTGAAGGCTGAGGGGTGGCCTTATAGAGGTTTGTAAAATCTTGAGGGGCATGGATAGGGTGAACAGCCACCGTCTTTTCCTTGGAGTAGGGGAGTCCAAAATTAAAGAGCATAGGTTTAAGAGGAAAGATGTGAAAGGGATGTAAGGAGCAACTTTTTCATGTAGAGGGTGGTGTGTGTGTAAGGAATGAACTGCCAGAGGAGGCTAGTACAATTACAACATTTAAAAGGCACCTGGATGGTATATGAATAGGAAGGGTTTAGAGGCATATGGGCCAAATGCTGGCAAAAGGGACTAAATTAATTTAGGATAGCTGGTCAACATGGATGAGTTGGACTGAAGGATCTGTCTCTGTGCTGTACATTTATGTTGAATAACAGAGGGTGGTGGTGGAGGGTAGGTTTTCAGACTGGAGGCCTGTGACCAGTGGAGTGCCACAAGGATTGGCGCTGGGTCCTCTATTTTTCGTCATTTATATAAATGATGTGGATGTGAGCATTAGAGGTACAGTTAGTAAGTTTGCAGATAACACCAAAATTGGAGATGTAGTGGACAGTGAAGAGGGTTACCTCAGATTACAACAGGATCTGGATCAGATGGGCCAATGGGCTAAGAAGTGGCAGATGGAGTTTAATTCAGATAAATGCAAGGTGCTGCATTTTGGGAAAGCAAATCTTAGCAGGACTTATACACTTAATGGTAAGGTCCTAGGGAGTGTTGCTGAACAAAGAGACCTTGGAGTGCAGGTTCATAGCTCCTTGAAAGTGGAGTCGCAGGTAGATAGGATAGTGAAGAAGGTGTTTGGTATACTTTCCTTTATTGGTCAGAGTATTGAGTACAGGAGTTGGGAGGTCATGTTGCGGCTGTACAGGACATTGGTTAGACCACTGTTGGAATATTGTGTGCAATTCTGGTCTCCTTCCTATCGGAAAGATGTTGTGAAACTTGAAAGGGTTCAGAAAAGATTTACAAGGATGTTGCCAGGGTTGGAGGATCTGAGCTACAGGGAGAGGCTGTACAGGCTGGGCTGTTTTCCCTGGAGCATCAGAGGCTGATGGTTTACAAAATTATGAGGGGCATGGATAGGATGAATAGACAAAGTCTTTTTTCTGGGGTCGGGGAGTCCAGAACTAGAGGGCATAGGTTTAGGGTGAGAGGGGAAAGATATAAGAGAAACCTAAGGGGCAACTTTTTCACACAGAGGGTGGTACGAGTATGGAATGAGCTGCCAGAGGATGTGGTGGAGGCTGGTACAATTACAGCATTTAAGAGGCATTTGGATGGGTATATGAATAGGAAGGGTTTGGAGGGATATGGGCCGGGTGCTGGCAGGTGGGACTAGATTGGGTTGGGATATCTGGTCGGCATGGACGGGTTGGACCGAAGGGTCTGTTTCCGTGCTGTACATCTCTATGACTCTATATTACCGGGACTGGAAGGTTTGACTTACTGGGAGAAGCTGGACCTTTTGTCCCTGGAATGTCAGAGTTTAAGGGGTGACCTTATAGTGGTTTATAGAATCATGAGGGGCACGGATAAGATGAATAGCAAAGGTATTTTCCCCAGGGTAGGAGAGTCCAAAACTAGGGGCATGTTTTTAAGGTAAGAGGAGAAAAATTTAAAAAGGAGCTGAGGGGCAACTTTTTCACATAGAGGGTGTTTTGTATTTGGGATGAACTGTCAGAGGAAGTCGTACGCGCAGGTACAGTTACAACGACACTCCAAAAGCTAGTGCTTCAAATTAACCCTGTTGGACTATAGCCTGGTGTTGTGTGATTTTTAACATTTAAAAAACATTTGGATAAGTACATGAATAGGAAAGGTTTAGAGGGAGATGGGCCAAATGCAGGCAAATGGGACTAGATTAGTTTGGGGAGGCTGGTTGGCATGATGAGTTGGACCGAAGGGTCTGTTTCCATGCTGTATGACTCTATGACTTGACTCGTGTCTTTGAACATGATAACATTTGCAGCAAGATTTGGATTTTATTTTTATACGTCTCAACCTTATCAGAAATCTCAGAGCTTGCAGTTCAGAGAGTTTGTCATTAGGGAAGTTGTTTAGCGTTTTAGTGGGCTTCAGACAGATTTCTGTGTATGCTGTGTTTGGCATTTGTGGCAGATTTTCTTGGATTAAGATCTTTGACAATAAAATGGAAGAAAATTCCTTTCTCGCGTGAGAGATGCACAGACGATGTCCACATCCGAAATGGATTTTTATTATACATTAGCAACTCACCAGCTTAACTGGCCACAAGTTAAGAAGATGTCTAAGAATACGCCATTCAGGACTGTGATGAGGAAGAATTACTTCACTCAGAGAGCTGTGAACCTGTGGAGTTCAGTGGTTCAAGAAGGCAGCTCATCCCCACCTTCTCAAGTGCAACTAGGGCCAGGCAATAAATGCTGATCCAGCCAGCAAGCCCCATATCCTATGTACAAATAACATTGAGAATGAGTGCACACCTCCAACATTCCAAAATTTCCACATTGAATTATTTTCTGTGGCACAGAGACACAGAGGGGTTCCCCGTTATTCTGTCTTAGAGTCTGTCATTCCCTCTCCTTTCACACTATGGACACAGAAATCACAGCATCCACAGGAACAAAGCTATAAAACTAATGTGGTCAGATTAGGTTTTAATATTGAGGGCCTCAGAATATTGACAAGATTCAAAGAGAACAAAGAGGAGTACAGCACAGGAACAGGCCCTTCGGCCCTCCAAGCCTGTGCTGGTCACCATAGAACATAGAAAGGTACAGCGCAGAACAGGCCCTTTGGCCCATGATGTTGTGCCAAAGTTTAATCCTAATGTAAAATATAAAAATTTAACCTACACACCCCTCACTCACTGCTATCCATGTACATGTCCAGCAGTTGCTTAAATGTCCCTAATGACTCTGCTTCCACCACCACCGCTGGCAACACATTCCATGCATTCATAACTCTCTGTGTAAAGAACCTACCTCTGATGTCTCCTTTATACCTTCCTCCTAATATCTTTAAACTATGACATCTCGTACCAGTCAGTCAGTCATGCCCTAACTAAATTATAAAACAAACCTTCTGCCCTTATTCGGTCCGTATCCCTCTGTTCTCCCTCTATTATATAACCATCCAGATGCCTCTTAAATGCCATCAACCTGCCTGCTTCCACCATCTCTTCTCGCAGTGCGTTCTAGGCTCCTACCACTCTCTGCCTGAAAACCATCCCTTACACATCTCCCTTAACCTTTCCCCGTCTCACCTTCAACACAGTTACATTTTATTTTCTTATCCTGGGTAAGAATATTCAGAATTTCACTAAAAATTTCCACTTACAAAAATTCAGATACCACACACTTCCAACAGAAAACAGAAATACATAAAACATACATACACCAACACACTAAAACAGCAGTTAATGAACTTGAAAGACCCTATACAGACAATGACCAAAACTAATGTAATTTACAAAATACCGTGCAAGGACTGTAACAAACACTACATTGGACAAACAAGCAGGAAAGTAGCCACCAGGATACATGAACACCAACTAGCCACAAAAAGACATGACCCACTCTCATTAATATCCTCACATACAGATAAGGAAGGACACCACTTCGACTGGGACTGGGATGAGAGCCGAACAGAGACACTCACGAGAATTCCTAGAAGCATGGCATTCCAACCAGAACTCTATCAACAAACACATCGAGTTAGACCCCATTTACCACCTCCTGAGAAAAGGAACAGGAAATAACATCACCACAGGAAATAACATCACCAACCCAAAGAAACCCAAACATATAAATAGAAAGCAGGAATTTTCAGCATTGCTTCGCCTGAGGCCCACTGAAGATGTTACCTAGTAAGGTAACGAAACGTCTGGAAATGAACCTTTCAGCTTAGCCAGCAAACCTACATCCAAAACCTCAACCTGAGCTACAAATCTTCTCAAAACTCGCTATGTTACAAAATAATCACATTTGTTTTATAAATTTCACACCTTTTTCATGTTTTTGTTATATTCCAAAAGCTGCTTCCTCCTTTACATTGGTGAGAATCCAAGAGAGCAAAAGAAAACCTTTTAAAACAGACCTGAAGGAAGTTTGCTGGTTCCCTTTTATTTGTTATTTTCCTTTAGATTTTCCCATCTTTCCCTCCAGTGCTGAAGGTGGGTGGAAATAACATATTAATCTTTTATAGTCAGTAGAAGCAAGCAAACTATTTCAAAAACCAACAGATAGATTTCAATGAAACCTGATACACTGATAAGCTCATGCCCAAGGAAGAATTGATTAGTTTTGACAAATGTGCGGATCTGGATTCTGTAATTTAAAAAACGATCCATTAACATTGGTAGATAGGGAAACATGTCTCTTTTTAAAAAGAATGTTGTGGAATGTTTATGCAAATTGCTATTGATTGTTTTCGAATGTTATGGGACAATTTCTCAAAGTTGTCAAAATGTGAGCTCAGGTTTTAGAGCAGAAACATTCTCGGAGTTTGCCCCCAATACCCATTGATTCCAGTTTTGCCCGGGTTCCTTGATGCCCCACTCGGTCGAATCCATCCTTGATGTCAAGGGCTGTCCCTCTCCCCTCCCCTCTGGAATCCAGCTCTTTTGTCCATGTTTGAACCAAGGCTGTAATGAGGAACCCAAACTGGGCGTCACTGAGCAGGTTATTGCTGAGCAGGTGCTGCTTGGTAGCCCTGTTACTGACACCGTCCATCACTTTACTGATGATCGAGGGTAGGCTGATGGGCGATAATTGGCCAGGATGGATTTGTCCTGGTTTTTTATGTACAGGACATACCTGGGCAATTTTCCACATTACTGGGTAAATGTCAGTGCTGTAACTGGACTGTAACAGCTTGGCTAGGGGAGCGGCAAATTCTGGAGCAGTACTATTGCCGGAATGTTCTCAGGGCCTGTAGTCTTTGCAGTATCCAGTGCCTCCAATTGATTCTGGATATCGTAGGGAGTGAATCGGAATGGCTGAAGCCTGGTATCTGTGAGGCTGGGGACCACTGCAGGAGACTGAGAAGAATCTTCCATTTGGCACGTCTGGCTGAAGATTGCTGTGAAAGCTTCAGCCTTATCTTTTGCCCTGATGTGCTGGGCTCTTCCATCATTGAGGATGGGGATATGTGGGGAGCCTCCTCCTCTCGGGACTTGTTTAATTGTCCACCACCATTCACGACTGGATGTGGCAGGATTGCAGAGCTTAGATCTGATTCACTGGTTGTGGGATTGCTTAGCTCTGTCTATCACTTGTTGCTTATGCAGTTTGCAGTTAGTCCCCATTTTGATGTTATGCCTGGTGCTGGTCCTGGATATTCTCTTGCGCTCTCTACTGAACCAGGACTAAGTCCTTGGTTTGATGGTAACGATAGAGTGGAGTAAATAATGTGAAAATGGGACTTTGACTACATAAGGACTGCACAGTGGTCTCTCTTACCAATACTGTCTTTTGATGGCTGTATCTGCAGCTGACAGATTGGGAACGATGATGTCTGCCATGTCTCTCCCACTTGTTGGTTCCCTGCTGCATGGGCTCAATTCCTTTCCTGGCTGAGGTCCCTCCTCCTCAACCACTCCCCTCAGCTGAAGTACGTGGCCTTCAGGTTAAATCACCACCACTCATCTCTCTCTCTCTCTAATGAGAGAACAGCGGCAACCTTACCTTTTATATAAACGCAGGTCTTTTTTGGCATTGTTGTTGTTAATTGTCAACGTGTTGGAGAGAGTACAGAAGTGATTTACAGGAATGATTCCAGCAATGAGAAAAATAACTGAAAGAAACTGTGAATGCTGGAAATCAGAAACAAGAACAGAAATTGCTGGAAAGACTCAGCAGGTCTGGCAGCATCTGTGGAGAGAAAGCAGAGTCAACATTTTGGATCCAGTGACCCTGCTTTCGAACCCAGCAATGGGAAACGTCAGCGATGAGGACAGATTGAAGAAGTTGGGACTGTTCTCCTCGGAGAGAGGAAGGCTGAGAGGAGATTTGATCAAGGTTTTCAAAATCATGAGTTGTGCTAGATAGAGTGGATAGGGAGAAACTGTTCCTGCTCTTAAAAGAAACAAGAAATGAGAGGATAGGGATTTAAAGCGAAGATGAAGAGAGGGTGATGTGAGGAATAATGTTTTCACCCAGCGAGCAGAAAGAGTATGGAATTCACTGCCTGGAGATATGGGGGAGGCAGCTTCAGTTCAGATATTCAAGAGGGATACTGGATAATTATTTGGATAGTGGAGGTATGAGAATAGCGCAGGAGATTGGAACTGGGTAATGATGCTCAGTTGAAGAGCTGGTGCAGGCATGATAATCGGAATGTTTTGCTGCTGCAGTGTAATAATTCGGTAATACTGTGATGTGCGTGTGAAAGCAATGGGTATTGAAAATACAAGGAAGCCTGCTCTCCCAACCTGAGGGCGTGTGGTTTAAACCCATTTCTCGGATTTACTGTTTTGTTATAATCCTGAGTGCTCAGATCTCTCTTCCTCTGGGCTTTATGCAGAGGCTGCAATGGAATCAGTTAGATGCAGTGAGGCGTAAAATACCAAATAAGAATATGCAGTGTTCTAAGCTATGGCGGACTTAACAAAGACAATTGTATTCAAAGCTCCCATCATCACACTGATCTTAGATTCGTTGAGAACACAAAATTATGAACAAATGTCTTTAACTTTGAAATGGTAATGTCACAGCCTAACTCTTTAACAGGACTAGAATATTATTGATGTCTGCAGTCTGAGCTCAAAGCTCAACCCACCTCATTAGTGAGACTTCCTACTGAAGATATTACAAAAGGCACTTGGAATTACTTTTCTAACTGTGCGACACACTGAACATTACTGTAAATTGAGTCATAGAGATATATAGCACAGAAACAAACCCTTCAGTCCAACTTGTCCATGCTGACCAGATATCCCATCCCAATCTAGTCCCACCTGCCAGCACCCGGCCCATATCCCTCCAAACCCTTCCTATTCATATACCCATCCAAATGCCTTTTAAATGTTGTAATTGTACCAGCCTCCACCACTTCCTCTGGCAGCTCATTCCATACACACGCCACCCTCTGCGTGAAAAAGTTTCCCCTTAGGTCTCTTTTATATCTTTCCCCTCTCACCCTAAACCTATGCCCTCTAGTTCTGGACTCCTCCACCCCAGGGAAAAGTCTATTTACCCTATCCATGCCCCTCATGATTTTGTAAACCTCTATAAGGTGACCCCTCAGCCTCCGACGCTCCAGGGAAAACAGCCCCAGCCTGTTCAGCCTCTCCCTGTAGCTCAAATCCTCCAACCCTGGCAGCATCCTTGTAAATCTTTTCTGAAGCCTTTCAAGTTTCACAACATCTTTCCGATAGGAAGGAGACCAGAATTGCATGCAATATTCCAACAGTGGCCTAACCAATGTCCTGTACAGCCACAACATGACCTCCCAACTCCTGTGCTCAATATTCTGACCAATAAAGGAAAGCATACCAAACGCCTTCTTCACTATCCTATCTGCCTGGGATTCCACTTTCAAGGAACAACGAACCTGCACTCCAAGGTCTCTTTGTTCAGCAACACTCCCGAGGACCTTACCATTAAGTGTATAAGTCCTGCTAAGATTGGCTTTCCCAAAATGCAGCACCTCGCATTTATCTAAATTAAACTCCCTCAGCCACTCCTGTTATGAAGCTGTAAGGAGTACTTTACCTTTAAGAGAGTTAAAAGTAGAATGACCTGACACAGCACCAAGTGTTCTGAACAAGGTAACAATGTTACATTTGGTCAAACATCTAGATTAACTGGGTTGCCTGGATACAAAAAAAAACAAATACAAATTTGGCCCATCAGTTTAAATTATGCTTCAGGCATACAACACATGGTAAATCCCCCTCTACTACTTTAAACCAGCAACACAGAAAAGATTTATCCCGTGTGGTAATCTGTAAAAAATTGAGAGGCAAGGAACTATTCCCAAAAGTCTGTATTTAAAGTAAAAATTAACAACTTTATTTTTTAAAGTCTAACAGAGAATAATTAAGTAATGACTATGTACAACTCCTTTCTCTAACCTATCTCCTCCTTCCCCTTCTATAATACTGTCCCGATAAAATCCCCAAAAATTTCAAATTTCAAAACCAGACAGCTGTCAAATCGTCTCTTTATATCTTCCTCTGTCTTCTTTTCTTCTTCTTAGGGTTTCTGTTTCATAGGTCACTGATCAATAAAAATACTTTTAAGAGAGCTATTCTCTGGGCAGTCTGGCTTGGCAGTTCTCCCTCAACTGTTCAATTTTTTTCTGGTCTGATACCCTCAGCATCGGATTGTGCCATTGGTTTTAATATTGTCAAAACTAAATTAAAACTTGATTGGAGGTTGGTATTTTGGGGTATAATTTAAACTGATTGGCCGAATTCAAATTTGTTTTTTTTGTTTCCAGGCAACCCAGTTAATCTAGCTGTTTGACCAAATGTTACAATGTTACCTTGTTCTGAACGCTTGGTGCTGTTTCAGGTCATTCTGCTTTTAAATTTCTTAAAGATACAGTACCCCTTACAGCTTCATAACACTCAGCCCATTGGCCCATCTGATCAAGATCCTGTTGTAATCTGAGGTAATCCTCTTCACTGTCCACTACATCTCCAACTTTGGTGTTATCTGTGAACCTACTAACTATATTGCTCGCAAGACAAAGCTTTTCACTGTGTCTCAGTACACGTGACAATAAATTCAATTCAATTCAATACCTCCTATGTTCACATCCAAATCATTTATATAAATGAGGAAAGGCAGTGGACCCAGCACCGATCCTTGTGGCACACCGCTGGTCACAGGCCTCCAGTCTGAAAAGCAACTCTGTAAATGTTTGAGTGACAGGAACCCCAATGTAATACATCATCCCTACGGTTCACACCGTTCACCTTGAAAAACATTAGCCTTGTGTTTACGTATTTCTCAAACCTTTGAATGTTGAAAACAGATTATTTCCAATTGTTCCCCATGCCTTCCATCAAACAAATGCAAAAACAGAATTTAATGCAGATCTTCACAAGCTGTGAGCTCCCATTATGGACTGACACCTAAATTGCCCACACACTGGGCAGTGAATGAGAAATCAGATTGGACTGACCATGAGAATGGTATTTACTTGAAAATATGTTTATGGACTGAATGAACGTTACTGAAACAGATCATCTCTTTATTATCACAAGATTGAGCACAGGACCCCGCTGTGCAGAAATTAAATTACATATTTCCTACATTATACCACTAACTTCACATTATTAAGTAAAAAGAAAAACACTTGCATTGATATAGCACCTTTCATGATCACAGGACTCTCCCCCCCACCCCCCCCACCGCCCCAGGCATGTTGCAATGACTGAATCACTTTAATAATGTGGAGAACACAGCAACCAACTTCAAAGTTAAAAATCACACAACACCAGGTTATAGTCCAACAGGTTTAATTGGAAGCACTAGCTTTCTGAGCGCTGCTCCTTCATCAGGTGACAACCACCTGACTTTTAACTTTGTACACCCCAGTCCAACACCGGCATCTCCAAACCACAACCAGTTTCAGTAAGCTCCCACAAACATTAAAGTGTAATCCATTTTGGTGACATTGGTTCGAGAATAAATATTGACCAGGACACCATGCACAGCTGTTACTCTACTGTCAACAGTGCTCTGGGATCTTTCACACCAAGCTGAGGGGATAGCCAGGACCCTGGGTTACTGTGCCAACTCCCATACAGCAGCACTCAGAACCACACTGGCAGCATCAGCCTAGACTTGCGAGCTCAAAGATCGAGTCGGATTTGATCCCGACACATCGGACACACGGGCGAGAGTGTTAGTGCTGGAGCCACTTGTAAATTGACACAGCACTTTGAGAAGGCCTGATGACAGGAAGCTAAAGAAATGACAGGCGTTTTGCAAATAAAGTGAAACTTATATGATAAAACCAAGTTAGCGCCACTGTTGTGTATTCAGCTTTACAATGTCTGACTTGTGCTGGTGCAACTTAGACCTATTTCCAAATACTATGCAGCAGTAAACTTAAATATGTGTGTGGGGGGTGGTGTGGGTTTAACAGTACTTAAAGGCAAAGCAATTGTAAGGTCTGTCAGTGTGAGCACCATTCCTGCACCACTGTCCTTTTCTCGATATAATTTCGCACAAGGCAGAATGGGGGAAGGGAAGACAAGGAACCATATAATCTGATTCATTGGAGATTGAGAACAATCTGCAAAGTCTTCTGTCAGTGACAGTGACCTCCCCATGACCAGAGGAGTAATGTCAGCAGATGGACAGTGATGAAAACCTGTGATTGAGGGGCCTGTCCTTCACAAAGCATGGCTCAAAACCCCAAATCATAAACGCATGTCATTAATGCCTTCTTCCAAATGCAATGGCTAACATCTAACCTTAAGATTAAAAGGGATCACCAGTGGTACAACTGAAAAATAACCATCTTTTTAAAGCTGTTCTTCACGACCAGAGGATGCGCAAAGAGTTTCACAGCATCTTTCAAAATGTGGACACTGTTGTATTGCAAAAAATGCAACAACTAAGTTATGCACTGCACGGTGGCTCAGTAGTTAGCACTGCTGCCTCACAGCACCGGGGACCTGGGTTTGATTCCAGCCTCAGTCAACTGTCCGTGTGGATTTTGCATGTTCAACCCGTGTCTGTGTGGGGGGTTTGCTCCGGGTGCTCTGGTTTCCTCCCACAATTCAAGGATGTGCAGGTTAGATGGATTAGCCATGAGAAATGCAGGGTTACAGGGATTGAGTGGGATGCTATTCAGATGGCTGGTGTGAACGTGATGGGCTTCCTCATTGTAGGGACTCTACGAAGCTCCCACAAATAGCAATGTGATGATGAGCAACTAGTCAATTTTTTACCAGTGTTTGGGTGAGGGATAAATCTCATCCAGGATGTTGTCCAGGGATTCCTTGCTCTGATTCCAACAGCAGATGTGTAATCTTTTCATTCACTTTCAAAGGTAAACAGTCCCCAGCTTAGTGTCTCAGTTGTATCTGAAAGGTGTCTGTACAAAACTGGAGTGCTCCTTTGAAGCCTCGGCTATAAACACACAAAGCCACAGGCTCCACATTCAGGCAGCCTGTTAATAGCTGACTGAGGGTTGTGCCAATACAGACTTCCGCAACGAGGCAACACCTTTTATAGTAGATGGGAGGAACAACTGGGAAGAGGAGGAACCCCAGCTTCATCACTTCCCTCTGCCTAGTGATTATGCTCCATTCAGTCAATCAATCAATCCATCAGTTGTATACTGATCTAGGGCCAGAACACAAAGAGCTGGCACTGTCTCAAATAGTTACAGCTCACCATACATCACAGAACTGAGTTCACAGTAGTGTGTGAACGAGCTGGTCTGATCAGCTATTGACAATCTTGATCGATAACCTTGGGTTTCTTCAAATGGCGAGCTGCCCATGTGTGTGAGGAAACGGACAGATTCACAGAGACAGAAAGGGACGGGGTGGCAAAGACAGAAGTGGGAAATCAAGGGAGAGCATTGCAGGGAAAAGATAAAAGGGGGAGATGGATAGAAGGGAGAAACCAAGATAAAAGGACGAAAGATGGGGGAAGGGTAGATTGAGGAAACGGGAGAGACAGAAGTAGAGAAAGCAGTGAAAGATAGGAGAATAAATTGCATTTACTGACAATCTGTGAGCAATAATTTTGCAAGCAAATCTCCGTGGAAACAGGAACGTGTTTACCAAACACTTCTGTAGGAGTAAGGGCTCACAGGATGATATTTTATTGAAGGCTTACAGTCAGAACAGCCCCTGCTGCGGATGATATTTGAACAGACTGAAGCTTAAGAAAACTGTAACTCTCACGTGTCCCCATTTAATTATACATGGGATAAGCAAGGGCAGGCTGCAGCTCATCGCCCCCCCTGGGGATCCGACAGCTCACTGATCCTTTCAGTCAATGTCACATCATCACTGCGGTAACCCCAACCACCATTAACTAGTCAGGGTTATAATGTCAGCCTGGGTCTGGGTTACACACCACCTCCATCCACCTCAGCTTGGAGATTGATGCCTCAGTATATCCGGGGTGTCCATGTTGACTAATCTGTACTGGTTTATTGAAGTTAGTCAGTAGAAGTTCAGTGACCACTGAAGGAGAAACAATTTCAGGGTCAGAGTGGTTGCAATAGAACCACCCACTTCTGTCACAACTCAGACCAAGGATAGACAACCAGTGACATTGGGGAAATTAAATTAATAATCTTCATTACCATACGTTTCAACACAAAATTCCTGTTGATCGTGTTTGACATATGACGTGCAGTGCAGTGATTACCCTTGTCCTATACTTACCCATTGAAAAGAGTCTGCTGATTTCAGCCAAATTTGAATTTTAAGCTGCCTGAGCCAGCTGTTTGTACCTTAGACAAGTATTTATTTAAAATAAACATGTAATCTATTCATCAAGCGGCCTCTCCTACCTGTTCACAGTTCCATCCCGAATCTTATCACCTTATGTCATAACACTTTGAGTGTGAACAGCTGATTGAAACTCATCCAAGACCATCTCTGCCTGAAACAAGCAGAGAACTGTTTAACTTTCTGGGGATAGGATAAAGCCAATGAATTTCCTGAAACACAGCGTGTTTAATACCTTTCAAATGGGGCCTTTGTAATAAGAGTCATAGAGTTGTACAGCATGGAACAGACCCTTTGGTCCAACCCGTCCATTCCGACCAGATATCCCAACCCAATCTAGTCCCACTTGTCAGCACCCAGCCCATATCCCTTCAAACCCTTCCTATTCATATACCCATCCAGATGCCTTTTAAATGTTGTAATTGTACCAGCTTCCACCACTTCCTCTGGCAGCTCATTCCATTCACTCACCACCCACTGCATGAAAAGGTTGCCCCTTAGGTTTTTTTTTATATTTCCCCTCTCACCCAAAACCTATGACCTCTCGTTCTGGATTCCCCACCCCAGGGAAAAGACTTTGCCTATTTATCCTATCCATGCCCCTCATGATTTTATAAACCTCTATAAGGTCACCCCTCAACCTCCGACACTCCAGGGAAAACAGCCCCAGCCTATTCAACCTCTCTCTATAGCTCAAATCCTCCAACCCTGGCAACATCCTTGGAAATCTTTTCTGGATCCTTTCAAGTTTCACAACATCTTTCCGATAGGAAAGAGACTGGAATTGCATGCAATATTCCAACCAATGTCCTGTACAGCCGCAACATGACCTCCCAACTCCTGTACTCAATACTCCTGACCCATAAAGGAAAGCATACCAAACGCCTTCTTCATTATCCTATCTACCTAGGACTCCACTTTAAGGAGCTATTAACCTGCACTCCAAGGTCTCTTTGTTCAGCAACACTCCCTAGGAGCTTACCATTAAGTGTATAAGTCCTGCTAAGATTTGCTTTTCCAAAATGCAGCACCTCACATTTATCTGAATTAAACTCCATCTGCCACTCCTCAGCCCATTGGCCCATCTGGTCAAGATCCTGTTGTAATCTGAGGTAACCCTCTTCGCTGTCCACTACACCTCCAATTTTGGTGTCATCTGCAAACTTACTAACTGTACCTCCTATGCTCACATCCAAATCATTTATGTACATGATGAAAAGTAGAGGATCCAGCACCGATCCTTGTGGCACTCCACTGGTCACAGGCCTCCAGTCTGAAAAACAACCCTCCACCACCCCCCTCTGTCTTCTACCTTTGAGACAGTTCTGTATCCAGATGGCTAGTTCTCCCTGTATTCCATGAGATCTAACCTTCCTAACCAGTCTCCCATGGGGAACCTGGTCGAACACCTTACTGAAGTCCATATAGATCAATTGATTGACCCCGATAGTCAGGGCAATTTCTGAAATGACTAGACTTTAGAGATGATGGGGACTGCACCTTGAAACAATTGGGATTTTAAGAGGATCACATCAGCACAACTAAACATATCAGCCCTTTAACTAAACCATGTGAATATGAAGATTTTCCCTCACAATGCTGCTTTGTGGATCAGATGAGGTTGTGATCGCTCTAGTGTATGGAAAATTCCTCTTGACGGTAAGTGGGAGATGCTATAATACCAGATAAATATAGAATCATTCATACAGAAGTGACCCTTTGAGTAGTGTACCTTCTAAAATACACTACCATCTGCACTCGGCCCACTTTCACACACTGGACCCTTAGCCTCGAATGTTATGACACTTCATGCTCATCCAAGTTTGTGAGGGTTGTGAGGTTACCCACCTGAGCTACCCTCCCAGGCAGTGCTTTCCAGGCACCCACCATCCTCTGGGTGAAAACATCTTTCCTCAGATTCCCTCTAAACCGTCTGCCTTCCATTGGAGAAGTCTGTCTCCTTGTTATTGACCCTTCAACTGAGGAGAACAGCTGCTTTCTATCCAGCCATTCCACGCCCCTCACAACTTGTGACACCTCTGCTAGCCTCCCTTCCACTGTGTGTGTCTCTCTCTCTAAATTAAACAACCTGAGCTTATCCAGCCTCTCTTCATAAAATGCTCCAGCCAAGGCAACGTCCAGATGAATAACATAAGATACAGGAGCAGAATTAGTCCATTGAGTCCATTAAGTCAGGTCCACCATTAGATCATGGCTGGTATGTTTCCCTACCCCATTCTCCTGCCTTTTCACCATAGCCCTTGATCCCTTCACTCAAGAAGTTATCTATCCCTGTCTTCTCACTCAATGACTTGGCCTCCACGCCCGCTGCAGCAATGAGGTTCACAGATTCCCCAACCTCCAACTGAAGAAATTCCCCCTCACCTCAGTTCTAAAGGTCACCCCTTCACTCCTGTGGCTGTTACCCTTCCCGGGTCCTCCTCTGCTCCACTCTATCCAGGCCCCTCAGTACTCTCTAAGTTTCAAAGAGATTCAATTAATGTCGTATCCACCCTCTCCAGTGCAAAATATTTTTTGGATTTGCAACCCCCAGGTTGTGGAATAAAGGCAAGCCAGAAACAAGCTGAGCTCAGTATCCGGAGAGCCGGGGTGAATTATCCACCCTCCCAATCCCAGCCCCAACTCAGAGCATCAAGAGTAAGAGATTTCCTTTCCCAGAGCCACATTCAAGCTTTCATTTGTCCAAGTCCCAAAGGATACCCATTATTCTACATCTCTGTCCCAGAGCCAAGCATACCATTCCAATGGCAGGACAGCAACTGGAAACTCTAACACCTCTGCTGGGAGTGATACCTGGGCAGAAGCATCCCACTGATAAAAACACTCACTCACTCACTCAAAGGGCAGGAGGACTTTCATTTGAGAGTCACTGGGTAAGGTGGCAAATCACAGTCGACAATTTACGGATGAGGGAATGCGGTTGGCTAGTTGCACTAGGAACACCTGAGGACTTTAGTGGTGTCTGGTGTCTCCTGGGGGAGTTAGCCACATTTCACAGTAGAGGGAGGGAGATCCAGGGTAGGTGTTTGATCTTGTGATGAACTTAAAGGCAGATTGTTTCTTCATTATCACAATCTGGGAGCTTGCTGTGCAAATTAACTTCTGTGCTTCCTAGACCTCAGCAGTAAGGGTCTTTCCCCAGGGTAGGGGAATTCAAAACTAGAGGTTTAAGGTGAGAGGAAAAAATTTTAAGAGAGACCAGAGGGACAACTCTTTCCAGATGGCAGTGTACGTGTGGAATGAACTGTCAGGGGAAATGGTGGATGCAGGTACAATTACAACATTCAAAAGACATTTGGGCAGGTACAAGATTAGGAAAGTTTAGAGGGATATTGGTCAAATGCAGGAAGGTGGAACTAGGTTAATTTGGGAAACTTGGTTGGCATGTTTGAGTTGAATCAAAGGGTCTGTTTCCGTGCTGTATGAGTCTATGAATCTGTATATTGAAAAGCCTTTGGAATCATCCATTTTTAAAGTTAATTTATCTGCAAAAGAATGATCAAATCAAGAAATGTTTAACTTTTAAACAGTTTGATTACACACTCCCAGGACAGATACAGCATGGGGGTCAGATTACAGAATATCTCCCTCTACTCTATATGGAAGGTAAAGCTCTCTCTACACTGTCTCCCCCATCATACACTCCCAGGACTGGAAGAACACAGGGTTAGATACAGAGAATCATTTTCTGCACACATTACCCAACCAACATTGGTAGCTTCTGAAGAACATGGTACTTGAGCAATGCATTATCTCCAGAGTCTCTTTCTGGAATTCCTGGGGCCAGTCTAGTATATTGTGAATGGTTGGCATGGACGGGTTGGACCGAAGGGTCTGTTGTGAATGAAGATGCGTACTCGAATCTCGAGAAGAGTGGCTGAGATGACCCAAAACAATGTGATGTCCGAAGGACAAGACAACAGACCCTTCCAACCCACTAGTTTGAACATCAAGAGCCAGAGATGAAAGGCCAATGTCACTGTCTGTGACCTCAGTTGGCCCCTCACTGCAGGTCGTTCATTAAAGGTGAAAGGACAATCTTTCAGAATTTCACTCGACTTCTCAATGCTCATGTGAACTGAGATTTGTTAGCAATGTGTGATAAACTTTGCCTTTTAAAATATCTGAATTGAAACTGACCCTTAATAAGCTACAGAACACAAGTCAGTCAATGTGGGACAAAAGTCATGGGATTCTAGAACTACAGTAATGTAGTTCCTCAGTAACTACAGAATCTCTAACACAAAACTGGGACTATAAATGGAATTGTCCACCGGTCAGGTGATCTCAATCCCTGCTTTAGTGCAGTTCAGAATAATCACCTCCTTCTTCACTAACTCAATCTGGAATATTAGCATCCCATATCCTTCCTGGTGATGTTACTGCCTGTACGTTTTGTAAACCAACAGTCACTTTCTGTATCTTGAGCTTTTCAAGGGGATAGCGGTATCAGTCAGAGTTAGGCTTTGTCACCTTCACAGGTGTTTTTAACAGTAGATGTACAACTAGAAGTTAATAAAATAAACATATCATGTACCACATTCTTAGATGTAAGGGTACAAATAGATAAACACTTGAATGGAATGATTGGCAGGACTGGGGAAAACATTAGGAAATGAATTACAGAATCTAGATGGCTCTACCAAAAAGTTAGTAATGGACCAGCTGACCTCTTTCTGTTCGAGATGGTTCTACAAACGTGCTTCATGGCTGGGGCATAATATCACAACTTTTAACACTGAACTGTAGAGAACCAAGTGCAACCAAGAGCTGGAGACACTGAATTTGGTTTCAGTACAGCATCATAGAACCCCTACAGTTGGAAGCAGGCCATTTGGATCATTAAATCCAAAGCAGCCCAGTGAAGACCAACCCAGCCAGGACCCCCTCCTCCCCCATCATCGCTCTCACCCTGCACTTCCCAGCAACAATCCACCTAACCTACATATTCAAAGTTTGTGCGAAGATTTGTAGATGGAGTTTGTGGATGAATGCCATACCTCTAGGAATTCCCTGGCTGTTCTCTGTCTGGCTTGTCCTATGATAGTAGTGTTGTCCCAGTCGAATTCTGGCAAGTCAGACAGAGAACAGCCAGGGAATTCCTAGAGGCATGGCATTCATCCACAAACTCCATCAACAAACACATCGACCTGGACCCAATATACCAACCACTACAGCGGACAGCTGAAACTGACAACCGGAAGCGGCAGGGACAGACCACTATAAACACCGGAGGAAACATCAAAGAAGCGCTTCACAGGCGGCTCCCAAGCACTGATGATGTCGCCTAGCCAGGGGACGAAACGTTTGCAACAAAAACTTCCAGCTCGGCGAACAGAACCACAACTAACCGACATATCCCTGACACTATGGGCAATTTAGGTGAAAGTGAGGACTGCAGATGCTGGACATCAGAGTCTAGATTAGAGTGGTGCTGGAAAAGCACAGGAGGTCAGGCAGCATCCGAGGAGCAGGAAAATCAACATTTCGGGCAGGAGCCCTTCATCAGGAATATTCCTCGGTTGTTGCCTGACCTGCTGTGCTTTTCCAGCACCACTCTAATCTTGACTATGGACAATTTAGCATGGCCAATCCACCTAACCTGTACATCTTTGGATGATGGGAAGAACCCCATATAGACACAGGGAGAATGTCTGTGTGGAGCTTGCACAGTCACTTGAGGGTGGAATTGAACCTGGGTCCCAGGCGCTGCCAGGTAGCAGCGCTAACCCCTGAGCCACCGGGCAATCCCATCCTGGCTTGGTCAGCTGGAAAGTGAAGGGGAGGATGGAAGGAAAGGAATATGTCTAGTATGTTCCCACTCCTTTTTCGCTTGACCATCTGCAGAAAGGAACTTGTCTGCTGGAAGGAGACAGGACTGAGCTCTCTACACTGACACGAGCTTTTTGTGAAACTGAACCAGAGAGCAGCATCATGGGAGGAAAAACAAGTACACTTGCATTTCTACATCATACCGCTCCCATCCTCAGGGCAACTCAAAGTGCTGTACACCTTAGTGAAGCACATTTTAAAAGTGGGATCACCGTTGTAATGTAATGTAGAAACCACAGCAAACAATTTAAACAGAGCAAGATCCCACAACGCATGTAGCAATGGTGGGACTGACTGCTCAGATGACAATGATGGTTCAGGGATAAATATTTGTTTCAAGATAGGGGGAAGAAATTGTCTTGTCTTTTTCAAAATAGTGCCACAGACCATTTTCACAAAGGCCTCGGTTTAAGATCCATCCAACAGGTTGCGTATAAGAACTGGAGTAGGACACTCGGCCCCCACCGACTGTCTCACAGCTGATCTGTAGCCAAACTCCACAGACCTGCCTTTGATCCATATCCCTTATTAACTTTGCTTAACAGAAAATTCTCTCTCTCAGACTTAAAATTAACTACTGATCCAGCATCCAATGCCATTTGTGGAAAAAGTTTGAAATCTTCACTACCCTTTGTGTGTCAAAATGCTTCCTAACATTTCTGCTGAATGGTCTGGTCCTAATTTTTAGACTATGCCTGGTTTGAGAATATCCAACCACTAGAAGTACATTTTTTTTTAATCTTCCCTGACTTTTCCTGTTAATATCTCGAAGGCTGACAATGCAGCATTCCCTCAGAATCGCACTGGGAGTGCCAGCCTGGATTGACAGTTCAGGCATTGGTGAAAAGGGGAGGTTGAAAGGGAAAAAAAAACCAAAATCCATATCCCCCGGTGAAGACAGACTCCTGAACTCAGTATTCTTTCTGACAAGAATCAGGAAAATTCACTAGATCAGAACCAACCGGAGAATAAAAACAGCAAACCAAGGAAATTTCCATTTGAAATTTTATTTAAAAAAAAAGAAGTTTCCCTCCCCCAAATAAGATTTGGAACATTTCACACACTTGGGCACATAACAGAGCAGGCAGGATCCACAACCAAACCACCTTCAACCAGAGAATCCATATCAAGAGAAACAACGAGAAAGGAAGCAGCCCAATAAAACAGATTGCATCTGCAACATCGTACAAAACATTACACAGTACACTTTACAAAATGGTTTTATTTGCACAATAGTTAACAAGATTCAATGAACACAGTATATCCCAACGCAGCACCAAACTGGGGAGCTTTAAATGAAAGCGTGACCATCTTGTAGCTCAGAACAGCCACACATGGCTAATTTACCTCTCGACCCTGAATTAATGGAAGAAGAAATGTCATGATTGGGCACAATGGCAGAGAACAACTAGCTATTTATCCCAGCTCTGCATTGAGCGGGCAGAAGAACATAGCACTATGGTTAGACCAAGTACAAGCAGGAGTGGGATACTGATGGCTTGCTTTGTTGTGTGTTCGGATTGCCAGCTGTCAATACATGTCGCTGGACGTAAATGGACAATAAAAGCAAATAACAGTACCTTGGCCACAGTGAGAGAGAGAGAGAGAGAGAGACAGAGAAAGAGAAAGTGAGAGAAAGAGAGAAAGCAAGAGAGAGAGAGAGAGAGACAGAGAGAGCGAAAGAGAGAAAGAGAGAAGAGAGAGATATGCAAGTGAAGTATCTCTAAGGACATGCAGACTCAGTGTGGGAGAAAGTCATGTCATCGCTTTCTCTCCAAATATTACTGCATCACTGGAGTAAAGTGCATGTCACACTTCATTGCAGGACTTTTAAAAAGGGACCCAAGGGGCAACTTTTTCACGCAGAGGGTGGTACGTGTATGGAATGGGCTGCCAGAGGAAGTGGTGGAGGCTGGTACAATTACAACATTTAAAAGGGATTTGGATGGGTATATGAATAGGAAGGGTTTGGAGGGATATGGACCATTAGCTGGGAAATGGGACTGGATTAATTTAGGCTATCTGGTCAGCATGAAGGAGTTGGACCAAAGAGTCTGCCTCTGTGCCTTACATCTCTATGACTCTGTCATACCGCATGACTGATACTTTTGTACAATTTGTTCACAGGATGTGGGCTAGGCCTGCATTTACAACCCATCCCTAATTGCCCAGTTAAGAGTCAACCCCATTGCTGTTGGTCTGGAGTCACATGTAAGCCAGATCACATAAGGGATGGCAGATTTCCTTCCCGAACAGACATTAGTGAATGCTGGAGCTCAGTTCACCATTGGATATTGCTGGAGTTGTAAATACATCTTGAAATTCTCAAATGAATGAACTGATTACCTTGCAATGGTTTGTTATTACACCAAAACCTATAAAAAGGACTTCATTTTTTGATCAGCTTTGTGTGTTCATGGAATGATAAATATTGAACACTTCAAATATACCAGTACTATTTTGAATTGACAATATTCTGGGATTTTACCCTTTGTCTCCTGATGCCCATGTCATGTATAAAGGTTCAAGACCCAAAATGTTTCTGGCCATTTGCATAGAACCTTGAAGCTCTAAGGATGGCAATGCTCTTTATCAGATGTGGTTATTGGAATTATTCTCTGATCACCGGGTAGTAGGTGATTTAAAAAGTGGTCTTGTTCATTTCAGTCTGAGCAACAACCAGCATCACTCACTCAAACAGATCCCTAAATTGTGACCATTTGTACAAAAGACACATTGCTGAACACACGACCCAATACTGACTAGGAAGAAAGCGCTTTGTGCAGAAACATTGCTTCTGGCTGCGATGGACTGGTTTTATGGGGTTGGGAGGGGGTGGTGGGCCCACACACACAAATGAGGGTGTGTGGGGGGACTAAATGAGCTGCAAGTGAAGTTTCCGGTGACAGGGGTGGGGTGGGGGGCTGGGCAATTTGTACTTGAAGTAAGTTTGCATGGCCCAAAGACTCATTCGTATAGAGATGTCTGAATTACATTATTCCTTAAACGTAACGTGAGCAGTATGTGAGAGATTCACGGAGTCTGGATCATATTTGCAGTTGGCTATGGTCTTGTTGAAGCAGCACTGGGTGTGTGGGGCGGAGAGAGTTGGTTTAGACGATTAAGGGGACCCTCATGACCAGCAAGGGTCAGTTAGGGAGATTGGGGTCAGGGTTGAAAGTGTCAGGATGAATTGCACCCATTGGAGGGGTGGAAGAGGAATCCATGGGAATAACAGAGGGTTCGATCGGAGGGGTGGAGAGTTTGTGTGTATAAGGTCCTGGTATGTTGGGCAGAGGTGGGACACAGAGAACACTATCAGAATACGAACATGAGAGGGCAGCAGCAGTATTGCCCACATGTGGGTCCATCTCAGGTGTCAGGTACAATTTTTCAGTTCTCCCCCATGAGAGTGAATTCAGACAATCTCCTTCACGGCACACAGAATGAGGGGGTGGGTGCAGTGTGCGGACAAGTTCAGACAAAACCCCCAGAATGGCAAACACAACACAGGGCTGGAAAATGAACGTTCAACACAGTGTGGACAGAAAGATCCATTGTTGTTTCTCCTGCACTGAGGAAGCATCCCTAATTTCCCCATTAACGTGTACCAACAGTGAGGGAGGTTAGTACACTGAGCTCACTGACTAAGCTATTGTCAGCAAATAATAATGCACATGCAAATGAAGTAAATCCAATGTAATGTGAAAGATTTACATGTGGAATTTAAATGTGCAAAACATCCGTTTCACCTCTGTACTCTCAATAGCTTTCATGTGAACAGCAATGGGGCTGGAAGGGAAGGCTTTGGCTGTGATGAATTGCCTCCCTCGCTTTCCAGGAGGCTCTTTAATACAAAAACAGAAATTGCTGGTGAAACTCAGCTGGACTGGCAGCATCTGTGGGGACAAACAGCGTTAGAATTTCAAGACCAGTGACTCTCCATTAGAACGGGCTCTTTTAGTGATAGCATTGTAACTGATCCCAATAAATAGATTCCCCAGCTGATAATCACCCATCTCCCCTCGCGCTTAGGTGGCATTTACAATCTTTATCATAGCCACATGGGAAAAGGCTAGAGAATGGAAATGGTGCCCACTGGGAACAGTGCATCACGAACAAAATTTCTCCCTCTCTCTTCTCATTAGAATGCTTTCAAGTGTTGATCGAGAACCAGTTAAACGCAAGTGTTGGAATGGTCAGTGAGCAGAGGTTTAACCGGGGAAGTTTCATCAACATGTGCTAAATATTAAAGCATAGTAACATTCAAATGGCACTGTAAAAACCAAGCTGTGAAGGGGGAACAATGATGCAACAAGGTACAAACAAAGATGTGCACCTATATTACACTCCATCAGATCAGCTCTCATTAGATAATAGGAAGATGGAGTTAATCTGACATATAACAAACTTGTGCAATATTTACAAAAGCCTTTTCAAAGTCAAATACTTCTGATATGGAACAGTGTACTCTGAAACAATCCGCCACCCATCGGCTCATGTACAAACAAGATAGAAATAACATTAATGTGCCACCTTGAATCGCAAGTTATCCCCATGATGAGCTCAGCAAAGCACGAGAATTCCAACGAGACTGCGATGGGATAACTCTCAGACCCCTGCAAAAATACTGAAAATAGCCTTGCTAGCATTTATTTGCAAGTACTGATAGGAATATGGAAGGCAATGATAAGGATAGCACAAGGTGCTTCCCTCTCCACGCCCAAAGCTGAGACACAACTGAGTCATTTGCTAAACCACTTCAGAGTCAACCAGACAGGTGTGGGAATGGCATCAGGTTGGGAAGGACAGTTAGTTCCCTTCCTTAAAAGGGAATGAATAAATGGGAATTTTATCTGAATTAAATGGATTATGGTCATTTACTAACCTCAGCTTTTCATCTGCATTAACAAAACCAAATTCAAATGATCAAACTGCTACACACAGATTGGTACACCATTCCCTGAAAGAATAGTCCTCTACACCATCATGTTTGAAGATAGCTTCATAGAATCATACAGTACAGAGGAGATCCTTTGGCCCATCAAGACTTGCTATCAAAAATACTATTACCACACTAGTCATATTTTCCCCACAGTAGGCCCATGGCTTTGAATGTTATGACTGTTCAAGTGCTCATTCACGTATTTTTTCAAGGTTATGAAACATCCTGCCTCCATTATCCCCCCCACCCCAGGCAGTGCATTTCAGATTCCCTCCACCCTCTAGGTGACAAAACGTTTCCTCAAATTCCCTCTAAGCCTCCTGCCTTTTACTTTAAAATATGCCCCTTTGTTGCTCACTTGCTGACAGTTCAGAATTACAAAATAGTTTGGATAAAGGGTGCACTCCTGAAGTGTCATACCTTATGTTTTGAAGGATAGTGACTGATGGGTTGTATATTTTGAGCTGTTTCCAAATGAGGATCCATAGCGGTATGGAGCAATCCCCTCTCCTCCTTGTCTCACAACTCAGCAGCTAATTGCAATAGTCTTTGCCTATGGATTCCTATGAACCTGATGGATGTCTCACCTCTCGGATTTACAAGACAAAATGTCCCTGATCGCAAGAAGCTCAAGGCTACATCTAAATCCATTGGTTGGAATGGTGGACAGTTTCGGCAAGCCAGAGGAATACAATGTTACCATTATTATTTATGGACAACACTTCTTCCACCCACTTTGTAGGCGTTTTTAGACAAAGGTAACTGTTGATGCATTTCACAAACAAAGAGAATGCTATGTTTGTTTGATAGCACATGCTGAACTGTGTCCCTGTTTGCTACTCTGCACAATGCCCATGTGTTTAATACTGTGGGAGGTGTGGTACTTACTCTGCAGACCTGCTGACCACATGAAGAACAGACTGCAATTCTTTACCAAATTTACAAAGGCGGCGAAAACTGGACCATTTTAAAATCAGTTGCTGGCAAATAGACCTGCTCAACAACCTAGAGTGCTGTAGGGTCCACATCTTGCAGTTCAAGGCACAGGTTTGTCACATTATCTCTTGCTTATCTGTAAATGGCCACTTCTTACTGCCCACTCAGGGAAACATCACCAGTTAAGCATTATGAATGGAACAGAATGCCGACTTAACAATAAATTACTGGTAAGGCTTTGAGAAAATGGACATATATTTAAGTCCAGTTTGAGAGATTTCCACTTTTGAAGAATCAGTGACTGACCCAAACATTAAACACATCTCTCTTTTTTCCTCACAGAAACTATCTGACCTGCTGAGCCTTTTGAATATTTTATCGCAGATATCCAGCATCCACAGAAAATTGCTCTTGTCCACTCAATTAATGATTGTTCATTAACAATTACTCCACAGGGTCATGCAGGCTTGGTGATCACACCCATCAAATTTGGTCTCTGATGCATGGCTTCATTTTATCAAATCATTGTAGAAATGGACCTGGGTAACTACATTTGGACGAGGCAACACTATAGCTCTAACGTGATGTTATAAGCCCGAAAAATACATTATACTACATGACTGACTGCAGGCAAGATGCAGTACATTGAACATTTCGTTAAAGAGAATTCTGAAGCATGCACAGACAAGAATCAACAAGTGAGCCCAACATTTTTAAACATTGTAGAGACTTGTTAGAAATTTGTGTAGGGAAGGGTTTACACATCTTGGCAGCGCCACACTTCACATTGCCTGGAGAAATGGACATTCACATGCAGGAATGTTTTAAGCTGCAACCAGGACATCATTCAAGAGGGGGGGAAATGTTCTCTTTATGCCAGGCAAATTAATTTTACCTAGAAGCTAAAAAAAATTGACAGCAAAGTTTTGATCCAAATGGTACCAAGGCATTTAAGGTACCCAAAGGGATCTTCTGTGGCTTTAGTGTTATGTGCAGTTTAAAAAAACAATAGTTGGTATTTACAGATATTGATATCATCTAGTGGAAAATCCAGCTATAAATCCATTATCAGCTGCAGCATTTAGTGAGTGTTTGTAAAAACTCCAATTAAATGGAATATTAACAGTTGCTATCACATGTCATCACTAGTTGGTAACCAAACAAATTAACCACTCACCAGCAAAGGCCAGTAAGTTATTAGCCACATCCATCCAGTCCTAGTGAATGGTTATAAATTAATGAGAAGTTAATAAGAAGTTATGGTCATGCAGCCACAGAAGTGCTGACAGCCTAATTAAGTTCCAGTGTTTAGCACAAGTTACCTGACGTCTGTGTAGCATATCAAAGAGACATCAGTTTTTACAGAAGTCCAACTGATATAAGTGAGGATTACCCCGAATTAGTGCTATATAGACTAGTGTTCCCTTTCATTTTGAAACACTATCTGAGAACATTATTTATATTTTTTTGAATGAAATGTAAAAAATAAATCACAATGTAATCATTAAGACTTTAGCTGATGCAGAGTTTTACAGTGGAGCCAGGTGTACAGGAGGCAGGACACGCAGACATTGTCCTGCACCATGAGGGGTCTGGCACTACACATACCACTCTTTCTTTGAAATGATGGAGCCATCATTCTGCGATACCATGTCTTCCGTCAAATCCTGCGGATATTGGAAGCTCAGAGTCTGCTCGTCAAAGTCCTCCTGTGTGTCGCTCTCGTCGACGGTGAAGTAAGGACGCTTGGAGTCTGTGTCAAAGTCTACACCATCGCGGGAAACTTTCCTCTCATTCTCATAACTCACATTCATGGAAGATGGCTTTTTATCCTCATCGGACTCCTCCTGATAAGAGATGTGCTCTGGAGCTGGGGGCATGATGCCAGCTTTGCTGTATCCATTCCCAAACACGTGTTTCTTTGTGTTGTAGTCACCCTTGAAGGTTTGTTGCCTCTTCCGAAGGACGACGAAGATTATGACACCGATAACCAAGACGAGAATCAGACCTCCCACAACTGCTCCAATCACCAAGGTCTTCCTGCTGCTTCCACTGCTGTCCAGACTCTCTCTCACACTTGGACTGCTTGTGCTGGATGGTAGGATTTGAGGGGATTCTGGGTAGGAAAAGACAGATGGAAGGGACAGTGTCAGTCCCGTGATTTGTAAGATGCAGTGACGAGGGGAAAGGGGAAGGGGAGACAGAGGGAAGGGAGAAAGATGGCTGAAATTAACAGTCTACATCTAAGCTGCTCTCTCAACATCATGACATTTACAAAGAGCATAGTTACGCTGCTGCCTTCGAGAACACACTTCCCACCCCCCGAGACAACCTGTGCTTATTGTCAAACAAAGGCAAAATAATGCAGATGCTGGAAATTTGAAACAGACACAGTAAGTGGTAGAAACGCTCAGAAAATCAGGCAGAACCTGTAAAGAAAGCGCTATTCTGCTGAAGTCCCTACAATCCAAAATATCAAGTATTTCTCTCTTCACAGATGTTGCCTGACCTGCTGAGCATTTCCAGCATTTTCTACTTAACTCTCCTCTGTTTTATTTGTGTTGTTTTCATATTAATAAACTCAATGTCATGAGTTTCTTAAATCAAACATGTGCGTCTCTTGTACAATAAAGTCCTTGTACTCAGTATAATCTTTGTATCTTGTTCACTCTCAGTCCAGACTCTGCACCTTATGCAGTCACAGAAACAGCTGCTCAAAAGAATCACCCCAGTTGTAACCAGCCTCTTGCACACGGTTACAAGTGTACTTCCAGCTGGGCAGGGGTATGCATGAGCTAAATCAGTGGGATCTCCTGCAGCATGATCACAACTGGTCATATTCATTAAAATCCACACACCTGCACATGCATTTACTAAAATATATGATTACTGGTTAACTTTTAAATATTTGCCACTGATTGTAATGTGGTACCTTAGTCTTGAATGCCTAAACTTGTATATAATCCATACAGTGCAGAAGAAGCCCATTGAGTCTGCACTGACCCCCCCGAAGGGCATCCCATCCTCTAACTCTGTATTTCCCATGGCTGACCCACCTAGCCTGCTGGACATTATAGGCAATTTAGCACGGCCAATTCACCTAACCTGCATACCTCTGAAATATGGGAGGAATCTAGAGCACCCAGAGGAAACCCACTGAGCCACGGTGCTGCCTGGTAAGGGCAAGTCTTTGCTCCAATCACACCTCTTCTCTGCTACCCAAACTACCCCAAGTATCGCTCAGCGGTTTTATTTTGTCTTGGGATGGCATTGACTGGCTATTGCTTATCCCCAATTGCCCTTGAACCAAGTGGCCATTTCAGAGGCCAGCTAAGAGTCAACTACATTGCTGTGGGTCTGCAGTCACATACAGGCCATACCAGACAGGGATGGCAGATTTCCTTCTCTAATGGACTTTAATGAACATTTGACAATTGATAATGGTTATATGGTCACCATTAGATTAGCTTTTTAATGCAGTTTTCTTTTATATTTTACAGTGAAGTTTCCTGTCTACCATGCTGGGATTTGAACCCATAACCACAGCTTGGGGGGGCCTGGATTACTAATCCAGTAACATTACCACTGTGCTACAGTCTCCCCCAGTTATATCATTTACTGTAAATTTAATCATTAAATAGTTACATAAAAAGATGCAAAGCACCACTTTAAAAGGAAGAAGGAACAACAGTACGCACGCTGGCCGAATGATCCATATCATTAACACACTCCACATCGCTCACTCTCCAGATCGTCGTACACACACACACACACACACACACACACACACACACACACACACACACACACACACACACGGAACCAACTCTACTGGAAAAGAAGATACAAGACAGAATACAAAGCAATTATCATGTTTTAACAACAGCAAAGGAATTATAAAGTTAAAACTGGGTTATAAAAGGATCATTGTTTGACGGTGAGGTTTAGAATGAATCTGGCGTAGCCATGCGTTTCCTCTTCGTATTTGCTTCAATAATAATTCTATGACTACTCTTCCTAATAGATGAGCAACATCTTCGATTGCAAACTCTACACTAAATCTAAGGGACTGTAAACCAAAAATGATGGAACTTTTAATGCTTTGTTCAAGGTGACAGGTAATAATTTCACTTCCCTTTAGTCATATCTATACAGTGAGCAGTTGTGATCTCAGACGTACTGCCAGAAAAGGATGACAAAAACTAGCTTTTAAAAAGGGAATCGGATAATCACTTTAAGTGGAAAAAAACCCACATATTCCCAGGACCTGTGGTGTGGTGTGGAATTAATTAGATAGCTCTTTCAAAAAGCCAGCATGTGTGCTGATGAGCTGAATGGCCACCAGAGAGCTGTATCATTCTTACATCAGAGTTCCCTATAAGTAATGTAATAAATCTCTGATATCGCTGAGCATTCTGTAATCACATTTATGTAGGATACTGAAATATACCAATACATTTCAACACAGTGTGAAATACTGAATCAAAACTCTTGCAACCTCAGATACAAGATTGCTCTGCATACTACCTAGTTCCTACTCTTGGGAAGCCTGTTTTGAACAACACTAAACCATCTCTTGAGGCTGTAACGGGATGTTAATTTTTTTAATATGCATTCAAGGGATGGGTGCATCACTGGCTGGGATGGCAATGTCCAATCCCTAGCTGTCCTTGCAGAAGATGGAATTGAGTAGTTAACCATTTCGAAGTCAACCACGGGGTCTGGAGTTACGTGTAGCTAAGACCAGGTAAGGGCAGCAGTTATCCTCCGAGGGACACTGGAGAACCAAATGAGTTTCTGAGGAACACTCATTCAACCTGAAACATTAACTCTGATTTCTCATCACAGGTGCTGCCAGACCCATTGAGCTTTTCCAGCAATTTCTGTTTTTGTTTCTTATGGCTTTTATTTTATATATCATTTCGTTTTACCAACAGTGGTAACATTTTCACTTAGCATCTTTTATTTCTCTAATCAACCTGCTTTGAGATGCTCTGACACACCTCTGGAGCAAGTGGGATTTGAACCCCTGGCTCAGAGGTAAGGACATTATCATCCTCAGCAACAACCTTCTCAGATAAAGTTTTTAATGATAATCGATCATGGTTTCACAGCTTTGATCAGACCTTTAATTCTAGATGCTGTTACGAAGATAGCACCTGCTGTGTTTGCCTCAAGTACTGAGTCACCCCTGACTGCTGTCAGCCCAAGTGCATTTTAAACACAGGTGGATGGTCCAGATTGCTGTTCCCATCCACTGCTGCAATGTGGATTTAGGATGAGCTGGAATCCCTCTGATTAAATACCAAAAACTGGGGGTTCACATGTGGAGTATGGACTAGGTACAAAGAGATAAACCCATGGAGGATCCTCCCAGCCAGAGTCAGCACCTTTGAGATTAGGTGCTGATGGGAAGTGTGGACGAAGTGGGAAACCTTCTGATGAATGGATGCATCATTGTATATTAAGCGTCTGATGGTGCCCGATGCTGCTTATACAACGACATAATCATCAGGGACTACTAAATAAAAAGAACTGTGGATGCTGGAAATCAAACAACAACAGAAATTGCTGGAAAAAGCTCAGCAGGTCTGGCAGCATCTGTGGAGAGAAACAGTTCTGAGGGAGGATCACTGGACCCGAAACGTAACTCTGCTTTCTCTCCACAGATGCTGCCAGACATGCTGAGCTTTTTCCAGCTATTTCTGTTGATGTCGTTGTTAATCACTGGGGACTGTTGTTTCTGCTGCTGGCCATAGGAGGGAGAATTTCCTGTAACTTTCAGCCTGTGATTTATATTCTTCCAATAAATATTAATTAAATTACTTTTAACCATTGAAAATAATGAGAAGATCACACAGACAGATGACAAAGATGCCACTGTTTGTAAATTAATCCCAGACAATAATTTGTGGATTAACTGGGAGCTGGTTCTAATGCCCAACAACCAGATGGAGACATTCCCTGGAATAAAACCAGAAAGTGCTGGGAATACTCAGTGGTCTGGAAGTGAGAAGAAACAGCAAACATTTTGAACAGCTTCATTTTGAGTCAAAAGTGACATTTTGACTCCAAATGTTAACTCTCTCTCTTTCTCTCTCTCTCCACAGATCCTGCCAGACTTACTGAGTCTTTCCAGCAATTTATAATTTTATTTCAAGTTTCCAGCATCAGCAGTATGTTGTTTCTACTTGACATTTCCTTGGCTGTTACTGATCCTGTTACACAGACAGCATTAACACTAAATTAGAGATCAGGACCTCATTCTCTACAACTTGATGTGACTTGGCCTAAAGCTTTTTAACTGTAACTGCTGATGAAAAAAATATTCTACTCCAAAACTAAATGAAGGATGAGATTCAGATAAGAGCTCAATATAGGAAATGGAACAAAGTTCTTAGAAGTAGGAAGCTGAATTTACCAACTATTTTCTCTCCATTTGAGTTAGACACCTTTTGAGAACAATTGCTCAAACCAATATAAACAAGATATAAACCTCCCATCTACAGGATCCATCTACCAGGCCCACTGTCAAGGAAAGGCCACCAGCATTCTCCAAGATCCATCCCATCCTGGCAATGCTTTTCCACAACCTCTACCATCTGGGAGAAGGTGCAGAAGCCTGAACACATGCACCAGCCAGTTTCACAACAGTTTCTACCCTGCTGTTGTTAGGATACTGAATGGACTCACAAACTCTTAACATTCACCTGTACCTGTGTTTTAGTTTTTGCCGCTGTTTACCTATTATTTACTATCTATGCTACTTAACTCTGATCTGCCTGTATTGCTCACAAGACAAAGCTTCTCACTATGCCTCGGTACACGTGACAATAAATTCAATTCAAATCAAGATGCCTTGTAACTTATTTTATATAAACATCCACTCGAAACAGAGATAGCTGCATTACACTATTTTATGGCAATGAAGTGGTTTCACATGGTGGTAGTTACAATAGTCCTACCTTTGGGCTCGGAAAATGACAGCATCCCGTAACCTAGTGCAGAGTTTATCTTTGACTGTCTGTTTCCATGTTCAGGGGGTTTGATGCAAGTCGAACAGGTTAATGCTTTATAATGAGACACTGTGATTTATCTTTACTTTTGAGAGGAACTGAGAGTGAGAAAAATGAGAATTCCCGACTGGATGTGTGGGCATGTGGGGGTGCGTGCATCTGCATGCGTTTGTGTCTGTGTATGTGTGAGTGCATGAGACAGCAAGTGAGCCAGACAGACAATATCCTTGTCAATATAGAGCCTGCTGATATTTAGTAGGTGGACGCACAGCTTCATAATGGAGGCAGGCAGAAGCTCATGGGTGTGGGGCTGGGATGGGAGGAATAAAAGGAAAGTAATTGGAGCAGAAAGCTAATTGAATTTTCTGCAAAATAGGAGCTGGCCTCCCCACAGATAACAACTACTGCAGAAACAAAGAAACTGAACTGAAACCAGGGGACCCCCACCAGTAATCTCCACAACTGTCCTGATTACTATCGTGTTATTAACTTCAGGCTGTACTAAGGACATAATTATTAAAGCATGGCACAATGCCTACTTATAGTCAACAACTTGCTTGGACCTGAAACTGTGACCATCAGAAAAATACATTCCTGTGCAGCAGGTGACTCAGTGTCAGATGTATCACCTGCAGCACTTGCTGAAGCCAACACAGTTCTGGGACTTTGCAGAGAGAGGTGAAACACACAAAATAATTCCAGACTCTTTGAAGTGGTGCAATCGCTATACGGGCTGCAATTGTCTCTGCAACTATAAAAACAAATGAGATTTCAACAATCCTTTTCTATTGGAACCCCAGGCCAGCGGAAGGTGCCTGCCCTAGTGCTGACTGGCCAGGCTATTCAGGTTAATGGCAATCTGGTACAGTCTATGATGAACATGATTCATTAGGCAAAATCTCAGCTGTCATCCACTAGATGCTGTTTGTGGAATACAGGAACTCCCTCAGGAGGGTAAAGCAAAGGATTTTCCTGCTGAATGATAGTCTTTATCATATGTCCAGGCCCAACAAGCACAGCTAAGATCACTGTGGAACAGGCTTACAAGGTGAAATAGCAGTGCAGACTGCAAGGTGCCCCGTGGCAATTTCTAATAAAGTGAAGACCTCTCTCATGGGGTAACCCTACCCTGGCCCTAATAATTGCTGATTGGAAGGCAACAGTTAACTCCTGGGGCGGCAGTCATATTCTTACAGACTTCCTCTAGGCAAACACATGCAGTCCGCTAAGTGAAAGGGAAAAGCACAATTGATTTCTGCAATAACGCCTTCTCCTGCATGTTTTCTGCTTTTACAAGCACAGATTTCTTTTGTTTTCTGATTCTATGCCTTTCTTCAGAATATTTACAACTCTGCTTCACTCTGTGTCACTACATCTTCTTGCTCCTTACATCTTGTCATCCTTTTCCTCACAGTCAGCCTCTCTGTAATGTTGATGAGGTGCTACAGGAGCCTCCAGCACAGAATTTCATGAGATGGTTTCTCTGATGTTGGGTGCGGTGAAATGGCTCTCTCTGCACTCAGTCTAAACCCATGCAATAGCTGCAATGTACAGTCAGGGTCTTTCAGCACCACGACCTGCTTTAGACACTTAACAGGTACGTTAGAATTTAACCCACATCACCTGTCTGACAGTCACAGAGATGTACAGCATGGAAACAGACCCTTCCATCCAACTCATCCATGTCGCCCCAATATCCTAAATAAATCTAGTCCCATTTGCCAGCATTTGCCCCATATCCCTCGAAACCCTTCCTATTCATATACCCATCCAGATGCCTTTTCAATGTTGTAATTGTACCAGCCTCCACCACTTCCTCTGGCAGCTCATTCCACACACGCATCACCCTCTGCATGAAAACGTTTTTCCCTTAGATCCCCTTTAAATCGTTCCCCTCTCACCTTAAACCTAGGCCCCTCTAACTTTGGACTCCCCAGCCCTAGGGAAAAGACTTTGCCTATTTACTCTATCCATGCCCCTCATGATTTTATAAACCTTTAATACATCACCCCTCAACTTCTGATGCTCTAGGGAAAACAGGCCTAGCCTAGTCAACCTCTCCCTACAGCTCAAATCCTCCAACCCTGGCAACATCTTTTCTGAAAAAGCGCAGCAGGTCAGGCAGCATCCAGGGAACAGGAGAATCGACGTTTCGGGCATAATCTTCTGAAGAAGGGCTTATGCCCGAAACGTCGATTCTCCTGTTCCCTGGATGCTGCCTGACCTGCTGCGCTTTTCCAGCAACACATTTCCAGCTCTGATCTCCAGCATCTGCAGACCTCACTTTTTCCTCAACATCTTTTCTGAACCCTTTCAAGTTTGACATCTTTCTTACAGCAGGGAGACCAGAACTGAACACAATATTGGGAAGAAGGCTGCTGTAATTTCAATCTCAACCTCGATATATTCCAGAGAAGGAAAACGAGTGCGTACGCTACATCATTCATCTGGCTTCAAACAACCAAATCTGTGAGAGGGATCAGTGTGTGCACCGCACATCGCTTCAAAGCCTTGCCAGTTTCCATTATAATTCACAAATAAAGAAATAAGGAAAGGAATTCCTAATAAGTTTAGTATAAGTCACTGAATCCACAATCTTTGTATTGTATGCTGTGCTTTGGATAAACACATCTTCTGAAAGCATGACCAAGGCTAACAGTCAGTACTGACTTCATCAGCACCTTGATTGCGTCTAACTAAAGAATAATGGAGACCTGACTGGCCTAAGTGAAGTGAGGGATTTTCTTTTCAACTCTGTAATCAGAGTTTGAAACTTGCTCAGAGGTGCATTTTAAGGAGGGTGTATGGCTGGAATTTGGTCAATGTTAAGTTGATGGGATGAAGGTCAGAGAAGACCAACATTTACAGAATCACGGACAGGTTCCGGCACAGGAAGAAGTCATTCGGCCCTCATGTCCATGCCAACCATTTGCTAGTGAGTCTAGCCCCAAGCCACAGCCATTTCCCTGCACCCCAGCAAATTCCTCTCTCTTCAGGCTATTATCCAATTTGCTTTTGAAAGCCTCAATAGAGTCTACCACAAACACATTCTAGGGCAATCCTAAACTCACTGCATAAATACTTCTCCTTGTGTTGCGACTGATTCTTTCATCAATCATTAAATTAGCAATATCTCGCTCTGGATCCTTCCCTCAATAGGAACAGTTCTATGTGGTTTGTCAGACCCTTCATCCACCCTCTTCTGAACTTTGCCTTCTTGTCCCTGTTTCTTCAGTCTATCAGTGTAACTGAAGTTTATCATCCCTGCAAACATCCCTGTAAATTTCTTTCTGAACCCTCTCCAGTGCCTTTACATCTTCCATAACATGCAGTGCCCAGAGTTTAGACACATTACTCCAGTTAAAGGCTGTTAAATGCCAGTAAAGTACCCAGTCACTGACAAATGGTTACAAACTGGAAAGTAAAGACCACAATGGAACAGTGGAAATATGCTCTTGAGGATGGAGTAGAAATATATTAATGGAAATTGGAGAAAAGGGTCAAATCCTCATTACAATCGGTGTAAATAAAAGTGTATTAATCATTGTGTACTTAAAACTCTCAATAAAATTAATGACCGAACACTTGGTACATTAGACAGTAATAGAACTATTATAATTTAGCTAAGTGCTTAGTGTTAAATGCTGCATGTTAAGCCTAATTATGAATTTCAATACATTTGAGAGTGCTCTGTAACTTACACTGTTAGAACTCCGTTATTGAAATGAAACAGGAAGGGAGCACAAGAAACAGCAGAAAACCATTCTTTCCAACAAACCTGCTCTGTCATTCACTGGATTTCCTCCCTCAATATCACTTCCTTGCCTGAATCTTATCTCCCTTGATTCTCCTAATATCCAAACTCAAAACATAATGACTAAATACCCACAACCTTCTGGGGTAGGGAACTTCAAAGATTCATCACCCTCTGAATGAAGACTTTTTTTCCTCAGCTCAGTCCTAAATAGACAAAGGATCATCCTGAGTCCATGGGCCCTAACTCTGGAGCTTCCAGCCAAGGCAAGCAGCTTTTCAACAATTACCCCGGCCAATGTTTTTAAATCCTCCTTCCACAAAATTACCTTATTCATCAAAACTTCAGAAAGTACTGATCTATTTTACTCAATCTCTCCCCAACACACAGTTCTCTCAATCCGGGAGCTAATCTAGTGACCTTGATGAATGCTCTCAAAGGCAATCAGATCTATCTGAAGATACAGAAACCAAAACTATAAACAGTCCTCCAGGATAGATCTCAAAGAACCAAACAACTGCAGCAACATTTATTTATTCTCATACTCCACCCCTTTACAGTGAGGGCCAATCATTCATCTTCCTAATTGTCTGCTGTCATCTGCATGCAGACTGTGTGTTTCATGTACACAGATACACACCTCTCTCTGTGCACCAACATTTGATGCTCATTCCATTCAAACAAATGTTGTTTCTCTAGCTTTCCTACCAAAGTGAATCACCTTGTGTTTCTCCACAATTCATTCAAATTGTCTATTCCCTTAATTTTTCTATCTTCCTTTGTAAAGTCCTGGCACTCTCCCCAGTTTACTTTCCTACTTGCCTGGGCTCTGTATGATCTTGGATTCATTTAAATAACATTGTACCTGTGGGTAAGGACAAAAGGTCAAAGATTTCCAGCTTTGCTTGTGAGCTCTCCTGAACCCCACTCCTCCAACCGTAACCAGGACAGAACGCCCCTGGTGCTCACCTTCCACCATACCGACCTTCGCATAAACCAAATCATCCGCCGACATTTCCGCCACCTCCAAACAGACCCCACCACCAGGGATATATTTCCCTCCCCACCCCTCTCCGCCTTCCACAAAGACAGTTCCCTCCGTGACTACCTGGTCAGGTCCACGCCCCTCTACGACCCACCCTCCCATCCTGGCACTTTCCCCTGCCACCGCAGGAACTGTAAAACCTGCGCCCACACCTCCTCCCTCACCTCCATCCAAGGCCCTAAAGGAGCCTTCCACATCCATCAAAGTTTTACCTGCACATCCACTAATATCATTTACTGTATCCGTTGCTCCCGATGCGGTCTCCTCTACATTGGGGAGACTGGGCGCCTCCTAGCAGAGCGCTTTAGGGAACATCTCCGTGACACCCGCACCAATCAACCACATCGCCCCGTGGCCCAACATTTCAACTCCCCCTCCCACTCTGCCAAGGACATGGAGGTCCTGGGCCCCCTTCACCGCCGCTCCCTCACCACCAGACGCCTGGAGGAAGAACGCCTCATCTTCCGCCTCGGAACACTTCAACCCCAGGGCATCAATGTGGATTTCAACAGTTTCCTCATTTCCCCTTCCCCCACCTCATCCTAGTTCCAAATTTCCAGCTCAGCACTGCCCCCATGACTTGTCCGGACTTGTCCTACCTGCCTATCTCCTTTTCCACCTATCCACTCCACCCTCTCCTCCCTGACCTATCACCTTCATCCCCTCCCCCACTCACCCATTGTACTCTATGCTACTTTCTCCCACCCCCACCCTCCTCTAGCTTATCTCTCCACGCTCCAGGCTCACTGCCTTTATTCCTGATGAAGGGCTTTTGCCTGAACTGCTGTGCTCTTCCAGCACCACTAATCCAGAATCTGGTTTCCAGCATCTGCAGTCATTGTTTTTAGCTCCTGAACTGCCTGGCACACACCCACACCTTGATGCTGATGCTGACCAGGAATCAGACCTACACCACTCCTAGATCCAAGGGGTATGACTGCCTCCTGGGTTAACGATCCACTGAAATTACATAAAATTATCAAAGACATGGCCTGAAAGGTAGATCATTAATTTTTTTTAATTAGAGGAGAGATAGCAACAAGGTAAAGAGGTGCAGTATAACTTTGTAGTTGAGAACAAGTCTCAGTGGATGATGTGGCAGCTGGTGTTGGACTGGGGTGGACACTGTCAGAAGTCACATCACACCAGGTTATAGTCCAACAGGTTTATTTAAAATCACAAACTTTCAGCGCTCTGCCCCTTTGTCAGGTGGTGACTTCACCTGGTGTTGGCGTGACTTCTGACTTTGTGGATTAGGAAAGGGGACCTAATGGAAGTTAGTTTGGACTCAGATGATAGGGGCTATAGGTGGACCATGGCCAAGAGAGAAATAAGAGATGGAAATGTGTTGCTGGAAAAGCGCAGCAGGTCAGGCAGCATCTAGGGAACAGGAGAATCGCCGTTTCGGGCATTAGCCCTTCTTCAGGAAGAAGGGCTAATGCCCGAAACGTCGATTCTCCTGTTCCCTAGATGCTGCCTGACCTGCTGCGCTTTTCCAGCAACACATTTCCATCTCTGATCTCCAGCATCTGCAGACCTCACTTTCTCCTCAAGAGAGAAATAAGGCAATTGCGGGGGGGGAAAGAGGGAGCGAGAGAGAGAGAGGGAGAGGGAGCGAGAGGGAGCGAGAGAGAGAGAGCGAGAGAGAGCGAGAGAGAGAGAGAGGGAGAGAGAGAGACAGACAGACAGACAGACAGAGACAGAAGGCCAGAGACAGAGAGACAGAAGAATAGAGACAGAGAGACATACACAGACTGAGGGAAGAACAGAGAGGGGGGGGGGGGAAGAGAGAGAGAGAGAGAGACAGACAGACAGAAAGATAGAGACAGATAGAGAGAGAGAGAGAGAGAGAGAGAGACACAGAAAGTGGTGGTGGTGGTGGTGGGGGGGGGGAAGAGGGGAGAGAAATGAAGAGAGAGAAAGACAGGTAGAGAGATAGAGGGAAAGAGCTGATAAACAGCTTATGCCTGAACTTTCCTGCTCCTTGGATGCTGCCTGACCTGCTGCGCTTTTCCAGCATCACACTTTTTGACTCTGATATCCAGCGTCTGCAGTCCTCACTTCCTCCAGGAAAGAGAGAAAGTTCTTCTTACTGTTTGAACAGAATTGTGGGATCTTTAAGACCCATCCTGAATGATGTCAGTCACTGGACAGTTGTCTGAAAAATGTAACTACCATTCACTCCTTCAGCTCGGGTTCAACTTTAATTATGTATTCAAAGCCTTTTGTGGATTTGAGACCACAATCGTCTAGTGCAGATTTTCAGTCTAATGGAGGTGAATGAGCACAATTTAAGGGTAATGAAGCAACCAGGGAGTATGTAGATTGTAAAATTTTAAATATATCTTAACAGCAACACTGCTGAGTACTGGGAAATTCTAACTTCCATTCTCTCATCCCCGGTACCCACTTGATAGGGCTGGAAACGTGACTGTTTCCTAGCCCAGTGATGCTTCACAGTTAGCCTGGAGCCATTAATACTCCAGCACGGGGCTTCCCAAAAGTTGGGCCATAAGTTAAAATTCTACTGAGAGGCAGTAATGGTCAGGACAGGACTCCCAGCTATCTCCCAGGTCTTCACCTCTAACCTCCCAGTTTTCACTAAGGGGGCACGATCAGATTAGATTAGATTCCCTACAGTGTGAAAACAGGCCCTTCGGCCCAACAAATCCACACAGACCCTCCGAAGAGTAACCCACCCAGACCCATTTGCCTCTGACTAATGCACCTAACACTATGGGCAATTTAGCATGGCCAATTCACCTGACCTGCACATCTTTGGATTGTGGGAGGAAACCCATGTTGACGCGGGGAGAATGTGCAAACTTCAGGGTTTGCGGCAGCACGGTGGCTCAGTGGTTAGCACTGCTGCCTCGCAGCACCAGGGACCCAGGTTCGATTCCAGCCTCGGGCAACTGTGTGGAGTTTGCACATTCTCCCCGTGTCTGCGTGGGTTTCCTCCGGGTGCTCCAGTTTCCTCCCACAGCCCAAAGATGTGCGGGTCAGGTGAATTGGCCATGCTAAATTGCCCATAGTGTTAGGTACATTAGTCAGAGGGAAATGTAGGAAATGGGTCTGAGTGGGTTACTCTTCGGAGAGTTGGTGTGGACTTGTTGGGCCAAAGGACCTGTTTCCATACTGTAGGGAATCTAATCTAATCTAAAAATCCAGACAGACAGTTGCCCAAGGTTGGAATTGAACCTAGGTCCCTGGTGCTGTGAGGCAGCAATGCTAACCACCAAGCCATTGTGCCACCCTGTGACAACTTCCAAACTTTGCCATGGATTCGCATGGGGGCAAAATTTTAGGGAAGAACTCATGGATAATTCGCTCTCGGATGGACATCACTAGGTATCTTCATCAGGTTTTAGATGGAGTGGACAAAGACAGATAAATAAGCTTGGGCTATTCTGAGGACTTTCACTAGATTGATCCCAGAGATTATGGGTTTGTCACACAAAGAGAGATTGAGCAGTTTAGGCCTATACTCTCTGGTATTTAGAGAATGAGGGTTGACACGGTGGCTCAGTGGTTAGCACTGCTGCCTCACAGCGCCAGGGACCCGGGTTCAATTCCCGCCTCAGGCGACTGACTGTGTGGAGTTTGCACGTTCTCCCCGTGTCTGCGTGGGTTTCTTCCGGGTGCTCCAGTTTCCTCCCACAATCCAAAGATGTGCAGGTCAGGTGAATTGGCCATGCTAAATTGCCCGTAGTGTTAGGTGCATTAGTCAGAGGGAAATGGGTCTGGGTGGGTTACTCTTCGGAGGGTCGGTGTGGACTTGTTGGGCCGAAGGGCCTGTTTCCACACTGTTGGGAATCTAATCTAATCATCAAATTGAGGCATTCAAGATAATAAAAGATGTGGATAAAATAGACATGGAACGGATGCTTCCTCTTGTGGGGCACTCTAGGGTGAGAGGTCATAGTCTTAGGGTAAGGGGTAGCAAATTTAAAACAGAGTCGAGGAGAAACCATTTCTCCCAAAGGGTTGTGAACCTATGGAATTCACTACCCCAAAGTATCGTGGAAGCTGGGACAGTGAGTAAATTTAAGGATGAGTTAGAAAAAAATTTTAATTGGTAATGGGTCGAAGGAATGTGGAGAGAAGGCAGGAAAACAGGGGTGAGAAACATATCAGCCATGCTCAAATGGCAGAACAGACCTGATGGGCCAAATGGCCTAATTCTGCTCCTATAAGTTCTGGACTTGTACAGCGACTGCTGCAGACAAAACCGCAGCACTCTGGTAAACTGACGCAGCCTGGATGAGTCTCTCTCACACACACAGTACGTTATTGCTTACGGTTCCCAGATGTAGGCTATTGAGGACCAACAAAGTGCTTAGTAATTGCAGCTGATTAATAAAGTATAACTTGTTTTATTTCTGGGACTACAATCACAATCAGGTGGCGTTCAGAACTTAAAATGATTTTCCAAGTTAATTTTTGTAATATTCTTTTCTGCCATATAAATTCATGTGAACGTTAGATTAGATTTTCCACAAATTATATTCGTATATAAATGGAGTTTGTTGGTGTCCAACTTCACAATGCTAGGATTGATTTACTCCCTCAGAAAGCTGCAAATCAACTTGCACTGAGCTGTGTGCTGCAGTATTATAGTTTATAACAAGAATCACACGTCGCAGTGTTAATGTAATTGAATCTCGATGAAAAAGGCATTTGCAAGGGTAGATATAGATAAACTCTTCTCCGCTACAGATAGAGAATAATTAGGTCCAACTTTAATATTAGAGAAATGACATTTCAGAATCAAATCCAGAAGCATTTTTTCATCGGAGAATATTGGGAATCTGATTTAGATTTAGATTTAAAATCTGAAACTCTGCCTCCACTCCATACTATGGGGCTTTGGATGTTGGAGGACAATTGAAATGCTAATATTCCAGTTGTTAGATTTTTATGCAGGTGAAGGTAGCGAGTGGAATGGGGCTGATTACAGATGGTCCACTGAAGACAGAATGGGCTTAAACAGCCAAGAGGCTGAAATCTGTCCCACTGCACCACTTTGTATCAGAATCTCGAGGAACAGTAATAAGAGACAGAAGGGTTGGGGCAAGTCACTCACATTCACAGAAGGCATGGCTGGAATGCCTTTAGTAAACCGATGGAGAGAAGAAAAAATCATCAGGGTCAGTTTGTACTGTAGCCTTCTGAGTATGATGGCTGGCAGAGTGCTGAATGAAACTATTCAGCTTTTTATTACTAAAGACAAGTGGTTTCGGAAGCCTGTAAAAATAGGTTCTGTTAAAATTGTTTCACACTGAAGAACCGAGTTCACCTTTGCACACCGTGAAGCCGAGAATATTGACTGCGGCCTGTGTGTATTCAATCTGGAGTTTTTAATTGGGCTAAACACTTAGATTTCCTGTTGCAGTAATCTCCGCCTTATCCTGTTCTCATTATACAACATTGTAATGGAAACAGGAAGTGTGTTCAGAGATACGGGGAAGATATACAGTATTTAGTTTCCAGTCTGGAGCAGTTGTGGCCACTGGAGACTACCCCAAAAACTGGACTGGGACTCAATGCTGCTCCTGTATCCATAAACAAAGCGAACTCCAAGGAACATAGGTAAAAGTTGTAGATGATACCAAATTGGAGAATATAACCCATGATGCTGAAAATCATAGAACACCAGGTTATAGTCCAACAGGTCTATTTGGAAGCACTAGCTTTCGGAGTGCGCTGCTCCTTCATCAGGTGGCTCATGACAAAGGAGCGACGCTCTGAAAGTTAGTGCTTCCAAATAAACCTGTTGGAGTATAACCTGGTGTTGTGTGATTTTTAACTTTGCCCACCCTAGTCCAACAGTGGCTCGTCCACATTAATGATGTAACAAACTGCACCAAAATACAGGATGACAAGCAGGGTTGCAGCATGACCAGATTCAACATAAAGACAAATCTCTATTAGGAGGAATAGGAGATAGTGTATTCGTTGAAAAGGACAAAAACTAAATGGAATGCGAGCAGCAAAAGGAGTTTTAAATAAACATAACTCAATAGGGTGGTTGAGGAATATAAGGTAAAGGAATATAAGATAACCAGTAGGTAATCAAATAAAGAATTTAGGATTTTTAAAAAAAGTTCCTGAGATGTGGGCATTGCTGGTTTCAACCAGCATTTATTGTCTATTCCCAATTGTCTTTGAGATGTTGTGTGCGCTGTTTCTTGAACCAATACACCCCAGCACTGAGTATGGGAGTTGGGAAACCATGTTGTGGCTGTACAGGACATTGGTTAGGTCATTTTTGGAATACTGTGTGCAATTCTGGTCTCCTTCCAGAAAAGGTTTACAAGGATGTTGCCAGGGTTGGAGGGTTTGAGCTACAGGGAGAGGTTGAATAGGCTGGGGCTGTTTTCCCTGGAGTGTCGGAGGTTGAGGGGTGACCTTATAGAGGGGCATGGATAGGCTAAATAGACAAGGTCTTTTCCCTGGGGTGGGAGAGTCCAGAACTAGAGGCATAGGTTTAGAGTGAGTGGGGAAAGATATAAAAGAGGCCTAAGGGGCAACGTTTTCACGCAGAGGGTGGTACGTGTATGGAATGAGCTGCCAGAGGATGTGGTGGAGGCTGGTACAACGGCAACATTTAAAAGGCTTCTGGATGGGTATATGAATAGAAAGGGTTTGGAGGGAGATGGGCTGGGTGCATGCAAGTGGGACTAGATTAGCTTATATATCTGATTGGCATCGATGAGTTGGAGTGAAGGGTCTGTTTCTGAGTTGTATATCTCTATGACTCCTTGCAGGTGGACACAGCACTGTTTGTGAGGGTTTTGAATGATTTTGACCCAGCAACATATTTCCAAGTCAGTGAGTGGCTTGGAGGGGAACTTGCAGGGAGTGGTATTCCTATGGATCTGCTGTCCCTTGTCCTTCTAGATGTTAGAAGTCACTGGTTTGGAAATGCTGTTCAAGAGACTTTGCCAAGTTACTGCACCCAGCTGACAGTGTGTGGTGCAGCAGGAATGAATGCCTAAACTTGTGGTGAGATCTCAATGAAGCAGGCTGTTGCTCAGGTGTTGCTGGATCTGAGTTCATCAAGGCAAGTTGAGAGTGTTTAAAAATATAAAGCCAAGCGAGAAAACTTGCTACCATATGGAATGGTTGAAGCAGTCCATCATTTGTGGAATTTTTGGCGAGACCAGCATTTATTGCCCATCTGCAATCCCTAGAGAATAAACCACATTGCTGTGGGTCTGGAATCACATGTAGGTCTGACCAGGTAAGGGTAGAAACCGTAGGAACTGCAGATGCTGTCAATCAGAAACAAAAATGGAAATTGCTGGAAAAGCTCAGCAGGTCTGGCAGCATCTGTAGAGAGAAATCAGAGTTAATGTTTTGGATTGAGTGACCCATCTTCAGAACTGATGGCTGCCTGGAAAATGTTTGCTTAGATGCAGAAGATAGAGTAGGGGGGGTGAATAGATAAGGAGTAAATGATAGGGGGAAATAGAGCCCAAAGAGGGAGAAGAATAGTTGGATAGACAAAGGAGTGGATAATGATCTGGCTGGGAGGGTGAATAGCTGTTAATGGAGACCGTTAGTGGCGAATAATAGGTTGTGTTTAATAGCAAGTAAGGAAGGCATATTTCCTTCCCTAATTGGGTGGCACGGTGGTTTAGTGGTTAGCACTGCAGCCTCACAGCACCAGGATCCCAGGTTCGATTCCAGCCTCGGGTGACTGTGTGGAGTCTGCACATTCTCCCAGTGTCCTGTGGGTTTGCTCCAGTTTCCTCCCACAGTCCAAAAACGTGCAGGCCAGGTGAATTGGCCATGCTAAATTACCCATAGTGTTAGGTGCATTAGTCAGAGGGAAATGGGACTGGGTGGGTTACTCTTCGGAGGGTCTGTGTGGACTTGTTGGGCCGAAGGGCCTGTTTCCACACTGTAGTGAATCTAATGGACATTAATGAACCCAGATGGGTTTGTATGATGATTAACAGTTGTTACCATTATAATTTTTAAAAATTGAATTGAAATTTCAATATCTGCCACCATGGAATTTGAGGCACATGAAACCAGCAACCAAATGGGCTAGTGAATTACTTGTTATTTTATGTAACCTGATACAATTTTTGGATTTTCTTCTGCTGAGGTAAATTTCACACACTTTTATCTGATCTGCTGCCACCAATTTGACAGTCGTGTGTAAGGACAGTTCCTGACATGCAGAAGCTGTGAAATGAGCTGTCCATAAAACACGCACACACGTGTTTGGGTGTTGGCAATGTAAACAGGGCAGTATTAGCCAAAGTCGCTCAACAGATGACTCTCCGAAACTCTGTGCAATCGGTGCCTCAGAATTGTGTGATTCAGGATTGACCTTTACTAACTGTCTCTGTACAGAAAGGGTTTTGTTTCATGACATTTATCATATTCTGCTGGTGTGGTCCAAAATTGCGGCATATTTGCAGTTTTTGAGCCCAGGGAAGATGCTCTTGCTCTTAAATTGCGAGTTTGTTAATACATTTTCTTTAAATGGCAGCAGCCACTTATTAGAATATCTTTGTTATCGAACAAAACCATTCAGGTATCACAGAGAAAACACATGTAAACACAACTCCGTCTTCTCAAGGGCATGGGGCATGTATCTGAAAGAACAAACACACTTATCTCCGACACCTGTTCATGACTAACATGCAGCTGTTAAACATCACTCTGTGGTGATTATGCCTTTACAGTGGGCCTGTTAATCTTGACGCGACTGTTAGTTACATAAAACAGCCCAGGGACAATGCTGTAAGAACACTGGTGTGGTAATCTCAGGCTCGTCCTAATGTACCAACAGATAAGCTACATTTGTAAAATGAATGAAGGGTTAGTTGACGCCAGAAACAGAGATTCAATCTAACAATCGTAAATTGCAGAATTATTTCCAAAAGATCCTTTCTGCATATTTCACAGGCTCTCCAACACTGATGCCAGTCCCATGATCGTCTGTGTTATCATATGTATTATCTTCTCTGTCTGAACACCAGCTGCAAAACTCTTATTCATTCATCTTAAGCACATCTTCTACCACTCTCTAACACAGAGATCCAGGAACCCAGCACTGGATGGGTTTGCTCTCATGCTGTTTTGTGCTGTGTTTCAAAGATCCTGAAGGTCCAGCACCACTGTTTTCTAAACTACTTTCTTATTCCTTAAGAATCTACTTGAAACGGTTTGCCAGTTTCCTGTGGATAGAGCTGTAAACCTTTATGGGAGGAGAATGAGTACTGATAATGCAGAATTTACAACAGTTTTGGGAGGATCTATTTGGTCACAGATTTCCAGTTGCTCTGAGCCCGAAAATAATTCTATTCCCTTTCAGCCAATTAAGATGTGAATTATGGAAGATGCTTTGTAATACATTAACAGCAGTGGCTACCAGCTTCAATTTCCCGCAAAATGTGTAATATTTTACGATTCTTGCAGTAACCCATCTTTTTCACTAAAGATGACTTAATCACAAGAGGCTGTTTGAATAATGATTTAAGAAAGTGGACTGTTTCACAGAGGCAGACTATCTAGGGCTCACATACACAATGGGCTCCTGCCAGAGGAGAGAAATAACATCTAATTGTGGTGCAAATGCATACAGAAGGACAAGGACATAAATGCAGGGGGAAGGTAGGGGGGGCAGGTTGAGGAGAATAGAAGGCCATCATAATGCCACAGTTTCACCTAAATCCTTTGCCTCCTTTTAAGAAATCCATTAACTGATCCCATTTGCTCTGTCAGCTGCATTATCCTTTCCTGCTAACTTATTTCACAACACTTCTTCGCCTGTCTCCTTGACTTTTAATGTGAGTCTAGAGGAATTTGAACTTATCATCATACTGAATAACTTCTCTTTCTTACACTGCAAAGGGAAAAGGGGGAGATGTGGTGCTAATGCATCATTGAGATGGATACTTTGATGGTGAGCAGAGACATCTTTTAAATTGCCAATGTGTTAGATCAGACTCTGGGAGCTCGCAGTGCTACCACTCACACTGCTAAACGTACCTCCTTTCTCTAAGTGGTAGGCTTACAGAGCTGCCTTTTCCTAGATCTACAAAACTGTTGTTACGTTAAGTGTTACAAAAATTCCTCATGAACATTAATCTCCTGGAACCTGAAACAAATTAGCAGCAGCATAAAAATTGCATGATGTTGAGTTGTTCTCCTCCTCACACAAGAGTCCACACCTCTCTGTAAAAATACTATTTAATAATGCATTGCAATTATTGGGAGGTTTATTAAGCACTGTATATAGGAAGCTGTTGCATAATCCAGATAAGGATTATAAACAAAATAAATTATAAATTGGTAACTTATCTCCTGCCAGAATTGCTGCTTGCTCAATCAGCATCTGACAGTCGGCAGGCAGCCCCTATGCTGATTATTAAATTATCTGGGAAATATCAGAGTGTAATTGTGTGTGTGCATTACTGCAAAATGGAAAAAGGCAAGTATCCAATACTTACACAGCACCGCTGATAAGGTGAGACAGTTTGTTATTTACTTCAAGTCAAGGGGAGCTGGACCGTGAAGGATTATTACAGCTTTTTCAACAAGTGTTCTACTTACCATTCATACACTAGAGAATGATATCACAAAGTGACTGCAACTAAACAGAATTTACATTGCACCTTGGCAAGGCTGAGGACTGCATCAAGATCAATCTATGAATTCATTTGTATACAAATAACAAATCACAGAATCAGAGAATCCCAACAGTGTGGAAGCAGGCCACTCGGCCCTTTGAGTCTACATCAGCTGTCTGAAGAGCATCCCACCCAGAACTACCTCCTTACTCTATCCCTGTAACCCAGAATTTCCCACGGTTATCCCTCCTAGCCTGTACATCCTTGGACACTATGTAGTAATTTAGGATGGCTAATCCACCTAACTTGCACATCTTTGAAACTGGAGCATTCAGGGGGAACCCACACAGACTTGGGCAAATGTGCAAACTCCACACAGACAGTCACATGAGGGTGGGTTCGAACTCGGGTCCCTGATGTCGTGAAGCAGCAATGCTAACAGAGGAGAACAATTTTCTTCAAGACTGGTTGGTCCTGTTGCTAGCTGGTCTTAAATAGCGTCTGTAAACAACGAAACCACTACTTCATGCAATCTGCTCTTTCGCTGACACTCTCTTGCTTGTGGCGAGTTAGAGATAGGAAGGGTATTTGAGTAGGGGGTGGATGGTGGCGCACTAATCATTGCCATCATCCTGTTATGTTCTCAGTCATCCTTCCTGCCCTGCCATAAATTAAGGCCTTTCAGGGGCCAATTAATGAACACAAAATGGGCTCACTCCCAGTCCTGCTGATTTACACACAGCTGGAAGACACATCATTTGGGTAAACACAGCAGCTGAAACAGTATGGCCAGCTCATGATCATGTGTCAGTGTGTTGGAACATGTGCCTATGTGTGCATGTGTGTGGTGGAGTGTGCGCGTACGTTGGAACGTGTGCTTATGAGTGTGTGCGTGTCGGAAAGTGTGTCTATAAGTGTGTATGTATCTATGTGTGTGTGTTTTGTGTCCATGATTCTGTGTGTGTGTGTGTGTGCCCCCGTCTGTGTGCATGAAGGACACTTACTGATTAATTAGGGGATTAGACATTGAGCAGGGGATAGGTGCCACTGGAGTATATGAGGGATACCTTGCACGAAAATGTGAACTTGTTCACTGTGGCAGGAAGAGCAAAAAAAATTATTATTTAAATTGAAAGCGAATGAGGTAGAGAGAGATCGGGGTGTCTTGTTTCCAGTCAGGTTTCAGATACAGCAAGTGATTAGGCAGACAAATGGAATTTTGGAGTTTATTTCAAGTAGAATGGAATATAAAAGGAGGGAAATTTTACTGTAAGCCTTAGTGAGAGTAGAACTGCAGAATTGTAGACAGTTTTGAGTACATTTCAGATAGGGCTCACTCAGTTCATTCCTTGACCCAGATAAGGGTTTATCTTGAAGAAAAGTTGAACCGGTTGAGACTACAGCCATTGGAGTTTAGAGAACACAAAAGCAATCTTTTTTAAACATAGAAGGTCTTGAACAGAGATGGCAGGATGGATTCTGAGAGGAAGTTTCATTGTCGAAGAACTGGAACAAGGGGCAGTTGCAGCATAAAGAGGTCTCATTTTAATGTGGAGATAGGGGGATAAAAGGTATTCCCCTATCAATGGGGTTACAGACTATAGAATTCTCTTTTCCAGTGCAGGCTAGGTCATTAGGTTTACTAAAGGCTGAGATAGATAGATTTTTGATAGATGAGAAATTCAGATGTTATGGGAGCAGAGGTCACTAGAGATGAAATTACAAGCAGATCAGCCATCCTACTGAATGACAGTACAGGCTCGAAGGGCCGATTGGTATAGACCTGGTCCGAAGTCCTATATTTTTCACCCCTGCCTTTGCTATTGACTTCCTGCTCCCTCTTCCTCCCCACAGTTACCTCCCCAAAACCTGTCCACCACTCATAAAGCACAAGTCAGGAGTGTGATGGAATATTGGATGGGGACAGCTCCAACAACACGCAAGGAGCTTGATACCATCCAGGACAAAGCAGCCCACTTGACTGTCACCTCATCTAGCCCCTTCAACATTCAGCCCCTTCAGCCCCAACATACTGGCAGCACTGGGTGCACTGTTGCAACTCAAAGCTCCTTAGCATCTATCAACCCCTCAACCTCTACCACCCAGAAGGACAAGGGCAGCAGATACAAGGGAACACTATCCCTTGCAGGTTCCCCTCCAAACCACTCACCATCCTGACCTGAAACCATGTTGACTTCACTGTTGCTGGGTCAAAATCTTGGAGTTCCCTCCTTTTCAGCACGGTTGGTGTAACTACAACACGACAAAATCAGCAGTTCAAGACAACAGCTTGCCAGCAACTGTTCAAGGGCAATTAGGAATGGGCCCAAGCCAGCAACACCCAGTGGTATATTGTTGATTTGATAAGACATAGTGGTATTAATGGGAAATGGCAACATGGGCCGAGAATGGGAAGATAAATAAAGGTCAGAATATAAACAGGGCAGCGGTTACTGGATGTTTTGAGTTTGTCCAAAAGGGCTAATTGTGGGAGCATTATTTTGTACAGACATATGACATTACACTACAATACACAGAAAAGGAATTAACAGTTAAAAAGGACATGCAGCAACTACAAGATGAAACAGAGGTTTGTCTGTTGGACAAATAGATGGCAGTGAAACCTGATCAGGAGAAATCTTAGGGATTGATTTGGAAGGAAGAGTCAGGACAGGTCAGAAATATTGAAAGCTAAAATTTTAAAAGCAGCAAAGCTGAAAGATTGAGGGACTCCCATAGAATCCCGGCAGTGCAGAAAAGTGGGCCATTCAGTCCCAATTCAGATCCACCCCCACTACCCCTGTATTTAGAATTGTCAATCCACTTAACCTGCACTTCTTTGGACTGTGGGAGGAAACTCATGCAGAAATGAGGAGAATGTACAGTCACCCAAGGCTGTGAGGCAGCAGTGCTGACCACTGAGCCACTGTGCTGGCCTTAGAGTCAACAAGCTTTTAAGACTGGAAGGTGTTGATAAGGGTGTTAAAAAATGCTTTTTTTTTAAAATTAGAGACAACTGGTATAAAATCTAAAGGCAATGTTAAATCAAAACAGATTACTAATTAAGGCATTAAAAGTAAGATTTGCAGCCATTGTCTCTGCTCTCCCTTCAGTTGCTGTACCTTCTGCCATTATTGGGCCACAGTCTGGAATGCCCACTCTCAAGCCGCAGTTTCTTTGCTTTCATATGTAAAAACCCTTCTCTCCAACATGTCTCACTTTTCCTGCATGGTTTATCACAACGCAACAAAGAATGTCTGCACAAATGATCTTACTCTGGGAATAAACACAGCTTCTAATCTCCAGTTTGTGGGCACTGACCATATTCATACTTCCCTTTCATTCAGCTATTCAGTTTAAATTGAACAGCCTGCTCATATCCATGCCCAGCATTTTAAAGACCTAAATCACGACCCGTTTTCCACCAATGAAAAGCAGTCTCGGCCTGCAATTCTCCCCTCATAATGCTGCAGGTCACAAATTCCATATGTTTCTCACATTTCTCTTAGATTGTGGACTGGAATCAATCTCAAACTGTGCTGCTGAATAAACAGAGCACTGCAAAAGACTACCCAGCCTAAAACACAGTCTCTTTCTCGCTCTCTTTTTCAGAGATGGAACCCAGTACCACACCCTCAGTTACTTCCCCTTCCAGAAATACATCCCTCAAATTCCCAAACCCTTTCAAAGTGATAATCACAATGGCTGTCTTGTAACTTGCTCTCTCTACATATTAGGTGAGAAGATATATATTTAATTGATATCTTTCCTTACTCCTAATTCCCCCTACCTTTTAGTTGGAAAACAGTGTTAGAACAATGTGATTCCAAAGTCATGATTTGGAGATGCCGGTGTTGGACTGGGGTGTACAAAGTTAAAAATCACACAACACCAGGTTATAGTCCAACAGGTTTAATTGGAAGCACTAGCTTTCGGAGCGCACAACCACCTGATGAAGGAGTGGCTCTCCGAAAGCTAGTGTGCTTCGAATTAAACCTGTTGGACTATAACCTGGTGTGTGATTTTTGACTTTGTGATTCCAAAGGAGTGCCATCTAAATGAAGCATTAACTCTGTGTCTCTTCCACGTTGCTGCCAGTTTTACCAAGTATTTCAGTATTTCCATTTTTATTTGGTCACTAGTTCAAGGAAAAGCAGCTCACCTTCCTCTAGCTGTTGAAGAAACACTTCCTGTGCTGAGAACCATCGCTGTTTATCTCTGAAAATTCTAAAGCTGGAAAGAAATGCTGATTTGTTCACCTGTCCATTTCTGGGTTAGGTGCATTTTTCAAATCATTCAAATGTTTATGATACTGCACAATGTATTGGCTTCTGAAGTGGGAAGGACATAATTCTTTAACCTAAGAAAGTTAGGTTAAAGGAACAGCACGGTAGCTCACCTTTGCCTCAAGTGCCAGGGACCCAGGTTCGATCCCAGCCTTGGGCGACTGTCTGGATGGCATTTGCACATTCTTCCCGTGTCTGCATGGCTTTCCTCCCACAGTCCAAAGATGTGCAAATTAGAGTGGATTCGCCATGCTAAATGCAGGGTTACAGGGATAGGGTAGGGAGGTAGGATGCTCTTTGGAGGTTTGGTATGTATTTGATGGGTCAAATGGCCCACTTCCACACTATAGGGATTCTATATGATGAAGTTGTCCTCAGAGTTCACTGGACTCAGTATAGTCCCACAGCATAAGATGGAGCACAGTTCAAAAGGACAAAAGCCTAACTTGCTTGTGCCCACTGTATCCTCTGGCTATTTCAGGGTTACAGCACATGATATCTATTTTAAAAATCTAACTACAATTACAGAATATGAAATTAATGCACTTTCTCCATTTTCCTTGACAATGCCATTGTTCCTAAAGGCTCCAGTTTTAAGTTTTTCAAATCATAACTTTTATAATGGCAATATCACAACCCATTTGCACTGGTCTGACAACAGTCATCATTTCAACAGCTGGGAATTCCAACAAAACTGACCCGATCACACGATCCTGATACTGCACCAGAGCGCATTCAAAATAACTTGGAATGTGCAAGAACGACCATGTTATGGTGATTGACTCCTGGCGTGTGAGTTAATTTCAGTGTCTTCTCTTTAATTTGGGGAGACAGGTTAAACTCAACACCAGTTGTCGGAGGGTCACTATGCCTCAGGTGGGATGGTGGTTCAGACACTCATTGCTTCATGGTAATCTCAGCCAGTGCAGGAATTGAACCCACACTGTTGGCATCACTAATTATCTCTCCAGCGGTAGGCTTGAGGTCAGGATGATGAGTGGTTTGAAGAGGAACCTGCAGGGAGTGATGTACCCATATAACCTCTGCCTTTGTCTTTCTAGATGGAAGTGGTTGTGGGTTTGGAAGGTGCTGTTTGAGGATATTTGGTGAATTTCTGCAGTGTATCTTGTAGCTGGTAGACACTGTTACTACTGAATGTCCATGGTGGAGGGAGTGGATGTTAGTAGATGTGGTGCCAATCAAAGTGAGCTGCTTTGTCCTGGATGGTGCTGTCTTCTAGAGTGTTGTTGGAGCTGCACTCACCCAGGCAAGTGGGGAGTATTCCATCACGCTCCTGACCTATGTCTTGTGGATGGTGGACAGGCTTTTGGGGAGTCAGGGGGTGAGTTATTGCTGCAGGATTCCCAGCCTCTGGCCTGTTGCTCTAACCACTGTGTTTACTATTTCTGATCAATGGTAACCCTCAGATGAAGCTAATGGGGGATTCAGTGATGGTAATGCTTTACACTCAAAACAAAACTGATACATCTGGAATAGTCTTAGCTGGACTCCTTCCCATTTTAGTGTGAGCACATAGAACCATCATTTGCTTTTATTCCGCAATGTCCCTTCCAATCCCACTGCTATCCAACAAGAGCTTTTCTTAGTGTCTCTTGAACATCCAACCAGCAGTTTCTAACAACCACAGAATGCTGGAGAAACTCAGCAGGTCTGGCAGCACCTGTGGAGAGAGAAACAGAGTTAAATGATTCAAATCTGATATGACTCTTCCTCCATTCTTCAGTTTCCAAGCACACTCTCCTTTCCTGTCTTGCATGCTCACTGTTTTGCTCTCGCTCTTTCAAATGGACTCCCTAAACTCATTGATAAAGGTCTCTCCAAGAAGCTGGCTCCTTTTATAATTTACCTTATGACAATTCATAATTCTCTGTAAAGACCACATTTATGGCTTCTGAAAACTGCTCATTTATCTGGAACCCTACTTTACTGCTCTCAATTTCAAATAAAGACACACAAGAAATTTTAGGTGAAAGTCAACTTTGCAATCTCTCAGTTCATCTCTATGACCTCACTCAATATCACAATCATTAATGATTCAAGATCAAAACATGAACCTCACAGCCTTCTTCCTCTTCACTGTATTGGACTCATTGCAGTAATGCCTCCTAATCTAACCAGGACCTCAAACTATAAACTTCTCCTTCCCTTCCTGTCCGGTCCTATTCTGTAGATAAAGCTTGGCATCTGTTTATCCTCAGCAGTCTCACCATCTCTTCTACATTTTTAAACTTTAGAGGGGTTGTTTTGCCCTGTGCACTTAAGCTTTCCAACTGGGTATCACAATCATGAGAACTTAGCAACGTGAACCAATTGAGGAACAATGAGATTTAAAGTGTAACATTGTTGGTCTTTTTTTATCTATTCTGTCAAAATCCTGCTTGAGTTACAGTAAGTCGGGGGTTTGCTCAGATTCAATGCCACACAGCCTGCTGTGCTTGGAACAAAACCAGCTGACCACGTTTCCAATTGAAGAGGCAGTTTTGAGCATCCGCCTTGGTCCCAGCTCTTTAGCACAGAGCTTTTAGAGTACTGTTCTGTTTCTGTGTTTGTCAGCTCTGCACAGCTCCTCAATTGTCAGGATCTGCTGTGAAATATACATTTGTACCTTGCATCATGAGAGTCCTTGGGAATAGATAGTGCATTCATTTAAAAGTGAGATATTAAAAAAAAAACTGCTCAGAACCTCTTCAATATAGTTGAGAATAACTTCACAATGTTACATTAAATTAGTTAACAGTGGGGCAAAACACTAAGATGTAATGTGAAATAAACAATATATTATGGAAGATAGAAACATGCTGAAGACAAACGTGCCACAAAGCTACGAAGCATGTCTTTCTTGAAGCATTCCTGATGTGAACATAGCTCCACGTTTTCAGATTAGCGGGATACATGCCTGAGTTTTCCAGTTGCTAGCTGTAGCCAATTAAAAGCTGGAACAGTGAGGTCAGTCTGCATCATCCCTTTTCCCCAACAGCACCATGTCACAGACAGAAGAGGAAACAAGTCAGCAGCAGAATGGCTGAAAGAAAGGGCAGCAGAAAGGTTCTCACCGTCTCAATCCAATGCTGTCATCGGCTCATTTCCCAGCCAGTCTCAATACTGCACAGAGTTTACAAACTAAAAAATCAACTTTAATCTAATTGAGTTGACCCCCAGGGACAAGTACTTCATCACCTTTACAACAGCTCAAAGTACTCTCTGCAGACATTAACCTACCGGCATCAAGCAGATATAAAAGAACTGTCTGTTACTAGGATTTCCACAAATCATACCAATGTGGAAATCTTTTGCCTCAACCTTTTGGCTATAGCACTGTCCAAACTTCTCTGCCCAGGACTGCAAGAAACTAGAGTTGTGAACATAGCCTCGGCCATCACACGAGACAACCTTCCCTCCATTTGGCAGAAGATAGAAAAGCTTAAACACATGGACTAACAGATTCAAGAACAGCTCCTTCCCCGTTCTTGTTAGACTTCTGAATGGACCTCTCAAATTTTAAATCTAATGTTAACCTTGCTTTTTGTGCTCCTTCTTTGCAGGTGTAACTAAGTATTCCTCGCACTGTTCAATCACCCTATAATCTTTGTATGGGGGCGGGGGGTATGATCTATCAGTACTGTACATGTAACAAAACTTTTCACTGTCCCTAGGTACGCGTGACAATAATAAACCAAATCAAATTTGAAAATCACATGTTGACATAAGGAACAATGGCTGATTGATTGGAGCTAATTATCATCAGCTTGAGAAACTTTTAAAAACTCATCCTGTTCATATTCAACTTCCTTCATGTCACGATCTCTATAACGGTGGGTCTGACCAAATAAAAGCAAACTCTCATCATTCTAATTGAATGGGCTGCAAATAATGATAACACATGATCACTTAGCACCTGGTATAAAGATGCGGGGTCTCGCAGGCTATTCTTGTGCTGATCAGGATTATTTTGGGACATGAAGTGAACAAATGCACAGCAGTCTCCTTTCATCCTTTTGCAAATCAGACAGAAGCCATCTAAACAGGCTTTATGCAGAAAGGATATCCTTGTCACATGGGGAAGAGGGTCGGAAAGGTAATCGGTGCCACAAATGCTGAAAAATGGAAAGCTTGTACTTTTCTTGCTCCTTTCACCCCTTCAGTTTTCTTTATATTCTTCAAATTATGTTTGAAATGTACCACAGGACGAAGGAGTTATTATAGTGCAGAAGAAAGCCATTCAGTCCATTACTTGCCATGACTCTCCATTTATGATTTAGTGCCATTCTCCTGCCTTTTCCCATGATCCTGTACATTGTTTGAAAAGAAACAATATCCTTTCAACATCTTAATTGCATCTGCCTTCACCATACTTCCAAACGGACATCCTGACACTCACTACTCTGTGAGAAACATTTTTTTTTTGCAGTTGCTGCTTTCGCAAATTACTTTAAATTTGTGCCCCCTCTTCTCAATCCATCTGGGAGTGATAGCAAACTGGAGCTGTAATGTATGAAACATGACAGCGAATTAGAGCAGGGTAAGAAGCTACAAACATTAGTATATGAGCGAGCAGAGATTCTGTTTTACAGATTGAAGGATAAATATCAGCCAGGTATCAGGATGCAAGCTCTTGCTAAATTGCATTGGATTATCCAAAGCCTACGTCAGCCTTAAATGGGTTGGGCAGGTCTCTTATGATGAAGGTTAACAGCATATAATATTTATGAACTTGGTTTCTAAAGTAAAGGTAAATGAGATTTTGGTTTTGGGTTGTGAGGGAAACATTTTTTGAAGGTCAGAAACCTTTGGTAAGCCAATTACAGTAAATCATGTGACTTAAACTGAATGACTAGATAATCTACCTGGCAGGATTGTTGCTTCTGAGTTGAGTCCAACAGAAGAAGAGGATAATTACTAGAAATAGGCTCAGTCCAGCAAAAAAAAAGCATTCCAGCAAAAGAGTAGTTTTGCTTTGGTAGTCTCGAGGTGATTAGAACAGTAACTAAGTCTTAGGCTTTTTTTTTAAGTCGTCCAGGAACACAGGGTTGGAGAAAATCCTGAAATATTCTTGATCTCGTTGGGAAAAGTCAGTGAGTTAGCCTGTACATGTGTGTCTCAGGGACACCTTCCATTCTAACTCACCCAGTATCCTTCAGAGGCAGAGTTCAGGAATAACGCTGAGGTGAAATAAGAGAGGTCTAAACATATCACAGCATTCATCATATCAACAAAATCGTCGAAACCTATTCAAAACTTTTAAATTTCAAGTACTTCATCCCTTAAAAAACAAACTTTTATTCATTACCTTACATCAAAGACAGTTAATCCTTTAATAACCTCAGAGTTGTTAGTGACTGTAGGATCCTCTACTACAATGAAAGCAGTGAGGTATTCACAATGATAGCACTTGGGGAGATGTAAAATAAAGCTGTTGTAATTGATATAACAAAAGTTTATTCAACTCCCATTGACACAAGCAGTCAGTTTATATAAAAAAAATCATTAAAGTGCTGGGAATCTAATTAACTTCACAGCTTGACAATTCTGTCTGCCCTACATCGGCATTTACATCTAGTCTAAAAGAAAAATTGTGACTCCAGCATTCCCGGCTACGGCCCTGGTGAAAAACAAAGCCATCTCTGAATTCAAACGGACCTGCCAAATTCTGGTTTCCCTTATTGCTCTTTTCGGTTTCCCCCTTACAGTGAAAATGAACCTGTGGGAAATGGAGATGGAGTTTCCACATTTGAATCCTCCACACCATTATTAAAGGTCTGGAGACTCGTAATTGCTTTGTACAAATCTACGCCATAACAAGTGAAATGTCTGGGAAATTTTTTGGGTCACTAACCAATCTACCTCTCCTTGCTTTCTGTACTGCTGGTTGCGGATTCCATTTCGAAAGAAGAATAAATGTATCTTTTCGCAAATTCAATAATTAAATGGACAATACGTCAGATGACTAAATTCCCCCACTATCCCATTGTGGCCCCTGACCTGGCACCTGACAGCGCACAGTTGTCCCTCAGGTTTCCACTTTGGCACGGTGATGCTTGCCATGCCACGTTCTGTTTTTGGTTCTCTTTATTTCTGCCATCACTGATCTATTTTTGGCTCTCCGAAGCATCGGCTGAGCTACATTCCTTCACAACTCGGGTGGTGCATTGAGTGCACTGAGGACAGTTGCAGTGCAGCCTGTGAATTCACAACGATCTCAGCACATCATTCAAGAATGGGAGTGGGAGTGGGAATGGGAGTGGGAATGGGAATGGGAAAAGGAATGGGAGTGGGAGTGGGAGTGGGAATGGGAGTGGGAATGGGAGTGGGAATGGGAGTGGGAATGGGAGTGGGAATGGGAGTGGGAGTGCGAATGGGAATGGGAGTGGGAGTGGGAGTGGGAGTGGGAGTGGGAGTGGTCTGCTTTTCATTGCTGATGCCCCAGCAAGATGATAGTAACCACCAGCAGAGTGTATCTATTCAGCTCAATCAGGATGGTCACTCCAGCCAGACTCCAACTAGCATTAAATACGATTGTAACAATTGCAGAAAGCAGGTTTACCATCATGCACTGCTACAACACTTCCTTTTAATGTGATGTCTGTCCTAGCTATTTGCACAGCAGCCTGAAAGCTTTCATAATTTGAACAATACACCCAAGAGGGGAAAACAGATCCCAGGTACAGCAGTTCAGCACAAGTTTGATTTTCTGTTTTTAATGCATTTGACAAATTGTGTGAGAGATGCCGCTGTCACTGCAAATTTTTTCACGTTTTTGGTATTTCAACTTTTATATCTCAGACCTTTCTAGCAGGACCAGTCTTTCTTTATACACTGAGGACAGAAGGGAATTAAAACCAGCATTTGTGGCCTATCCTTAATTGCCCAGAGAGTAATTAAGAGCCAACTACATTGCTGAGTTCTGGAGTCACTTGTAGGTCAGACCAGACAAATTTCCTTAGTGAAGGAGCTGAGGTTTTCTTTTTAACCAATGGTGGTTACATGGTCCCCATTCGACTCACATTTTACTTCATATTTTTTTAATTGAACTTAAATTTCACCATCTACCATGGTGGGATTTGAAGCTGCCCCCAGAACACTAGACTGCGGTTAAGAATTATTAGCTCATTGATAGTAACACCACACCACCACCTCACCCTCAGTATGGTACAAATGGTCAGAGGTACACTGGAACCTCCAGTGCTTCCCAGTGTGACCCATTCCATTGCCTCTGTCATTGAGAGAGCTCGGAGACAGGAGACGGTGAGGGAAAGGGGAGGGTGATAGAAGATTCACCTACTATCTGGTGATGGGGAGGGATAGGGACTGGAAGGTTTCAGTGCGGTGGGAGTTCATAGGGCTTTTGGAGAAAGTGAGGACTGCAGATGCTGGAGATCAAGAGTCAAAACGTGTGGCGCTGGAAAAGCCCAGCCGGTCAGGCAGAATCCGAGGAGCAGGAGGATTGATGTTTTGAGCATAAACTCTTCATCAGGAATGTCTTCATAGGGTTTTTGAACCAGCTACCATCCAATGGGCCATGCTTGTAATTATTTCAGTGATTATTTGCAGCTGTTAATATTCAGCCCATTGCTACCTTAGAGCACACCATCCCAAAATCTCGCCTCAGGACCACGCTGGTAAACAACACTGGGTTTAGGTTGCCCTGTTTACACAGAGCATTGTTATGAACCAGGGAAGATTGAAGACATTTTTCACAGTCAGTTTCAGACGTGTAGTTTCGGATGTTCAAGGGCTTGATACATAAACTGCACAAAGAGATTGATTAGATTAGATTACCTACAGTGTGGAAACAGGCCCTTCGGCCCAACAAGTCCACACCCACCCTCCGAAGAGTAACCCACCCCCCTCTGATTAATGCACCTAACGCTATAGAACAGTTTTCCACTAAGTCACAATTTGAATGCGTGCTCCACTAAAATCTGTATCAACACGAGACACAATGAAACAGATTTGTGACAAAAAAAAAGTAAAATTTTGTCCTTGCTGTGCTTTTAGATTCCCTTTTGTTTTTGGTTCCACCTTTCATTATGTATCTTTTAGACAAACTAAGAATTATTGATAAACACAACATTTTAACTTTTTCCATCTTTTAAAGTGCTCCCAAAAATAAAAATAGTTTTAAGGGATGGCAGATGCAATGGGGATCGGTCACCACATGTCAACAATCGCACCAGTAGTTTCCTATTTACCAGAAATGTAGATACTGCACATGATCCCAGAGTGAGAATAATCACAATCCAAACTGATAAACATTGGGAAAATGGTGCACACATCCAAATAACCCCTGAACGGCGGTGAGGTATGGCAAGCGTAACCCTGAACCAACTGCAGTAATACTGAAACTAAATTGTATCCAAACTGCATTCATAGTCATAGAGATGTACAGCACAGAAACAGACCCTTCGGTCCAACGTGTCCATGCTAACCAGATATCCTAAATGAGTCTAGTCCCATTTGCCAGCACCCGGCCCATATCCCTCCAAACCCTTCCTATTCATAGACCCATCCAGATGCCTCTTAAATGCTGTAATTGTACCAGCCTCCACCATTTCCTCTGGCAGCTCATTCCATACACGTACCACCCTCTGTGTGAAAAGGTTGGCCCTTAGGTCTCTTTTACATCTTTCCCCTCTCACCTTAAGCCTATTCCCTCTAGTTTTAGACTCCCTGACCCCAGGGAAAAATACCTTGGCTATCCAAGCCCACTCGTTCCTGGGCCCATCAGGGTAGAGATTTCCCTGGTAGTTGTTGCTACAATCTTACAGATACCATCACTCTGGCTTCATCTCTTAAAGATACCAGGGTGTCATTGTCACTTTCCTGTTTTCTGCTTTCAGTCAGGTTACATCGAGCTTGAAGCTAATTTCTTCAGAGAAAGTGCCACTGGCTGTCCTTGGAGAAGTGACTTTCCATCAGTTTCTCCTCCTTTACCATCTATCTCATTTGCAATAGGCTTTGAAGGCTGTATCAGTGAGGGTCAGATGCGGACCCCATGGAATGCACTCTGGTGTGGAAATAGTGAGCTTTAAATGCCAGCAAAAATTGTGACCTTGCCCTGGAATATGCAACAAAATCAAAAGGGTCACACAGTCTTAATTAAAACACCAGTGTCATAAAAATATCATGAAAAAAATGAACAGTTGGTTTCAATGAGGAAATATGTAAGCTCAAAGAACGTGCACCTGCATCTCCCACTTTAAAACAGTCCCAACAGTAAACCTTACTAATCAAACCTGGTGACACTCCTGTCTGTGATTAAAAGAGCAACCTGTTAGAGATTCTGGGAAAAACAACAGCCTTAGCCATCTATTGGAGTATGAAAGGGAGCCATGTTACACATCACACGCCTCCTCCTGAACATTCCTAGTCCAACCTGCTGCCAATGAAAGGCTTCTCAGAGGATGAGCTGAATAAGATGACACGGTGGCTCAGTGGTTAGCACTGCTGCCTCACAGCGTCAGAGACCCGGGTTCAATTCCAGCCTCGGGCAACTGTCTATGTGGAGTTTGCACATTCTCCCGTGTCTGGATGGGTTTGCTCCCACATTCCAAAGATGTACAGGTCAGGTGAATTGGCCATGGTAAATTGCCCATAGGTTATTAGTTAGGGTAGCAGAATGGGTTGCTCTTCAAAGGGTCTGAATGGACTTGTTGGGCAGAAGGGCCTGTTTCCACACTGTAGGGATTCTAAAGTTAAATTATTAATGGGTTCGCAAATGTTCGAGATCGATGTAGTGAGTAATCTTACATCACAAACATGATGTAAGATTACTCACTTCATTTAGGGGGTATCAATTTATATGAAGTCCAAAATCAGACAGGTAGGTTATGGAGGGGAGGATAGCATTGCAAAGGGCACGAAATGTGTTCCGAGGGGGAATTTCAGTGTCCGCTCAACATAACTCAAGCAGCAGTGACCGATCTCTGAAGATGACGACTGACAGGCTATACTTGTAAAGCTCAGCTTCATCAGTTAAAGACCCCATGGACTATATTACTGAGCAACTTAGATTCATACAGTGATTGCAAGCTTCTAAGTTTAAAATATCCCATCACAATATCCCCTTTAATTGTGAAAGTGACGGAAAAACACACAGGGTTTCACTCAAGTTCTGCAGCATTCATTAATGTATCCCTTTAATGAAATCTTTAGAACTAAAGAACTTGTATTGAAAAACACTTTATGCCTCTCAGTGACCACATGTGCTTTACATCATGTAGAGCAGAGTGTAAGCACAGCGGTTATACTACTGGATTAGTAATCCAGAAGTCTGGTTTTATAACCTTGATAAATGAATGGGATTCTTTCCAAGGAACGCTGTGAATTTAAATTCAGCTCAATAAATATTTCTGATGACCATGAAATTATCTGATCTTGTAAAAATCCAACTGGTTTACTAATGTAGGCAAGAAAATAACCTGCCGGAACCTAACCTGGCCTTTAGATGATGGCTGACTGGTAACTGATTTGTGCAATACACTTGTAGCTACTGTGAAGGTGGAAGCCCACCACACCTTCCACAGGCAATTGGGGATGGCCAATAATATTCCAGCCTTGCCAGTGATGCCTGCATTGCTGAATAGCTAAATAAACATGCAGTAAGTGTTATGGAGGCAGCTGTAGTAGCTATTGGGTGTACAAAGTCTCACATTCTGACCAGAATGAAAACACATCTGCTGACCCATAAATGTTTAATGTGAAAGGGAGGACGCCATTGGGTCAAAGTGCCTGTGCTAGCTCATTTGTTCGATAATGCATTTCCTGGCAGCGATGACAATAACAAACCTAGCACCAGGGTTCCCCACCTGACAAACTGAAAACAGAAACCTGAAAATTCTATTCCCCTCAAATTCTCCAAAATATCCCCCATCAATCACCAACTCCCAATGGATACAGATTGCAAGGAAGGTGCTGATGGTACTTGGAGCTTATTAACTGACCTATCCTGAACAACGCCTCTAAAGTCCTTACCCGTAGTACAGACTATGGCGATCTATTCCCAGAACTCATGAAACTTTATTGCTAGGCCACCCTTTGTGAGCTGTCTGAATACACTGTGCACAGAGTGCAAACACAAACTGCACAGTCTGCTACAATAGTTTGCCTAAATCACCTTTCTACTGTGGCTCACAAAACTTTCAATCCGACAAAACCAGACTGGCTTTTACATAATGCCTGGCACGGTGGCTCAGTGGTTAGTTCTGCTGCCTCACACCGCCAGGGACTCCGGTCTGTATTCCAGCATTGGGTGAATGTCTCTGTGGAGTTTGCAAATTCTCCCCATGTCTGTGTAGGCCCCCCCTGAGTTCTCCAGTTTCCTCCCCCAGTCCAAAGATGTGCAGGTTAGATGGATTGGCCATGGGAAATTGCCCCACAGTGTGTAGGCTAGCTGGGTTAACCATAGCAGATGTGGGGTTACAGGGATAGGATGGGATGCTCTTCGGAGGGATGATGCAGACTCAATGGGCTGAATGACCTCTATCTGCACTGTAGGATTCTACGATTCAGATATTCTTCAATCTGCATGAACTTGGGCTCAAAATTTTGAAGATTAATTTTAAATTTAGTCTTTATCAATTAAAACTATTAAAAAAACTATAAAAATGCTAAGTTTGAAACTAAACACCCAGCCCAATATTCCGAATTCTTTAACTATTGTGCTCTTAGGCACGAGGAGGCATCAGCTGAAGTACTCAATTTATGAAGCTCAGACAATTTTATGAAAATTGGAAATTCATTCCAAGTCCATCAAAGCCAACTGCATTTGTCATTTCCATTAAAATAACTGAATTATTAACAGTGGCTCAAAACAAAACTGTCCTACCACTGCTGTAAATCAGAGTGTAAGCATGGCACTTTAAACTGTCGGTACCATCCTCTGCTCGATGTGTGAACACCTTCTCTCCTGTCCTAGTTTCTTTTCAGTTTTCTTCTTGCACCAGCTTTGCATTATGTAATAGGTCACATGTCTCAACATCATGTGATCATATGCGGCATTTGTGACATTAACATGTGCTGAGGAATAGATTGCAAACAGTGACCAGGAATCAGAACAGGCGGACGGATATTCATGGTAAAACACAGCTGCTTTTCACTGTTTCCTATTGTCCCTCTGCTCAACCAAGTTCCTTGAATAAATCCCTCTTCTCCAGCTTCTGTTAACCCTTTCCAACCTTCCAATCCATCTTTTGGCTGTTGATGCTCCCTTACTGTGTCTGCACATCATTCTGATCAGCTCCTTTTACTTCCTACATTTTGTAAATGCACACATTTGCTCATTCCTTCTTCTGATAAAAGGAATTTTAAAAATCTTGAATCCAATCGACTGATCAACTTTCCTTTCTGATATTTCTCCATCTCACTAATACCTTACACTTTCAGTATCAGACTGTCACAAGCAGTTCTCAATGATAGTTTGCAAAAAAAAAGTCATTTCTCCGCCTCTCTGTCACTTCTGGTCATTCTAGTTACCAATTTCTTTGACTGACTGCTCCCAGCTATAATTTCCAACAAAGTGGTGATTTTGAGCATCACATTTTCACTGACAATACTTGTAAGTATGATCTGTTTCAATCAAATAGAGTTTTAGAGTGTTACTCAGAAAGGACTTTCTAAACCACACTTACTGAGCCCATCATTCTCTCAGAACTATCTCACTCAAGACCATTTTATTACCTTCTTTTATATTTCAAGCTTCATTTTCCTCAGTCCATTGACAGTTTTTTTCAGCACTGTCTGATTTCCCCTTCATCACTGTTAGTCTCAAGAACAGTGTCACCCAATTAGTAACTAACAGGAAACAGGATAAATGGGTCATTTTCAAATTGGCAAATTGTAATTAGTGAAGTGCAATCGAGTTCAGGCTAGGATCTCAACTATTTATGATCTATATTAATGACTTGGATGAAAGGACAGATTGTACCGCAGCCACATTTGCTGACAGCACAAAGATAGGGAGTTGCAAAGTTGCAATGAGGAGACAAGGTTAAGTGAGTGAGCAAAAAACTGCCAGATGGAGCGCAAAGTGAGGTCGTCCACTTTGGGAAGTAGTATTTCACTTGCACAAGAGAATTCAAACATCTGTAGCAGGCCCGGCTGAAAGAGTAAGCAGCATTTACACAGTGCTTTTTTATACCAAAGCATTTTATTGCGAATGTGGTACTATTGGAAAGTAGGCCCTTGTGGTAATGTAAGCAAAGCAGAATAAGAAGATGCTATGAACAGTAATAAGATGCATGGCCTGGTATTGTTTGAGGGATAAGTGTGGTCAGGAAAACTCTTCTATCCTTCTTCAACTAGCAACACGACATTGCCTGTACCCTCAGATGGAAACAGAGTCCCAGTTTAACAGCTGATTGGAAAGGTGACTGACAGTACAGTATACAGCTCCATTGGTACTCCCCTAATCCTGAGCCTGGTTTGAGAGCTAGATGCCTGGAGTGGTGTTTAAACACTCAAACTTTGGCAGGGGAAGGTTACTGCCAGTTGAGCCATGGCTGACATCTAAAGTCCTTAAGACAGTTTGTTTGAGACACATGGAATTACAGTGTGGACTTTCATTCTGATAGATAGCAGATGTTTTTCACTATTCAAATAGCTCTACTATTCACTATGATCATGGCTGATCACCTAACTCAGCCCCTGATCCTGCTTTCTCCCCAATACCCTTTGATCCCTTCAGTCCTAAGAACCATATTTAACTCCTTCTAAAAAAAAATTCAATGTTTCAGCCTCAACCACTCTTTGTGGCAGAGAATTCCACAGGCTCTCCACTCTCCGGGGAAGACATTTCTCCTTATCTCTCTCACTGTATCCTTAAACTATGGGCCCTGGTTCAAAATATAGATACAGTGAGTCCTCATTTAATGTTGAATGTTAAATCTGTTAAATTACTGGTTGAAACTTTATTGCTGGAACAGCACAGCAGGTCAGGCAGCATCCAGGGAACAGGAGATTCGACGTTTCGGGCACAGGCCCTTCTTCAGGAATCTGAAGAAATTACTGGGCCCAATAAGCTCATGTTGCATCTGAGGACCACCCAAGTGACTTGTAGTCTCTCCCGCTATTTGTTTTTACCTTATTCTCCTGATATGAAACTGCAGCTACAGACATGTTCTCCATGGCCATCAGAAATCCCCCTAAACACCCCCTCCAGTACCCAAGGGAAACTCTCAGATTCAGCAAAGGTTGGGGAAGTACGTTTCCAGATTTCCCAGATCAATTTGCTGCTCATTTGGAAATAAAACTCCTCTATCCCTCTGAAAACATACATACCGAGGTATACTCACAAGAAGGTCAGTGACAAACATGGTGACAAACACCTTTAACCTCCATCTTAAAAGGGAACACACAAAACTAGTTAAAAAAGATCAGTTAGAAAATAGAGAGCACGTTTACCGATTATGCACACTGCACCTAAAAACTCAAGCACTTCTGTAAAATCGCACAAAGCAGAGCCTTTTCAATAGCTCTCGAAACATTTTAATTACATAGTATTCTCCAGCACCTTGCAGGAATTCTTAAACAGTATTTTTATAAAAGCTGTATAGGGACAGAGAGAGATGAGAGACAATTAGAATGAAAGGCAAGTGTAATCTCGTGCGAGGGTCCGACAGTACAAACACAGTCTTTCACTGTGGCTGGAGACCAACTGAAAAGCCTTCCACCATCAGTATTCATGACTGGAACAGCTGAGAGAGAAAACCTGATTGTCCAACACTAGAATCTCAGCAATACATTAAACATATTTTGATGGGCTCCACTTCTACATTCTGGAGAAAGGGTATCATGAAGTGATTAGGATAAACAGAGGGGATTGAAACCTTTTCATCATTAAAGCACGTTATGGCAGAACAGCGATCCACAGAATTAGACAGCCGTGCACCATTCTAGGTGGCCATTTGGCCCTATGCAGCTGTACTAGCTCTTTGTTAGAGTTAGAGAAGTTTTTTTCACTTTGTTTCTTTGGTCGCACAACAGTTTTTTTTTATTCTATGCTGAGTAGGACACCAGCAGTGGGGATGGTAGTACCCTTTTGTAGCTGTACTGCTGTTTGGTTTAAGGGAAGACTTTGGCATACTGTACATTTGATAGCAACGCGCAGAGACCACAGCACGGTTGGTAAAGCAGCTGAGAAAATTGTCATTGTTGCACCTGCTGTCACAGAGAGCTTTGGACACAGTGAGAGAAGCTTTATTCTTCTGTCTTTGGCCATACTCAACTATAGCCAAGGCAACTAACCCTGACTAGGCAAAAGTGAGGACTGCAGATGCTGGAGATCAGAGTTTAGATCAGAGTGGTGCTGGAAAAGCACAGCAGGTCAGGCAGCATCCGAGGAGCAGGAAAATCGACATTTCAGGCAAAAGCCCTTCAGGGCTTCAGCAACTAACCCTGACACAGAGGGAAGTAGTTGTAACCGGAGAAAACAGAAGGCATTCTGTTAGCTAATCTCACCATGGAATGAAACAATATAAGCAGTCTGAGCGGTTCAGGGAGGAATAATAAGCCAGGGTTTGCACTAGTACTTGCTTGGGCACCATGAAGGGTGGAGACTGAAGCAAGCCCTATCTTGATAACACAATGTGTCAGGGGGCTCAAACTGAACGATAAAAGTGACCGAAAACAGCTTGTGGAATTGTGCAACAGCTGGGTTCAGGAGTGGAGAAAATAATACAGGAAAATTCACATAAAAATTGAAAAAGAAACAATTCAAAAAAAAAATTCTAACTTAAGTGTGTCTGGTCTAGAATCTGTTAATAGCAGCTAAATTCCACAGGAGATGCCATTCTTTCCTGGAACCACAAGTTTAACTCTGCTTATGTTGCTTGTGTGCCTAAGCCATGATTATGACTCATTCTGGATTCTTTTTAAAAACAATTATTGAGCACATAGTAGACATGTTGGCTCCCCAGCTGCCCTGCCTCATACTGATAAGCACAAACTAACCCAATTTGGATCAAGGGAGCTTCTTGCCTTGGTCATGTTGAAAAGTTGACTTACCCGGAGGAAACTACCTGAAATTGTAATTTTAGCAGAAAGACCAGACACGGATTAAAAATCTTCAATTATTTATACAATTTGGATGGCATTTTGTAATCAGAATTCTTATTAAGCTGTAGCGGATAAAATGTCACACACTCGGCAAACTCTTTGAATGCCAATTAACAACCAAGCGAAGATTTCTTACAGCTCATCAATAATAGGGAAGAGAGTTAGCATCGTGCCAAATGCCACCCAGTATATTAATAATCTAATTTTTTCTCCATCCATTTCAAAATATCCCAGAATACCAGTGATTTGTTTAAGTTGGTGTCCTCTGGAAAGAGATTAATAATACATCGAGTCATGTTGCATTGGTATGACATCATCAGGAGCTTATCAGAGTATTCAAGTAAAGCGCAAGGGGCACAGCATGATCCCATGAGAAGGATTACTGCCTTGAAATGTGCTTGTGTGTTTTTCCATTTCACAGAACATACACAGGAGGTCTAGTTGTGTTCAAATTTAACAAGTTCTATTCAAGCGGCAAGAATCAGGACCCTAGTATGGACAAGAATGAAGGGAGTGAGAGTTTGCAGGAGTATGAGAACTGAATTATAAGTGAGATTTAGAATATCAAGCCCTTTCCTGTTGGACAGTGATTAAAACTAGTGGCTTAAACAATGCAAGCTCCAAGACCAGTCACTGGGTAAGCTGGTCATCTTCATTAGCCTCACCCAGCTCTCTATGTGCTCCTGAAGTCTTATCCTCCTGAGTGGTTACAACATTTCAGAGTTTCAGAACCACTGCAAACTCAGAAATTATGGACTGTTTACCTGGTCTACATCATAGTAGTCATGATTTGGAGATACCGGTGTTGGACTGGGCTGTACAAAATTAAAAATCACACAACACCAGGTTATAGTCCAGCAGGTTTAATTGGAAGCACTAGCTTTCGAAGTGCTACACAACCACCTGATGAAGGAGCGTCGCTCCGAAAGCTAGTGCCTCCGATTAAACCTGTTGGACTATAACCTGGTGTTGTGTGATTTTTAACTACGTCATTGAAATATGTCTAAAATGTAACATGCTGATGGACACTGAATTAACCACATCTCAGATTGCTATAATCCTCAGTTTATTAATTTAGTACTTTTCGATCCCAGAATCGTTCTGAAGACTGCCCACTAACAACCCAGGCTGTTTTGTAGATTTCTATTTGTAACCCTAACTCTCATAATCTCTGCAAAATGACACATTCATCTGGAAAGGAGCCAGTATCTTGTTCAAACCAAGGTACTGGGAGACTGGAGAGAAGGAGACTCCTGTAATGCTGTCTGTTGCATTGTGTATCTGAGAACGCTTGTATTTGGAAAAGGAAAATGAGATTGGAATGACGCAAAGAATGTTAAACTATAATACTCGAAAACAACCAAACATCAATACTGACTCGAATCATGAACAATTTAAATTTTAGTAAAGTGCTATAGCATTACAGCTTGTAAACCATAACAACATCCTGGCTTACTGTGGGGATAGTCTGTTCTGGGTAATGATAGTTTGTGGAACATTAACTTATTATGTAGTCAGACCCTGAACCTAAACTGACACACGGGCCCCTCAATCCTATGAATTTCCTACACTTGAGAGGCAACGCAAATCATAGACTAGTCATTAGCAAGATTTATACTAACCTACTATGGAGTCTGCCCGCTTCAGTCTAGTGCAGGTCAAAGTAATCGCCCACTGCAGAGCAACATTCATGACAGCTTCCAGTAGAAACAAACTAGTAAACTCTTCTCTGTAACATCCCACTTTACAGGGGGACACAAGGGTACGCTGACCTTGGATTCCTACTCCACCATCAAGGCCAGAGCCTAAATCCTACTGGTGGTGTAGAATTGGATTCCAATCTGATTTTCTGGTTATTAAAGTAACTTGAGGTGGGAGGTGAAACAAAAAGAATATTAAATCAGCAACTGCAATGTTTGAGGTTTCTCTGTTGGCCATTTAAGGGCTTTTTTAAACTCCGTTGTGCGATGTGCGTGTCACTGGCTGGGTCAGCATTTATTGTCCGTCCCTAGTTGCCCCTTGAGATGATGGGTGCGAGCTGCTTTCTTGAACCATGTCCTGTCAGTTGACTCACAACAGATAGAGAGTTCCAAGATTCATACAATTTACCATAACAAGGAGTTAGTTAACTGACTATTAACTGACTATGTGCATTAAGTCAACTCTGCGTTTAGATCAAAGACTTTACTAGCTTTGATTTAAATCTTTAAAACAAAATTTAAGACCAGTATCAACTGTTGCAGTCTAGATCAACACAGCAAACCAGTCACAAAAAATATCCATCGAACTTGAGTAACAAACAGCACCAAGTTCAATCGTCTGTCACAGCAACATCGCAGGATTTGGGTCACGGAATGCAGGACGAGCTCTATACTGCTGATGGAATATTGCGCTAATACACTACCACTCACGCTTAAAAACAATTCCAATAATGAAACACTATCAGCAATCAGAGCGTGTGATTGGTGACCACTTCAGCGAGCAGCTTCGTCAACTCATTGAACCCTGGATCTGTTCATGTCTTCCAACATGACAAACAGAAAGCAGCAAATGAGCCACAAAGGACTTGCATTAATCAGTCATTTGCTCGATTGTCAGTGCAGAATTGGAACCTTACACAATTACACCATGCTTACATGCTTTCGCATTCCCACTTAAAATATTGTTACCATGGCAACTTCTCTTTAAATCAAGCTTACTAGCTTCAGTAACCATTAAAGGGAATATTCTGCTACAGTTTCAACAGATCGACTTCAGGAAATTATAACCTGCGAACATCACTGCATTGTGTTCAACCTTCAGCCATCCCTTTCTTACCTCTAGATTCTACCATTCTGACAGACCCCTGGCTAGTCTCCCCCATTCTACCCTCTGTACACTTGAGGCCATCCAAACATCTGACAAGGCTTACCCCAAGATTGTGTTCAATTATGACGCTGCGCTCACAGACCGACACCAACTCCTGGTCACATTTTGTCTTGATTTTAAAATTCTCAATCTTGTTTCCAAATACCTCTGCATCCATACACCTCCCTACCTCTCTAATCTCTTCCAATTCCACTTCCTTCTGAAATATTTACTTCTATTCAATTCTGGCTTCCTATAGCAACTCTAATTTGAATCACTGTTAACATTAGTGACTAGGCCTGTGGATATCCTGAGTTCCCCTCCCAGCACTTTGCCAACTCTCGACCTTGCTTTCCCCTCATTTGGGGGGTCATTAAAACCTCTCTCTTTGATTAAGCTTTTGGTTACATGACCTACTTTTTCCTTATGTGGCTGAGTGCCATACCTCTAAATATATTACAAATGCAATATGCATTTATAAAAATACATTACTTAATTTTATGCTGAATTCATAATTAAAATATTTAAGTTGTTGTTGGGCAGTATCCAGGAATCACTGAATCCCTAAAGTGTGGAAAGAGGCCATTTGACCCATCAAGTCTGCACCTACCCCTCTGAAGAGCATCCTACTCAGACCCACCACACCTTTCCTATGCCTGTAATCCTGCCCCCTGGCTAATCCACCTAGCCTGCACATCCCTGGATACTGTGGGCAGTTTAGCATGGACAATCCAACTAATATGCACATCTTGGGACCTTGGGAGGAAGCCCACACAGACACGAGGAGAATGTGCAAACTCCACACAGACAGTTGCCCGAGGCAGGAATGCAACCCAGGTAGCTGGCACAATGAGGCAGCAGTTCTAACCACTGAGACACTGTGCTGCCCTAAGAAATGGTGTGGCTCGTCTTCAAAGAGATTGACAGGTAAAACTAGAGTAGCCTTCGTAGTGGGCATTCCCAAAACAGAGAGAAAGCTCTATTTCTATGTGTGGCTATTTTAATTCAACACTGGGAGTCTGCTCCACCATTTCATGAAATCATGGCTAACGATTGACCTCAATGCCACTTCCTCATACTACCTCGACATCCTTTGACATCATTAGTTTCATAAACTGATCAACTTCTCTCTTGAATATGCTCAATGAATGAGCTGCAACAGCATTCGGGTTCAGAATTACGAAGAAGTTCCTTCTCATCTTAGTCTTAAATGATCTACACCTTATCCCAAGGCAGTCAGCACCGCTGTCTCACAGCACCAGGAACCTGGGTTTGATTCCAGCCTCGGGTGACTGTTGCACATTCTCCCCATTTATGCGTGGGTTTTCTCTCACAGTCCAAAGATATGCAGGTTAGTATTGGCAATGGGAAATGCAGGGTTACAGGAAGAGGGCAGTGGCATGGGATGCTCTTCAGAGGGTCAATGTGGACTCAATGGGCCAAATGACTGTTTCCACACTGTCGCGATTCTATAATTATTCATGGTGAATGTGCAGAGCCAAGAGGGATTGGTACAAAGGTTCTGAACCTGAAATACAATTTCCCAATAATAGTGAAAGGGGCTGAGAGGAAGGACAGGAAGGGAGACAAGAAAAGAATTGTTTAAAAAGAAGATTCACGGATTTTTTACAGCACAAAAGACCATTCAATCAATTGTACCTGCCCAAGCTCTTTGAACGAGCTGTTAAATTAACTCTGCTTCCCTGTTCTTTCCACATAACCCTGAAAATGTTTAATGTTGAAGCATTTATCCAATTTCCCCACTGAAAATTACTGCTTTCATCAACTTCACAAGTCCAGATCAAAAAACAGGCGATTAAAACAATCTAATCACTTACTGGTAAGAGAACAATTAGCATCATTTTACCAATGAAAATCCAGCATGAACTTTTGAGTTTTATGCAACATCTGCCATGTATTAACATTAAATTTCCTTTCCCAAAGATCTAGTACATAAACACACTGGTGTAATACAGAACATCTGGCAAACTACAGGCATTCCTCCTAGCCCAAGTTAGTTATTACCCTAGCCTACTCTCTGTTTTCCCCAATAGTGCCCCATTACTCTCTTCCCCAGTTCCCTACTTCTCTATCTTTATCCTCTGAAAGTGAAATAATTTCAGAATGTAAATGGAGAAAGTACCAGTTGTACACATGCATTTAACTCACAAACATCTTACATCTGTTAACTATTAAAACAAGTGAAAATGGAGAGCCATAGAATTTGAGGGTCACCCTGGATGAGCCTAACATTTAAAAACATTACAGGATTTGACCTACAGTGCATTATCTGGTAGCTAATCAATAAAACCCATTGATTTATTTTTGCACATTCAGGAGCCCGAGGGATGATCTGTGCATCCAGGGTCAATGGCTCAACTGCAATCTGCTTTAGTTTGTTCAAAATATCTGGATTTTCAAATTGTGAAACATTGCTGAAGTGATGGAATATTTCAGATTCCACTGCTCACTATCCTCATTGTAATAAACAGCTGTGAGCTGTAACAACTCTTTCAAACTCTGTCAGTTTTACTAATGAAGTTACTTTCACTTAGAATGCCGTTACTAGCCAAGAGTGCTTGTACATGATTGTTGGGTTAATCAATTCCACCTCATCCAGCACCCTCACTAAACCATAAACCCATCTGACTCCCCGTAATATTTAAGACAAGCTGCAGGAAAACAGACCAACTTTCAAGTCTTCCTATTTTAAGCTATCTTGCAACTTCTGTTCATTAATTTGAAATATGGCTTGTGAGGAAAAAAGAAGAGAGGCAAATATAAAAATGTGTGAACGACTGAGACAGAGAGAGATAAAATCATCTGATAGCAGAGGTATTTAATGCTTTGGAGTTACTCGTGCACAGGCAAAGATGACCCTTGCACTCAAATATCTGAATAAGAGCATCTTCGATGATCAAAGATATTCAATTAAACACAATCAGAATCTTTATTTAAAAAGGGGGCAGATGAACATTGCAGATTTGAGAAAACTCAAAGCCAATTCAGTGGGTGGCACGGTGGCACAGTGGTTAGCACTGCTGCCTCACAGCGCCAGAGACCCGGGTTCAATTCCCACCTCAGGCAACTGTCTGTATAGAGTTTGCACATTCTCCTAGTGTCTGCGTGAGTTTCCTCCGGGTGCTCCGGTTTCCTCCCACAGTCCAAAAATGTGCAGGTTAGGCGAATTGGCCATGCTAAATTGCCCGTAGTGTTAGGTGAAGGGGTAAATATAGAGAAATGGGTCTGGGTGTGTTGCTCTTCAGAGGGTCAGTGTGGACTTGTTGGGCCGAAGGGCCTGTTTCTACACTAAGTAATCTAAAAAATGCATTTCTCTGCATTCAGAAAGGAATGTGTGGAGTGGGTGAGGAGAGAAACAAGTCAGTATCTAAATAGTCCGCAGTTATATAGCACCTTTAACATGGTAAAACATACCAAGATTCTTAACTGCAGCTTAACAAGAGACAAAACTGAGCTATGTATAACATTAGGAACGGGAATCGAAAGTTTAGTCAAAGTATCAGTTTCAAGTAGTGTCTTATGGGAGAAGACAGCAGTGGAGATTGTTCAAGATGGAATTACAGAGCTTAGGGTTCAAATTGCTTAAAGGTGAGGGCAGGTGGAAGCTGGTGAATTATGCACAGAGACCGTAATAGTGAGGAGATTTTAAGAATTTTGCAATGTTTTAATAAAGTGATTGGAGAAACACTGGTTGAGGAATTAGTGATAAGGGATCACTGATTTGAAATGGTCACAGTATGAGGACTGAAGCAGCAAAAACTGTTTTACAACAGAGGGTGCTGGAACATGGAATACCCTGCTGCATCAAATGATCAAAGCAGAGACCATGGAATATTTAATGCAAAAAAGTAAATAAATATTTAAAGCTCAAGATGACGATACAGGACTGAGAGTGTGCAGGGGAATGTGTGATCGATCTTGAATGGATGGACAGCTACGGGGAAGGAACAGTTGGCACAGAAACCTAAGGTCGAATAACATCCAGCTCTGTAAGCCCTAATGATTTTATGAAAGATGATGAAAAAGAGAAAGTGTGTAAAAGCAGTTGAGAAAATAAAACATGGAAGAAAATGGCAGAAACAAAAGACTAGTCTATTGAGGAAATCTGAAATAAAAACACAGTCAGTCAGAGTCATACAGCACAGAAACAGAGGTTATGGTCCAACTCACCCACACCAACCAGACATCCCAATCTGACCTAGTCCCATTTGCCAGCATTTGGCCCATACCCCTCTAAACCCTTCCCATCCATATACCCAGCCCATACCCTCTAAACCCATCCCATCCATATACCCAGCCCATACCCCTCTAAACCCTTCCCATCCATATACCCAGCCCATACCCCTCTAAACCCTGTCCCATCCATATACCCAGCCCATACCCTCTAAACCCTTCCCATCTATATACCCATCCAGATCCTTTTTTCAGCCTGACAAACCACAGTAAAAAGTCAGTAAGCCTGGTTAGATGACACCTCAGTTGCTCATCATGTCTTCTTGATAATTCATATCAATAGGAAGAAATCTTACACGTTTTCTTTGGCTAAGTCATTTAAAGTTCATTGTCCACCCAGACTAAGATTGCCAGTCTGGAGCTGCCCTGACATTTGTCCCCCATGGCAGACATCCTGCTGGGTGGGTGTAGTGACTGTAACAAGGGCAGCCAGGTGCATCTCATAGAATAGGGGTGAGATTAACAGCCCCAATCACGAAAATGATGACGGCTGCAGATGCTGGAGGTCAAAGTCGAGAAGTGTGTTGCTGGAAAAGCGCAGCAGGTCAGGCAGCATCTGAGGAGCAGAAGACTCAACATTTCGGGCATAAGCCCTTCTGGGTTCCCAACATTCCTTATGAAGGGCTTACGTCCGAAATGTCGATTCTCCTGCTCCTCGGGTGCTGCCTGACCTGCTGTGCTTTTCCAGCACCACTCTCCGACTCCAATCAGGAAGCCCTGGCTGCAGCGATAATGTCCCTGCTCCTGGACCAAGAGACCGAGGTTCAAGTCCCACCTGCTCCAGAGGTGTGTAATAACATCTTTGAACGGGTTGGTTAGAAAAATTGGTTAATAAAAAAAGGTTTAAGAGGAATTTCAACATTTTTTAAAAATCAGGAGTGTCGGAGCTTCTGTTCACTCTGAGAGGTGGCTGAGGGAGCTGGGTCAGTGTCAGGGATGCTCCACGTGTAAACAAAGAGACTTGGTGATGGATACCGGCCTCTGTGGAGTTATTTCAGTGGGTAAGGACCAGGAACTCCAGCGGGACGAGATCATGCAGAGGAGGTTTACTCTTCCTCAGAACCAGCTGTGTAGGCCATGATGACCAGCCTGGTCCGAGGAGGTCCCCAGGTCCCAGACATCTGGAGGAGTGCCCAGCAGCATAGGACAAAGGTCAATATTCTTTTCCACTCAACCAACATCTCTCTGATACCTTGCACTTACACTTACTCTCTCTCTCTCTCTCTCTGCTGGTGTACTCACCTCTCACTAAGTCTCTTTCCCCCACAGCATCCATGCCGTACTCACTCGCTGGGGACACCTCACCACCTTCATCTACAGGGTGCCACCCACTTTCAACTCCCGTTATCCCTGCCTCTCTCTCTCATTCCTAAAGGAAAACAGCCCACAAAACAGAACCAAATACTTATCAAGTTCGGACTCAAATGGGAACCAGGAATTGACTCTTGTAGCTTATCTTTTGGATGACAACCCATCCTTCCAACCCCCCCACCCCCAAACACAAAAAATGCACAAGAGGTCAGATTGAGTAGCAAAGCTAATCACATTCGCCAATGTCCGAGGTGCAGTAGCATCATGAACTGTCCAAAGAAACGGAAGACATAATTTATTCAGGTTTTTGAACCTCTGAGAAGATTCATTTTAAGGACGGACCCATTAAATGGAAGGAACTGACATTGCCTGCAGTTCGAGATTGTGTGTTGAATAACTTCAGTTGTTTGGTTTGTGGGCGACGCGAGAGGAAAAAAAAAACTTGTCAAAACACATTCTGATGCCATTTCCTAATTCCCGAGTTTCCAAGTCACGTCTCTCTCCCTTTGCCAACTGGTTGTACCTTGAGGACAAGCTGTGAGGGAGCCAAAAATGGACTAAAGATTACCCCTGTATAAATTAGAAGTTTAAAAAAAAAACAAGATTTTATACGATTCATTCTAAACTACAGCATTTGAAACATGAGCGGTCTTAAAAATGCCAATACTGCAGTCCCTACATCCCCTTATAGCAATTGCTAAAAATGTCTAGAGCACTGCAGCCAAGGACACAGACATCAAAAGAAATATTGCATCTGAAAGCAGACCATCCTGTCACATCTGCACAAACTTCTCAGTCTGACTGCAGGGTTTTTACTTGAAGGCAGACATCATTAATTTGCACTCCCAACTGAGACAGACGCCTTCCAGCACACCATGCAATAACTTAGACCAATACTAACAAGACCCAGCAAGGCACCCATTTCCCAACACAGTATCATGTCATGCAACAACCATCTACCGCCCATCAGTTCACAAACTTTCACAGAATCTTCTGTGCAGGTTTAATACCAATAGACTAGAGAGAAGGATTACAGCATTTTCTGTTTGAGCAGCTAACCCATACATTTGACAGAGGGATACCGTGGTGTTTAAATTGTGCTGTATAAATTAGTGTTCCCTTTTCAAGTCTGTCCCTTATGGGCTAGTCCTGATAAGTGTGACACAAAGCATTGAGCTCAGGCCTCCTTGTAGCAAGGATTAACTAGTAACCCATGTACAAATGGTTAAAATGAAGAGAGGGATGGAAGTGAAATAGTAATTGCATCCAGTTGTGCACAGGAATAACAGAGCCCCAAGCATTCACAGGGAGTAACCTTTATCTTGTTGAATAATTGTTCTGCAATAATTATATACAGATGCGGCAACTACCACTCAAATTCATTACTTGCTGATATTATAAGCATCCTCTTATATTGTATAATATAAACTTAAAATATAATTTTTGTCGAGGTTTGAAGAGCTGATAATGACTGAAATGAAGTTGAAACAAGTAGCTGTTGCAATAGTTGGTGATGTGCATAATTAAAAACTTGGGTGGATCCACTAAACATTTGAAACAAAAATCATTTAATATCCCCTGCAGCCCCACTATCTTGGTGTCATGTTTAACATTTCATAGCCCCTCAGTAATGAACAATGTCAGTTCCTGAAGACCTCAGGACCACATTCTGAAATTATGACAGGCCACCTCACACCATCCCTTTGATACAATTCTGATCCATCAAACCTGACTGATCCATTTCCTCCGTAGACAGATGGTACAGAATAGATCTCTTGCTCTTGCCCTCTCTCAGCCTTGCCCTTTTCACAAACAATGAAGTGCCCACTTCCTTAGTAACCCTGACAGACTGGCTAGTGTCTGGATATTCTTCTTCTCAATTCGGAATTTACACCTTTTCCGTTGACCACTGCGCGCAATTGTGTGCTTTACTCTTACTTCGAATTCTTGATCTAATCAAAGATGGAGAGGAATGGTCACGTTATCTCATTCGTCATTCAGCGTGGTAACTAACTCAGAATGAAGAATATGCCCCTGACTCCCCATCCCTACTGCACTGTTCTGCAAGAGTTGAGATGTTTCTTATCTGTACAAGGCAGAGATCTCAAAGTTTCACATCATCTGATTCTAACAGTCGCTCCTCTTGCATCTACTCATAAATGATGAGAGGATGACATTTGAGTCTGGCAGCTGGATTTGTAAAACTAAATGAAGGTGAGAATAGCTCCATGACAGATGAGAGATGAGAACAGTAAAGTGCTTAGATTCAGCAAGAAAGTATTTAGAACACCGCGCCGCACACCAATCATGCGATTATGAGTTGCTGCAAAGATAGCAGGTTCAAGATTAGCAAGCTTTGGTTAATAAAGATTTTTCCACAGGCCCCATCCTACCTGTAATGTTGACCTCAACCAGACCCGACCGGGTACCAATTGCGTTTGTAGCTTCACAGACATATGTCCCAGCGAGGTCATAGGTCACAGTCCTTTTGAAGAATAGAGTCGCATTCTGTGGCTCCACATTTACAGGCAACGAGCCATTTAACCTGTAACAACAAACACACCGCAATCTCAACAAAGACCAATGCCATCAGAACATTTGAAAGGGTTTTTTCATCTGAGACATCAGAAACTAAATTCAGTGCGGATGGAACAGGTTAATCTCTCCTCCCTCTGAAAGTGACACAAAGGAATGGATTGATTTGAGTGATCCTCCATATGTGACATGTGGGTGTGAGCCTGGAGAAAGGTAGCACATTCCTCATTTCAGGCTTGAACTTAGCTCATTCTGCTACAACACAAGTTTTGTTAACACAAATTCGCTGTAACACATTTGACAAATTGGGGACACGGTTTCTAATGCATGTGTTGACTGTTACGTGATTACATCGCTAACACTTTAAGTGCTGTTTCTAAAGCATGACTTTTCTATAAGGTGGGGTTGCACAAGAATGCAACAATGGCGTTATCGAAGAACTCGCAACAGTCAAAAAAAAACTACTGCCAGTGTGTGAGTGGGCCAGGATACAATGCATTACATTGGCACCATCACCAGGGACAGAGAGATACTAGTCACTGTCAGATAGCCAGTGAAACAGTAGCACGGTCACACATTCCCATGGAGATTCCCCGGCAGCAGCACTGTTAGACTGCTAGGGAGATACTACACCAAAGAAATACCATCAGACAACCAGAGAGATACAAGGCCAGTCACTTTCCATTTTATAATACACTTTTATTGCTTATGTCACTGAATTGCCTTTTATAGCCTTTATTAAAGATTTTCTTCGAAGAACTACCGTCTCCCAAGACCTATAGTCAATGCATTTACTTAGTGCTGTGACATTGAGCTGAGCTTGAATTTTGCAGTGTGAACACAGACAGTTTAATTCACTGCACCTACAGAAATACTGTAGGACCATAAGACACAGGAGCAGAAATTAGACTATTCAGTCCATTGAGTCTGTTCCACCATTCAATCATGGCTGTTGGAGTTTTCAAACCCATTGCCCCACTTTCTCCCTATAAACTTTGATCCTCTTGTCAACCAAGAACCTACCCATCTCGGTTTTAAATGTGCTCAATGACCTGGCCTCCAAGCTTTCTTGAATTCCATAGATTCCCCACTCTCTGGCTGAAGAAGATTTTCCTTATCTCCGTTCTAAAGGGTCTTCTCTTTACTCTAAGGCTGTGCCCTCAGGTCCAGCCTCTCCTACCAATGGGAACATCTTCCCAATGCCCACTCTGTGCACGCTTTTCAGTATTCTGTAACTTTCAATTAGATCCCCCTCATCCTTCTAATCTCTGAGTATAGTCCCAAAGCCCTCAAATGCTCCTCATAGGTTAAACATTTTATTCCCGGGATCATTCTCGTGAACCTCCTCTGGACCTGCTCGAAGGTCAGTACATCCTTCCAGAGATATGGGGCCCAAAATTTCTCACAATACTCCAAATGTGGTCCTTATGGAATCTCAGAAATACATCCCTGCTTTTACAGATTCCTGCTTTTGCCCGAAACATCGATTTTCCTGTTCCTGGTATGCTGCCTGACCTGTTGCACTTTTCCAGCACCACTCTAAAAAATCTAGACTCTGGATTCCAGCATCTGCAGTCCTCACTTTTGCCTCCCTGCTTTTACATTCTAGTCCTCTCGAGATGAATAACAACATTGTATTTGCCTTCCTAAATACTGACTCAATCTGCAAGTTTACCTGAAAGGAAACCTTGACGAGGACTCCCAAGTCCCTTTGCACCTCAGATTTCTGAATTTTCTCCCCATTTAGAAAATAGTTTTTCCTACCAGAGTGCATGACCTCACACATTGTATTCCATCTGCCAACTCTTTGCCCAGTCTCCTAACGTGCACCTTCCCCACCTCCTCAATTCTACCTGCCCCTCAGCCTATCTTTGTACCATCTGCAAACTCAGCCAGAATGCCCTCAGTTCCTTCATCCAGATCATTAATGTATCAAGTGAAAAGTTGTGTTGCCAACACTGAGCCTTGAGGAACACCCCTTGTCACCGGCTGCTATCCTGAGAAGGGCCCTTTTATCCCCACTCTCTGCTTCCTGCCAGACAGGCAACCTTCTACCTGTTTCTTTTGGCTCTCTGTACCCAATTGATTTTCTAGATTATTTAATAAAAACGTCAAAGACAAATTTCAAATAAAGTTCATACGGATAGTTCTTTTTTTAAGAAAAGCATGTGCAAATTTAAGAAAGGGTAAACATGTTGTTTGCATATTGTCGCATTTGCTTTTTGTCAATATCTTTAGAAAGCATGAAGTACTGAGAGCTCTTTAAAAAGTTAGAACTTTGAAGGCAGTGGAGTTGCCTAATAAAAGCAAAATATTGTAGATGCTGAAAATCTGAAACAAACACAGACAATGCTGGAGAAACTCAGCAGGTCTGTGGAGAGAGAAACAGAGTTAACATTTCGAGCCCAGTGACCCTTCTTCAGAAACTTAATACTTCTTCAATATGTTAACTGTTGCTCTCCACAGATGCTGCCAGACCTGCTGAGCTTCTCCAGTATTTTCAGTGCTTGTTTTTAGCTGTTACCTAATGTTTGATGGGACCTTTGAGACGTGATGCCGAGAGATCTCAATTTCTAACAGCTGTATACAGAGAGGGATAGAGGGCAGATTGCAGATGGAGTTGAAAATTGACCTGAATTAAGTCTCTTCCTGGAGTTTGTTCTCAGTGTTAAATGCCAATCTGGGGACTTGACCCAAGTGGGGAACCGGGGGAGTGGGGAGGGTGGTCTTGCATTAATGGCCAGCGTTATTTCTCTCAATCCGTTTTTGAAAAATAAGGGCTTGCATTTGTCTCCACGTATTCCCTTCAACTCTAAACTTACTTTCAACCCATTGTTTTGTCCACCATAAACACTTGTTACCTCCACCTCCTCAGGAAAACAGACTGCTGGTGCACTGTTTCTCCCAGAAATGGATGTGAAAGATGTGAATGAACACTGCACTTCAGACAGGAACCAGGACTCAATAACAGATACAGTCAGAGAGATGGACAGCATGGAAACAGACCCTTCGGTCCAACTCGTCCATGCCAACCAGATATCCCAAATTAATCAAGTTCTATTTTCCAGCATTTGTCCCATATCCCACCAAACTCTTCCTATTCATATACCCACCCAGATGACTTTTAAATGCTGTTATTGTACCAGCCTCCACCACTTCCTCTGGAAGCTCATTCCTTACACACACCACCCTCTGTGTGAAAAACATGCTCCTCAGGTCCCTTTTTACCTTTTCCCCCCTCACTTTAAACCTATGCCCTCTAGTTTTGGACTCACCTACCCTGGGGAAAAAGACCTTCTCTAAACATCCTATCCATGCCCCTCATTCAAGTTTGTTAAACTCTATAAGGTCACCTCTCAGCCTCTGACGCTCCAGGGAAAAACACCTCTGCCTATTCAGCCTTTCCCTATAGCTCAATGCATCCAGACCCAGCAACATCTTTGGAGGGTTTGAGCTTCAGACAGCAGAAACATTGTCTATGTAAGGCTGCTGCATCCCGAATGATTGGACAATAATGCCTGCCGTTTAACTGAGTTGGTGCTGGTTTCAGACTGAAATTCTCTTCTGTGACCCAGATTAGGAAACATCAAAGGGAAAAATCAGACCAGAATCTAATCCTGCCCCAGCCAGTGTCTGCATGAACAAGGAAAAGAGTAGATTACTTCGGGCCTACTCTGGCGTTCAGCAAGATCGTGGCTGATCTGATTTTATTGTCAGCCCCTGATCATCACGAATCTGCCTCTCTCTTAAGATATTACAAGATTCTGAATCCACTACCTTGAGGAAGGGAATTCCAAAGACTCACAGCCAACCCTCAGACAAAAATGAATGTTTCCACATCTCAGTCGTAAATGAGTGTTCCCTTATTTTTAAACTCTGACCCTAGTTCTGGATTTTCCCACAAGAGGGAACATCCTTTCAAAATCCAAATGGGTCAATTCCCCTCAGGATCTTTTTCTGTTTCAATTTAGTCACTTCAGATGCTCCTAAACTCGAGAGGATAGGAGCTCAGCCTGTTTAGCCTTCTTCATAAGGCAACCAGTCCACTGCACCCTTTTCTTTTAGAGAAACTGGAAGATTGGAAACAAGAATGCTGTGACTAGTTTTCTATGGCCCTCGCCTATGGTGATCACCCCGGCATTTAAACATAAAAAGTTGTTCACTGGGCATCACTGGCTAGGCCACCATTATTGTCCATCCCTAACTATCATTCGGGAAGGTAGTGGTGGTGCAATTTCTTGAACCACTGCAATCCTTGGAGGGTAGGCAACTCAGTGGTCTCAGGAAGAGAGGACCCCGCAATACAGAAGGAATTGAAGTGTGAGTCCAAGTCAGGATGGACTGTGGTTCGGAGGGGAACATGCAAGTGGTGATATTCCCATGTATCAGCTGCCCTTGTGCTGTCAGAGGGTAGGTGTGTCGAAGATGCTGTCAGAGGAGCCTAGGTGAGTAGCTGCAGTACATCTTGTAGATGGTACACCTTGCTGCTACTGTGCATTGATGTTGAGGGGAGGGAATGTTGGAAGTGGCGGATGTGGTGTCAATCAAGCAGCAGCTTTGTCCTGGACAGTGCCAAGCGTTTTGAATGTTGTTCAGTTGGGTCCACCCAGACAAGTAGGAGGGATTCCCTCACATGCTTGACCCTGTTTCTTGTCAATGGCGGGGAGGCTTTAAGGAGTCTGGAAGGGAGTTTCTCCCTGCAGAATTCCTAGCCTTTTACTCACTCCTGTAGCCACTGCATCTATATGGTTGGTCCAGTTCAGTTTCTGGTCAATGGTTACATTCTTTGTTGGAGATGGTTATTGCCTGGCATTTTTGAGGCCTGAATGCAACTTGCCACTTCTCAGTCCAATCCCAGATCTTGCTGGATTTAGATATGGACTTCTTCAGTATCTGAGAATTCACAAATGGTACTGAACACTGTGCAATCACCAGCAAACATCCCCACCCCTGTCTTACAATGGAGTGAAGGTCACTGATGAAGTAGCTGAAGATGGCTGAGCTGAGGATACTACCCTGAAGAATTTCTCCATTGAAGACCTGCAATAGAGATGAATGAAATCCAACTACAACCGTCTTCCTTTATACAAAGTATGGTTCCATGTACAGGAGAGAACTCCCCCCTTCCCAAACTCCCCCCTTCCCAAACTCCCCCCTTCCCAAACTCCCCATTTCCATTGACTCTTTAGGCTAGGGGTCCTTGATACCACATTTAATTAAATGCTAGTTACAGTCAAGAGCAGTCATTCGCAGCTCACCTCTAGAGTTCAATTCTTTTGCCAATGTTTGGACCAAGGCTGTAATGTAGTCATGAGCTAAGTGGCCCTGTCAGAACTCAAACTCAGATTAGATTAGATTCCCTACAATGTGGAAACAGGCCATTTGGCCCAACAAGTCCTCACCGACCCTCCGAACAGTAACCCACCCAGGCCTATTCCCTTACATTTCCCTCTGACTAATGCACCTAACACTACGGGCAATTTAGCACGGCCAATTCACCTGACCTGCATATCAATGGATCATGGAGGGAACCGGAGCACCCGGAGGAAACCCAAGCAGACACGGGGAGAATCCGCAAAGACAGTTCCCTCCGTGACTACCTGGTCAGGTCCACGCCCCCCTACAACCCACCCTCCCATCCTGGCACTTTCCCCTGCCACCGCAGGAACTGTAAAACCTGCGCCCACACCTCCTCCTTCACCTCTATCCAAGGCCCTAAAAGAGCCTTCCACATCCATCAAAGTTTTACTTGCACATCCACTAATATCATTTACTGTATCCGTTGCTCCCGATGTGGTCTCCTCTACATTGGGGAGACTGGGCGCCTCCTAGCAGAGCGCTTTAGGAAACATATCCGGGACACCCGCACCAATCAACCAAACCGCCCCGTGGCCCAACATTTCAACTCCCCACTCCCACTCTGCCGAGGTCCTGGGCCTCCTTCACCGCCGCTCCCTCACCACCAGACGCCTGGAGGAAGAACGCCTCATCTTCCGCCTCGGAACACTTCAACCCCAGGGCATCAATGTGGACTTCAACAGTTTCCTCATTTCCCCTTCCCCCACCTCACCCTAGTTCCAAACTTCCAGCTCAGCACCGTCCCCATGACTTGTCCGGACTTGTCCGACCTACCTATCTCCTTTTCCACCTATCCACTCCACCCTCTCCTCCCTGACCTATCACCTTCATCCCCTCCCCCACTCACCCATTGTACTCTATGCTACTCTCTCCCTACCCCCACCCTCCTCTAGCTTATCTCTCCACGCTTCAGGCTCTCTGCCTTTATTCCTGATGAAGGGCTTTTGCCCGAAAAGTCGATTTTACTGTTCCTCGGATGCTGCCTGAACTGCTGTGCTCTTCCAGCACCACTAATCCAGAATCTGGTTTCCAGCATCTGCAGTCATTGTTTTTACCTCATTGATTTTAACCCTACTGCGAATCCTCTTACAAGGATGCCTGCCTTGAAGAAATTTTCCTCCTCTCTCTACAAGAATCTCAGGGAGTCCCTCTCCCACTGCAACTCTCAGGTCATTTCCTCTGCCCTGAAGCTCTTCAACCATGTCCTGAAACAAACTCGCTATCACAGCCACATTTGATTCTTCTGTGCCTGCCTCTGTAACCAACTCATCCCACACGGACTCCGGACCACCTTTAAACCAGCAGAGTTCGGACCCGAACAGGACAAACAGTACAGACTACAGATTCAAAAACACCAGCAACGGTTCTCCTTCAAGATCCTCCGCTCCACGCTTGCAGCAATGCGCCGGTACCTAACCTCTCTACAGTCAGCCCTGCCTCAGCTGAGGGCCACACTCTCTCAGAATTGCAAAGGACCCACTCTGTACTACATCCTCAGGAGAATTCATACTCTCAACAAACAGTATTTCAACTCCATCTCAAACATCAAAAACTGTAAGTACAACAAACTTTTATCTACCCACCTCCATAACCAGCGCTCCTCAAACATTCCAGAATATTCCCCCGGCCTCTGGAACTGCTTGGACGCCATTAGCCGTGCGGCTGATGCAGCTGCCACCCCCACGCAGATTGATGATGTCACTTCCTCCCCCATCATGGCCACTCCCACAACCACTTCCATCCCTCACAATTCCTCATGCATCACACGTCACTTCCGGCCCTCACATCATCACTGATGTCACACGCTCAGTGACTTCCGCCACCCCTACTGCTGTATCTGCCACCACTTCCGCCCCCACCAGCGCCACTCACCTGCATTCTGCTGACACGCCCCCCACAGACCCCACTGTCACTATCCCCACCCCCCAGAACCCCGAGGGGAACACTACCCCTGCTCATGACTCTACCCCCATTCCCCCCACCATCACACCCACTCCAGGTACTGGCTCCGACCCCACTCCCAGCTCCACACCCACACCAGCTCCCAGCCCTGCCGAGTTTTTATCATCCCTCCAGATCTTCCCCTCACTGAGGACGAACGTTCAGTCCTCAGCAAAGGACTCACCTTCATCCCCCTCCGTCCACGCATCAATGAATTTAATACACGCTGTGATGTCAAACACTTCTTCCGTCGCCTCCACCTCCACCTCCGAGCTTACTTTCACAATCAGGACTCCCGCCCACCTTCCGAGGACCCCTTCGCCCACCTCCAACACACTGCATCCACCTGGACACCCTGCGCTGGCCTATTACCTGCCCTCGACCTCTTCATTTCTAACTGCCGCCGGGACATTAACCACCTCAACCTGTCCACCCCCCTCCCCCACTCCAACCTCTCACCCTCACAATGTGCAGCCCTCCAATCCCTCTGCTCCAATCCCAACCTCACCATCAAGCCAGCAGATAACGGGGGCGCAGTGGTAGTCTGGCGCACTGATCTCTACACCGCTGAAGCCAAACGCCAATTCGAGGAGACCTCCTCCTACCGCCCCCTCGACCATGACCCCACAACCCATCACCAAACCATCATGTCCCAGACCATACAGAACCTCATCACCTCAGGAGATCTCCCACCCACAGCTTCCAACCTCATAGTCCGGGAACTACGCACTGCCCGGTTCTACCTCCTTCCCAAGATCCACAAGCCTGACCACCCTGGCCGACCCATTGTCTTAGCCTGCTCCTGCCCCACTGAACTCATCTCTGCCTACCTCGACACTGTCCTATTCCCCCCTAGTCCAGGAACTCCCCACATACGTTCGATACACCACCCACACCCTCCACCTCCTCCAAGACTTCCGTTTCCACGGCCCTCAATGCCTCATCTTCACCATGGATATCCAATTCCTCTACACCTCCATCTGCCATGACCAGGGCCTCCAAGCCCTCCGTTTTTTCCTCTCCAGACGTCCCCAACAGTACCCTTCCACTGACACTCTCATTATTAAGGTCCTCACCCTTAATAATTTCTCCTTCGAATCCTCCCACTTCCTCCAGACCAAAGGGGTAGCCATGGGCACACGTATGGGCCCCAGCTGTGCCTGTCTCTTTGTTGGCTACGTAGAACAGTTGATCTTCCGTAATTACACCGGCACCACTCCCCACCTCTTCCTCCGCTACATTGATGACTGCATTGGCGCCACCTCGTGCTCCCGCGAGGAGGTTGAGCAATTCATCAACTTCACCAACACATTCCACCCTGACCTTAAATTTACCTGGACCATCTCTGACACCTCCCTCCCCTTCCTGGACCTCTCCATCTCCATTAATGACGACTGACTTGACACTGACATTTTTTACAAACCCACCGGCTCCCACAGCTACCTGGATTACACCTCTTCCCACCCTACCTCTTGCAAAAATGCCATCCCGTATTCCCAATTCCTCTGCCTCCGCCGTATCTGCTCCTAGGAGGACCAGTTCCACCACAGAACACACCAGATGGCCTTCTTCTTTAGAGACCGCAATTTCCCTTCCCATGTGGTTAAAGATGCCCTCCAACGCATCTCGTCCACATCCCGCACCTCCGCCCTCAGACCCCACTCCTCCAACCGTAACAAGGACAGAACGCCCCTGGTGCTCACTTTCCACCCTACCAACCTTCACATAAACCAAATCATCCGCCGACATTTCCGCCACCTCCAAACAGACCCCACCACCAGGCATATATTTCCCTCCCCACCCCTTTCCGCCTTCCGCAAAGACTGTTCCCTCTGGGATTACCTGGTCAGGTCCACGCCCCCCTACAACCCACCCTCCCATCCTGGCACCTTCCCCTGCCACCGCAGGAATTGCAAAACCTGCGCCCACACCTCCTCCCTCACCTCCTAAAGGAGCCTTCCACATCCATCAAAGTTGTACCTGCACATCCACTAATATCATTTACTGTATCCGTTGCTCCCGATGCGGTCTCCTCCACATTGGGGAGACTGGACGCCTCCTAGCAGAGCGCTTTAGGGAACATCTCCGGGTCACCCGCACCAAATCAACCACACCACCCCGTGGCCCAACATTTCAACTCCCCACTCCCACTCTGCTGAGGACATGGAGGTCCTGGGCCTCCTTCACCGCCGGTCCCTCACCACTAGACACCTAGAGGAAGAACGCCTCATCTTCCGCCTCGGAACACTTCAACCCCAGGGCATCAATGTGGACTTCAACAGTTTCCTCATTTCCCCTTCCCTCACCTTACCCTAGTTCCAAATTTCCAGCTCCACACTGTCCCCATGACTTGTCCGGACTTGTCCGACCTGCCTATCTCCTTTTCCACCTATCCACTTCACCCTCTCCTCCCTGACCTATCACCTTCATCCCCTCCCCCACTCACCCATTGTACTCTATGCTATTTTCTCCCCACCCCCACCCTCCTCTAGCTTACCTCTCCACGCTTCAGGCTCTCTGCTTTTATTCCTGATGAAGGGCTTTTGCCCGAAACGTCGATTTTACTGCTCCCCGGATGCTGCCTGAACTGCTGTGCTCTTCCAGCACCACTGATCCAGAATCTGGTTTCCAGCATCTGCAGTGATTGTTTTACCACGGGGAGAATGTGCAAACTCCACACAGACAGATGCCCAAAGCTGGAATCGAACCCAGGTTCCTGGCAGCAGCGCTAACCACCGAGCCACTGTGCTACCAGCTATTCCTTTAAGAACAATTAATTCAGCATAAAATATATTACTGAAAACGGATCTCTCTGCCTTGTTCAGTGGTATGCAGCACCTCTAACCACTCTGTACACACTTAATCTAATATAATAAAGGTTTAGCTTCTCTGCTTCCAGTCTCCACTGAAACCAGCCTCATTTCCATTGAGGGACTGTAGCAGAGGTTCATCAGACCACCCCTGAAGTGACGGGACTGTTCTACGGAGCAGTACTGGGGAAGCTCGGTCAGGAGTTTCTCGCGATTCCTTTCTGGAGGTGATCTTGACCTCAAAATTCTTAAAAGGGCTAGACAAGGCAGAAGCAGAAAAGGTGACTTGGGGGATGGGAGGTGGGAGGGAAAGAGATGGGGTGGGGAGGAAGTGGTGGTTTAGCATCAGGGACTACATCCTCAGAATAAGGGGCCAGTCATTTAAGACTGAGAGGAGGAGGAACTTTAATCAGTGAGAGCGGATCCTTGGAATTCCCTAGCTCAGAGGGTTTAATCTCTAAGCCCATTCAGGTAAGAATTCAATAGGTTTCTAGGCACCAGTGTAGAATGGGATAGCACTGGAAAATAGTATTGAGGTAAGCACTCGGCCACGATGTAGGATGGTGATGCAGACATGAGGGGCTGAATTGTCTACTCCTGTTTCTATGTTCCATACAAAATGTGCAATGGCAGTGTCTCAAAAGACCTGTCTATAAAGATGTAGTGTTGCTGTTCTGATGAGAAGCCTCCCCCCTTTGTTTCTCTGCTGATTGGCAATGGCTGCAGGTATCTCTGGGCTCACAGAACTCAAGCCCTTTGCCAGTGCGGTGTTGTGCTTGGACTGTTATCGTGTGCAACCCTGCACAGACAGGCGAGTGGTAAATCAGCTCGGGGCACTGAAAAGCCGATTAATTGTCTGGGCAAATTCTGTCTCCCATCATCACAACCACAGTTAAGTCCTGTCCAATCACTCACAGTCTGACACCTGGCCTGTTGTGGAAAGAAACAGTTCTTAAAAGGTTTCTGGTGGAGTTAATTAAGGTGGAACAAACCAACGCAAACGCAAGGTCAGGTGAGATTAATGCTCAGATTTACGTCATTCTGCAGCTAAATAATATCCCATTGCCTTTCCCTAAATAGTGCACCATGAGCAACAACTAAAATGCACATAATATTTGTTTGTGCTGGATCATAAGAGTTAGAATAAGCAGAACCTCATTAGTGGGTGGCACGGTGGCACAGTGGTTAGCACTGCTGCCTCACAGCGCCAGAGACCCGGGTTCAATTCCCGCCTCAGGCGACTGTCTGTGTGGAGTTTGCACGTTCTCCCCGTGTCTGCGTGGGTTTCCTCCGGGTGCTCCAGTTTCCTCCCACAGTCCAAAGATGTGCAGGTCAGGTGAATTGGCCATGCTAAATTGCCCGTAGTGTTAGGTAAGGGGTAAATGTAGGGGTATGGGTAGGTTGCGCTTCGGCGGGTCGGTGTGGACTTGTTGGGCCGAAGGGCCTGTTTCCACACTGTAGGGAATCTAATCTAATCTAAAAGGAAGATTTCGGATCAAGGTTAGTGCTTATTATTGTATACTGCTGAACTGATGTGGGCATCACGCAGGCACAAGGGTGAGAACTCACAGTTCAGTAAGGCTCATCAGTCATAATCCTGATCACTGGGGGAGTATAGTGTTAGCTATAACATCACACTGCACAGCACACCATCAGATTATAAACACAATGAGGGAGAACCTTGATTCTGGCCAAGATAAGAGTTTTTGAATCATTTGCCAGTTATTCACAGCACTTAGTACCATTTACAGCACTGGGATTTAAAACTAAGTATCAAGACCTATCTTTTCTGACCTGATACCATCTGTTTTAAAGCCTGAGAAAAGGTTTTACACCCCCACCCCCACCCCAGATTTCTCCAGGTTTAATAGCAATCAAACAGGCACGGTGCCACATAATCGTAAGACTGCATTTAGCCAAAGAAACCAAAGCAACTGGAACCAATCTGTGTGCAGATAATAAACTGACTCATGACTAGCTTTCAAAACAACAAGATCGGCAAAATCAAAGGCAGATATGGTGTTTGGAGTTGCTTTGAAAGTATGTGATCAAACATTCACAATCCAAATTCCAGAGAACATTAGCCCCAGCCAAAGATCTGACGCTCCTGCCTGACATATCCATTAGTCTGTGTAATACCCACACAGATAATTTGCTGCCACAGTTTTCATTATAAACAATGAGAGTGAGTCAGCTTCCTGACTGGAGGATGCAGCTGTGGCAATGAAGACACAGTTTTAATATGACAACAGTCACTTGATCGCAGAGATACAAAGTAATGGGGAACAACTCAATGCTGAGGGAAAAGACAGTGGGCATTTTAAATAAGTGCAATTATCAAACAATGGAGAGAGATGATAGCAAGCTTCTCATTCCTATCCAGACTCAGCCAGCACTGCCAGGCCACAGGAATATCCAATCAGCCTCCACTTGCAGGGCAGCTTTATACTGCAGAGATAGGACATTGTATGCATTATAATTACAGGGATACAGTGCCACACACGATAAATACTGGGGGAGACAGTCACACTGTCTCTGGTCTCCAGTCAATATAAACCCCCTTCATTTCTTCCTTTGTAACTCACCCTCTAATATTCAATTGAGTAAATGTAATCATCAAATTGAAGGTTCTACATTATAATAAAAAAAGCCATGGAAGAAAAACTGGTAATAATGCATCAAACAATTATTCCTTTCACATCCGTGGACTGAGCTGAGATCTGACACATGAATGAGATGGACGTCTCCTCTCTCAGAAATTTCAACATCCCTGAACTAAGAGTTTAGACATTTCAACCAAACACAAACTGCTCATATGCAGCACAAAATAGCAGCTCAATCTGGCTTTCCGACATTCTGATTAACGGTGTGGCAACTGGAATTGGCAAACAAGTGATCTCGACATTTGCAGATCATACAGAATTTAGGAGCACTGTCAACTATGGGAAGGATAGTGTAGAATTTTAAAAGGACATACAGAGGTTCATAGAATGGGCAGACAAGTGGCAGTTGAAACTTGAGAAGTGTAAAGTGAATCAATTTGGTGGAAAGAACGCGCAGAAACAGGGTACAGTTCTAAAAGGATGGGGGAACCGATGGTGAAGTGGTCTTATTGCTGCAATATTAATCTAGAGACTCCGGTAATGTTGAAGGGATCAGAGTTTGAATCCTACCGTAGCAGTAGGTGGAAGGGGAATCCAATAAAATCTGAAATTAAAAAGGCCTTTTATAACACAGTGGTACTGTCACTCTGGGGAAGAACTGCATTCAAGTCCCACACGGAATTATTACACATCTCAACAGGTTAAGACAAAATATCTACAGGCTTTATTGACATGCTCATTGGTATAAAAAGGTGATGAAAGGGTTTGTTGACATATTGATGAGAGGCACTTACTGAACAATTACCTACTCATTGACTCTCAGTTCACGCAGTCAACGTGAAAACACGTTTCAAAGGAATTGAACATCAGAAGTTTGGTCAAAGTAACTGTTCTTGAGGCTGACTGATACTTGCAGGAGTTCCTCAAGGGCTGCAATCCTTTGTCCAACCATTTTCAGGGTGGCACGGAGCCTCAGTGGTTAGCACTGCTGCCTCACAGGTTCGATTCCAGCCTTGGGCGACTGTCTGTGTGGAGTTTGCACATTCTCCCAGTGTCTGTGTGGGTTTCCTCCGGGTGCTCCGGTTTCCTCCCACAGTCCAAAGATGTGCAGGTCAGGTGAATTGGCCATTCTAAATTGCCCATAGTGTTAGGTACGTTAGTCAGAGGGAAATAGGTCTGGGTGGGTTACTCTTCGGAGGGTCGGTGTGGACTTGTTGGGCCAAAAGGCCTGTTTCCACACTGTAGGGAATCTAATCTAATCTCATCAATGATACTGCTTCCATCGTAAAGGCCAGAAGTGGGATACTTTTTTGTTATTGCAGAATGCCTCATTCCTGACTCCTCAGATGTTGAGGCAGTTTGTGTCCATATGTAGCAAGACAGGGATAAAATTCAGGCTTGTGATAATAAGTGATAAGCAATATTCATGCCAGGCAATGAGCATTTCTCCATGACATTCAATGGTATTACCATTACTGAATCACCAAACACTTTGAGGGGTTCCCACTAACCAGAAGTACAACTGGAGCAAGTATATAAATACCGAGGCGACACAAATAGGTCAGTATTTGGGGTTTCTGAGGCAAACAACTCAGCGCTTGTCTCCCCAAAGCCTGTCCACAACCTACAGTGCAAAACTCAGGAATGTGGTCGAAAACTCCATTTTCTTGGATGGGTGCATTTTTGATGCAATTCAGGATTAGCACCTTACCCACCACCTTAAACATCTACTCCCCCCGCCACTGATGCACACTGGTAGCAGTTTACACCGTTTACATGATGGCCCAGGAATTCATCAAAAGCTTTTTCAAAAGCACCTTTCAAACCTTCTGGCTTTACCATTTATAAGGACAACGACAGCAGATACATGGAAACACCACCAGCTTCACGTTCCGGTCCAAGCCACTCACCATCCTGACTTGGAAATATATCACCGTTCCTTCACTGTGGCTGGGTGGAAACTCTGCAGCAGCCTTACTTTGGAACAGTCAGTGTAACCACATGGATTGCAGTGGCTCAATACTACTTTCTCAATCGCAAAGTTAAAAATCACACAACACCAGGTTATAGTCCAACAGATTTATTTGGAAGCACTAGCTTTCGGAGCGCTGCTCCTTCATCAGGTGGTTGTGGAGAATAAGATTGTAAGACACAGAATTTATAGCAAAAATTTACAGTGCGATGTAACTGTAATCATATATTGAAAAAGACTTGGATTGTCTCTCATCTTTTAGAATGACCATGTTGGTTTCAGTTCTTTCATATGTAAATCACAAAAGTTTTTCAAAAAAGTTACATTTGCAAGTGAACTTTAACAATTGGTAAAAACAATGACTGCAGATGCTGGAAACCAGATTCTGGATCAGTGGTGCTTCATCTCCTTCCCCACTGACCTATTGTACTCTATGCTACTCTCTCCCCACCCCCACCCTCCTCTAGCTTATCTCTCCACGCTTCAGGCTCTCTGCCTTTATTCCTGATGAAGGGCTTTTGCCCGAAACGTCGATTTTGCCTGTCCTCGGAAGCTGCCTGAATTGCTGTGCTCTTCCAGCACCACTGATCCAGAATTTAACAATTGGTGTCAAGTCGGCCCAGATAATGTATTGAAGGTGTGAGTTTCCCTGTGAGGCTGCATGTGCCACAATGGTCAGACTGATTCTAATCTAAAAAACAGATTTACAGAGTCTTCCATGGATTCATGCAGTTTTTGAGCAAAGTAAAATGTAATTCTGCAAGTACAAATTCACCCCACAAACTTATGTGTGTATGTGTGCGTGTATGCTTATGCATGTGTGTGTGTGTGTGTAAGTGAGGGTCTGTGTGAATGTGTGTGTGTGTCTGTAGGAGAGTCTGTGTATAGTGCAGTGTGGTCACACACACACACGTTTGTGGGGTGAATTTGTACTTGCAGAATTACATTTTACTTTGCTCAAAAACTGCATGAATCCATGTAAGACTCTGTAAATCTGTTTTTTAGATTAGAATCAGTCTGACCATTGTGGCACATACAGCCTCACAGGGAAACTCACACCTTCAATACATTATCTGGGCCGACATGACACCAATTGTTAAAGTGCACTTGAGAATGTAACTTTTAAAAATAAAGTTTTGTGATTTACATATGAAAGAACTAAAGCCAACATGGTCATTCTAACAGATGAGAGACTTAACAAACAATCCAGGTCCTTTTCAATATATTATTTCAGTTGCATCACACTGGAGACTTTTGCTATAAATTCTGTGTCTTACAATCTTATTCTCCACAACCACCTGATGAAGGAGCAGCGCTCCGAAAGCTAGTGCTCCCAAATAAACCTGTTGGACTATAACCTGGTGTTGTGTGGTTTTTAACGTTGTACAGCCCAGTCCAACACCGGCATCTCCACATCATTCTCAAGAGCAATTATAGACGGGTAATAAATGTTGACCTAGATCACAATGCCCACATTTCATAAAAATAATTCAACAAGCAAGAATGTTTTGATAAATTTGTTGGAACATTGGCTTGGCCATAACTGTGGAGCTGCAGAGGAGGCTACTGAATAAGATAAGGGCCCATGGTGTCAGAGGCGGGGTACTGGCATTGGATAGAAGCTTGGCTGTTTAGCAGAAGGCAGAGAGTGGGGATAAAAGATTCCTTCTCAGGATGGAAGCTGGTGACTAGGAACTGAGGGCAGTCAGGCTAAGTATGCAGATGATACAAAGCTAGGTAGAGGGGCAAGTAGTATTGAAGGGGTAGGGAGGCTGCAGAAGGATTTAGACTTGTTAGGAGAGTGGGCAGAGGATTGGCAGTTGGAGTACAACAAAGGAAAATGTGAGGTCAGGTACTTTGGAAAAATAGAGGCATGGGCAATTTTCTACATGGGGAGAAAATTCAGAAATCTGAAGTGCAAAGGGACTTGGGATGTTCTAGCCCAGGATTCTTTAAAGGGAAACTTGTAAGTAGGGTCAGTATTTAGGAAGGCAAATACAATGTTGGCATTCATTTCAAAGGGACTTAAATATAAAAACAGGGATGTACTTCTGAGGCTTAGAAGGTTCTGGTCAGACCACATTTGGAGTGTTGTGTGCAGTGTTGGGTCCCATACCTCAAAAATAATGTGCTGGCCCTGGAGCAGGTCCAGGGGAGGTCCATAAGAATGATTCCAGGAATAAAAGGCTTAACATAAGAGAAACATTTGAGGACTCTGGGTTTATACTCGATGGAGTTTAGAAAGATGAAGGGGGATCTAATTCAAACATACAGCATACTGAATGGCCTGGACAGAGTGGACCTTGGGGAAATGTTCCCACTGGCAGAAGAGACTAGGACCTGAGGGCAGAGCCTTAGAGTAAAACTTTATAATGGAAATAAGGAGAAACTTCTTCAGCCAGAGTGGTGAATCTATGGAATTCATTGTCACAGAAGGCTGTGGAGGCCAGGTCATTGATTATATTTAAAATTGAGATAGATAGGTTCTTGATTGTCAAGGGGATCAAAGGTTATGGGGAGATTGGGGTTAAGAAACATATCAGCCATGATTGGATGGCAAAGCCGACTCAACTGGGCCAAATGGTCTAATTTTTGCTCTTCTGTCTCATGGGTTTAGCTGAAGCATCATTGGTTCTTTTCACTGCAATTGAGGAAAGATAAGACAACATTAGAAAAGGCTGCAGGAAATATTCAGGAGAATGGGTTCCTGGGATTAGAAACTTCAGCTTTTTAGATAGACTGGAAAGATTGGTATGATTTCCCGAGGAGAACAGGGTCAAGAGAAGATTTGATCTTGAGGAGTAAACAGTGAAGAGAGAGTACCAGGGAAAAATTTCCCGCTGATGAACTGATTTAGGACAAGTCCAACGACCATTTCCATCTAGCATGATGAGGGCAGGAGATACATGGGAACACCATCCCCAGCATTTCCTCTCCAAGCCACTCACCATCTCAACTTGGACTATATCTCCGTTCCTTCGGTGTCACTGGGTCAAAATCCTGCAATTCCCTCCCTAACAGGACTGCAGCAGTTCAAGAAGGCAGCTCACCACCACCTCCCCCCCACCAGCCCCCCCCCAACCCCAACCCCAACCTCTCCAGGGCAACCTGGGAAAGGCAATAATTACTGACACATCCAGCAGTGCCCACATCCTATGAATAAAAGGGAATGAGAGAGAACACATTTAAGAAAATTGGCAAAAGAAGCAAATAGAGATGCAAGGAAAAAACTCTTTCTCCCCCCCACAACCAATGCATAGGATCTGGTTGCACTGCATGGAAATGTGGAGGTAGCACATTAAGCATTCAGGAGAGAATTGGATTGATATCAGAAAGGGAAAAAGGGGCAGGGAAGAGGGAGACAGTTGGGGAATAGATCTGGCATATTGTTGTAATGGAGAGCCAGCCCAGCCACTAAGAACTGTGCTTATAGGAATTCTGCAATTTGTGACGACTGAATGGAGGTTAGGTAGCTCATGGAAGAAACAGTGCATGGTTCATTTAAACCATGTATAACTCAACCTTACAGTGTTACCTTATGATAAAAATAACTAGGCAAATTCTCCCTCCCCAGAATTGAAATTGCTCAATCTTCATGTTGGGACTATACAAAACATTGGTGAGACCACTTTTGGAATACTGTAAACAACTCTGGTTGCCCTGCTGTCGGAAGGATGTTGTTAAACTAGAAACATTTAAAAGGAAGTTACCAGGATTGGAGGGTTTGCGTTAAAAAGGAGGGACTGGGACTTTTTTCCCCCATGGAGTGTCATAGGCTGAGGGGGGACCTTAGAGATTTATAAAATCAAGAGGAGCAGAGATAAGACAAATAGCCAAGGTCTTTTTCCAAGAGTAGGGGAGTCCAAAACTAGAAGAACTAGGTTTAAAGTGAGAGGGGCAAGATTTAAAATGGACCTAAGGGGCAACGTTTTCATAGAGAGGGTGATGAGTGTGTGGAATGAGCTGCCAGAGGAAGTGGTGGAGGCTGGTACAATTACAACATTTAAAAGGCATCTGGATGGGTATATGAATACCCATCCAGATTTGGAGGGATTTGGGCCAAGTGCTGGCAAGTGGAACTAGATTAATTTAGGATACCTGGTCAGCATGAACAAGTTAGACCAATGGGTCAGTTTCCATGCTGTATGATTCTATAAAACAGAGTCTTAGTGAAGAATGGGGTGAATGAAGGAAGGTGCACCAAACACCCTGTTGGCCCTCATTAGTCATTAGGTTCAGTGATAATCCTGTTCCGAACCAGGCTCTTCAGCACAGCTTCCAACGAGGGTTCCTGTCCAAACCCACTAATCCTCCAACCAGACCAAGAGAAACAACACTCCAATTCATTTCAACTAAGCTTAATGTAGCTTGGTACCAAGCCAATCCAACCATATGTTAATTTGTGATGAGTAATTTGGTTCATTTATCTGACTCACATAATCATAACATTTGTAGTTTGCCATTCAGAAACGTGAAAAGAATTATAGCAACAACAAAAAATCTTGACAATACTGTACTGGTGGCTCTAACGGAGTAAACAGGAGAACACTGTAGAATGGCAAAGACAGAGTACAGGAACAGATCAATGGCTAAAATAAGTGGGATGGGGGTGGTGGTGTTGGAGGGGAGTCCACAGATCTTCTATAAGATTATGAACAGTGAAGATTGCATGGAGAAACAGTGCAGACATTAGGGATGAACATGGGACTCCACTGGTCAAATCAGAAAGATATATTAGAGATGTCCTCAAACTGAAGGGTGAGGATGACACAAACAGATAGAAGAGTTTTTCTTAGAAGAGAAGAGATTTGATAGATGAAAATTATGAAGGGTTTAGATAAAGTAAATAAAGAGAACTGGGTTTCCAATGGTGGAAAAGTTGGTAACTAGAGGACAGTGTTTGCAGATATATGAGGAGAAAGTGAGGTCTGCAGATGCTGGAGATCAAAGTTGAAACTTTATTGCTGGAACAGCACAGCAGGTCAGGCAGCATCCAGGGAACAGGAGATTCGACGTTTCGGGCACAGGCCGAAGAAGGCCCTTCCTGAAGAAGGGCCTGTGCCCGAAACGTCGAATCTCCTGTTCCCTGGATGCTGCCTGACCTGCTGTGCTGTTCCAGCAATAAAGTTTCAACCTTGCAGATATATGGCAAAGTAAATCGAAGCAATGCAAGACTTAAGGGGCAACTTTTTCATGCAGAGGGTGGTACGTGCATGGAATGAGATGCCAGAGGAAGTGGTGCAGGCTGGTACAATTGCAACATTTAAAAGGCATCTGGATGGGTTTAGAGGGATATGGGCCAAGTGCTGGAAAATGGGATTAGATTAGGTTAGGCTATCTGGTCGGAACGGATGAGTTGGACTGAAGGGTCAGTTTCCGTGCTGCATAGTTATATGACTCTCTAAGGAGAAATGTTTTTAAGTTACTTGGTAGCACATAACTTGAGTATTGTTGAGAAAGAGACATGTTGTAGAAGCTTTTCACCTACACCCAGCATACAAGAATTTCAAATCTCAATTTATTCAACATGCAAATCAGGGCGCCAATTTGTCAGCATGTGGATTCCGATGGGTTGAGGTATTTTCACAGAGACTGTAACAGGGAACACTGTTGTGCTGAAGCTTTTATTTAAGAAATGCAAACCCATTTAGACTGATTGAGACAAACCATGGGGAATGCACCAGGGATGAGTGTCCTCCAAGCTATCTGAGAAATAGTACTGCCTGGACAAATTCCTTTTCCCTGCAGAGGACTGGGCCCTGTGTATGGGCGTATATAGGTTCTATAAAGTGTAAGCGAACCAACCACATTGCAAACCTGACTGATATCCTTAACATGGGTTTGTCTGTGTAATTTTCAGCACACTGGGAGGAAAATGTTTTTACACAATGACTGGTTAAATAGTAGTAGATACTACCCAATAGGATGGTGGATGCAGATTTAATCGTTTAAAATGGAACGAGTTAAATACTTGAAACTGAATAAGAAGGAGGGCTAGGGAAAGAGTGGAGGAGTGGGATTAACTGGATTGCTCTTTCAAAGAGGTACCATGGACTCAATAGACCATCTTCTTGTGCTGGACTCTCAGGGCCATCTGATGAATAATTAAAACCATTTACTAATGATTTCTGGATCGCCAGTTTCCAATGTAACTGTAAAATGGATTATTGCCTCAACAGCATAAGGCCCAGAACTGTGTTAATGTAGCTTGTTAATGTACGTGAATTCTTTGGGTGTGGAGGAGTTTGCGAGAAAATGCCATTTTATTATTACAGTTCTTATCATTACTGGCGTAACTGGTCCAGCATTGGATGAGCAATTAGAGTGAGACTAATATAACATTCAGGTCCTTGCCAGGAACAACCATTTGAATTCAATTTAGGCTCACTGGGATCTGCACCAAGCTGCCAACTCTTGTTAAATCGCACTGGCAAGTTCCGACTTGACCAAGCCATCACTGAATACAGCGCTGCATACCATATCTGCCACGGAATGTATCCATTAAACCCTCATTCACTTAAAATTCAGCATGAACAGCTAATGAAACATAAATAAAGACAACAAAATTTGCCCCACTTTTAAAATCCCACAACGTTTTGCCAGGTACAATGGTTACTACCTTGGATTCTTTGATTTTTTTAAGTGAAGATGCAATTTTCCTGTTCTCTAAGTTGCAATCTAAATCCATCATTTGTTGGAACAGATGGGACTCCAGGGGGTTAGCTGATTAAAAGGTACTTGACCTACCATCCACCTGCATTGATACATCCAAAGCTGAAACAGTTGTTTGAACATTTTAATAGAACAGTGCCACGGATTCAGCTGTAACATGGGATCACAACAAGCTCATTAAACTGACCATCAGGCCTGGCAGTTTGACCCAGAAACATCGCACAATGTGCTTGTTTCCAGTAAACACAGAAACTGCTGTAAAGGTGACATTGCCCAGTGAAACCCAGGGTTGCTCAAGTGAAACCAGAATGCAGAGTGATGTAAGACTGGTTTTGTGTTGCCTTGCACATCATATTTCAACATAAAACAAACAATCTGGGTGCAGTTCCGAAGACACATCAAACAGTGTGGAGCTTGCACATTTGCCTATCTGCTCTTGTCAAGCATTGTTTACTTACTTGATCAAACATCGTTTTCACTGCATTAACTATTACCATTTAGTTCCCAAGTCTCACCATGCTTCCTATAAATCTTACCTTATACCTATGTACTATCTTGTATAGTGCCCCATGCCTCCTCCCATCTAGTGCCCATACACCCCAATTCCTCAGCCATTCACCATAAATGAGTTCCCCATACATTCTGTGACACTGTGCTTCCTGGTCAGTCTTCAGTCCTGCCTGAGCACTGCTGGCATTTGTATCAATTGTGACCCAAGTATAAAATGCTGGAAGGTCCATCTCATTTGACCTGGATACTTCCCCAATGTTGTGATGACTGACATCCTAACTACTATCATTGCCAGTGAGAAAACATTCACAACAACCATTAAAAAGAAGCTCATCATCTCAGAATAGCCCCAAGGTTAAGGGATCACTATGGAAAATCTAGATGGGGAATGGCCTCCTGAACATCTCGGAATATTCTTGCCCTATCCCTAGTGTTAACGTCTTCCATCCTATTGACTTGAGCTCCAGAATTTATTTCCCAGGTCTCTGTCCTCCCTAGAATCCCCACAGTGCTGAAAGAGGCCATTTGGCCCATCGAGTCTGCACTGACCCGCTGAAGAGTATCCCACCCAGATCCAGCTACCCCAGCGTATTCCCATAACCCTGCATTTAGCCTAACCTGCTCACCCCTGGATATTATGGGCAATTTAGCACGGCCAATCCACCTAACCTGCTCACCCCTGGACACTGTGGGCAATTTAGCATGGCCAATCCACCCAACCTGCTCACCCCTGGATATTATGGGCAATTTAGCATGGCCAATTCACCCAACTTGCTCACCCATGGACACTACGGGCAATTTAGCACGGCCAATCCACCTAACCTCCACATCTTTGGACTTTTGGAGGAAACTGGAGCACCCGGAGGAAACCCACGCAGACAGTCACCAGAGGTTGGAATCGAACCTGATTCCTGGCGCCATGAGGCAGCAGGGGCTAAGCGTTGAGCTTCCTTTTAAAATGCTTCTGAAACCTTTCACTTTCCAAGCTGCACTGACACCTCTTTCTGTGGCTTGGTGTCAAATTTTGTTTTAGAACATTGCTATCAAGCACTTTGGGCAGTATAACTGCCTTATAGGGGATATATAAATGTAAGTTGTGTGGTAATGCAACCATATACAATATGATCTTGGGGACCCAGCTCTATTTCCAGGCCAGAGTCTGATAGTATTTCATGGTGAATTTCATTGGGTTTTGCACTCCCATCCCAAGATCTGAAACATGAAATAGCTCAATAGATGCAGAGGAGAGAAGGATGGCTCTGACGGAGAAGGAAATATCCCGGGAGTGTAAAGGCCTGTCTTTGGGACTACTGTTTTCTCAGAGCTGAGAATATCACAAGTACATGTGATTCCTCAGCACTAAAATCTATTTCCCATGATGAGCTTCATCAACACAAATGATTTTAAAAAGATAATAAAACGCTATTCTAACATTTTCACATTTAATTGCAGCTAAGAATTTATGGCCCCCTCGCTCCAACAGCAGTAGACAAGTCAGGCTGACTGATTGTCCAGATTAAACCCCACTCTGAGGAAGCCGCTGTTTGGGGTGGGGGTTGGGGAGTGGCTGAAAACAACAACAACAGCTTCCATTCATTTGGTGCCTTCAATGTGGCAGAATACTCCAAGGCTGTTGTAAGAGTGTGAATGACATTTGGCACTGAGCCACACATTACGAGATATTGTGATCCAAAGCTTGCTGTACTGTTTTAGAGGTTGGGAGTGGGAGAGGGGGTTGCATGGTGGAAAGGTTTAGGGAGGGCATCTAGACCGCAAGGTCGCCTCCTGGTGAATGCTGCAGCACTGAAAATCAGGTTTGTTCAAGGTGTCCTGAATTAGACAAGGAAGTTAATCCAGCTGGAGATTTTGGACGGGGGTTTGAATAGAGCCAGGAGGGATCTCGCTCTGAATGATCACCCCAGCAAAATATCAAGAAAGCATTTGGGACTAAAATAAAATCTGGGAACTCACAAAAAGCTTCAAAAGGGGAGAAACTGGCTGAAATTGTGGATGGAGACACTGTCAAAGAGCTTAGTAATGATTTACATTTTCCATCCAAGGAATTAACCACATTTTTCTTTTCCAAATGAAAATTTCCACATTTGCTGATTCACGTGGAGCAAGTACTTACATCTTCCACTTGTACGTTGTTGCAGGTGGGTTGCCATCTGCTCTGCATGTCAAACGCACATCTTCTCTGTTCAAATACCAATTCCCATCAAATCCTTCCACTGTAACCTCGGGTTCATCTGCATGGAGAAGTAATGGCACCAACACAGAGATTTCAGACACAGCTTTGTATGTATTCACCCCCAAACCCGAAACAGTTTACTTCATTTAATAGTTTTGCCTTAAACAACCTGTTTATTAAACCTAGGAATTAACCACATTATCGTGTTGAAAAATACAGCTGTATGGGGGTCTGTCTGCAATGTGACTTTGTGCTTCACTTGAGAATGGCCCAGACTGTTCAGAGATGGTGACCTACCATTTCTCAATTGATCAGGTGCCTTTGAATGAAGAATATAAAAGATCAGAATGTTACACTAAGTTGGTGAATGTCTATTGCACGAGATATCTAGAGCTGTTAACAATGAGAGTCCTTTCCTCCACTGAATGGCACCTTGACACAGTACTACCCATTTGCCTCTGGAATTTCCTGCTTTGATTTGCCACCTATCTCAGCATGGAAACCCTCTTCAAAATTCTTATTTTCAGTCATTGCCTATTCCTTAAATTTTCCACTGGGGGTGGCAGGTCTACTGATTATTCAGCAGCCTATAGTGGAGGAGCTTTACAAGGATTTAGCTTATTTTATGAGGGTATTGAGAACACATGTCACAGTGAGGGTTCTGTTCAAGGACACTGAACTACAAGTACACCAGAGATAGAGAGGGGTACACATGCAAGGGAACAGGAACAGAGAGCCAGACATCAGATACGGTAAAATGTTGACATGCTTCTGTTGTGCTCCAGAAAATCAGGAACAAAGAGGCATCTGATACTCACACTGCACGTTTAAAGTCAGCATGCTGGTGGTGCGGTCTGCCTGGTAATTCACGATACATGTCAGCAGTTGCTGGTGAGCTTCTCTGGATGGAACCAGCAGGTACTGGCTGACCACTGTGATGGTGCCATTCTGGTTGTGAAATTCTTTAACAACTGCCTCCCCATTTACTTTCGTCTCCCAAGTGATGATTCCTGGTGGCTTCCCATTGGCAGATGTACACGTTGCCACAACAATCTTTCCTGAAAAACCAGCTCGTGCTGTGATTGTGTTTGGACTGAGCTCTGCATCATTCACTGGCCTGGCTACAAGAAAATTAAAAAACTGTTAATGAAAGGGAACAATGATGTTTATGAGATTGATCCTCCCCCATGCTGCCAGTCCCATTTATATTTAAAATATGTTCATACTGTTACCTCCATTTGTAAGCAATAACAGCATAATAGGAGGCTTGTAACAAAATGTTTTGCACAGTTGGTAACTTCTCAAGTTTCACATTATCAACACTGATAATTCAATACTTCCTCCAAAAAAGGTAAAGGATTAAATATTAGTTGTCAGAACAGTTCATACACAAATAACAAGGTAAATAAAAGACTCCAAAACAAGCTCACAGATCAAAGGGAGGTGATGAGTTAACCTCCCTAATTCAAGGGACCACATTACAATCACTTTCCCTAAAGCCTCAACAACATTTTTGGTCCAGTTATCAAATGTCTAGTTGGTTTATGTCAGATTAAATCCTCTTTCCTTTTAAGGTTCATAAAGATGTGATATAAGTATTTAATGGTGCTGTTGGTAACCAGGAACCCATTTGATATATCTCAATTGACCAGAAACTGGCCTTGACTCACAACATAAACACAGTGACTACAAGAGCAGGTCAGAGGCTGGGAATCCTGTGGTGAGTAACTCACCTTCTGACTCCCCAAAGCCTGTTACCATCTAAAAAGGCACAAGTCAGGAGTGTGGTGGAATACTCCCACTTGCCTGGATGGGGACAGCTCCAACAACACGCAAGAAGCTTGACACCGTCCAGGACAAAGCAGCTGCTTGATCGGCACCACATCCATAAACATCCACTCCCTCCACCACCAACACTTAGTTCAAAGTTTGTGCGAAGATTTGTAGCTCGGGTGCTCGTTGCTGTGGTTCTGTTCGCCGAGCTGGAAGCTTTTGTTGCAAACGTTTCGTCCCCTGGCTAGGCGACATCATCAGTGCTTGGGAGCCTCCTGCGAAGCGCTTCTTTGATGTTTCCTCCGGTGTTTATAGTGGTCTGTCCCTGCCGCTTCCGGTTGTCAGTTTCAGCTGTCCGCTGTAGTGGTTGGTATATTGGGTCCAGGTCAGTAGCAGCGCTGTGTACAGTATAAATGATGGACTGCAGAAATTCTCCTCAGACAGCACCTTCCGAACCCATAACTACAGGCAGTTCTTTTAAAATCCAATGGTTGTGTTCTTGTGCAACCCCGTGTTATAGAAAATCGGGCTTAAAGTGTTGGTGATGTAATCGCGTTACAGCCAACACACATTTTAAAAGTTTGTGCTTTCGAAACAATGTCCCCAGTTCATCAATCGCGTTACAGCGAATTTGCATTAATGGAATATACGCTACAGGAGAATGACCTACACTTCCATCCAGAAGAACAAAGACAACAGATACATGGGAACACCACCACCTTCAAGTTCCTCTCCAAGACACTCCCCATCCTGAGTTCCTCCACAGTCGCTGGGTCAAAATCCTGCAATTCCCTTCCTAAGGGCATTGTGGATCAATGCACTGCATGTGGACTGCAGGACTTTCAAGGTTGCAACTTACCGACACCTTCCCAAGTGACAACTAGGGATGGGCAATAACTGCTGGCACAGTCAGCAATGCCCACGTCCCACAGGTGACTAAAAACATTCCTAAAGGCTGTGGCCAAAGCACAATTGAGATTTCTTCTCCAATTCACTACTGAGGGAGTATAACACCGACGGATGTGCTGTCCACCTTATGAAACTTCAAAGCATTCTGTTGGACTCTAATGATGACATTGCATGTTTCACGCACCTGCCAAGGAATTGCACAATGTCCATGTGCAAGCCGGAGAGAACAGGAGAGTGGGAAAACGTGCAGGAGAAAACGTTAAAGAGGAAGATCAAGAAGAGATAAAAAACAGGGGGGCAGAGAGCAAAAGAAAGGGAACAAACAAACAGAGCGAGGAACAGAGAATTTAAGATAAAGCAAAACAACACACAGTTGAAAATACTGTTAGGAAGAAAAAACCCTACACAGGATTTGGCAGAGGGTTGAGAACTAAAGGACACTGATTTAAAGGTCTGGTAAAAGGCGTTATGAGAAGAGTCATTCTTTTTTAAACAAAAGAGTGGTTAGGATCGAGAATGTATTGAGTACGGTGGAGGCGGATCGTACCAGGGCTTTCAAAATGGATTTGGATAATTAAACAGGAGAAAAAATGTGTGACGCTGCAGGGATGGGGAGGGTGCGTGGGACTAGCTGACAGCTCTGACATAGAGCTGGCACAGGTACAATGGGGTGAATGGTATCATGTTCTTTAACCATGAGAATAATAATTTCATAAAGCAGTTGAGATTGCAGAGAGAAAAATTGTACTCAGGAGGCACTAATAGATATAAATCTTGCCTTTGTAACCACTTCCAGTTCTAAAACACAACTTCAGCTCTTTTGTGATATACTTAAAATAGTAATTCCCAATTGACCTGTCAACAAAGTCCTGTCTTCATTCATATTTCAGATACACCTGATTAGGAAGGAGAGATCAGAAAAGACCATGTGAACTGAACATCTGTGAGTAGAACAGTGGATTATTTCTGACATTTGTTCAATTAATGGATCACATCATCTTAAATGGCCATCAGTTTGGGATTAACAATCCAAATTCCCTCAAATGTTGAGAGAGCTGTGATACTTGTTATCACTATGTTCATAATAGGCAAATGTTAACATTGCAATACTCAGTAACTTACTAAGGAGGATGGACTTTTGTTGTTCCAAGTGATTTCCCCCAACAATATGCTGTGCATGTGTTGCATATGTGTGTGTTAAAGAGAGAAAATGAATGTGTGAGATAGAGTGTGAGAGGGACTGTGTGTGAGAGAGAATGAATGCAGGTAGTATGGGAAGGAGGGACACAGTATGAGCAAGGCAAAAGAACAAGACAGAGAGATGAGGAGAGAGAGATACATATGATGTGGGCAGAGCGGTAGATGTGATCTATATGGACTTCAGTAAAACGTTCAACAAGGTTCCCCATGGGAGACTGGTTAGGAAGGTTAGATCTCATGGAATACAGGGAGAACTAGCCATTTGGATACAGAACTGGCTCAAAGGTAGGAGACAAAGGGTGGTGGTGGTGGAGGGTTGTTTTTCAGACTGGAGGCCTGTGACCAGTGGAGTGCCACAAGGATCGGTGCTGGGTCCTCTACTTTTCATCATTTACGTAAATGATTTGGATGTGAGCATAAGCGATACAGTTAGTAAGTTTGTAGATGACACCAAAATTGGAGGTGTAGTGGACAGCAAAGAAGGTTACCTCAGATTACAACAGGATCTTGATCAGATGGGCCAATGGGCTGAGAAGTGGCAGATGGAGTTTAATTTAGATAAATGTGAGGTAATTTAGATAAATTTTGGGAAAGTAAATCTTAGCAGGACTTATACACTTAATGGTAAGGTCCTAGGGAGTGTTGCTGAACAAAGAGACCTTGGAGTGCAGGTTAATAGCTCCTTGAAAGTGGAGTCACAGGTAGGTAGGATAGTGAAGAAGGCATTTGGTATGCTTTCCTTTATTGGTCAGGAGTATTGAGTACAGGAGTTGGGAGGTCATGTTGCGGCTGTACAGGACATTGGTTAGGCCACTGTTGGAATATTGCATGCAATTATGGTCTCATTCCTATCGGAAAGATGTTGTGAAACTTGAAAGGGTTCAGAAAAAGATTTACAAGGATGTTGCCAGGATTGGAGGATTTGAGCTCGAGGGAGAGGCTGAACAGGCTGGGGCTGTTTTCCCTGGAGCGTCAGAGGCTAAGAGGTGACCTTATAGAGATTTATAGAATCATGAGGGGCATGGATAGGATAAATAGACAAAGTCTTTTCCCTGGGGTGGGGGAGTCCAGAACTAGAGGACATAGGTTTAGGGTGAGAGGGGAAAGATATAAAAGAGACCCAAGGGGCAACATTTTCACGCACAGGGTGGTACGGGTGTGGATTGAGCTGCCAGAGGAAGTGGTGGAGGCTGATACAATTACAAATGTTTAAAAGGCATCTGGATGGGTATATGAATAGGAAGGGTTTGGAGGGATATGGGCTGGGTGCTGGCAGGTGGGACTAGATTGGGTTGGGATATCTGGTCGGCATGGACGGTTGGACCGAAGGGTCTGTTTCCATGCTGTACATCTCTATGACTTATGATATGCAAAATACAAGAAAGGACAGGACAGCAGTAGGGCTCGAGAGACGGAAAGGCAAAGGAACAGTCAGACAGAAAGAGTAAAACAAAACTATAGTCAATGGATGTACCTATAGAGAAGGTGCAAAACTTGACTTACTCTTGGGAAATAAGGCAGGGCAGGTGACTGAGGTGAGAATGGGGGAGCACTTTGGGGCCAGTGACCATAATTGTATTAGTTTTAAAATAGTGATGGAACAGGATAGACCAGATCTAAAAGCTAAAGTTCTAAACTGGAGGAAGGCCATTGTGACGGGATTAGGCAAGAACTTTCAAAAGCTGATTGAGTGCAGATGTTCGCAGGTAAAATGGGAAGCTGGAAAATGGGAAGCCTTCAGGAATGAGATAACGAGTGTCCAGACAGTCCAGAGACAGTATATTCTTGTCAGGGTGAAAGGAAAGGCTGGTAGGTATAGGGAATGCTGGATGACTAAAGAAATTGAGGGTTAGGTTAAGGAAAAGAAGGAAGTATATGTCATATAGAACACAGAAGATAGAAAAGTACAGCATAGAATGGCACGATTAAACTTGTGCCAAAGTTTAATCCTAATGTAAATTATAACAATTTAACCTACACACACCTCAACTCACAGCTATCCATGTGCATGTCCAGCAGTCAGTTAAATGTCCCCAATGATTCTGCTTCCACCACCACCGCTGGCAACGCATTCCATGCACTCATAACTCTCTGTGTAAAGGACCTTCCTCTGATGTCTCCTCTGTACCTTTTTCCTAATATCTTAAAACTATGATCTCTTGCACCAGTCAATCCTGCCGTGGGGAAAAGTCTCTGGCTATTGACTCTATTTATTCCTCTCATTATCTTGAATACCTCAATCAGGTCTCCTTCTCTTTCTCCTTCTCTCCAGAGAGAAAACTCCGAGCTTAGTCAACCTTTCTTCATAAGGCAAGCCCTCCAGTCCAGGCAGCATCCTGGTAAACCTTCTTTGCACCCTGTCCAAAATTTCTGTATCTTTCCTATAGTAGGTCGACCAGAACTGGACACAATATTCCAAGTGTTGGTCTCACCAGGGATTTGTAGAGCTGCAGCAAAACCTCGCGGCTCTTAAACTCAATCCCCCTGTTAATGAAAGCCAAATCACCAAAGTGGCAACTTTGAGGGATCTATGTACTTGCACACCCAGATCCCTCTGTTCCTCCACACTGCCAAGAATCCTGTCTATAATCCTATATTCAGTATTCGAGTTTGACCTTCCAAAATGCATCCCTTCACATTTATCCAGGTTGAACCTCATCTGCCATTTCTCAGCCCAGCTCTGCATCCTGTCTATGTCGCACTGCAGCCTGCAATAGCCCTCTATACTATCAACGACACCTCCAACCTTTGTGTCATCTGTAAATTTATTAAACCCACCCCTCAACCTCCTCATCCAAGTCATTTATAAAAACTACAAAGAGCAGAGGCCCTAGAACAGAGCCCTGTGGGACCCCACTCAACACTGTCCTCCAGGCAGAATACTTTCCATCTACAGCCATTCTCTGCCTTATGTCAGCCAGCCAGTTCTGAATCCAGATAGCCAAATCTCCCTGTACTCTATACTTCCTGACTTTATGAATGAGCCTATCATAGGGAACCTTATCAAATGCCTTGCTGAAGTCCATATAGGAGAAAGTGAGGACTGCAGATGCTGGAGATCAGAGCTGAAAATGTGTTGCTGGAAAAGTGTAGCAGGTCAGGCAGCATCCAAGGAGCAGGAGAATCGACGTTTCGGGCATGAGCCGAAGAAGGGCTGAAGAAGGGCTCATGCCCGAAACGTCGATTCTCCTGCTCCTTGGATGCTGCCTGACCTGCTGCGCTTTTCCAGCAACACATTTTCAGCTCTGAAGTCCATATACACCATATGCACTGCTCGACCTTTGTCTTGTCACCTCCTCAAAGAACTCAATAAGATTTGTGAGGCATGACCTACCCCTCAAAAGCCATGCTGACTGCCCTTAATCACGCTATGCTTTGCCAAATAGTCATAAATCCTATCCCTCAGAATTCTTTCCAAAATTTTGCTGACCACAGAATTAAGACTGACTGGTCTGTAATTACCAGGGATTTCCCGATTGCCCTTCTTGAAAAGAGGAACAACATTCACCTCTTTCCAATCCTCCGGTACGACTCCCGTGGAGAGTGAGGAGGCAAATATCCTCGCCAGTAGCTTAGCAACCTCCTTTCCCGCTTCCCGGAGCAGCCTAGGATAAATCTGGTCTGGCCCTGGGGACTTATCAATCTTAATGTTTTCCAAAGTTTCCAGCACATCAACTTCATCGATCTTGATCTGATCAAGCCTGTATCCCAGCTCCTCAAAGTTCTCATTCACAACAACTTCCCTTTCCTTAGTGAAAACCGAAGCAAAACCTCATTTAGGGCTTCCCCAATCTGCTCAGACTCCACGCACAAGTTCCCTACACTATCCCTGATCAACCCTATCTTCTCCCTAATCATTCTCTTACTCCTCACGTATGAATAAAATGCCTTTGGGTTCTCCCTAATCCTTCTTGCCAAGCCTGTTTTGTGCCCCCTCCTGGTTCCTCTCTAGCAAGCCTGTCATCCTCTAAAGCTGTGCCAGATCCTTGCTTCCTCCAGCTTACGTAAGTTGCCTTCTTCCTTTTGAAGAGAAGTTCCTCTGTCCTCATCATCCAAGGTTCCTTAATCTTACCCCATCTTGCCTGTCTCAGAGGAACGAATTTGTGCATCACTCGCAACAACTGCTCCTTAAACAGTCTCCACATGTCTGCTGTGCCCTTTCTGTGGAAGAATTGCTCCCAGTCTGTACTTCCCAAATCCTGTCTGATAGCATCTTAATTTCCTTTTCCCCGATTAAATACCTTCCCTCGGTAACTGCTCCTTTCCCTCTCCAAGGCTATGGTAAATGTGCGGCAGCTGTGATCATTGCCAGGTATAGACATGATAGATCGAGTGAATCCTTAGAAGAGTAGAAAGGCAGTAGGAGTATATTTAAGAGGGAAATCAGGAGGGCAAAAAGGGGACATGAGATAGCTTTGGCAAATACAGTTAAGGAGAATCCAAAGGGTTTTTACAAATTCATTAAGGACAAAAGGGGGAGAGAATAGGGCCCCTCAAAGATCAGCAAGGAAGCCTTTGTGTGGAGCCGCAAGAGATGGGGGAGGTACTAAATGAATATTTTGCATCAGTTTTTACTGTGGAAAAGGACATGGATGATATAGAATGTAGGGAAATATATGGTGACATCTTGAAAAATAGCCATATTACAGATGAGGAAGTGCTGGATGTCTTGAAACGGGTAAAGGTGGATAAATCCCCAGGAGCTGACCAGGTGTATCCTAGAACTCTGTGGGAAGCGATTGCTGGGCCTCTTACTGAGATATTTATATGATCGATAGTCACAGGTCAGGTGCCGGAAGACTGAAGGTTGTCTAACGTGGTGCCACTGTTTAAGAAGGGTGGTAAGGACAAGCCAGGGAACTACAGACCAGTGAGCCTGACCTCAGTGGTGGGCAAGTTGTTGGAGGGAATCCTGAGGGACAGGATGTACATGTATTTGGAAAGGAAAGGACTGATTAGGGATAGTCAACATGGCTTTGTGCATGGGAAATCATGTCTCACAAACTTGATTGAGTTTTTTGAAGAAGTAACAAAGGAGATTGATGAGGGCAGAGCAGTAGATGTGATCTCTATGGACTTCAGTAAGGCATTCGACAAGGTTCCCCATGGGAGACTGATTAGCAAGGTTAGATCTCATGGAATACAGGGAGAACTAGCCACTTGGATACAGAACTGGCTCAAAAGTAGAAGAGAGAGGGTGGTGGAGGGTTGTTTTTCAGACTGGAGGCCTGTGACCAGTGGAGTGCCACAAGGATCGGTGCTGCGTCCACTACTTTTCATCATTTATATAAATGATTTGGATGTGAGCATAAGAGGTATAATTAGTACGTTTGTAGATGACACCAAATTTGGAGGTGTAGTGGACAGCAAAGAAGGTCATCTCAAATTACAACAGGATCTTGACCAGATGGGCCAATGGGCTGAGAAGTGGCAGAAGGAGCTTAATTTAGATAAATGTGAGGAGCTGCATTTTGGGAAAGCAAATCTTAGCAGAACTTATACACTTAATGGTAAGGTCCGAGGGAGTGTTGCTGAACAAAGAGACCTTGAAGTGCAGGTTCATAGCTCCTTGAAAGTGGAGTCGCAGGTAGATAGGATAGTAAAGGTGTTTGGTATGCTTTTCTTTATTGGTCTGGAGTATTGAGTTCAGGAGTTGGGAGGTCATGTTGCAGCTGTACAGGACATTGGTTAGGCCACTGTTGGAATATTGCGTTAAAAATCATACAACACCAGGTTATAGCCCAACAGGTTTAATTGGAAGCACTTGGTGCTACAGCCACCTGATGAAGAAGCATCGCTCCGAAAGCTAGTACTTCCAAATAAACTTATTGAACTATAAACCGGTGTTGTGTGATTTATAACTTTGTACACCCCAGTCCAACATTGGCATCTCCAAATCAGGAATATTGCATGCAATTCTGGTGTCCTACCTATTGGAAAGATGTTGTGAAATTTGAAAGGGTTCAGAAAAGATTTACAAGGATGTTGCCAGGGTTGGAGGATTTGAGCTCGAGGGAGAGGTTGAATCGGCTAGGACTGTTTTTCCTGGAGTGTCGAGACTGAGGGGTGACCTTATAGAGGTTTATAAAATCATGAGGGCATGGACAGGGTAAATAGACAAAATCTTTTCCCTTGGGTCGGGGAGTCCAGAACTAGCGGGCATAGGTTTAGGGTGAGAGGGGAAAGATATAAAAGAGACCTAAGGGACAACTTTTTCACGCAGAGGGTGGTACGTGTATGGAATGAGCTGCCAGAGGAAGTGGTGGAGGCTGGTACAATTACAATATTTAAGAGGCATCTGGATGGGTATAAGAATAGGAAGGGTTTGGAGGGATATGGGCCAGATGCTGACAGGTGGGACTAGATTGGGTTAGGATATCTGATCGGCATGGACAGGTTGAACCGAAGGGTCTGTTTCCGAGCTGTACATCTGTATGACTCTAATGGGAATCAGAGGAAAATTGTTTGGAATCATTCCTGGCGCAGAGGAAGATGTTGTGGCTATTGGAGGGCATTCATCTCAATGGTAGGACATCACTGCAGAAGTTCCTAATCAACCTGTTCAGACTTTGTTACTACATACGTTTGGAGGCGTTGAGGCTGAATTCCAGGTATCCTGGCCCAGAGAAAGGGACACTATCACTGCAGTGTCCTCGGCATAATCATCTTTAACTGCTTCATCCATGACCATCCCACCGATAAGGTCAAAAGTGGACTGAACAATGTTCAGCCCCATTCATGACTCCTCACATACTGACGCAGTCCATGTCCAAATGAAGTAAGACCTGGACAATATCTTGGTTTGGGCTGTTTACGTTGTAGGGTACATTCACTGTCACACAAATGCCAGGCAAATTCCATTTCCAACATGAGGGAATCTATATGGTTCCTTGATATTAGATGGTACTACCATTATTGAATCCCCCACTATCAACATCCTGGGGGTTAAGATTGAATAGAAGCTCAACTGGACTTGCTGTATAAGTGTTGTGGCTACAAGGTCAGGCCAGAGTTTGGGAATCCTGCAGCAAGAGCTCACCTCCTGACTCCCCAATGTCCACCGTCTACAAGGCATTAGTCAAGGATGTGATGGAATTCCTTCCACTTGCCTGGATGGGTGCAGCTCCAACATTCAAGAAAATTGACATCATCCGAGACAAAGCAGCCCGCTTGACTGGCACCACATCCACTCCCTCCACCGCTGATGCTCAGTGACAGCAGTGTGTATTATCTACAAGATGCACTGCAGAAATTCACCAAAGATCCTTAGTCAGCACTTCAAACCCATGACCACTTCCAACCAGAAGGACAAGGGCAGCAGATACATAGGAACACCACTACCAGGAGGTTCCCCTCCAAACCACTCACCATCTTGACTTGGAAATACATTGACATTCCTTCAGTGTCGCTGGGTCAAAATCTAGGCATTGTGGGTCTACCTACAGCACATGGATTGCAGCAGTTCAAGAAGGCAGCTCACCCCCACCTTCTCAAGGGGCAACTAGGGACGGGCAATAAACGCTGGCTGAGTCAGCAGTGCCCATGCTCCATGAGTGAATTAATAAAGTAGAGTGGAGCGATAGAGCGAGAGACTTGAAGTGAGTTGACTGGCTGAGGGGTAACATTGGGCAGATAGACTGAGCTGAAAAGGTGACCATCAGTGGTTCCCAGTTTCTGAATCTGGGATCTGCAGCAGCAGATCCACATTCAGGCAAAAAGATTTTAAAATAATATCTCACTGGTTGAGACCTGGAACGATCCCATTTGGAGTAATCAGTCAGGAATTCAGAGCCCACATATTATTGAAACAATTTAATCCGACAGACTGGGCTTGGGCATTAAATCCTGTATTTGCATTTTACCACAGGCCAAACTCCCACCAAGGGCACACTGGTTTTTGATGATTCAGATGAAGTGAGGCTAAATGTCTAGGTGGAGGTGTCTCAATAAGCTGTATTGTCAACTGAAAATAAACTATGCTGCCACAACATTAAGAAAGCAGCTTCTCAAAGGAAATAAATAATGGCCTCGAGTGTAATACTCACATTCCTGAGATGAATAAGAAAGGGCAGCAATTCTCCCGTGTAGATTTCAGAAAGAAATGGGGGAGACAGACTTATGACTAGATTCTATTAACAGGAACACAATTGCCACGTTGGAGCAGGAAGCATGTCTTTGCATTTTTCTGTTTAAATTCTTTGAAATAATCTCCAAGGACTGATCTGCATGCACAGCACAAATGAGGAGCAGAGAAGCCAAGAGGCCCAAACCCAACCCGCCCCGTCTCATTGTCATGCAAAACAAATGATTTATGGCCACCAGTTTCCTAATGAAAGACTAAATGTGTTTCCATCCTCTGACTGAACGAATGTCAGGATGCACTCTTCCGTGGATTATCTGTGTTTTGTTCTTAGCTACACTGCGGAGATGATTTGCTGCCGTGCTCCAACCAAGTGCCTGACTGTCCTTATTTTGGTTGATGTCAGATGCTGTTTTATAGTACAAGGCCTCAATCAGGGACCGATACAGACAGCTGCTTTCTCTCATTTGGCAGCTACAGTTATACAGATGACTTTTAAACACAATAGAATTTACAGCATAGAGACAGACCATCTGTCCACAAAACATCCAGCGAGCTGTAGGGATAGATTTCCATTGGACAGGATTTGCAAAGCCAATTCAGGTGATGATCTGAAATGACCCTCCTCCCCCTCCATGTCAAACAATGTAAGTATCAGTCAGAGCTTGGTCTTGTCTGGGGTAAGTCCCATTCAGGGTCTGGACAGAACAGTTAATGTGAACACTCCAATGCAATACTGAGGGAGTGTCATACTGTCAGAGATACTATCTTTCAGATGAGACCTCAAACTAAAGCCCAAACTGCCTCAGTGGGTGAATATAAAAAATAGCCTGGCCATCTTGAGGAAGAGCAGGGTAATCCTTGCTGGTGTCGTTCATCTCTCAAACAGCATTGCAGAAATAGGATTAGCTGAAGATTATCACAATGGTTTGTGGGATCTTACTGAGCTCAGACTGACTCCTGCATTTCCTATATTCCAACAGAAATTAGACTGCAAAAGTACTTCATTGGCTCTAAGGTGGTAGCTGTGAAATGTACTATTCAAAACACAAGGTTTTCTTTTATTCATAATGCTACAAATTGAAGGCAGTCTTCACTAAATTACTGCCTCAAATGCATTTTTATCATTCCGTAGGAGATGCACATGTACAACATGCTTTAGCAAGACAGTATTGGGCTGCACAATCTCATCTCTCGGCCTCATCTTGGGGCTGTGCATTTCCAAAGGCCAATGGGACCAGCCAGTCTAACTAACTAATCAACCAACCACACACACACACACACACAATCCTCTGGACTCTCTCACTGCTCAGCTTACTGTATCACTCAGAGACAGGGACCTTTCCCAGCTCCATCATTCACTGACAAAATATTGATTCAAGTGGCCTATTTTTTGTGTTTTCCCTATTGAGTTTAGTGAGAGAGAAACAAACAAACAGTCATTTGCTGACCTGGATAAGGTGAGCACTGGAGGACTTCATGAATCTGAATGCATAACACGGTGTAGTTTACATACAATGCACATGACGCTGCTCTGTATAAATTGGTCAATGCAGGTTAATTCTGAACAGAACTTGTTTTTTGGGTTGGCTTAGGATCCTCTGTCATTACCAGATAACAATTTTGACTGGAAACATTAAAAGTCACCCACCTTTTACCATCAATTTATAAATTGCACCAGAGCCAATGCAAACAGATCAAGAAATGTGCATAGCTATAGTTGAAACTGCCAAGGTAATAATAATGCACTCTGAAGAGAGGGAATAGAAACCTAACATTACAATTTACATTTACATGTTCCCTACAGCTGTTATTAGTGTCATATAAACAATGCAACTAATCTAATCTCAACAAGCGCAATATTTAAAAAGCACAAATAAATCATTTTCGTATTGGAAAGACAGAGCGAGTGAGGAGGAGACGGGAGGGGCACGGAGAAGAGGTGGAGAAACGAAGGAACTGGGGAGGGCTGAGGGGATGAGAGAGACATCAGCACAGGTTGGAGGGGTGGGAGTGAGGAGGTATTAAGAGAGAGAAGGGAACTGGAGGGAAAGTCAGTGAAGAAAATGGTGAGAGCAGTCAATTCACACATGGAGAGAGCAATACAGAGGCACTGACATAGTGGACTAGTCATCTAGAAACCCCATGATTGAGTAAAGTCAAACACACATTTAAATGTTTAAGAAGTATTTAGCCAGACATATGAATAGGCAGGGAATAGCGGGATATGGACTGTGTGCAGGCAGACAGTAGGAGTTTAGAATGGCATCACGGTCAGCACAAACATAGAAGGCTGGAGAGCTGTTCCTTTGCAGTACTATTCTTTATTCTATGAGAAGGGAGGTGGAACACGCAAAGACACAGTGAGAATAAGAAAGGGACAGACATTAAAATGCACAGCAATTTAACACAGAGCAACACACACACACACACAGGGACAGTGAAAGAGACGTACAAACAAGGAAGCAGAGCTGCCAGATGGAGAGAGACATAAACCATCAGCCGTAATCTGAACTGACATTCAAGTACAGCACAATCAATCACAATATAAAAAGAGGCAACATTAATGATGTCATCTCATTTTGCAGCATTTGTCACCAGTAAAGCAATGTTGATGGAAGAGAGGCTCAGATTGTACATTGACCAAGAAATCGGAAATGAGGATACATTAATGAAGCACGGGTTTCAGGTATTTTGGAGGAAGCAATGGCGCAGAGATTAATCTTCCCAGCCACATTCATCCACGGGACTAGATTCTCAGCCACATTAATCCACGGGACTAGATTCTCAGCCACATTCATCCACGGGACTAGATTCTCAGCCACATTCATCCACGGGACTAGATTTCCAGCCACATTCATCCACGGGACTAGATTTGGCATCCATTCTAAGAATCAACTCTAACGGTGTTGAGTGAAGCACAACATGACTGGAGCTGCACTGTTACACGGTGCGGATATTCTAGCACAAATCACTGCATGTCTTGAATGTTGTGCTGTTGGAGAATCTACTTCTGAAGGAGGAAATCCCCCTCTGAAAGAACATCTTCCAACAGCCACACTTTCAATGGTCATCCAAGCCTGGAGGTGGCAGCTCCAGAACAAGGTTACAACTGTGTGGGAAAGTGAGATGCAGAGACAATCATCTAACGGCAGGATTATACAGCTGTTCAATTGGTTAAAACTGTTGTATACCAGGAATTCGGATACAACATTTCTAGCCTGTATTTACAGTGATTAGAAGCAGGCAGACCTCATTGACTACAAGGTTGTTAACCTGGTCCAATCAGGAAACAGGGGACTGTTAAGGGGCAGTTTAGGGACTGCAAGCTGGCTGGCTACAACTGCTGTACTGTGCACAAATAAATAACTGGCAACTTGGTGAAGTGATACCAGCCTTTGTGCAGTTAGTTCAATGTTATAAAAGAAAGACCTGCACTCATAAAGCACTTACCCATAATAATTTACAGCGAATAGTGTAGCTACTTGTAGAAAATAACAAGCAGTCTGCACTCAGGAAGACCCAGTAAACAGTAAAGAAATAAGGAGTAAATCATCTGTTTTGTAATGTCAATTGAGGGGTCAATACATTTTCCCCTGCTCCGCTTTGAAATAGTGCAATAGAATCTTTGGCCTTTGAAGGCCATAAATTGTCCAAATCCACAAGAAAGGCCTCAGCTTAACATCTCATCTGTAAGGGGGCCTCACAATGTGATCAGAACTACACTGAAGTGTCTGTTTTGATTGCTGTGCTCAACTCCTAGACTAAGACTTCAATCCTCAACTTCAGCTTCCAAGCTCAGAGTGCTATCTACATAGCCAGGACAGACACTGGGCGAATGCTTCAGAAAGGTTCAGTGTCATTTCAACAATCATTGTAAATTTTAGTTGTAATTATTTAGCACATCTCTAAAGATCAATACACACACTCAGCTAGACCATCAGCGTGCATGTCCTTGACAGTTACTCGTTAATATCAATGTTTCAATTCACTTTGGCCATTTACATTTGTCAGCAACTCCCACAATGATGTGACACATGGTTATTAGATAGTTACGGGTGTAATAACTATCAGCATGTTTCGGTTTCATTGGAAAGATTGCCTGAAAGGCAAAAGTTCTTATGAAAGGGTCATCCCAACTTTCCCTGTCTCCATGGCTGCTGTCTAATCTGCAAAATGTTCATAGTATTTTGCAACAATTATAGATGATACTATCCTGGATTATTGCAGTGAGAGAGATTCTGGAACTGTCAATAATTGCTTCCTTATTTGGTGTTAATTGGCTTCAATTAAATATTGAATATTTTTCAAATACTTAATTTTTGATAAAATCTAACCAACAGTAAATTATATTTCTCCTCAGTGCTCAGGCTCTGTATTTATTCAGAGTCACTTAACTCAGGTCAGATCATTGTACACAGCTCATTACTAAATCTAATTTTCATTAACAACATCTCAGGTCATAATAAGGAGTCTGAAATGATCATATTTGGTGAAGGTAAGCTAGAAAGGAGCTCAGGCCAGCTGTTGGAACACGAATTTATTAGTGACTGTTTTTCCAATCAGAAATTCGGGAACCCAAAGAACGGCAAGAATATGGAACTGGTTCAGTTGGTCAGATGGTGTAAACATATTTAACGGCAGGTTAGAAGAAATACACGAGGAAGGAATGGAAGGAGTAGAATAGAAGGATCTGAAGCATTCTCCCAGTGTCTGTCCTGGCTATGTAGGCCTGAGCTTGGAAGCTGAAGTTGAGGATTGAAGTCTTAGTCTAGGAGTTGAGCACAGCAATCAAAACAGACACTACAGTGTAGTTCTGATCACATTGTGAGGCCCCCTTACAGATGAGATGTTAAGCTGAGGCCTTTCTTGTGGATTTGGACAACTTATGGCCTTCCAAGGCCAAAGATTCAATTGCACTATTTCAAAGAGGAGCAGGGGAAAATGTATTGACCTCTCAATCGACATTACAAAACAGATGATTTACTCCTTATTTCTTTACTGTTTACTGGGTCTTCCTGGGTGCAGCCTGAGGTTTGATGAAGAGGGATGTGAGAAACTCAAGTGCAGCATAAGCACTGGCATGAATGGTGTTGGCCAAACCATGTTTCTGTGCTCAACATACAAAGCAAATCCCAGTAATACATCCTTGCGTTGATAAAGACATATGTTTGTGGATGCTGTGTGGAAGTTGTACTGTAGGCCAACAACATGATTTGGGGGGATGTGAGGACACTTTCATGTTGCAGTCAGAGCAAGTACTTCAGTATTTTGCTTGAACTGATATTGTTGAGAGGGTGGGACTCAGTGTTTACTTAACTCTCCATTACATGGGAAAACTCAATTTTTGCAACAGAGGACTGTTAAGGAGTAACCATATGGGTGCAGAACTGGAACCAGTTAAGGAGGCCCATGGGTTTTCTTATTTGGCTTTTACATCAAACGGGTTTTGTGCTCAGTTTTACTGATTTTTATTCCAGACTTTCTTTCATAAACTGAATTCAAATAGCTCTAACAAACACATAAGACTTCAACTCAATGCCTGGATTATTAGTTAAGATTTCAGGATTTCTAAGGGCAGTTCCCCCCACACACTGTAAACACCAGATAGAACATTAGTTATAGAGTATCTGATTTAAATAAACACTTACCAAAAACTGTGAGATTAACCTGGCTCTCTCGATTTCCCGTCGGAAAGGTTGCAAACTCACAGATGTAGACACCTTCATCTGACAGCTCTAAGTTGAACAACTGGATTGTTGCATCGTCCAGTGATGGCTTCTTAAAAGACACCCTGCCTTTGTGGGGAGGCAAGACAGAGACCCCCATAGTTGGATGAAAAATAGCAATATTTTGCTTCGACCCATTGGTTGCCTTTTGCCATGTGACTTGAGTGATTTTGATGTTGGGATTGTTGTTTGTGAAGGTGCAGCTCAAAGTCACATTGGATCCAATAAATCCCGACACACTGTCGTCCACAATCACCGTCTGGGCCTGAAAAACTACAACAACATGATCTTATTACAAACTGGTCAATTATATAATCAAAGATATCAGATGCATACAGTGACTCAAAATATTGTAGCAATTTAAAAGAAAGAACTTGTATCTGGTTTAGCACCTTTTACATTCCTGCGATGCCCGGAGTACTTCCCAGCCAATAACATACTACGACTTCACTTTGCAACTAGCTTTAACCAATCAAATCTCATCAATAGAAACCACAGGTTCAAGTATTCTGTTTTTTGGTGGTGTTAGTTGAAGAAAGTTAAAAATCACACAACACCAGGTTATAGTCCAACAGGTTTAATTGGAAGCACACTAGCTTTCGGAGCGACGCTCCTTCATCAGGTGATTGTGGAGGGCTCGATCGTAACACAGAATTTATAGCAAAAACTTACAGTGTGATGCAACTGAAATTATACATTGAAGAATTGATTGTCTGTTAAGCCTTTCATCTGTTAGAATACAGTGATAGTTTCACTTCTTTCATGTGTAAATCACAAAACCCTTTTTTTTAAAGTTGCATTCTCGGGTTAACTGTTAACAATGGTGATAGCTAGACAATGTGTTGAAGAACAAACATTGGCTAAGACACTGGGAAAACCCAGTTGTTCCTCTTCAAAAGTGCCATGGTATCTTTTGTGTCTACTTGTACTGGCTGACAGCTGGTTCAGACAAAGGCTAGCTTCTCAGAGAGTGGGACATTCCTTTAGATACTGCTCGGATGTCTCAGCCTGCATAATGCAGTCCTATTCCTAGGATGGGATTTGAACATCGTATCTTCACAGGGACGAAGCGACAGTGTCACCCATCAAGCTACTTGCAACGGAAAATTATATTATAGACAAAAATACACACACAGATAATTTAATTTCATTATTGGAGGGTGACTCTCATGTCCCACATGAGAATTTAACAATAAAAAAAAGGGATTTAAAAGACTAACTTGTAAGTATTTCAGGAGCCTTTTTATCCCTCATTCATTCAAAGGACATAGACATCACTGGCTAGGATTTTTATTGATAGTCAGCTTATTGCTGTAGGCCGAACTGGTTAAGAATGGAAGATTTCCTTCACTAAAGGTCATTAGTGAATTACATTTTTTTAAAAAAAAAAGCAACAATTGACATGGTCATCATTAGACTCTCAATACAGACTTTTATTAGGTTTGAGTTCCACTACCTGTGATAGCAGGATTCAAATCCAGGTTCCGGTACATGACCTGGATCTTTGGATTACTAGTCAGTGACAATATCACCATGGCAACACTTAGCCCCTGTTTAAGCATGTGTGAGTGAAGGAGTTCTTGGGGTGGTGATGTGAATTGGGTTGTGATGGGAGAGTTTTAAGGCAAAAAAAAAATGTTGAGGAATATTACCTTATTTTCAGTTTAGAAGGATCAGGATTCTTGCTGTGTTTGGGTAAGAGCCCATAGATTAGAAAGCTGTTATTTTTGGTTTGCAGAAATATTGGTTGAAGTTAGATCTATCAAGCAGTTTCTCCGAGAGAAAGTTATTCAGAAAAGCTAGGAGAACATTACACAGTGTAACAGTTTTAGTTAGAAAGCTCCAGAGCGGAAGTGTTTGTCTTGAATCCTGAAGAGTGTTTTGAAATGGAGAAAGTCTATAATCAGTTAAGTGACTAATCAAGAAAAGGGCTACCAGACTCTCAAGATCGAGAATTGGAAGAAATACTTAAATTAAACCGACAGCTCTCATAGAGGAGTGAAGTCTCTCTGGTGTCTGAGTTCTGTAACATGATGGTGCTAGCATAGATGGGATTTGATGTTTACTGCGTTTCAAAATCATTCGAATTGTTTCAGATTTAAATAATTTACTTTATTCTATTTTATCAAATTCTTTGCACAATTAAACCAAAATCTGCAGCACTGTGTGCCTGTATTTCAGTATACCTTGTTACAAAAAACAAAAAGAATCTATCAAGCTGTATTACTGTCTGAGTTGCCCAGCAGTGACCATAGCTGGTCTCATAACACCATCTTCAGACAAGCATCTTACAAAATATGATCCATAGCGCTTCACAACCGGTTTGAGGGAGAGCCATGAGTAGGAGCACACACAGTCCAACATGTTAACTGTATGGTTCATCCATTGCCGTGACGACAGGCAGCAGTCAGATAGACAACAAGTGTGCAATTATTTCCAATTCAGCAATGAGCCTGAAACCATTTTGTTCAAATGCCACTACAGCTGCTGCCCAATATACAGCGCTACGTTCAGGCCTGGGCATTAACATCCATTTCTATGGCTAGCACATATATCTGGTGAATTAAACAAGTGATGATTAGAACAGGTTCCAGCAATATTCCTCCACATTCCCTTCCCATTCTGAAAAATCCAAATGACCAGAAACGCAAAAGGACTTTTCTCCTATTGATTACCACGTTATTTACAGCACTCTGAATCATTTCAGCAGCAGATTATTAATCACTGAATACTGATTACAACTAATTATATAATGATGGACTATTACAAATCATTATTCAACACTATTACAATCACTCTACACAGTTGTGTTTGTTTAACATATCTGATCAACTTTTACCAAGATTCCCTGTTGCTGTGAATACCCAGAGGTGCAGCAACTTGGACGCGAAACCAAAGCAGATCGTGTGTAGTGTGAATCTTGTCCTTTTTAACAATTTAAATTGTGCATACATTAACCACAGCTGCTGCCTGTGACAGGTCTGTGATTTTGTTAGAAAGATCTAAATGATTCCAAGTAGATTACTACCTGATCCAAAAGCTACATTGTAGACAAATCAGGGTTACGCTATGAAAATCAACCTTTGTGTTTATATGCAACAAGCCCCTGGAGGTATATCGCATTAATTAGCCCTCAGCCTGCCTTGGAGTCCAGTAATGAAATACTCAGATCAACAATGTATGCTCACAAGACAAAATTAATCTATTCTTGGAGCTGTGCGGCTGTTTTCTCCATGTTTCCAGGTAATTATTCATTATTTTTCATGCCAAGAGTTCCCTTATAACAGTGCACAGTAGGAATACCTCTCAGTGCTGGGCCTGAATTCCTAAACGTATTAAACCAATTACTGAGTAAAATAGCAATTTTTCAGAAGTTACATGGATAGACTGTGCAAGCTGGGCTAATTTTACAGTCTGAAATTAGTTTATAGGGATTCGGACAAGGTATGATAGATCTGCACACGTGCAGTTCTGTTAACAGTCACGCTCACCTGCAGTTCTGCGAATGTAATCCTTGCTTTCTCCGAAATGCTGAGAATTCTTAAAAGTATAGAAGTATTAATAAACCCTAGCTCTGCAGTCACTGAGATTAGAATCTGCCCCACTACAATAACCACAGCCCTACAGTGACAGATTTGTACCTTTTGTGTTTTTAATGTTTATTGGCCCACCATGTCCTTTCCTGTTGATCAGTACGCATACTGTTTTCGAATCAATTCTCCTGGTTGTTACTTTTCCATTTGTTTTGGGGATGTGAGTATCCCTAACTGTTCCCAGGGAGGTATTGCTGAGTTGCAATCCATGTGGTATAGATGCTCCTGGATCTTTTCCCAGCACCAAGGAAGGAACAGTGACATAGCTTCAGGTCAGGACAGTATCCAGTTTGGAAGCATGTCTGTGCCCTTCCAGGCACTGGAAGGCACGCATTTGGAAGGCGCTATTGAAAGAAGCCTGGTGAGTTGTTGCCCTGCATCTTGTAAAAAAAACTCATCTCTAAACTCTTGAGGCCTAGGTCTCAGCTCCCTCCTCTGTAACTTGATCATCAACTTCCTGACCTATAGATCACAATCAGAAAGGATAGACAAGGTATGCGTACTCCTCCACCATAATCCTCAACACTGGTGCCCCGGGAAGGCTGCGTCCTCAGCCCCTTACTATACTCCCTACACATTCATGACTGTGGCGCCAAATTCCACCCCAACTGCATTTACAAGTTTGCTGATGTCGTCAACATTGTAGGTCAGATCTCAAACAACGATGAGACAGAATAAAGAGATTAGTTCACACAGCATTGCCCTTTGATGTGAAGGGCACAACTTGTCACTGGCCACTTGGGTGTTTCTTTTCTTCATGCTGTTGGAAAATGAATAAAGATTTGTACACTTGTGTCTTTTACTGTGTCTGACACCTACACTCAAAAATGACATGGGTGTGGGGTGGGGGGTGGAGAGCGGTGATAGAGATTAGTGCTTAGTGGCCTGGTGCAAAGACACCAATCAATGTCAGCAAAATGACGGAGCTGACTTCAGGAAATGGAGTAGAGGGCATGTCCCTGTCTGCCTCAATGGGGCTGAGGGGGAGTTGGTTGTGACTGTCAGGTTCCTGGGAGTGATGATCACCAACAATCTGTCCTGGTCCACACATGTCGATGAGGCAGTCAAGAAAGCACAACAATGTCTCTACTTCCTCAGGTGGCTAAGGAAATTCAGCCTGTCCACAATGACTCATTAATCTTTCTTGACGCGCCATGGAAAGCATCCTATCTGGATGCATCACAGCATGTTTTGGTAAATGCTCTTCCCAAAACTGTGAGAAACTACAGACAGTTATGAACACAGCCCAGTCCATCACACAAACCAGCCTCCCTTCCAATGACTCCATCTATACTTCCTGCTGACTTGGGAAAGCAACCAATATAATCAAAGACCCTTTGTACCCTGGCTATGCTCTCTTCCATCAGGTAGAAGATATAAAGGCTTGTATACACTTAAGAACAGATTCAAGAACAGCTTCTTCCCTGCGGTTTTCTTTTGAACAAACCTCTCAAAGGTTTATCCTGATCTCTCGCGCTCTCTGTACCTTCTCGGTGGCTGTAACACCGTATTCTATACACTGTTCTGCTACCCTGATGTACTTTGTGTGGTACGATCTGTCTGTACAGCACGCAAAACACTTTTCATTGTATTTGGTACATGATACCAAAAAAAACCAAACAAACAGGCAGTGGTGCACACTGGTACGACTGTACGGGTTGAGGGGTTGAGGATATGAATGTTGAAGGTGGTACGTGTGGTGCCAATCAAGCAAACTGCTTTATCCTGGTGATGTCAAGCTTCTTGAGTGTTGTTGGAGCTGCACCCATCCAGGGAAAGTGGGGAATATTCCATCACACTCCAAATGGTAGATGGTGGACAGGCTTTGGGGAGTCAGGAGGTGAGTTACTTGCTGCAGGATTCTTAGCCTCTGACCTGATCTTGTAGCCACTGTGTTAATGTATACGGCTAGTCCAGCCAAGTTTCTGGTCAACGGGAACCCCCAGGATGTTGATGGTGGGGATTCAGTGATGGTAATACCATGGAACGTCAAGGGTCAATGATTCAATTCTCTCTTGCTGGAGATGATTCTTGTCCAGGACTCATTTGGTGTGAATGTTACCTGCTACTTATCTGTCCAAGTTGGATTGTTGTCCAGGTCTTGCCACATGGTTGGGACTTCCTCTGTTCTTACTACCTCAATGGCTTCTACATTGGCCATGACTTCATTAATTGCAGGTTCAGAGCTTGATTGAGAACACTGATTCAAAACCTTGGAGTAAATTAACATTTTTAAAAATAAGGATATCAATGACATAGAAGACATTGAGTGGTGTGACCAAAGCAAAATGGTTAAGGAAAGATCGTGCATGAATTTCATAAAACCATCAAAATCTTTGTTCAAGATTCCACTGCCATTACTTACACTTTCCCGTAACTCAGGCAAGGTGATGGTCAAAGAAAAACAGAATAATGGTGACCAACTACATTCTGCTTCAGATGAAAAATTAAACTGATCATTGTGTCTTTAACTGGTTGATCACTGAATTTGTGAAAGGATCTCAAAGGCACTGAACAGCCCAGCTCATTAACAGCGAGACTGGTCAGAAGGACACAGCTCCCATTCCACTCCATCCATACTTCACACAGAAAGGATTCTTCTTGAAGCTCGATTTTGTCAAATTTTAGTTGTGGGTGTGTGGGTGAATTCAGTTTCATGTACTCTGGAGCCTTCACATTAAATCACCCAAATTAAACTGTAGATCATGAGCACAGTAAACAGGTATCACAGCTGAATACCTCAAGGGAATCATCTGTATTGAGCACACACACACAGACCTGCACTCTGTGCTCCCCCTGAAACATTCCCAATTTATACTCTCCTGCAGCATTCTGGTAATAAAGCTGCTTGCTCCAGTCCAACATTTTTCTATGAAGCGGAAAAATACAGGAATCAATTTCTGGTTCTGAAAAACAGAGTCAATTTCTATTTATTAACAAACCAAGATTTCAGACCTCTGCTGTTATTGTTGTATTATGTTGTCAAAGAAATTCATTCTCGATAAGAGGATATAAACATAATCACCACTTTACAAAAAAAATGCTGCAAGAGACTTTCAAAAATGACAGGCTTTGGTGAGAGGTTAGACTTGTGGTTATGTGCTTGTAGGTGGCTATGCTCAATCAAGGCAGCTTGCCTTAGTATTTGAGTCACGGACATGTATTGCCGCGGTGACTGAGGTTTGTGTTTTATGAGGAAGATGCACTGATGCTTTAACATCCTCCAGGGTCCACTGGAAGTCCATGCTTGAGAACATTGGGTAGGTTAATTGATCGGCTGATGTTCAAAGTCAGAGTCAAGAAGAAAAGCAGTAAACATTCCCAGGAAGAAACTGGGAATTTATTTTCTCAGTGCTTCAGAGCAAGTGAAAAGTCTTCATCAGACTAGGGCTAATAGTATGCTGTTCTCCATTCCTAGTGAGGTCATTGTAAAGACACATTGTAAATGTACCGACTAAACTTAAAAAGGTTTCAGGATTCAGAGAAGTTTCTATAAACTCTATTTAGGTTGAACCAGAGATTAAGTGTTATCTTGAGGATAGCTTGCAATGGGCTCCCAGTTTACAATTACAGCTACAGGTATCTGGCTGAATTGAAAGGATTCTTCATTCGATAGCTGATCAATAAACTTTTAAATGATGATAACTGGCACAGTGTGGTATACCGGTCTCCTCCAGATAGGATTGGGGTTTTGCTTTTCATGTTGTCCTTTGACTTCTTTAATGTTGGTTTCATGCCAACATCACTTGCTGGGAATTGTTTTCGGATTGTTCCTTTCAGGGTTAATAAGACAATGGGGCTATTTTCTTCCCAATCTTTCACACATGAACAATTTACAACTTAATTATGCAGACGATGTTGCAATGCAGCAGGCTGTAACAGAAAGCAGACTGACAAGGTGTTCTGTTGCAGCAACAAGAGAAAAGCAGGCTTCCTTCTCCCTTGGAAACAGAGGGTCTTTGCCAGGACACACTGAAAGGTGGACTGATAATCAGAAGACCTCCCCTCCCCTTAATGGGTTGTCTCAAGAACTGTGCTCATGAATTAGAGAAGTTTAAAGAAAATAGACCCTCAATAAATCATTAAATGCTGAAGAGCTGAGAACCAATTAGATCAATGCCTGTTATTTCGTTCTCTGTTCCAATACACACCATAGAGTTCACAGGAGTCGGAGTATAGTTTCTCACATTGATACCAGCTCACCATTTACTGAAGCGATATTCCCAACATTGCTGTGAGGCAAACATTATCTACCTCCAGAAAACAAATCAGGCCTCATGAAACAACCACTAATATCACTGACTGCTATATTGTAAAATGCTTAGAGCTCTAGAGAAGATGACATGCTTCTCACTCAGGCTTGAGAGTCTAGCACAAAGGGAGCACAGTGTCACAGGGGGAAGGGGTGGGTGGAGAGGGGGTGAGGCCTGGTTTAGAGAAAGGGAAGCGATGGGAAGAGCGAGTGGAAGGCAGAGTAGAGAGGCGAGGGAGGGAGAGACAGCATATGGAGGTGAGGGGGAGTGAGGGAGAAGCAGAGTAGGGGAGGTGAGGGGGAGGCAGAGTAGGGAGGTGAGGGGGAGTGAGGGAGAGGCAGAGTAGGGGAGGTGAGGGGGAGTGCAGGAGAGGCAGAGTAGGGAGGTGAGAGGGAAAGGCAGAGTAGGGAGGTGAGAGGGAGTGAGGGAGAAGCAGAGTAGGGAGGTGAGAGGGAAAGGCAGAGTAGGGAGGTGAGGGGGAGTGAGGGAGAAGCAGAGTAGGGAGGTGAGAGGGAAAGGCAGAGTAGGGAGGTGAGAGGGAGTGAGGGAGAAGAGACAGCATAGGGAGCTGAGGGAGGGAGAGGCAGAGGAGGGACGTGAGGGGGAGTGAGGGAGAGGAGAATAGGCACATGGGGGTAGTGAGGGAGAGGCAGAGTAGGGAGGTGAGGGGGAGTGAGGGAGAGGCAGAGTAGGGGAGGTGAGGGGGAGTGCAGGAGAGGCAGAGTAGGGAGGTGAGAGGGAAAGGCAGAGTAGGGAGGTGAGAGGGAGTGAGGGAGAAGCAGAGTAGGGAGGTGAGAGGGAAAGGCAGAGTAGGGAGGTGAGGGGGAGTGAGGGAGAAGCAGAGTAGGGAGGTGAGAGGGAAAGGCAGAGTAGGGAGGTGAGAGGGAGTGAGGGAGAAGAGACAGCATAGGGAGCTGAGGGAGGGAGAGGCAGAGGAGGGACGTGAGGGGGAGTGAGGGAGAGGAGAATAGGCACATGGGGGTAGTGAGGGAGAGGCAGAGTAGGGAGGTGAGGGGGAGTGAGGGAGAGGCAGAGTTGGGGAGGTGAGGGGGAGTGCAGGAGAGGCAGAGTAGGGAGGCGAGGGGGAGTGAGGGACAGGAGACAGCAGGGGGAGGTGAGAGGGTATGGTTTCAGTCAGAAGTGCGATTTTGGATTTAAAATAGAACTAACGTACTCCGTAACTATGTTAAAATTATGTTAAATATGGAGACAGTGATCTTTGGGGAGTGTCCCGATTTACAAACTATACTCAATTGAAAATACATCATTAAACAGGTTGTAAATGGGGGTGGTGATGGTGAGGGGAGGGGACTAGTGCCGGAAGGTAAGAGACCATCCTGTTATCAAATAGCAGCACAGACTCGAGTAGTGGAATGGGTTACTCCTGTTCCTATTTCTTACACTGAGTTTCCTTTAACTACAATTAACTTCGTCCCACTCAGTCAGACCCTCATTCTCAGTCGTGTTCTGACAGAATACCTTCAGCAAATTTAAAAATTCACTCTCTCGTTTTCCAGCAGGCCTCTGAAAAATCACTTTCTGTGGCTTTCTAGTTATAAAGTGGACTTGGATAATCAAATAAGACACAAATTAACTCAGGATTGTATTTACAAATGGGTTAAAAGCATCAGCCGCCAAATAATTCACCTGTAGTTGTGTGTGTAATGTACTCTGTAGTGAGTGAGCTCAGGAGAGATGAACAGTGGCTGCATTGACAACTAGTCTCAGTAGTACCTTAAGCTAGTGCTTCCAAATAAACCTGTTGGACTATAACCTGGCACTGAGATTTTTAACTTCACCCACCCCAGTCCAACACCAGCTCCTGCACATCATACCTTAAGCTAGGGAGGGGAGGGTTGGAAAGTGCATCGATGCAATGGGGCAAGGTCAGACACTGTTATACACTCAAAGTCAATACCCATGAGGAAAAGAATGGTGAACATTCTCCACGGAACCATTGCCCGCACTGGGACATTTCAGGGCTATGGGGACAGGCTGAAGATTAGGTTAAAAAAGTAAAAACGATCTTGCAGCTTTTTGAGGATTTATCCAAGATTATCGTCATTCTGAAAGAATTTTCTTCTTAATGATAGGAGAAAGTGAGGACTGCAGATACTGGAGACCAGAGTTGAGAATGTGGTGCTGGAAAAGCACAGCAGGTCAGGCATCATCCAAGGAGCACGAGAATTGATGTTTTGGGCATAAGCCCTTCAGCAGGAATGAGGCTTGTTCTGGGGGGAGGGGGGGTGGTTGTGGTGGTTTGCGAGAGATTAATGGGAGGGGGTTGGGTTGGGGGAAGGTATCTGAGAGTGCGATAGGTGGATGAAGGTGGGGGACAAGGTGATAGGTCAGAGAGGAGGGTGGGGATGGAGGATAGGTGGGAAAGGTGATGGACAGGTCAAGAGGGTGGTGCCGAGTTGAAGGCTTGGGGCTGGAATAAGGTTGGGGTGGGGAAATGAGGAAACTGGTGAAATCCACATGAATCCCATGTGGTTGCAGGGTCCCAAGGTGGAAGATCTGACATAACAAGCTAGGCAACTGAGATATTTGTATCATTGATAGTCACAGGTGAGATGCCGGAAGACTGGAAGTGGCTAACGTGGTGCTACTATTTAAGAAGGGTGGTAAGGACAAGCCAGGGAACTATAGACCAGTGAGCCGGACCTAGGAGGTGGGCAAGTTGTTGGAGGGAATCCTGAGGGACAGGATGTACATGTATTTGGAAAGGCAAGGACTGATTAGGGATAGTCAACATGGCTTTGTGCGTGGGAAATCATGTCTCACAAACTTGATTGAGTATTTTGAAGAATTAACAAAGAGGATTGATGAGGGCAGAGCAGTAGATGTGATCTATATGGACTTCAGTAAGGCGTTCGACAAGGTTCCCCATGGGAGACTGATTAGCAAGGTTGGATCTCACAGAATACAGGGAGAACTAGCCATTTGGATACAGAACTGGCTCAAAGGTAGAAGACAGAGGGTGGTGGTAGAGGGTTGTTTTCAGACTGGAGACCTGTGACCAGTGGAGTGCCACAAGGATCGGTGCTGGGTCCACTACTTTTTGTCATTTATATAAATGATTTGGATGTGAGCATAAGAGGTACAGTTAGTAAGTTTGCAGATGGCACCAAAATTGGAGGTGTAGTGGACAGCGAAGAAGGTTACCTCAGATTACAACAGGATCTTGATCAGATGGGCCAATGGGCTGAGAAGTGGCAGATGGAGTTGAATTCAGATAAATGCGAGGTGCTGCATTTTGGGAAAGCAAATCTTAGCAGGACTTATACACTTAATGGTAAGGTCCTGGGGAGTGTTGCTGAACAAAGAGACCTTGGAGTGCAGGTTCATAGCTCCTTGAAAGTGGATTCGCAGGTAGATAGGATAGTGAAGAAGGCGTTTGATATGCTTTCCTTTATTGGTCAGAGCATTGAGTACAGGAGTTGGAAGGTCATGTTGTGCTGCACAGGACATTGGTTAGGCCACTGTTGGAATATTGCGTGCAATTCTGGCCTCCTTCCTATCGGAAAGATGTTGTGACACTTGAAAGGGTTCAGAAAAGATCTACAAGGATGCTGCCAGGGTTGGAGGATTTGAGCTATAGGGAGAGACTAAATAGGCTAAGGCTGTTTTCCCTGGAGCATCAGAGGCTGAGGGGTGACCTTATAGAGGTTTATAAAATCATGAGGAGTATGGATAGGGTAACTATGCCAAGTCCAGAACTAGAGGGCATAGGTTTAGGGTGAGAGGGGAAAGATATAAACGAGACCTAAGGGGCAACGTTTTCAAGCAGAGGGTGGTGAGCGTGTGAAATTGGCTGCCAGAGGAAGTGGTGGAGGCTGGTACAATTGCAACATTTAAAAGGCATCTGGATGGGTATATGAATGAGAAGGGTTTGGAGGGATATGGGCCAGGTGGGACTAGATTGGGTTGGGATATCGGGTCAGCATGGACAGGTTGGACCAAATGGTCTGTATCCGTGCTGTACGTCTCTAAGTCTTCTCAAAATGTTTAAAAATGTACAAAAAAAACTCTTAAAACCACAAAGACCCAAATTTGCCAGACTGACTGCTATCCAGGACAAAAGCAAACACACCTAGGTTACTTCAGTAATAGTGACAATAGAAATGAACTTTAACAAGAACAATGAAAAGAAAGGATTTCTAACTTAAGCAAATAAAACTATTCCCCTTCAAAGCCTCCAAACACACAATCATGATTAAGATAGACAAAGGACCAGTGATTTAACACTTGACAATGGGTAGTAAAAGAATACAGACAAGGTAAACAAAATTCCAAAGATCAAAAGTCCTGATCACAAGGTGAAAATCCCATTTTCTCTTCCAATCCTTTGGATTTTCACAATGGTGAGACACTCTAGCCTGTGCGGTAATGGTTGATCATGGGAACTTTGGTCTAGTCTTCTGCTCGTTCCTTCTTTTCAGCTTTCTGGGGTTTCCTATCTTTCTCTCTTCATGGAATGGGGAAGAAAAAGAGGAGATGCTTTCTGTCCGCAGGCTCCAGATGTTTCCATTCTGCTGCTCTTGGCACTTACAGCTTTTTAAACACTCTGCAGTTCAACTACAGAACTGTTGCCAGAGAAAATTTCCTTTACTCAAAAGATTCTTGATACGGTTCAGTCTCAGCTTCCAAACAGCAATATTGTATCAGACAGCTCAACAATATGTTACACTTGATTTTTAAGTTACAAAAGACTTTCCTGTTTTCAGTGAAAACAATCTAAGCTCCTTTTCAGTTTATAATCCCAAGAAAAGAAAACAATGTGGTCTCTTCCACCAGTCAAACAATCTCAACCATCACTGTTCATCAATAAGAAAGGGACACTCAACAAAAAGGCTTCCTGTTTCCTGAAACTAAACTAGATAGCCCTGCTATTATGACAGCCTTCTCAAAATGCTGTAAGATTGGAAATAATGTACAAAATCTGAATTTGGCTACTTGGCAGGAGTTTGGAGACTGTGCCTCAGTTGTATAAGGTAACCAGATGTAGTTTTTACAAAGGCACATAATGTAAAGTGAATCCTGATATCCAAACACGGAGTTTCTAATTCAGATTAATCCATTATGTGCCACCTGGTTCCTTTGAAAGAAAAAAAGACAGTGAGAACTTGTTGTGTAATCTTGATGGAAGTCAAGAATCCATTCATCAGGAAGTTCAGGTTATCCAGCCATCTCTTTTTCCCATGATATGTGGATTCCTACACTGTACATCCAATCAAGATTGAACATCTGTGACCAACCTCATTTCTGTTGAACACTTGGGAGACCATAAGTACAAACTATTGGCTATTGAGGGAGTGCAGCATAGGTTCACGAGGTCAATTCCCGGAATGGTGGGACTATCATATGTTGAAATATTGGAGCGACTAGGCTTGTACACACTTGAGTTTAGAAGGATGAGAGGGTATCTGATTGAGACGTATAAGATTATTAAAGGATTGGACACTCTGGAGGCAGGAGGCATGGTCCCTCCGATGGGTGAGTCCAGAACCAGAGGACACAGTTTAAAAATATGGGGTAGGTCATTTAGAACAGAGTTGAGGAGAAACTTCTTCACCCAGAGAGTGGTGGGTGTGTGGAAAGCTCTGCCCCAGAAGGCAGTGGAAGCCAAGTCTCTGGATACTTTCATGAAAGAGATGGATAGAGCTCTTAAAGATAGTGGAATCAAGGGTTATGGGGATAAGGCAGGAACAGGATACTGATTGTGGATGATCAACCATGATCATAATGAATGGTGGTGCTGGCTCGAAGGGCTGAATAGCCTACTCCTATACCTATTGTCTATGGTCTAAACTTTACCACAGAGACTGAAATCATCATGTGTCCAGTGTATAATGTACCATCAGCAAGAATCTCATTGTGAGGTGAACCATTGTGGCATCCCAATCAGTTAGCACTGTTCCCGAGACTAACCACAAAGCACTTAGACCAGTGGGACCCTGAGGACTTCAAAAAATCCTACTTAAGTGTCAACACTCCATGGGACTACACACAAGACAGGAAAACATCCACACTCCTGTTGGAGAAGTCAGTGATCAGCTATAGTGATGCTGGGCTCCAGTACAACAGGTTATTGATAAAGCATCTTGGGACTGTAGCCAAGAGATTGATGCAACTCAAGGAATTTCTTTTTAATCCTATTACAAGCCTATCAGATTACAGAGAAGCCAATGATTGGTGTTCTAGGAGGCTCTGCTTTCAGCAGTTTGTAAACGTATGTTTAAGACAATTGTTAGGCCTCAGCTGGAGTACTGAGTACAGTTGTGGGTGCCACATTACAAGAAGGATGTTAAATGTATTGGACAGAGTGCAGAAATGAATGGTGCCAAGAATGAGAAACATCAGTGATAAGGATAGATTAAAGTAGTTAGGATTGTTTTCTTTGGAGGGATGAAAACTGAGGGGAGGTTTGATAGAGGTTTCCAAAAAATGACGGGGTTAGACAAAGTAGATAGCAAAGAACTGTTCCTGCTACGAAAAGGAACAAGAACAAGAGAGGCTTAGATTTAAAGTGATGTGCCAAAGGAAACAAGGGCAATGTGAGAAATAAACGTTTTCACTCAGTGAGTAGTCAGAATATGGACTGCACTGCCCTGGAGGCAGGTTCAACGCAGACATTCAAGAGGGGAACTTTTTGGTAATGGGGATAGAAATAGTATGTAAGAGAGTGGGGAAAAGGAGGAAATTGGCACTAAGTAACGATGTGCATTTGAAAAGCCAGTGCAGACATGATAGGCTGAATGGCCTCCTCTACACTCTAACACTTCGGTGATTCTGAGATAGTTGTGAAAAATCTTTTTCAATGCAAGGGAAACACTCACCTTAGCTCAGACATCAGGATTACAGTAATTAGAACATGATCCTCCCGCAGATGGAACTGACTATTTTCAGATGAATCACAGTCACGTTCTCTCTTTGGAGAAAGCTGCAGCAATGTTATATATAGGGAATGGATTCAACATGAGACCAATGGCACTGCAGAGGGTGTGCAACCTGGTCATTATTTAACATGATCAATCAGATGGAAAGGGATATTTGTACAGTGTAGCATGTATAACCTTCAGTAAACAACACAATGGGAGGATCTAGAAGATTATCCAAGTGCACAGGTTACACATGTTGGTATTCAGCGCTATTAAGTAAATGGGCATATGTTTTGTTTTAAAACCACTGTTTTAGGACAATTCAAGTAATATTTCCAACTGATCTGAAGAGGTACATCGGACTTGAAATGTTAACTGTTTATCTCTTGACAGATGTTGCCAGACCTGAGTTTCACCAGTATTCGGTGTTTCAGATTTCCAGCATCTGCAGTATCATGCTAATATTCACAGTCGATCTCACAAACTGCCTAAAACTACAAAAGTGAAATTATTTTGTTTCTTCAATTTTTCCCACATTCTTAAGTTTGAATTATTATCATAGTAAATAGGTGGAGGTGGGTACTGCAGATGCTGGGGATTAGAATCAAGATTAGAGTGGTGCTGGAAAAGCATAGCAGGTCATGCAGCATCCGAGGAGCAGGAAAATTGATGATTCGGGCAAAAGCTCTTCATCAGATGAAGGGCTCACACCTGAAACATCGATGTCCCCGCTCCTCGGATGCTGCCTGACCTGCTGTGCTTTTCTAGCACCACTCTAATCTTGCCCCAAAGGAAATAGCAACAGGAGTAGGCCTCTTGGCCCCCTTGTGTCCACCATTCAACAGGATCATGGCTGATCCCCGACACTGTTCACATCCACTTTGCCCATAACCCTCCACTCCCGTTGATCACGGATTTACCTCAGACCTAAATATACACAAGGTCTCTGCTCCCACAGCTCTCTGTGGCAAGGAATTCCAAAGACTCATGACCCTTTGAGAGAAGAAATTCTTCTTCATCCCAGCTGATCCTAGATTCTCCCATGAGGGCAAACATCCTCTCAGCCCCTTAAAGAATCCTCTATGTTTCAATGAAATCATCTCTCATTTTTTTGAACTCCAGTGAGTAGAGTGCCAACTTGTTTAGCCTTTGCTTGTAAGACAATCCCTCCACACCAGAGATCACCGTAATGAACCTATCTCCAATGAAACAATATCTTTCCTCAGATAAGGGAACCAAAACTCCATACAATACTCCAGATGTGGTCTCCCCAGCACCTTGTACAGTCGCAGTAAGACTTCCCTACTCTTATACACCAAACCCCCTTGAAGTAAGGGCCAACATTTCATTAGCCCTTCCCAATTACCTGCTGCCCCCGTGTGCTAGCCTTTTGACCTTCATGCACAATTTCCCCCAAGTCCTTTATGAAGCAGCTTTCTGCAGTTTCTCTCCTTTTTAATAATACTTTGTTCTTCTTTCCAAATGAACAACTTCACATTTTCCCACACGAGACTCATTTTTGACAATTTTTTGCCCAGTTACTTAACCTATCAATCTCCCTCTAAACCATTTGTATCCCTCCCAACCTGCCTTTCCACCTAGTTTTGCACTCTCTGCAAATCTGACTGCTCCTTGGCTCCGGGTACCATACCATACTCCAGCTGTGAGCTTTAGCACAGACACAGATTGTTGAGGATTGTCCAGGTTTACAAAGTTCCACAACACACTCCACCATCTGGAAACTCCTTTTTGTGGATACACAACGGACTTCCACCAAAACATTTCTACATTGAGAAACCTGCCTGTTGTGAGAGATGTTGTGAATTTTTCTTCATTACTGATGGGGTTTCACTCCCCTGGGAATTTGCTCCTGGGATATGGGTAACACTGACATATACGGCAGGGTTCACTACTTAACCCTGTACTCAAAAGTCACTGAAAATTAAATCAGTTAATTTGTACTGGAGTCAAATGGAACATCAGGTTCAATTCCTCGAAAGACATTAATGAACCAGTTTGTTTCTTTATTTAATAAGTATATTTCAGCACCTTCTGAAATAATTTTGTTGATTCTAGAACAGAAACAACTGGATTTACTGTATTCCCTTCTGCAATTGCCACAATGGGATTTTGCATGATTTCGGACGGGTGGAACTCAACAATAATCACCACATTAGTGTGCCTGCTTCACCAGACATCGCACTAATGGACGGGGCACTGCAAACTGGGGACATGGTCCTCTTGGCTTCAAAACGTGCCATAAGCCAGGCTCAATTAATCCACAAAGCACCCAAGACATGAATGATCATTACTCAGTGAAATAAATACAAGCATCTGTGGAACATCACAATCAAAGCAGCAAATGGATGTAGAACACCACCAAGATCAGGGAACATGAATCCCCAGATTCTTAAACACAAGGTGGAATTGAGACATCATCTACCATTGCAGTAAACAGGATGGTAACACAAAAGGATGAACAGAACCCTTGAGAACAAAAGATCTAAAACCAAACAGTAAATTTAACTGGAGATATAAATCACACAAAGACAGACTGAGCCTTTGTAGAAAATAAACAAAAAGATATTCAACCAAAAAAACACAAATATGATCTGGCAGAACATTCTATAAAAACAAACAATAAGTTACATTAACACTGTTCCTTGCAAAAGTGCAAAACCTCCCAAAGTGCTATCAAAACATAATTTGACTCCAAATTACACAAAGAAATATCTGAATAGGTGACAAAAAGCTTGAACAATGAAATAGGTTTTAAGAAGCAGCTTACAGGAGGAGAGAAAAATTTGGGGAGGGGAATTATAGAATTGAGGACTGATGCATTTGAAGACACAGCCAATGCTGGAGGAGAAAAGTAAATTGAGGAATGCATCGGAGGCCATGACTGGAGGAATTTTCCAGAGGACTGTAGGCAATGAACCTTCTGAGTTGTATACCACGCAGCAACTGAAGTTCTTAAGCAGGTCGTGCACCAGTTGGCTCTTTTAAGATACCAGAGTGCACAGGTGTGCAAAAAGGATTTTAAATGCCTATACATTCTAAACACAAATTGGAGAATACATTGGTTGCAGGACTGGAGGTTGGAGATATTAAAAGGATACTGCTGTCGAGATATTTGAAAACAAAAGTGAAAGGTTTCAATTGAAGGCACTGTTTGAGATGGAGCCATTGCTGCATCAAGAACAGCGAGCAGTGAGTGAGCAGAAACTGTAGAGGTTTAGGATAAGAGCAGGTCAGCTTTAGAATGGCTTAGTTTTAGAGACTGGAAGAGGAGAGATGTTAACCAAGGCAGCATTGCAGTGGTTGAAACTGTAGCCAAGAACAACATCCATGAAGTGTCAGTGCAGATGAGCTGAGCCATGTAGAGATATGGGGATGTTATGGAAGAGGAAGTAGGCATTGAAAATATGAGGAGTAGGCCATTCTGCCCTTTAAGCCTGCTCCGTCATTCAATATGACTATGGCTGATCATCCAACTCAGTCCTCTGCTCCCAATTCTCCCCCACACTCTTTGATGCCTTTAGTCCTATGAATTATAACTAACTCCTTCTTGAAGACATTTAATGCTTTGGCCTCAACCACTTTCTGTGGCAGAGAGTTCCAGACGCTCCCCATTCTCTGGGGTGAAGAAATTTCTCATCAGACCTGGTGATGAACTTTACATCTAAGATAGATGCATTTTCAGTCAGCAAAGAGATAATGGAGCTAAAGGCAGGCATCTGGAGTCAGGTTACAATCAGCCACGATTTCACTGAATGGCAGAATATGCTTGAGGGGTTGAATGACCTACTCCTATTCCTATCTTCATATGAAGAGGACTCAAGTGTTGAATGCTCAACTCAGGGTCAAATCAGACAAACTTGTAAGCTGTTTGGTTGAGTGTCAGACCATGAACAAGGAGTAAAACAGAATCAACAGGTGAGGGAATGGGGACTGTCATCAGGTTTGGACACAATTACTTTTATTTTCCAAAAGGAGGAAGTTTTTGCTCATCTGTGACTGATAGTCAGTGAAGCAGGGTGACGAACCAGTTAGCCAAGGTTACCCACATCAAAGGTGGCCATCGGTAAATGGAACCAATGCAGTGGAAACAGTGTGGGAGGGTGAAGCAGCTGATTTAGTAACCTTCAGAAATCACAGGTACGAGCTGAAAATGTGTTGCTGGAAAAGCACAGCAAGTCAGGCAGCAGCCGAGGAACAGGAGAATCGACGTTTCGGGCATAAGCCCTTCTTCAGGATGTTATGGAAGAGGAAGTAGGCATTGAAAATATGAGGAGTAGGCCATTCTGCCCTTTAAGCCTGCTCCGTCATTCAATATGACTATGGCTGATCTCCTGTTCCTCGAATGCTGCCTGACTTGCTGCGCTTTTCCAGCAACACATTTTCAGCTCTGATCTCCAGCATCTGCAGCCCTCACTTTCTCTCAAAGAAATCACAGGTAACCAGGTTCACCCTATCAATCGCGTTCTTTAAGAGCAAGGGATGGGAAAGTTGAGATTTGATACATATACATGCAATAGAGTCATAGAGATATACAGCATGGAAGCAGACCCTTCGGTCCAACCCATCCATGCCGACCAGATATCCCAACTCCATCTCGTCCCACCTGCCAGCATGTCCCTCCAAACCCCTCCTATTCATATACCCATCCAAATCCCTTTTAAATGTTGCAGTTATACCAGCCTCCACCACTTCCCCTGGCAGCTCATTCCATAGCTGAAAATGTGTTGCTGGAAAAGCGCAGCAGGTCAGGCAGCATCCAAGAAGCAGGAGAATCAACGTTTCAGGCATGAGCCCTTCTTCAGGAATGAGGAAAGTGTGTCCAGCAGGCTAAGATAAAAGATAGGGAGGAGGGACTTGGGGGAGGGGTGTTGGAATTGTGATAGGCAGCTCATTCCATACAAGAGTTTCCAAAGAAGATGAATGGAGCATTGTTTATAGTGGCTGAACGGTTTACATTTGGAGGACACTGACTTATTCAAATATTTGGCAAAAAAGGGAATTGGAGAATTATTTTTTAAATATACAGTGGATTGTTATGAGCCAGAAGGCACTGCTAAAAAGGATGGTGGAAGTAGGTTTAACAATAACTTTCAAAGTTAAAAATTACAACATCAGGTTATAGTCCAATAGCGCTCTGAAAGCCAATGCTTCCAAATGAACCTGTTGGACTATAACCTGGTGTTGCGAGGTTAACTTTGTCCACACCAGCCCAACACTGGCTCCTTCACATAATAACTTTCAAGTTATTCAAATGTTGAAAAAAATACTCAAAAGGAAATTTCACACAGATTCAGGGAAATAGCAGGGTATTAGTTGAATAGATCTGCTAAAGAACCAGGACCAAACACTGGGCTGAACTGCCTCTTTCTGTGCAGTATTCAATGTTTGTAAATGAAAGGTGTTCATACATTATTTACTACATGTAGATTAATTAGGAATGAGCCTATTAACTGCACTTAACCCAGAGAAGAGTCAACTGCAATAAAACCTTTCACTCGAAGGGACAAATGGAAAAGCTGTCACCCAAGTCAGCACAGAATGTTCATCTTCACCAACACCAAGCAAACTCGCACTGGTGTTTAACCTAATGCTATTTCTCACACCTGTAAACACTGGATGTAAATGTGGCACTGAACAGACAGCAGGAACAGGATACAAAACTGGAAAGCGCTGAAGAAACTCAGCAGGTCTGGCAGCTTCTGAAGAGAGAAAAACAGAGTTTAAGGTTTCAAGTAGCAGTGACCCTTTGTCAGGAACAGGAGGGAGGATGAGGGTTGGAAGGCATCACCAGGAAACCTCAATGTGGAGGAGTCAGTGTTGGACTGGGATGGGCAAGGTCAGAGGTCACACATCACCAGGCTATAGTCCAACAGGTTTGCTTAAAACCACAAGCTTTTGGAGTGTTGCTCCTTCATTGCACTGAAAGTTTGTGATTATAAGCAAACCTGTTGGACTATAGCCTGGTGTTGTGGGACATCTGAAGCAAAACCTGTGTCACCTGGCGCCACCACAATGGAAGAGACAGAGACGGGCATTTAGAATGGTGGCTGATATCCTCAGACTGGCTGCAACTCAGAACCCCTGCAGTGTGAAAGCAGGCCATTCAGCCCATCAAGTCCACACTGACCTTCTGAAGGGCAGCCCACCCAGACCCACCTGCCTAGCCTACCCTTTAATGAAGAGTTATGAATATCTCAGAAAGCAGAAGATACAAGTAGGAAAAAAAAAGTTCACTTTTATTTTGCCACAGGTCTTTCAGGTGTCCATTCGACAGCTGAGAATTTCTGGAAAACCTTGGTTCAGTGGTTAGCATCACTGCCTCACCAGGCTCCTGGGTTCAACTCCCACCGCGGGCCACTGTCTGTGTGGAGGTTGCACATTCTCTCCATGTCTGTGTGGGATTCCTCCCACAATCCAAAGATGTGCAGGTCAGGTGAATTGGCCGTGCTAAATTGCCCGTAGTGTTAGGTACATTAGTCAGAGGGGAATGGGTCTGGGTGGGTTACTCTTTGGAGGGTCGGTGTGGACTTGTTGGACTGAAAGGCCTGTTTCCATCTAATCTAAAGTGGGCAGGTGGCAGAATTTCTTGTTATGTGGCATGACAGAGAATGGAAAAATATTTTCTAATCTCTAAAATTATTATTTGTTCCCCATTACAAGCATGTTATTCTGAAAAGTGCTACCCGACAGGCTAGACAGAACGCGGTCTGTTGGGAACCAGCTGAGAAAGGGTTACTCCCCAGTCCTTTGAAGTGCATATTGTTGTAAGAGCATGTGGAGCGCCCAGCTGCTCAGTCTCCTGCTTTGTGTATTTGTCCAATTTGGCTGTTTAATGTGGCTCACATTGTGAAGCTGTCAGCTCTCCACCGTAATCCATGTCTGCAGTCACTGTTCTCAAACACACCTCAAAATCCCTCAGGGAGCACAGGTAACAATACAGCGAGAAAGAAAAAAAGTGCTTCAGTGTGAGAGACACAAACCCAGTAATAGCACGTCAAATACCGAGAAATCAAAAAGTACAGTAATGTCGATTACCTGAGGCCAAACGTACAGCCACGGTTCCTGCTCTATCAACAATGAGGCTCAGATACTGCCGCTGGTGGGGGCAGTGAAGAGAAAACACAATCACAGAAAAGGAACAGTGCTTGCAATTGAGGAACTTAGGTGAGGGGTGAAGGCTCACAGCAGAGAAGCTCAAAACCACCAAAAGGACAATAATTGGAAGGAGAAATTTCCAGTTGAGGAGACTGAGGAGTCAGCAAATGGATAAGACCAAGATTTTGTAACTTAGTGAGATTGCAATTGTTCCTCATGTCAGATTCCAAGGCTGGGTCACAGATGAGAGTGGTCTCCAGTGCAACATTCCCAGTTGTTCTCAGTGTATCTTCTCCATGACTCAGAACTAGAATGTTCCGGATGTCAACAAAATTACTTTTAAAAAACCGTAAGTGAAAAACTGACAATTTTAAATTTTAGAGCCATACAATGGGAGGCAAATAATGCACAAGTTACATCAACAGAAACTGAGTTTTCTTAAGCTTAGGGCAAACACCCGTGTTTCACAAGGAGAGAATTTCAGTTTTGTTGAGTTGGGCAGTTCTGCAAATTACTTGCATGGAGATATGTTTAGAGCGGTGCTCCTGATTTGGGAAGAATGTAGTAAAGTAGATTACGTTGGAGTTGGTGATCGTGCCACCAGAAGTGTTATAATAAAACCCTGAAGAGGACTTAAAGCTGAGTTTGTTTGAACTGGAAGTATGACAGCTCCAGAAGTAAGCAATCAGAGGTTCTAGGTCTAGGAGTTAACACCACAGTTAACTTAAGTCTACTAGTTGTTAAGCATTTCAAGTGTGAATAATGTACAAGGGATGTTGCTTTTCATTTGAAACTTGTAAAAATAGAGTGTTTTGTAGTTAATGAAATTATCCTTTTATTGTCTGTTTAAAACTTTTTCTATTGGTATTATAAGCAAATAGTTTTCTGTTCTATTTTATCTTCATTTTGTTTGCTTAGTGAACTTGTTTTACTGTTAAAACAAATCCTGCAAAATTGTGTGCTTCTGTCTCAGTAAAAGGCAACCTTGTTAAAATCAAAATGAAACCAAGTATGATCTATCAAGTCAGATTTCAGTTTGGTATCTGATATTTCCAGTAATAATACCAGCTGCAATTATACCACAGATGAAATCTGTGATTCCCAGTTCAGCAAAAACATGCTCTGGCTTGGCACAACCGTCACTTAAAAGATAGTGCACAAAGCCAAGTGACCAAGATCAATGAGCTAAGAATGATCTAAGCAAAGGAACTGAGAGACAGAAATGAATGGAAAGCATGACAGATGGAATGAAAAGGTTGACTTCTCTGAAGTATTCATGGTTCAGGCACATGGTACAAACAGCTTCTAGTCCAGCATATCAACAGCAGAAATCAAAAGAAGACTTCATCCAATGGAGTGAGTGAAAGAGTTCTTTTCAGAATAACTACTCATTGGTTGCACAAACATGAGCAGAACTTGCAGCCACATCACAAGTTCATACCAAACATTTGTCACATACAGGAAATTTCCACATTTAACTGGAAACTGAAAATACTCCACCCAATAAATGAATCGGTTAATCTTAACACAGCAATGCTTCTGTTAAAAATGACCAATGAGGTAGTTTAGGAGCTACATTGAAAAGTAATTCGGTTATCAATAATTAATCACTCACATTCTCAGTTCCTTTGTCACAACAGAATTTGTTTAATGAAATTTTTGGTTTATTTATAAATCAATCAAAGTCCAGTCGGTGAACTGTGAAAAATTAAAAAATGCACCATTAGCAACAAATAAAAACTGATTAATGACAATAACAACGGATGAAATGAAAATGTTCTTCTGGGTAGATGCAGGGCCTGTTGTGCAGCGGCAGGCTGTGCCTTCAGGCTACAGTGACAGGCCAGACAGACCCTACTCACACAAAGCAAGCGGACAACCAGTGCATCCAGTTCACACCTGAAACTTCAACATCACTGCATTGTCAAGTAGAGTTAATATTCTCCCTCAAATAGTCTTTCTTTTGCCTGAGGGGGAGACACTATCTTGCTAACTCACTTTATGCTGATCCATCACAATTACAATAGCGTGTGTCAAACTCAGATTTTTTTGTGATGGCCTTTATACCATTAGATTCCAGACTAGGTAATGCTTACTTGGCATTCTGTCTGCCATCAATGTGCAGTCCTCTTAAAACAAAGGTCAGGACTTTCGCTTACAATTATGCTGGGTTACTTTCAAATGTGATGGCCGATCCTGGTTTTCGAACAGTTGTTAATCAGTGATAGGGTGTTGCACTTTGCTGTGATCATCGTTCCTGAGCCATCAGCAGAAAGCTGGCTATTGACTGTGCATTACACAAGTTCACAAATACAAAAAACATAAACCCTTAATCACGGAACACCACTCCAAATAATCTGAGGGTCTGGATTCTTTTTAAAGAAAGGCAGCTTTATAATCTTTAGTAGTGGGAAAATGACTGAGGATCATCACAATGGATTTATAAGATTGCCATAAGGTTTCGGTTAAAGGTTCTTAAATTAGAGACGCCCAATACTTTTCAAATGAAACGTCAACATCAATCAAAATTTGAACCAAGTTAAAAAGCCTTTGGCCCCACGTTAATGTTATTAACTACCGTCTCGAGTAAGGTGCATATCACAGATTCCCCACTCATGCAACACCAAGGGGATGCAGAAAGGTAGAGTTGGATTTTTTTCTAATCTGTTAAGACCATTAGAAACAGAAACAGGAGTAGGCTGTTCGTCCCCGGGAGAAAGTGAGGACTGCAGATGCTGGTGATCAAAGTCGAGAGTGTGCTGCTGGAAAAGCACAGAATTTCCTGATGAAGGGCTTTTGCCCGAAACATCAATTCTCCTGCTCCATGGGTGCTGCCTGACCTGCTGTGCTTTTCCAGCATCACACTCTTGACTCTGTTCGGCCCCTCGAGCCTGTCCCACCATGCAACAGGATCATAGCCGATCTGACATTCCTCACGTCCACTTTCCTGCCCTTTTCCCATAATCCTCAATTCCCCAACGGATCGAGGATCTGTCTCAGCCTTAAATATATACAAGGACTCTACCCCCCAGCTCTGAGGCAAGGAGCTCCAAAGACTCATAACCTTTAGAAGAAATTTAGCCTCATCTCAGTCTTAAATCGATGCTCCTTTATTCTGAAACAGTGCCCTCTGGTCTTAGACTTGCCCGTGAGGGGAAACATCCTCTCAGCACTGACCCTGTCAAGCCCCTTAAGGATCCAATATGTTACGATGAGATCACCTCTCATTCTTTTAAATTCCAGTGAGTAGAGTCACAACCTGTTTAGCTTTTGCTCATTAGCCAATCCCTCCATCCCAAGGATCATGCTGGTGAAATGCCTGCAGTGGAATAATATATTTCCTTAAATAAGGGACCAAAAGTGCTCAGAGTACTCCAGACGTGGTCTCACCAATACAACTGTAGTAAGATATCGCTGCTGTTGTGCTCCAATCCTCTTGAAATAAGGGCCAACATTCCATTACCTGCTGCCCGTGTGTTATTGCACACCTATACAGGGCGTGAGACTTAAACACTAGTTTTCTGGTCCAGAGGTATGGACAGTACCACTGCGCCAACAGACCCCTTAAGGAACATATTATTCAAGTTGTAAGGAGATCAGCTACAACCTTATTGAATGGTAGAGCAGGCTCATAGGGCCTATCGCATTCCTTGTTTGTCTGTTCAATCACAAAACTACAGAAAGCTGAGCACACAATAGCCATTTGGCACAGTGTGTGTGCACCAATATGAGCTCTGAGAGCTATGTCGTCTCCATTTCCTGTTTCCTTTATTCTGATGGTTTAATGTTTCCCCAGGAATCACTGGTCCCAAGGGATCGTGTGTGTCATAACTTAACCTTTTGCATAAACTCTCCTATTATTTAAGCTCCAAGCTAAAGGTATTGAAAATGCCAGATGAGCTTGGAGTTCACTAATAAGCACCTTGCTGGACCTTTCCGATATTTCAGAGACCCTGTGATCCTGCTGCTATGCTCCTTATCATTAAAGCAGAGAGCTTACACTGCAATGCTAATGACTTCTATTTTCAGAAAATTATGACGCCTCCACAGGATGGTCCCACCCACAGTAAACATATATGCTTTAAGCTTTCTGCCTGAAGTTGTAATTCCTGCTTCCACTGACTAGAAGCTTCCATATTCGATGGTGAATGGTTTTTGGATTTACTAGCCATTGCAACACGAACTCCAAACAGCATTGTCATAAACAAATTCTTTTTCTAAATAAAAACTAGAATTATCTCGAAATAAAATTCAGTACGTCAGCAAAACAGGTTTCCATTGAATCAGTTTTATATCACTGTCCTCGCCCCAGTGCCCCACCATCTGTTCTGAATGTGTACACTCCGTTATCTCTAGTTTTCGATACCGCAGCAGTGGCCTTGCTTTGACTGAAAGGCTGAGCTATTTCAATGCTGCAGTCCAAGCCAACTCCCTCCCTTTCTCAGTGGCTGTTCTACCGTGAGCTAATCTCTGGGATCCCACGACTATCACAGATTACAAGGGTATTTTGGCTAGTGCACGAGGGTGTGATCATAATGCCCCAAAACCTTCACAACTGCCCATGGGAGTTACAAGGATACAAGGAACTAGCAGACACGGCAATATAGTGATAAAAGATAGGAACAGGAAAAGGCTATTCATCCCTTCAAAACTACCCCACCATTCAATATCTTCATGGCTGATTGTTGAGCTCAATATCCTAAACCCATCCTACCCCCAAATCCTTTCATCCCTTTAGCCACAGGAGCTACACCTATCTCTGTCTTAAAAACGTTATGGCCTCAACCACTTTCTGTGGTAGTGCATTCCCCAGTCCTGATGAAAGGTTCTAAACTGAAACATTGACTCCCCCTCTCCTCTGATGCTGCTGGACCTGCTGTGCTTTTTCCAGCTCCACTCTGACTCTCCAGCAGCTGCAGTGCTCACTATCTCCAAATTCCACAAGCTCACCACTCTCTGGGTGATGATATTTCTCCTTATCGCCGTCTGAAAAGGTTTACCCCTTATCCTTAAACCCAGGACCTCTGGTTCTGGGCTCTGGTCATCACGAACATCCTTTCAGTCTCTAACCTCTCTAGTCCTGTTAGAATTTTATAGTCTCCTAAACTCGAGCGAAAACCATCCCAACCAAATTCATCTCTCTTCATATGTCAGACCTGCCTTTGAAAAATCAATTTGATCAACCTTCAATGCACTCCCTCTCAAACATCCTTCCTCAGATAAGGAAAGCAAAACTGCACACAATGTTTCAGGTGTGGCCTTACCAATGCCCTGTACTGTTCCTGGTTCCAGTATCTGAATCCTTAGTTAGGACACTTGGAAAAGCATAACTTCTTGACTGTCAGACATTTTCCTACAAATGGACTTTAAACGCGATTGTTGGCTGTTCAGGTACCCTCCCACAGTCCCACACGCACTGTCCCACGGCAATGATCCAACATTAAAAAAAGACTCTAGTTAAGGAATGCTGATATTGTAGCTATCCCTGACGCTGTCAATCTTCTCCTAGCTCAAACCAAAATGACAGCACGAGGATCACTAACTGTATCAGCAAGTGTTCAAAATGATTACAGTTTGTGCTCCCAAGCACTGCGCAGAAAGGTCAGTGTAATCCATATAACAAAACTGTTCTCCCCAGCCTATGATCATTGGGCCCGGGTATGACGGTCCCAATACTACAACTGGCCATTGCAAGCTAGTGAGTGAACTCTGGAACCTTATTGGTTTATATCGTACCCGTATTGTATCACCCCATGTACCTACCCACAGGCAATGGGTGGGTGGGGAGAAAACCAATGGGCCTTCTCCTACTTACTCTCACCATACCCAATGTGAAGGCAAATACCAGTGACAATCCCAGAACAATATTTCTTAAGAACAGAATAGTGAATGATGTAACAAATCTGAAAACAAAGAAAGGCAAGATAAAGTCAGAACTAGCAAAGTTTAAACCCATCAGCTGTTTTCATTTAGTGGAATGGGAGTCAACTTAATGTTGCCAGAATCACAGCAGCCTCTCGAGTGGAGATTTGTCAATTCAGCAGAGATTGAAAATGTTGCTAAAATAATAAATTGCCAAAGTTTCACACAGCACTAAGTAAAGTTAAGAAACTTCAAATCATGTATCAATGACTGGACAACAATTAAGGCCACAGAATTAATCTATCCAATTATAGAAAGAACTTGGGAATTTCTCACCATTTAAATAATAATCTGCCATTTGATTCTCCCTACTAAAAGTGCTTGGGCTCACACTTTTCTACATTAAACTCCATCTTCCAGATCCCTGAACCTATCTATAATCCCTTGCAGATTCCTCCTCTCTAACTATTTTTGTGTCATTAGCAAATCTGGATACATGACACTCTGCCCTCTCCTACAAGTAGATCAGCAATTGGAAGGAATAGGACTGTCTACCTGTGGTACTCCACTAGTTATGGTACTCTACTTGTGGTACTCCACTAGTTATGGTACTCTACTTGTGGTACTCCACTAGTTATGGTACTCTACTTGTGGTACTCCACTAGTTATGTCTTTACAACCTGAAAAAAACAATAAAACCCAACTCTGTTAACAAATCCTCAATCTACGCTAATAGATTACCCCTAATACTGAGAGCTCCTATCTTATGCCTTTCATGTGACACCTTATTGAATGCCTTCTGGAAATCCACATAGATTGTCTCTTCTAATCCTTCTTTATCAACTCCATTTGTTATATCTTTAAAGAACTCTTAAAACAATTGCCAAACATGATTTTCTTTTCACAAAACCACTGACTCTGATTTTGTTAAACATTTCTAAACATCCTGCTGTTTCTTCCTGAAGAATAGACTCGAGCATTGACAATGTAGCAGGCTAACTAGCCTATCATTTCCTGATTTCTGTCTCCCTTCCTTCTTAAACAGGTTGTCACATTAGCAACTTCCCAATCTGCTGGAACCATCTCAGAATCCAGTGGGCCAGGACTATTTCAACTAGGAGAAAGTGAGGACTGCAGATGTTGGAGATCAGAGTCGACAGTGTGGTGCTGAAAAAGCACAGCTAGTTAGGCAGCATGTGAGGAGCAGGAAAATTGAAGTTTTGAGCAGAAGCCCTTCATCAGGAATGTTTCATCCAAATGTCTTCACAACCACTGCTGGCATTCTTTTAAAACCCCTGGATTCAGGCCATTAGGTCGCAGACACTTGTCTGCCTTTAATCCCATTAGTTTGTCAAATACTCAGCCCACTGGCAGCTGACTTATCTTTGGGATGTTTATAGTGCTTCACTGTGAGGACTGAGGCAAAGTATTGATTTCAATAATCTGTCATTTCTCTGGTCCCTATTAATTCTCCAGTTGCATCCTCTAAATGTCCCACTCTTATGTTAGCTCCTCCCTCTCAGACACCTAGAGAAGCTCTTACTGGGTTTTTATATTGCTTGCCAATTTATTTTCGTAGCTGAAAATGTGTTGCTGGAAAAGCGCAGCAGGTCAGGCAGCATCCAGGGAACAGGAGAATCGACGTTTCGGGCATAAGCCCTTCTTCAGGTCTGCTTATGCCCGAAACGTCGATTCTCCTGTTCCCTGGATGCTGCCTGACCTGCTGCGCTTTTCCAGCAACACATTTTCAGCTCTGATCTCCAGCATCTGCAGACCTCACTTTCTCCTCAATTTATTTTCATAATCAGTTTTCACCCTTTATTACCTTTTCAGTCATGCACTGCTGGCTCTTAAACAGAAATCCCAATTGTCTGACCAACCACTGGTTTTTACTGTTTTGTATGCCTTCGGTTTTGATTGGATATTCTCCTTGACTACCTTTGTTAACTATAGGCTGTTCATTCTTCTCATCTAATCCTTCTCTTCAACCAGAATACATTTTTGCTAAGTGTTCTGAAATATCTGCCACTGACCTTCCTTAGATCGCTCTTTCTTCATATCTTTGGGATTGTCTTTATTCAGGATCACCTTTTGCACATCTGAATTGCTTTCCTCCAAACTGAATTGGAAATTTTACCATGTTTTGTTTGCTACGTCCTCAAGGATCTTTAATTACAATATCTGTTATACATCCTTCCTCATTACCTATAATTAAGTAGCCTTTTCCTGGGAAGATTTAAGAAACATCCCCTGATATACTCTTATACATTTGTCTTTCATGCTCCCCTTGCCCACGTGAGATTTCCACTCAGATGAAAATCATCTATGACAATTGAAAAGGCCTTCTTGCAGATCTCCATTATTTTTGGATTTATAATTTGTTCTACAGTGAAGCAATTCTTCAGGGGCCTATAGATGACTCTCACCTGTGACTCCTTTACCCTTCTATTCCTTATTTCCACCCAAACTAGGTCTGCATCACCATCTACTGACCAATGCATGATACCCTGCTTTATAAACCAAACTACTACAACACGTTTACCTTTGGCTATTCTTCTGCTAAGTCAAATACCTTTGAATATTGGGTTCCCAGACTTGGTCACCTTGTAACCACATCTCCATTATAATTAGCAATCGGAATCATCCTCCCCACATCTACACTGCCCACCTGTTCTTAAGTATTAGAGGTGATACTCACACAAGCTGACAATCATTTCATCTCTTGATAATGATCCAATGATTAGCCATTCGGTAATAGTCACATGCAATAGACCACTAAAGCAGCAGGTGGTCAGGAAGAGTTTCCAAAGCAATTGCTCAGTTCAGTGAGCACTTCTCAGATCTGTGATCTGTGCAGAAAATGCTGATTACAAACATCGAGTGAGTTCAGGCTGTGCTAGTCCACAGAGCTGCCTGTCTGGCCTCACACGTAGAATGGTGATCTCAGCAAGTTGCAGACAAGGGAACCACACCTGCTGGGCTTCACTAGAACAAGACAATGAACATTTTCAGAGACAGAATGGTGGAAACTATGTATAAAAAGAAACAATTGTTTTGAATTGATAAGTGTCCAGCACTTTCTGGATGCGTTCACATGCAAAACTTGTGTGGTTGAATGATCTCATCATGTGCAAATTACCCATCGATATTGTGTAACTGGCCCACTGCCAAGAGCTGTGGTTGCTTTTTCCCACCCATTACTGGAGTTTAATGAAACATACACAGTGGTTTGTTTCTCCACCTTCACCTCAGGCCAAATTAAGAAACTGTGCCATCGCACCGGACGGCAGGAACTGACTTCACTATAAGATCAAGTATCCTCCCAATGCTGAATGCATAAGAATCGGGTCACCTCCTTCCTAACACTCACTTCATTGCAAGCGAAAAATGGAAGGAGAGAGAAATGATGCGTCCAATTAGTAAACAATGTAATGTTAGCTTCAGTCCCCCCCCCCCCCCCCCACCTGCAGCACAATGGCAGACACAGCTTATGTTGACCACACCTATAACATGACTAGGATGTCGAACAACTGAAAATCATTATATCATTAATTATTCTATTCAATCCTTAATTAATGTTAACTCCACAGTCCTCTTAACATGCAACTGGGGGGGACAATGGCTTATTGGATTATCACTGGACTGTTAATCAACAGAGCCACGTAATGTTCCAGGGACCCGGGTTCAAATCCCATCACGGTGGAATTTGAATTCAATAAAAATCTGGAATAAAGGATCTAATGACTACATTAAATCCATTGACAATGCTCAGAAAAACCCATCTGGTTCACTAATGTCCTTTAGGAAAGGAAGTCGTCCATCCTTCCCTGGCCTGGCCTACATGTGACTCTAAACCCACAACAAAGTGGCTGACTCTCAATTACACTCTGGGCAATTAGGGATGGGCAATAAATGTTGCCAAGCCAGTGACACCCTCATCCTGTTACAGAATAAAGGGGAAAAAAAACTCACTGCGAGTTACAGGAGAGCCAGGGAGCACAGAAGAGGCCCAAATAACCTCATTATTTTTCTTCTCTGAAAGTTACAGTAACTGATAATAAAAGTCGTTACATCCATAGCTATTTTTTCAAAGTACTGAAGATTGGAGCTTGCTGCACAGATCACCCAACGCTACACCCAGTCCCACCCAGACTTGACAAACGGCAGGTTACTCTAGTTCTGTTTGACTACACCCCCAGTGGAAATGAGAAAGCAAGGTTTCCACTTGGCTGCTCGAGTGCGCGAAGTTGTGCTGCAAGATTCAGTCACCTCTCTCAACGCAGGGATACCAGAGGGTCCTACAAGTTGAAAATCGACCTTGTAACGTGGAGAGATATGAAAGGGATAGATAGGGGCCATGGTGAATGGAAAGACGAACAGAGTGCTGGAAGGAGCTGTGTAGAAGATAGGCCCAAACTCTGAGTTAGGTGGCTGGCAGCTGCAGCTTAACGCAGTAAGCACTCACCACATCTAGGCGCTGAGAAACAAGAATACTAAAGGATATTTGTTCGTAACTATTTCCACCCACTGGTTCTAAATGTCTGGCAAAGCAAAGCACATAGTTAGAAAGGGATTTACAATGTAGAGAAATTATACATCATTATTGCTTTACCTGACAGCTGCTTATTTTGGTACAGTAATTATTACATATTAAGGTGAATCAAATATTCAGACCCACTAATCCAAAAGAGACAAGTCTGTTCACCACTTGATAATAGTGACGCCACATTGGGAAGCCTCCACTTACTCCCATTCCATTTGAATAATTCACTGATCTATCTGGCTGACATGACCAAAAATATGTGTACAATTTCTGGCTGCTCATTTCTTCACGCAGTTCTTTCCAGTTATGAAGTGTTGCATTGGATTTGAAAAAAATGATCTCTGTTTCTCTCTCCACAATGCTGCCACTTTCTCCAGCACACTCTAGTTTCTCTTCCCCAAGATATTTCCTCTTGCTTGGTCCCAAGCCTTGCTGACCATACTTCACATCCAATCAGATACCCTGAAAGCACATTGACCCAAACACTGACATCTAGTTTCACCCAATCACCACTCCCAGATTAAAAAAAAACAGAGTCTGAATCTCCCCTCAGCTGAGCGACAAAGACTAGAATTGTTCCAGGGAGGGGAAACTTCAGTGATGAGGATAGAGTGAAGACGTTGGGACTGTTGTCCCTGGAGAGAAAGCTGACAGGAGATTTGATAGAGGTTTTCAAAACCTTTAGTGGGCTGGACAGAGTAGACAGGATAAAAACAATGACTGCAGATGCTGGAAACCAGAGTTTAGATTAGAGTGGTGCTGGAAAAACACAGCAGTTCAGGCAGCATCCGAGGAGCAGGAAAATCGACGTTTCGGGCAAAAGCCCTTCATCAGGAATAAAGGCAGAGAGCCTGAAGGGTGGAGAGATAAGCTAGAGGAGGGTGGGGATGAGGAGAAAGTAGCATAGAGTACAATAGGTGAGTGGGGGAGGGGATGAAGGTGATAGGTCGGGGGCGGGGGGGAGGGTGGAGTGGATAGGTGGAAAGGAAGATAGACAGGTAGGACAAGTCATGGGGACAGTGCTGAGCTGGAAGTTTGGAACTGGGGTGAGGTGGGGGAAGGGGAAATGAGGAAACTGGTGAAGTCCACATTGATGCCCTGGGGTTGAAGTGTTCCGAGCTGGAAGATGAGGTGTTCTTCCTCCAGGCGTCTGGTGGTGAGGGAGTGGCGGTGAAGAAGGCCCAGGACCTCCATGTCCTCGGCAGAGTGGGAGGGGGAGTTGAAATGTTGATTGGTGCGGGTGTCTCGGATATGTTTCCTAAAGCGCTCTGCTAGGAGGCGCCCAGTCTCCCCAATGTAGAGGAGACCACATCGGGAGCAAGGGATACAAAAGTGATATTGGTGGATGTGCAGGTAAACTTTGATGGATGTGGTAGGCTCCTTTAGGGCCTTGGATGGAGGTGAGGGAGGAGGTGTGGGCGCAGGTTTTGCAATTCCTGCGGTGGCAGGGAAAGGTGCCAGGAAGGGGAGGGTGGGTTGTTGGGGGGCGTGGACCTGACCAGGTAGTCCCAGAGGGAACGGTCTTTGTGGAAGGCAGAAAGGGGTGGGGAGGGAAATATATCCCTGGTGATGGGGTCCGTTTGGAGGTGGCGGAAATGTCGGCGGATGATTTGGTTTATGCGAAGGTTGGTCGGGTGGAAGGTGAGCACCAGGGGGGGTTCTGTCCTTGTTACGGTTGGAGGGGTGGGGTCTGAGGGCGGAGGTGTGGGATGTGGATGAGATGCGTTGGAGGGCATCTTTAACCATGTGGGAAGGGAAATTGCGGTCTCTAAAAAAGGAGGCCATCTGGTGTGTTCTGTGGTAGAACTGGTCCTTCTGGGGTCAGATACGGCGGAGGCAGAGGAATTGGGAATACGGGATAGCATTTTTGCAAGAGGTAGGGTGGGAAGAGGTGTAATCCAGGTAGCTGTGGGTTTGTAAAAAATGTCAGTGTCAAGTCGGTCGTCATTAATGGAGATGGAGAGGTCCAGGAAGGGGAGGGAGGTGTCAGAGATGGTCCAGGTAAATTTAAGGTCAGGGTGGAATGTGTTGGTGAAGTTGATGAATCACTCAACCTCCTCGCGTGAGCACGAGGTGGCGCCAATGCAGTCATCAATGTAGCGGAGGAAGAGGTGGGGAGTGGTGCCGCTGTAATTATGGAAGATGGACTGTTCTATGTAGCCAACAAAGAGACAGGCTTAGCTGGGGCCCATACATGTGCCCATGGCTACCCCTTTGGTCTGGAGGAAGTGGGAGGATTCGAAGGAGAAATTATTAAGGATGAGGACCAGCTCAGCCAAACGAATGAGAGTGTTGGTGGAAGGGTACTGTTGGGGACGTCGGGAGAGGAAAAAATGGAGGGCTTGGAGGCCCTGGTCATGGCGGATGGAGGTGTAGAGGGATTGGATATCCATGGTGAAGATGAGGCATTGAGGGCCGGGGAAACGGAAGTCTTGGAGGAGGTGGAGAGCATGGGTGGTGTCTCGAACGTATGTGGGGAGTTCCTGGACTAGGGGGGATAGGACAGTGTCGAGGTAGGTAGAGATGAGTTCAGTGGGGCAGGAGCATGCTGAGACAATGGGTCGGCCAGGGTGGTCAGGCTGGTGGATCTTGGGAAGGAGGTAGAAACGGGCAGTACGGGGTTCCCGGACTATGAGGTTGGAAGCTGTGAGTGGGAGATCTCCTGAGGTGATGAGGTTCTGTATGGTCTGGGAGCAGCTGCTTCAACACATGAAAGGACCGAGAACAAGACGGCCCAGATTTAAAGTGAAATGCAAACAAAGCAAGGACTGGAGAAAAACATTTTTTACATCAGCAAGTAGCTGGAGCATGGAATGCACTGTCTGGAAATGTGGAGGAGGCAGGTTCGATTGAGGCATTCAACAGGGGAATTAGATTCTCTACAGTGTGGAAACAGGCCCTTCGGGCCAACAAGTCTATACCAACCCTCCGAAGAGTAACCCACCCTGACCCATTTCTCTCTGACTAATGTAGCTAGCACTACGGGCAATTTAGCATGACCAATTCACCTGACCTGCACATTTTTGGACTGTGGGAGGAAGCCGGAGCACCCGGAGGGAACCCATACAGACACAGGGAGAACGTGCAAACTCCACACAGACAGTCGCCCGAGGGTGGGATTGAACCTGGGACCCTCGTGCTGTGAGGCAGGAGTGCTAACCACTGAACACCGTGCCGCCAGGGATGAAGCTTTTGGATCGCAATGGTGTGCAGGGATATGGGGAAAAGGTAGGAGTCTGATCCAGTCCAGCTCTGTGACCTGCTGCCACAGAGCGAGTGTAGGCACAAGGGGCTGAAGAGCCTCCATCTGCACCAGAATTAGTCTGTGATTCTGTGAAGGTTGCACAAACCAGGAGTGGAATCTCAGGACATTTTGGTGCTGTTTGTATTACTCAGCTCCCAATACACATTTGGCACTATACAGAGGAATCTCGATTATCCGAATTTCGGATTATCCGAACAAGATCGCAAAGTCCCAACGCTTGGCTAAACTGTGTTATCCGGCATTAGATTGTCCGAATATTCGATTATCCAAACATAATGCTCCCCGTCCATATTGTGGATAATTGAGGTTTCGGAATCTGCATTGCATACGGATTCCGATTTGTACATCAGAATCATTTGAAGATGGGGGACAGGTTTGCATTCGGCTGGGTTGGACTGGATTATTCAATTGTTTAATAATTAAATTGGCTCCGAAACACTGAAGTTAAGAGGCCTCATAGTTGTCCCATTTTTGCATCTATGGCAAGATTGAAGGCTGTCATTTGTAAAACAAAAACTGATCTCTGCATTTTTATTTAAGTTCTTTGCTACTCATTTCAGTTTTATTTAGCTGTCAATCTCAGAGCTTCCTGACCAGTTTGAAGAACAGAAATCAGAGTCAAGAAAATATCAATCATTTCATCCACAGCTCTCACCAAACCACAAAACTTTGACAAATAATCCAGGACTGTCAGGATCCCTTTCCAGAGGGAGGGACAGCACAGAGCAACAACTGTCCATCCCACTGGTATAGAATCAGTATATCCAGCTTATTTAACATTTAAATTCATAATTCTGTAATTTTGTCCTTCTTTCTCCATTGCAATGTACATAACAACTGCAATACCAATTGGGAATCTAGAGAGTTCTCAGATAATGCATTTGAATCTTGTGTAAAGTAAGAGCCAACGGAGCCTATGGCAGGAGACTGGTTACACGGTCACACCTGAAAAAGTTTGCATTGATCTCAAATTCTATAAAAGATTGCTTCAAACAGACTTGAATAAAAATTTGGTAAACATCTGAAGATAACCCAAAATGTCCTGCACTCCAGCTCCATGCCCCAGTCAGGCATCAATTGGCACGATGGTAGATTCACAACTGTTACACAATCAGTGTTTCGCCACTGCAGAAACCGAAACCTTTCTGTTTATAGCCAGCTATCTAGTTTCCTTGTTTGCCTCTTGCCATTTACAAATATGCTGAAACTGACATAGTATCAGCAACAGCAAATAGTGTGTCCATTGGCATTGTGAGAAATATTACACACTCGGACCATCAATGCTGCTCCATTTCACATGGACAGAAAGATCTCAAAGCTCATCGAACCCCTACAATGTGGAAGGAGGCCATTTGGCCCACTGAGTCTACACTGACCCTGTGAAGAGCATCCCATCCAGATCCAACCTCCTACTCTATCATCTTGCATTTCCAATGACTAATCTATCTAACCTAGTTAAATATCACACAACACCAGGTTATAGTCCAACAGGTTTATTTGGAAACACTAGCTTTCGAAGCTCTGCTCCTTCACCAGGAATTTCATCATTTATAAATTCTGTGTCTTATGGTCCTGCTCCACCACCTGATGAAGGAGCAACACTGCGAAAGCTAGTGCTTCCAAATAAACCTGTTGGACTATAACCTGGTGTTGTGTGATTTTTAACTCTGTCCACCCCAGTCCAACACTGGCTCCTCCACATTATGGCCACCTAACCTACACATCCCTGGACACTATGGGCAATTTCCCATGGCCAAGCTACACACCTGTGGACTGAGAGAGGAAACCAGGCCACCCAGAGGAAACCCACACAGACAAGAGGGAACATGCAAACTCCACACAGACAGTCACCCAAGGCTGGAATCGAACCTGTGACGCAGCAGTGCTAAACACTGAGCCACTGTGCTACCCTGTTAGCAGCAGGCTGATAAAAACATTGGATAAGTGACGTCAAGTTCTTCAGAATGAAGGCTCCACAAGGTGTTCATGGTGTCTAGGAGTTCTTGTTCTTCAAGATGTCAGGTGTATGAGCTCCATTGGCTGTCAGTCAGTGGTTAACCTTGAAGGTCCTGGATGGCAATTATAAAATATTTTTCTTTCCTTTTCAAAGGCACAAATTTCTGAGCCACTCTCAGTCACCAAAATTAATAAATTCAAACTTATACAATGTATTATCAGCCTAACAAAGACAGCAATAATTCAGCAAGCAACTACTGACCACAACAGCTTTCCAGAAAACATTTAAACTGACAGACGAACAGAAAGGAAACGAACATTCCCGCTTCAGAGCGCAGAGATGAAGTATTATCGGAGGCTTGCTTGCCTGGCTGATAATCTGGCCTCAGGGGATAGTTGATGGTGTAATGCACCTGCCCTTCCACAGTGCATTAGCCAAGCTCAGCAAGAAAGAAGCCTAATGTACGGCTGCCTTAGATGGAAAACAGAATGATTCCAATTCAAATTACGTGATGAGTTTACACATTAAAACCATCACTTATTAAAATGCAGCAACAATCTTTATCATCCACAACTAATCTATCCACTCCCCATCTCAAATCTATTCCATTAATATCACATGACTAAAGATTTTTTTGATAATTTATTTGTGGGACAAGAGTGGAAAGACTGGTATTTATCACCCAATTCTAATGGTCCATGAGAAGCTGCTGTCTCATGAACTGCCGCTGGCATTGCGATGTATAGACTTTTGAAACAAAAACTATGACTCACAAGACCATTTCAGAAGATTATTAAGAACCACTTTGCTGTGGGTCTGGGGTCAGACAAAGGCCAGACTGGTTAAGCACATACAAGTCCCTCCCTGAAGCAAGTGAGTAAACCAGATGGGCTTTTATGAGAATCCAGCAGTACTGTGGACACCAGGACTGAGGCGAGCTTTTTATCCCAGAGTTAGTTAGCTGAAGTTAAATTCCTCAGTTGCTATTGTGGGATTTGAATTCAATTATTTCAATGATACTTATTTCAAGAGTATATGTTTTGATTTTGTATTAACCAAAGAACAGGGTCAAATATAATCCATTCTGGGAGAACACATTCTCTGAAGTCATTCATCAATCCTTCCTGTTTATTTAGAGCTCCTCAGTTGTTCTACCAAACGCACAGTTTCCAAATAAACTGCAAATAATCCAAATATAATCAAAATATCAGGTACATTAAAATAAAAAAAAAGTCATCCTAATCAGCGATGCATACATTGTGAAAATGAATGTTATTTAAAAACTCAAAGTAGTCCAAGAGATCCTCAGTAACGGGCACAGCTGCTGTTTTACAGCGATATACGATCGCAGTAACAGGGCTCAAGTATTTCAGTCACGCGATGTCAATACAGGGAGGCTTTATTGACCCAATTTCAAAACAAAGCCCCTCAACATTTCCCACATGGTGAAAAACAGCTAAAACATGTTCTATGGAGATATGTTGGCACCTCAAAGTTAAGCCAAATTCTGCAAATTTGATTAGACCAAATAACTGAAATGATCCAACCCATTAAACAAGATCAGAAATTTCAGAACTGAGACATTCCAAACTTCAAATCAATATCATGTCACATAACCCAAAATCAATAGACCTGTCAGTACCATTTCATCAAAGAAAATGCGTTTGTTTTAAATTCACTTATGGAATGTGGGTATCACTGGTTGGGCCCAGCATTTATTGCCCATCCCTAGTTGCCCCTTGAGAAGGTGGGGGTGAGCTGCCTTCATGAACTGCTGCAGTCCATCTGCTGTGGGTTGACCCACAATAACCTTAGGGAGGGAATTCCAGGATTCTGACCCAGCAGGTGAAGGAATGGCGATATATTTCCAAGTCAGGATGGTGAGTCACTTTGAGGGGAACTTACATGGGAAAACCATCATCACATTTGCTGCCCTTGTTCAAGATAGAAGTGGTTATGGGTTTGGAAGGTGCTGTTGATGCCTGGGTAAATTTTTGCATTTTCTTATAGATAGTGTACACTGCTGCTGAGTGCTGGTGGTGGAGGAAGTGTGCTTGTGGATGTGGTGCCAATCACGCGGGCTGCTTCGTCCTCGATGTTATTGGAGCTGTGCCCATCCAGGCAAGTGGGGAGTATTCCATCACACTCCTGACTTGTGCCTTTAACAGGCCTTAGGCAGTCAGGGGGTGAGTTCCTCTGCTGGATTCCTCACCTCTGACCTGCTCTAGTAGACACATAGTATTTATATGATGAGTCCAGCTTAATTTCTTGTCAAATGACAACCCTTAGAAGATATTGCTAGTGGGAGATTCAGTGATGGTAATACCATTGATCATCAAGGGTTAGACTGTCTGTTGATGGAGATGATCATCATCTGGCATTTGTGTGGCGTAAACCTCAATTACTACTTATCAGCCCAAGCCTGATATTGTCTGGGTCTTAGAGCATTTGGACATGGGCTGCTTCAGTATCTGAGGGATGGTGCTGAACATTGAAGTGCTGTCTGAAGGCATGTTACTGCACAAGAGCAAGGCATTTGAAATGGATGCAAGAAAAACAAATAAACTTATGAAACCTTTAGGGAAACATTGTGATTTTTAAAAAGAATTTCAAACAACTCTTGAAAAGGGTTTAAAGATATATGCTACTGCAACAAAGACTGTAAGATGTAAAACAGACATGAACCATTCAGCCTATCCAGTCCATTCCACATTCAATAAGATCATGCCTGATTTGATAATCTTTAACTCCATTTTCCAGATTTATCTCATAATCCCAAATTCCCATAACCGTTAGAAATCAGTCTCAGTCTTGAGTATATTTAACAACCCGCCGTTGATAGCCAAAGATTCACTAACTGCGAAGACAAGAAACTCCTCTTCATCTCTGTCCTAACTAGGCACCCTTCGTCTGAAATCATTCCCTCTGGTTCTAGGCTCTCCCACAAGGTGAAACCACCTCTCCACACCCATTGTCACATCCTCTAAGAATCTTACCTGCTTCAATAAAGCTTCCTCCCATTCTTCTAAACTCCAATGAGTACAGGCCCAACTTACTCAAACTCTCCTCTTGAGAAAATCCTCTATACCCAGGATCAGTTTAGTGAACCTTCACTGGACTGCCTTCAATACCATTAGATCTTACTGTAGGTAAAGGACCCAAAACTGTTCACAGTATTCCAGTTGTGTTCTAATTAGTACATTGCTAAGTTTTAACAAGACCTCCCTATTCTGATTAGGGTGTGCCATTCTTAACTACAGGTGCAGAGACTTGCCATAATGAAGCTTCATTAAACTAATTTCTAGGATAGAGGGATTGTCCAATATGAAAGATTAAACAGATTGGGTTTTGTCTCTGGAGTTTACGGATGAGAGACGATTTCATTCAAACATACAAATTTTATACTGCATTGATGATTCCATCTCCTGGTTCCAGATTCTCAGATTAAGAATTCAGCCATTTAAAACGGAGGGGAGCAGGAATTTCTTCTTTTAGAAATTATGTATCTTTAAATTTCTCTGCCCGATAGAGTTGTGGAGGTTTAGTTTTGAATAGTTCAAGGCTGCTCCATATTTCTTTCTACTAGAAACAACCAATACAAGATTATGTCGGGTTAGTAGTGCAGAGTGATATCAACAGCAGGAGTTCAATTCCTGTACCAGCTAAGGCTACCATGAAAATGTCTCCTTAATCTCTCCCACCTTGGAGGTGTGTGCATCCTCAGGTTAAACTCACTACCAATCACCTCTTTCTAACAAGAGAGCAGCCATATGATCCAGTAAGCCATGTGGTCCACTGTGGGGCGGCATGGTGGCTCAGTGGTTAACACTGCTACCTCACAGCACTAGGGTCCCAGGTTCGATTCCAGCCTCGGGCAACTGTCTGTGTGGAGGTTGCACACTCTCCCTGTGTCTGCATGGGTTTCCTCCGGGTGCTCCGATTTCCTCCCACAGTCCAAAGATGTACAGGCCAGGTGAATTGGCCATGCTTAAATTGCCCATAGTGATAGATGCATTAGTAGGGGAATGGGTCTGGGTGGGTTACTCTTCAGAGGGTCGGTGTGGACTTGTTGGGCCGAATGGCCTGTTTCCGCACTGTAGGGAATCTAATCTAATCTAAGAGAGCTGGAAAGTAGTTCCAACCATGATCTAACTGAAGGTTAGGTGAGGTTCAAAGGGGTCAATGGTCTACTTCTGCTCTCATTAAAAAAAAGTAAGGATATAGCTAAAAATCAGGTGAAAAATGTTTCGGTATTACCTCAGCAAGTGATATGCAGTATTTATAAATCTGATGCCCGCAACTTTGAGTCCAATTATCAACAAGAGAAAACGGCTGAAAAAAATCTCTTTTTAAAAAAAGTGAAACTTGCACGTTATGGCGCTGGCAGTAAAAGACCATTTCTCTTCTACTATACCTAACATCAACATTCCACTCAAGCATGGTTGGTTAGAGAACAGTGAGGTTTCATTAACAGTTCCTAAAAGGCTGAAACAATTGATTGAAGGTGGGCTTTGGTCACACCAAAGCACAATCTGTTAAAACCAAGCTGACAACAATTCCCTTGTACAGAAACTCCAATAATTTCTCACAGCACAGCAGGATAAAACCCTTCAGCCACAAGCAACATTTAAGCATTTCAATGTTATCTGAATTTTTTAAAAAAACCATGTATGGAAAAGGGAGAGTAATGGAAAGCCCATAAAAGTACATGAACTGTGCAAGTAATTACAAACTTTATATTAGGAGGACTGCCTTTTATTTCCAAATAAAGCTTTCACTTATTTTCTTGACTATTAATGATGTTCAAATTCCAAACTGTTCTCTCACTCAATTTTTTTGATGTTTAGTGGTGGAGTAGGAGGGTGGCAATTTTACTTCGATGCAAAATATGGCAGATGCAGGAAGTCGACGGGGGAAAGCCGGCTTAATCTGTGCAGAGTAAAAAACACAGTTAGCATTTCAGGTTTGTAACCTTTCCAGCACGTTCGGATTTTATGTCAATTTTACATGTATTCTGTTTAAAAACTGACTAATTCTGCTGAGAGGTACAAGTCAGATAAAATTGTTGATCCCTGGGAGTTATCACATCACAAAGCAAACAGCTGACCTGGAGCTCAATGAGAATGAGCATACTGAGGTCACTCTTACTTGTTTAACTTGGTAATGACACATTGCATTAATATAATGAGCTAAAGATGCATCAGTGTGTGTTCCCATCACTGTGACAGCCACACCCATCGCACATTGCTCGATTCAAATGGAGAGTGAAAGTTGAATCATACTATTACAGAAGGAACACTTCACCTTTACAGCAATTCCACCATAATTTCCTTCGTCCTCGTGATTTTGGTTAAAATTTATTGAGTTTGACTGCATTCTTCCACAGTGATACCACTTCACTAAATGACACACAAGTACATCTGCCTCATGTGATTTCCTCAGCCATTTGAAACCATGGCGAAGATTCAGGAACAAAGGCAGAAGTTGCTGGAAAAGCTCAGCAAGTCCAGCAGCATCTGTGAAGAGAAATCAGAGTTAACCTTTTGGGTCCAGTGACCCTTCCTCAGAACTCGGATTTCTCTCCACTCACTGCCAGAGCAGCTGTGTTTTTCTAGCGATTTCTGTTTTTGTTTGATCTCTAGCATCCGCAATTCTTCCGGGTTTTTTTTGCTAAGGGGCAGGAGTTCACTTGCACATACAGTTTTCTTTTAACACAGCTCCTCTTCCAGCGGACATCTGTGACCACATTGACAGCCAACTCAGACCACACAGACTGGACGGTTAGATTGTGAAAGGATGAGAGGAAGAGGAATAAAAAGGGACTCAGACAGCCTGAGGGAAATGCATTCCCCTGAAGAATATACCACATTATGGAAATAATTTGCACTCTTTGTGTTGGACATTCTTTCAAAGGAGAAGGACCTTAAAAAGAGTCAGCAGTGTTTCACCACTCACCATCCTGACTTGGAATTTATGGCTATTCCTTCAGTGCCGCTGAGTTATAATCGTGGAATTCCCTTCTAATGGCATTGTGCATCGACCTACAGCACAGACTACAGCGGGTCAATCAGACAGGTCACTGCCAGCTTCTCAGCGGTGTGCTGCAAAGATCACTGCTGGGTCCTCTCTTTTTGTCATTTATACAAATCGTTTGAATGTGAATAAAGGAGGCATGGTTAGGAAGTTTGCAATGACACCCAAATTGGTGGTAGAGTGGACAGTGAAGACAGTTATCGAAGAGTACAACGGAATCTTGATCGACTGGGCCGGTGGGCCAAGAAATGGCAAATGGAATTTAATTCAGGTAAACGTGGGATGTAGCATTTTGGTAAGACAAACCAGGAAAGGACTTACACAGTTAATGGTAAGGCCCTGAAGAGTGTTGTCGAAATCAGAGACGTCAGGGTAGAGGGACATAGTTCAGGTACAAGTGGCATCACAGGTAGACAGGTTGGTAAAGGTGGTGATTGGCAGCTTCTCCCATTGGTCAGAACACAGGAGTGAGGACATCACATTACAGCTGTACAAAATAATGGTGAGAACACATCTGGAGTACAATGTTTATATCACATCTGCTATAGGAGGGATGTTATTAAACTGGAAAAGGTGCAAAAAAGATTTCCAAGGATGCTACCGAGACTGGAGGGTTTGAGCTACAGGAGGAGGCCGAATAGGCTGGGACATATTTTCCCTGGAGCACAGAGGTTGAGGGGTGACCTCCTACAGGTTTATAAAATTATTAGGGGCATGGATAAAGTGAATGGCCACATGCTGTTAGGAATGGTGTTCTAGGAGGATCAGTATATAGCCGAGTCAAGTGGCTTGGAGGGGAAATTGCAGGTGGTGGTGTTCCTGTGTATTTCTGCCCGTGTCCTTTAAGATGGAAGATTTGAAGGTTTGAAAGACACTGTTGAAGGTTCTTTGTTGAGTTCAGATTCCAGTGGACTATGCTATGATTCTCCGGCACCATTCTACTATCTGATTTCACTCTGCACTCCCCAGTGAATGGCACCTTCCAGTACACCACTTTCACATGAACGTCAGCATCCATTCTGGTATTTGGTAGCAAATGCTATTAGATCAACAGCTTGGTCTGGAACCAGCAAGTCAACAGAAACAATTACAGATGCAATCGTGCAGGTCATTTATCAAATTTTTCTCCTGTTGGTCAGTATAATAATCTTGACATTACACCTTGTTCAATGAGAGTGCAGAGTTGAAAGGTGATGTGTTCTCCTTGGTTTAATTTGCAGGATTAGACTATAGTTATTGATCAGAAAGAAACTAAATGGAATTACACTCTATACCATGCCTTAGTGTTTGGAGATAAAATTAAGTGAAATGAATTCACTTTCAAATTCCTGACCCATCTACAGAAATGTGAAATCTAGCCTGAAGTTATTTCCAAATTGTTAATAGAACTGAAAACATTGTCATGTACAGAAAAATCTCCCCCAAAAAATACACTCCTTATCTAAGAACATTCAAACCTTCAATTCACAACTCCCACTCATCCCTACATCTTAATAGCTGCTGGAGGCAGATGGATGGTTCAAATGTGCCGCTTCATGATCTATGTTTTTATGTACAGAATCCCCACAATGAGTCCTTCAAATCTCAGTTGTGCCCATAATTGAAGGTGCTAATAGATAAACATGCAGCTGAAAAAATATTGAACTGTTTATAACAAAACGCAATGTATTTTACGGAGACTGACAGGGCAATCCATATGTTTGCTCCATGACCCACTCCTCCTGTCATTTACAATTCTCTAAATGCCCAACACATGTCTAAGTATCATTACGACAATCACAATACTTCCAACTAAATCCAGTGGCTCCCACCTAAATACAAAGTCACAGCACTTATTAAGATGATGGATAGTTCAATAGAAAATGGATAGTTCAATAGAAAATGGCAGTCAAAAAGGTCTGGGCAGCTCTATAGTGGAGGGGAAAGAAAGAGAGAGAGAGAGAGAGAGAGAGAGAGAAGCAGCAGTACCATTACACAGTAATCGAGAATGTTAAATACCAAAACAAGGGGTTTAATCTCAGCTGCTGCAGCAAACTGCCAATACGGATACCCATTCAAACCAAAAAGATTAAATAGCTTTCAGGTCCATGCAGCAATGTTGCAGAGTGACTCACAAACTCAGGCTGACTTGCATTGTAACTACCCATGGTCAAACTACAATGCTACTTCTCAAGTAATAATAATCCAGTGCGCAAACTGAAAAGCCAAGAATGCTCATTGCAAGAGCAGCATTGGTATTTGATTTTATTTTGTTAATAGTCTGTCCAGCTGGATAGTTTGAATTCATTTTAAAACATTAAGCAGAAGTGTCAGCTGTTCAACTGAGGCATAAACATATGGTTCTGTATAATGCAGAAGCCTAAAGCATGAAAAACCAAGGTGAATTTAATGACAGAAACTCATTCAAAATGCTCCAATAGAAACTCTGCTTCCATCTGCACAGCTGCTGCCAGACCTGTCAAGTTTCTCGAGCAAACTCTCTAATCAAAGCCCATCACTTGTGTGAATTGTTCTCCCACATATACTTTACTTCAATCACCTGATTGGTTGAGAAGGTTTTCCCCATATCTGTGGGTTCAAGGCTGACTCCAGCCCTGGCAACAACATTGATGCTAACACTCCCAGTGCAGTCCTAAAGGAGCACTGTGGGTCCAGAGGTTTCATGACTGCTAGTATATGGCACAATGGACCGAATGGCCTCCTGTAGCTACATCATTCTATGGTTATTTCCAATGCTAATTACTGCTGCTTTGCACATCTGTCTCTTACACTTGCATTAAGCACAGATTTGTCACCTGCTGTTAGCACATCTTTAGGATTATTTATTACAAGATTGTGCAGATTGAAAAATACCATCCAGCTTCCCCAATAACCTTGTACAGAGGCCCTCAGGACCATCGAGTTAATTTTATATTTCACGTTAATAGCACATTATTTCTATTGATGTGCATGAATCCAAAATGTTTTATTTAATGATGGGACTATTTCTCTTTTATTGCCTGCATTTGGTTGCCCTGAAAAATCTGGGCCACTTCAGAGGATATTAAGAATCAATGCACAGACTTGAGTCATGCATAGGCCAGGCTAGTAGGAGAAGCACATTCCTTCCCTGAAGAAAAGCAGTGAACCAGTAGAGTTTTTACAACAATCCATCAACTTTCATAATCATTCTTCTGATGTTAAATTTGCTGAATTCAATTTCATAACTTCCCAAGGGCAGATTTGAACTCTCAACCTCCATGTTGCTCATCCAGTTCCAACAAAAGAAAAGAATGACTTGCATTTAAATAGCAATCCCAAAAGGACCCAAAGAACTTTGCAGTAAAAGGCCTCACTGCTGTATTTCAATGTTCTGTAGGAATTTCAGCTGCCGGAACATTGCACAGCAAGCTCCCAAAAACAGCATGACGCCAGTTAAAATGCTTCACTGAAGTTGGTTGTGAGATAAACATTGGCTGAAGACAACAAGGAGATTCTACTCTTCGAGTGGTGTTTATTGGATTGAGGTGCCAGGTGGGGCCGGGATTGAACATCTTACCCAAAGTACACATACCTCATGGTAAAGCATTCCCTCAGACCTTCATGGGAGGGGAACATTTTATGTTCAAGATCAATGGATGGGATTTGAACCAACTCCTTGATGATACAGATAGGACTGTCACCCACTAAAACATGGCTGATAACAGACTGTGGCTACACCGGAAAGTGCATACTTGACATCATAACCATTTCCCTCACTTCCTTGGGCAGCAAGTGTCATTTACAGCTGCTGCAGAACCATCATCAGCTTCTTCTCTTGTCTCATCATTAACCCTTTCAGTCCCATATCACCTTCCATTTTGTCATTTACTCACTCCAGCCTTCCACTGTGACCTTCCTTCCCTCTCCACTCTTTCCCTGTACTGGCTGAAAAACAGGTACACCCCTAACCGTTTCCTTATCCAAGAAAACACAAATGGTTTGTCAATACTTCTAACACTTTCTCTTTCTCTACCACATTTTATTTATCAAGACTACAAAGGGAAATATTAGCATAAACAGAGATAACCTTACAATAACTTGAATCATTGCTGAGGCTGAACAATTATGTAAGGAAATTGTGTGCACAGTGGTTCTCTATCTCTTGCAACCTGCTTTAAAAAAAACAGGTTTACTCAAGAGGTGAACAGCTAAAATAAAATCAGTTACCAGGGATTCCCACGCTGAAGAATGCAAAATAATAAAAATAGGTTTGGATCTATTTGTGTGTCAGGTTTATTTGCTGTAATGAACCAGATGCACAGTTTGCAGTGGAGGTGAACAACAAAAGCCCTTTGCAATCTCAATGAATAGAAGAAATGTACAGTCCTCGTGTTTGAACAGGAACAGAAAGGGGAATGAAAAGAAATTGCTATTTCAGCAATGGTTCCTTAAAACAACTGACATGCAACATTTCACACGACACTGTATTTCCATCGTAGATGACAGGGCAGACAGGTGAGCTAGTTAAGAGAACCTCTAATGTGACAGTATACATTTAGCCCTAATGTTAAAATAACCAACGAAAAAGTCCACACCTTAGCTTAATTTCCTTTCTACTACATCCTGACTTCGTGACTCACCTTCACAAACTAACCAGCACTACACAGGGTGGGGCTCCCTGGAAGGCCTAACAAGTCAGCACCTGTCTGGGAGTGTTTTTACTTTGATAGGATTACACCTCACCTGATCCTGTTCTCCACGAACCACACACCAGCTGCCAATCCTGCAACCATCTCACCCACATATGGCTCCCTGCCTCATTATTGTAAAAATGTTTCTTTAATTATTGTTCCCTTTCTCATCTCTCATTATATTGCTAACTGTTATATAGTAATTTTCAAATCTATGTTTCTTGGAGGGTTACACCCAAGAGGATGCAGTGATGAAACAGATTAATGAAGTGGAGTCTGCAGAATTATCTCTGCACTGTTGAGTTAGCAAACATATTGCAGGTCCCCACTGTTCAAAAAAATCTAATGAGTGGGTTCCCCATATTACACTGCTCAGGGCTCAGCTGCTGCAGAGAAATATGATTACCCACAGCATTCAGTATTACTGCACAACTCCACCAGTAACCACACCCACTTAACCAGAACATTTCTGCTCACATTAACAAATTCCTTGCACACTAAATTGAATAATTGTTTATATTCTGGAGGTTTTGGCTTGGATACAGACTTACGGTCAAATTTCAATCTGTATTCAATAAACTAAATGTTAGCGATTGATTAACTGGAACCTACAACACCGAGAGCATTTCCAGAATAAACAATTATTTTTCTCCCTTTTCATCGTTATTAGTTCTCAGGAGTTGAGGAAAGTTTTGCAGATTCACCCAGAGTCTTCTGTTCCATTTGCAAGCACTAACTGTCAGCAAAGACTTGTTGGCAAGGTCCATTTGTTCTCAAAATGACATCCATGACTGAACCAGCATGAACACTTCAATGTGTCAATCACTATTTCTTATGGAATCATGCAATGCAGTCATTTATTTAGTTGGTAGTGTGGATTGAGCTATGGGAAGTTAGCCTAAAATTCTACTGGGCTGGACTCAGACTCCCAATTCATGTCACACATTACTCCTACAGCCGAGTTAACTTCAAGATGTCCTTCCAAATCTATCCTTCACCACTGCAAAGTCTCGAGCAGAATCTGGAACAGTATCAGTGCTGTAAGGAGGAGTGCCATGGACTGACTGAGGTTTGGGTTTCAGGGAACAGGCTGAACTAAAGTCCTGTCTGCTCAGGACACTATGCAAAGAGCAAAACAATTCCTCCGGTGTTCTAACCAATGTTTACTTCTCAGCTAGCATCACCAAAACATTCTGTATAATGCTGTTTGTGGGAACAAATGATGCACAAATTGACTGCCACCTAACCAAACATGAAGTAACCACCTGAAGGGCTTTTGCTGAAACGTCGATTCTCCTGCTCCTCGGATGCTGCCTAACCTGCTGTGCTTTTCCAGCACCACACTCTTGACTCTGATCTCCAGCATCTGCAGTCCTCACTTTCTCCTAGTGAAGTAACTCCAGCCCATCTCCACTCTCAAACCCAGGCCATTGCCTTATCTTTTTAGCTATGCTTTTGGCTGTCCCTAAATAGTGTGGCTTGTTCAATATCCTGAAGGGTTTCACTGTATAAAAAAGTTCTGTAAAACTCCATATTACTCAGTCTGACCTGAACGTGAACAGGTATCCCATTGCTGATAGGATAGTGTCCAGTATCCTATTGTGTTTCACACCAACATTAAAACATGGGCTGAATGAGGAGTATGTCAGGAAGGGAGAAGGTGGTTGGTCTTTGATGCATTGGTTTCACTCAACAATTATGTAGAGCATTATGTTAATTAGGCTGGCTGTAACAAATATTAACAACACTAACATACCAAGAATGAGCATCACTGCAACAACATTTATAGGCATATCCAGCCCAGCTCCTATACCTCAACAAGCTCTATGCAAGTGCTTTTGAATAATTGAACTGAATATTGGAGAAGCCTATAGGCAAGTAATGATGCAACAATTAAAAAAAAAGGCTAAAGATTTTAATTCTGAATAAAAGCCAGAGGTTAAACCCTAATCTATACACCTCCCTCCCGTTCGATGCCATATTCTGAAATATATTATTGTGGACCGTTTAATACAGAAGGTCTCCAGGGGCCAGTGGCCAATCAGAAAAGGTTTCCTCCCAACAGGAAGAATGATGAATAATGCGGCTAAAACAACCTGGAAACAGCCAACCTGACCGAGAGAGTGATCAGAGACTTCACAGACAGGCTATTGGGAGCACATGGAACAGCTCCAGTACCACACTCCCTCTCGGTAAATATCTTTTAAAAGAAACACATCATTTCCAATGCCAGGCACAACAGCCAAAACTAAATAACCGAGTTCACAGGTGGGTCTTCAGTGCCTGCACAACGCACAAACACCGTGCAGCTTGCCTCTGGAACTTTTTTAAAAATTCACTTGTGAAATGTGGGTTGGGTGATCCAGCATTTATTGCCGGTCCCTAATTGCCCTTGAGAAGGTGAGAGGGGTGAGCTGCCTTCTTGAACTGCTGCAGCCCATGTGCAATGGGTAGACCCACAACACCCTTAGGGAGGGAGTTCCAGGATTTTGACCCAGGCCCTGAAAATGCTCATTGACTGTATTGACCAGAAACATTAACTCTGATTTCCCTTCACAGATGTTGCCAGACCTGCTGAGCTTTACCAGCAAGTTCTGTTTTCATTTCTGATTTACAACATCCACAGTTTCGGTTTTTATTGACTGTATTCTATTGGACTATCTAAGAAAATCATACCTCTGCTCAAAATGAAGGCAGTGCCTTTCTTGAGGATGTACAAACTGCGGCTAGTTTTTAGCGTCCCTCAGGAAAATAGGGGTAACATTGATAAACAGCAAACATGACAAGTCAGCATTCTAACACATCATGTTACATACACTAACACAGTGGAGGTAAATGTCAGGATACCCTTGGGTCTTTTACAAAATAAGATAAGAAACCAACAAACTGGCAGTAGAGAGTATTACTTGGTAACTGCCTTGCTAATCACTCCCATAGATCTGAAGTTTGAAATTCCCTTTCATCCATTTCAGCTTCAAAGAGCTACCATTTTATTTTGTGAAACCATAGACTTAATAAAGCAATTTATTGCTTCCTTTTGAGAAAAAGCAGCAGGCAAAACCAAGCACCAATTAGTGCAAAACAACTGAAGCTGTTCCATCAACGCAGGCAGCCCCTGGAGGCTTGAAGGGACTGACACAAACATAAGCAGGAGGAGTAACGGTCCACATTGCAGGTACATCACTGAGAGGGGAGGGGGAGAAGAAATAACATTCACTTCCAAAATAAAAAGTCGACAGAGGATAAAGATTAAACACGGAGTAAAATCTAGATTTAATTTTGATGTGTGGACTATATATTTCTATCATTCTTTGATCAACATGTATTCCCTGTACACTAAGCGAATAGGTTAATATGGTAGAGATCACTTGAAGATCTCAGCAAAGGCATTATTTTGTGGAAGGTAGGTGGTGCTGCCACATTTAATCTACTTCTGCATGGAACCCCCACACTTTACTATTCGATTTACTCATTTGTCCAGAACATCAAGTGTAACCAACCACCTGTAACCAAGTTGATATCGATCCACTTGCACTCCGTTGTCCCACAGATTAAGATTGTAGAGTATGAAACATAGAAAGAATAAAGGCAGTTGTATAACCTCACACTCTCTGCTCGCCTGTAACCACCTGACATTGACAAGTTGCGGAGTGGGCGAATCGGTGGCAGATGAGATTCAATGCAGAGAAGTGAGAGCTGATACATGTGGGTAAAATGAACATGGTGAGATATACAAAGGGAACTAGTCTAAAGGGCATGCAGGAGCAGGCAGACAGAGCTGCATAAGTTACCAAGGGTGGCAGGACAAGTAGACTGAGCTGTTAATAAAGCACACAGTCCTCTCACCCTCATTAAATCGATGCAGAGAGTACAAGAGCAGGGAGGCTATGCTGAACTTGTAGATGGAACTTGGCCCTCAGCAAGAGTATTGTGTGCAGTCCTAAGCACCACACTTAAGGGTTTTCAATGATGAGAAACTTCAGTTGTAAGGACAGATGGGGAAGATGGGACTGTTTTGCCTGAAGAGGAAAAGGTCAAGAGAAACAAACATAGAAGTGGGTCAGGCATCATCTGTGTGGTGAAAGTAGGGTTAACGTTTTGGGTCCAGAGACCCTTCTTTAGGCAGAGAGAAGATTTTTGATGGAAATCTTCAAAATCATGAGGGATCTGGAAGGAGTGGATGGGATGAAACTATTCCCACTTGTAAAAGGATTGAGAACCAGATGGCCCAGTTTTAAAGGGCTTTGCAAGAGAAGCAAATGCAAGGTGAGAACTTTTATTTTCCCAGCGAGTGGTTAGGATCTGGAATACATTGTCTGGAAGGGAGATGAAGGTAGGTTCAATTGAGGCAATCAAAGGCTGGAGGGAGGTCCTGAGGAAACAGAGTGAGATTGGCACAAAGTTAAAATGTTCAGAGGTTCAGTACAGACATGATGGTCAAAGGAGCCCCTTCTGGGGTTCTGTGGGCTTTGGGTTTTGAGCAGAATGGCTTGCTAGACCATGAGATTGCTGATTAGGGAAGAAATGGTGGCTCAGTGGTTAGCACTGCTGCCTCACAGCGTCAGGGACCCGGGTTCAATTCCCACCTCAGGCGACTGACTGTGTGGAGTTTGCACATCTCCCCGTGTCTGCGTGGGTTTCCTCCGGGTGCTCCGGTTTCCTCCCACAGCCCAAAGATGTGCAGGTCAGGTGAATTGGCCATGCTAAATTGCCCATTGTGTTAGGTGGATTAGTCAGGGGTAAATATATGGGGGTGGGTTTCTCTTTGGAGGGTTGGTGTGGACTTGTTGGGCTGAAGGGCCTGCTTCCACACTGTAGGTAATCTAATCTAATCTAAAATACATCTAAGTTTGACAAAACACAATCAATGGCGGCTTCATTGCCACATCACAAAGACCAGTTCCAGATTTTCACGAATGGATTTTAAATTCTTCCAGCTGCCATGGTGGTCAGGGTCTCTGATCTAATGACATAACCATTCAACTACCATCTTGTTGCTTGGCCCAGAAACAGTGACATAATGATATTTACTTCTCCCTGAAATTTCCAATGAACTGTTGAGTTTCTGGAGGTTAAACTGGAAAAGCAGGTTAAAAACTCCCAGCCTGATTAATTTATTTAGGTTGTTGACTCAGCTCTTGGGAGTTGGGTGGCTCTCTGCCAGGTGCAACCTACATTAGACCTAGAGGTGGGTGGCTTAGGTTTTGAGACATAAAAGGCTTACAATATTTCAGCCACCCCAACCTAGATCTATTCCTGCACTAAAATTCACTCCAAAACTAGGCTGAAAATTGGCTAACATTTCTGATACAAGTGAAGCTGCAAATGATCTTTGATAAGAACTCCCTGGGACTAAAAGCTGACCTGTCAGGATAACTAAGTGCTTTAGTATACAAGACAGGCTTTCAGTTCACTAATCCTACGAGCCGTAGCTAACGTCAAAGTAATTTTGCATACAGGAAACCAATTTATATGCTTTAATTCATGAACTCGGAGTACTGAACACATTAACTTATAAAGAACTGAATTAAAGGACCTGACCAAATAGTTTACAGAAAAAGCACACCAATATATAATCATCTAACAATCTAAATGTAAATGTCGACAGTGTATGATTCTGAGCAGAACTAAGTCCTAATGTAATGTTGAAAAACAACTGCATGAACTATTTAACAGTGTCTATAAACGAGTGTAGCAACTTACAAAACACCATAATACAAACTATTATTTTTGTTTTGTCATTTTGTGAATGGCTAGAGGGCCACAAACAAAATACAAAGTGCTTGCTACTTCAACTATCAAATAAGTAGAATATCGCTGCTTTGGAATTCAACATTAAATTTTGCCAACTTGGAGAGAAAGCCTGTTTTGCAAGGCCTGTGCTTGCTGCCAATATATCCAAAACTGAAAACTGCAGGGTCACTACAGTGTTGCGAATGGAATCATTCCCAAAGTCTACGCTAACTACTGCAATTCATTGTGGTGTAGATGTACCCATAGTGCTGGATTTTGACCCAGCAACAGTAAAGGAACTGCAAATTGGTGTGCACCTCAGAGGGGAGCTTGCTTCTCATGCATCTGTGCCCTTGTTGTTCCAAGGTGGGTCAAGGTTGTGGGTTTGGAGGGTACACAGAAGGAATCTTGGTAATTGTCTCCACTGAATGGGAATGTGTAAGGTGTTGCGCTGGGGTGCTAATCAATTGGGTTGCTATGTCTTGGATGGTGGCAAATTTCTCACGTGCTGTTGCAGCCATGTTCATCCAGTCAAATGGAGAGAACTCCTTCATTCTGCTGATTTGTGTCTTGTGGATGCTTTGGGAAGGTAGGAGGCAGGTTATGCTCTGCAGAGCTTTCGGTCTCTGACCTGCTCTGATAGCCGCAGTATTTACATGACTAATCCAGTTTGGTTTTGTGGTCAATGGTGACATCAAGGAGTGTTGAGAATGGGGGATTCAGCAATGTTGAGTCCCAAGAAATGTGGTTTCTTTGTTCTGTAGATGGTCATTGCCTGGCTCCTCTGTGATACAAATGTTACTTGTACTTACAGAATCATAGAAAATTTACTGCCCTGTAAAAAGGCCACTTGGCCCATCTTATTTGGGCTGGCATGGACACAAGATACTCAGCTTAATCTCATTTTTGAGCATTTAGACCATAGCCCTATAGGTTATGGCACTTGAGGACTATCTCCAGACAACTGAATAAGTCAAGCGTTTCTGGTTCTTTCCCCCCCCCCCCCCCCCCCCCCCCTCTCCCTCCTCAGGTAATGGGTTCCAGACCCTGACCACTGTTATCAAACTCTCAACCTTAGCTTGAACTAGTAGACTCAGAGCTGAAAAATTGTTGCTGGAAAAGCGCAGCAGGTCAGGCAGCATCCAAGGAGCAGGAGAATCGACGTTTCGGGCATAAGCTCTTCCTCAGGCCTTTCTTCCAGTAGACTCAGCCAATCTGTAATTAAAGTGGCTGTAGCCTGGAGTTTGTGATGCTGGGGACCCCAGTGGAAGGCAGACTCAAACGATTAACCTGATGATCGTTCTGGATGCAAACAGTTCATCCTTGTCTCTCACAGCCATATACTCGAATTGCACGTGAAGATGGGAATCATCATGGAATCTTCTCAAAGTAAGTAAATAATGAAACCATTCTTGCCTTAATAATGGAAGGACTGGAGAATTTCGATGTCATCTATTGATTTTGGCAAATACTGACCCAAAAAGTGAAACAATCTACAAAATATTACAATGGTGACATGGATGGACAGATGCAATCCAACAAACCAGCCACATTCAAAGTCAGCTTTGTGGAGTTAGGGGTAATGTCTTAATAAGCTTATTGTCTTGAATTCTTTGTGAAACAAGTTACAGTCTATTAGAATCTTGTTTTTAACAAATTTCACACATATTGTTCAGTTTTTGTAACATTTCAGCACCATAAGAGTTTGGGCCGAGGTTTCTAGCTATCAGGGATTTGCCTCAATGTCAGGAACTTGAAGTAACCACGACGTCACTTGAATTGTCAATGCTGCTCAGAACATAAATAGGTAGAATTGTTTTCCTCTTTAATATTGACATAGAGACCAAATATCTTGATCTTTATTATAATTGTCTAGTAATTCCTTAGCAGCTTTACACGTTTAACTCTTATATGAGACATTGATTACCATTTGGCATCATGGCCGAATTTGATTCTTGATGAATAAATAAAACATAGAAATTGGCTGAAAACAGACAAGTTGCAAACATCTGCTGTCCCAACAGCGCTGGGATGCTCCCTTTCAAAAGGGAGAGGACATTCATTGATTCCTGCCTTCTATCCATTGACAAAACTGTCACCATCCTGAATGTTAATAATTTCCTTCAAATTAGGAGGTTAATTTGCAAGAATTGGGTCTTAGTCTCTCTCTTTAAACTTGGTGAAGGAAGTTGTCGGCTGCATTAGCAAATGCAATAATTTAACTAGAGCCTGTCAACAGTGCACCCAAGAGACAGGATCAGTGGCAGCTGCAATGAATCCTTGAGGAGCAAAGCCATTTATTGCCTTTGTGGTGATGTGGAGGAGCCAGTGTGATTAACTTTGCCTTTGTAATAGACATAGCTCTACTTTTCTTTAGGATACATGGGAAGGTCCCATGTAAATAGAGGGATGAGGGTGGGGAGGGGAAAGGAAACAGTTTACATCTAAACATGAATTGCATAATTCAGACCAGGAAAACAAGTCACCTTGCTCTCCACTCAGAAATTGTCCTTGGAATAAATGCAAGGAAGAACATGTACTCAGATCATGAAAGAATAAAGTTCATGGCTGTTGGGAAAACTCTAACAGAATCTCTGTCTTGCAAATCATTTGCCATATGGCCCCAGGACTATTCTGTGCAAATATTTAGCACTAGAGTCTACACCAAAGGCTTTCTCCATGAATCAAGTTAAAAGTCACACAACACCAGGTTATAGTCCAACAGGTTTAATTGGAAGCACTAACTTTCAGAGCGACGCTCCTTCATCAGATAATTGTGGACAACCACCTGATGAAGGAGCGTCGCTCCGAAAGCTAATGCTTCCAATTAAACCTGTTGGACTATAACCTGGTGTTGAGTGATTTTTAAAGTTTGTACACCCCAGTCCAACACCGGCATCTCCAATCCATGAACCAAGTCCACTCTCCCATGCTTCCCTGTCCTCAGCTGCTTTGACTTGTTGCAAGATGGTGGTGTACTGAGCCATTGTTTCACTACACAGCTCAGTAACATTGTCTCCCATGTGACACCACCCTATCTCAGCTCCCAAATAGTTTTAAATTTAATCTGTTATTGGTTCTGAATTTGCACATCTGGTTCATCAATATTGTTGGAGTTAAGAATAAAGACAAAACAAACATTTAGGAAATTTTAATTTCCATCAGAGGGAGAGTGTGCCCCATTCAGCAGAAAAAAAAGCTAGATCTTACATTTACTATTGACCCCAATGTCAGTGACATAAGTAGAATGAGTAAATTTGCAGTTAGTAATTGGTTGAGAAAGAAAGATAAAAGGGAGAACATTTGAAACCCCATTAAAATCTCACAACAGAGCAGCCAGATTGCAGCAGTATGTATTAGTACCACACTGGCACAACATCATCACAAAATGAAACACGTCAACATAAACTCAACAAAAAGACCCAAGTTTAACAACTGACTGAACAATGACAGGATCAATCTCAGTTTGTGAGAAGGGCCGAAAAATAAACCAAATGATAAACTGATGGACAGGACACAAATCCTGAGAAGCAATGCTGATGCTCTGTAAACAATTAGTCAGATTTAGGGAGATTTAGGTTCTGGCTACAGCTGGACCATAACATTGGAAAGATTTGACAAGATAGACAAATGGGTTAGGTGATGGTTTATAATAAAAGACCTACAAGGGTTTTAAAATTTAAGCTTGTGAAATTAAGGAACTGTAAATGTGGATTTTAAGAAGCATTTCCTTGTTTCACCAGGATAGGCACGTGAGGAAGGTGAACTGGCAAAATATCCCAATAACTGGAGCATCCCAATGTATGAATCACACCTTCCTGGGTTACAGTAGAATAATACCCAGCACAAACAACTTCAAATCACTCTTTCATTAGTAACTTGGATATGAAAGAGAAATCCAACTCTTCAGCAATACCCAAGTCCGAGTCAGCATGGAAAATACCAGATGTTTGATTTTGTGTGGTGGGGATGATGTGGTGGGTAGCAATCTCACGGTGATGTCAGAAAGTGATGGGTGTTCCACTCCAAAGATGACAGTGCAAAAGCCATGCTGACACTGCAGTATACTGCACTGTCTGAGGAGCATTCTTCAGATGAGACTTTGAGCTGCCCTCTTGGGTATACACGATAAACCCCATCGTCATGATCCACCAACAAATAAAGCAGGTTATATTGTTCACTATCTCAATGCTGATTCTATACGCAAAATAACTCATCCATTTCCTACATTACAGCTTTACAATGCAAAAAGGACATATTGGGTTGTGAAATGATTTGGGGCATTCAGAGATTGCTACAGAAATCCAGTTTTTTAAAATCTCTGGTGAAAGAAAACCTTATTGCACAAGAACTAGCAGAGAAATAGCGTCATAGAGCTAATTAAGGTTTTTGTGCATCAGCCTCAGTCACACAGACACGCACACATTCACATAATCTCAACCAGAGGAGTGCTACAATGACTGAAGTGAGTTACTACGGATCCTCTCAGTGTCTGGCCACAAGCCAAATACTAAACAATTTCGCTTTTTATACGAGTCAAAAATCTCTCATGCTTGGTTTGTTTCTCTTCAGAGTAGAATAATATCCACGATATTCAGAGAGAAGCAAGCGGCAGGTGGAACAAGACAGCTGATGTCCCACTTGGATCTGCAGTGCATCATTCCTGAGCATTTTGTGATCGATCCCCGCAGAACCCACTAGGTGGGTTCCCCAAATGATTCAGCTGAGTTCTCAGCACCTCACAAACCGGAGGATCACCTCTTTCCTCTGCCTGGTTAAATCAAGACTGTTGTACGGCCAGAACTCAGAACCGCACCCCCCCCCCCCCCCCCCCCCCCACCCTCCCGCCTCCCACGTTACATGATGGGAGACCCATCAGTACTGGCAATCACTAATTAGCATGCTTTACTGAAAATCTCTGGGCATGTAAATGTCAAGTGATGAAAGGATCCAAAATGAAACAGCAAGTGTTGGAAATGCTCAGCAGGTCTGGCAGTATCTGCAGAGAGAGATAAAAAAACTGAATTAATGTTTCATGTAAAATGATTTTTCTTCAGAGAAGCCTTAAAGAGGAGGAGCTGGTGAACCGAAACACTCAGTTTGTTCCCTCCCACAATATTTGTTTGAACTGCTGAGTATTTCCAGCATTTGCTGTTCTTATTAAATAAGACAGATTCCAGCTCAGCTCGGATATCTTCTGGTAGCATTAGAAAATAGAAAAAGGATGAGACCATTTGGCCCTTTGAGGCAGCACAGTGACTCAATGGTTAGCACTGCTGCCCCACAGCACAAGAGACCCGGGTTCAATTCCAGCCATGTGTGACTGTCTGCGTGGGTTTCCTCCCACAATCCAAAGACGTGTGGGTCAGGTGAATTGGCCATGCTAAATTGCCCAGAGTGTTAAGTGCATTAGTCAGAGGGTCTGGGTGGGTTACTCTTCGAAGGGTCAGTGTGGACTGGCTGGGCCAAAGGGCTTGTTTCCACACTGTAGGGACTCTAATCTAATCTAATGTAAACACTGGGTACTAGATAGCAACCAAACTGGGAGGGAATAGTCATTGATAATGTTACAGCTACTTGGAAGAGTAATTAACCACAGGCATACACAGGGCCTTCTGAGTGACCCTGGCAGTTTGGGGCTCCTTATAGACAATACAATTGAATACTTGCACCTCAATAAAGATGGAGGAGTGTAGATCCTGAATGAAACAGAAGTTATGGTTTTTCATTTGTAGTCAGGTGTCAGGGCCAGTATCTTCAGTGGTGACCCCCCATCCCTCAAACACCAAGAAAGCTAGCCACATTGTGATCAAATTAGCTCATGAAGAGCCGACCAATGAGTTTCTCGGTCTGTTGCAGGCCTTGCCAGTGGAGTCCTGTTTCTTGAAAAGCAGGTAGTTCACCATTGTTTCCCAACCAGAAAATGAGCCACTTTGTACGCAGGGAAGGTGTGCTGGTTGTGAATGGAGGCCTTTAAGTGGCCATTATTTGACCTTTTCAGGACCTTAATCGCTGGCAAATAGAGAAACTCCCAACAGACCCACTCACTCAGCAGATAATTGGTAATGTGGCAAGAAAAGGGGGGCCACATCTCTCCAGGGCCACGTCATCCAATTTTCTCTCTTCCCACCAACTCTCAGGAGGGAAAGATACTGCCAAACATTCCCAAACAGAGAATTGTTGTGATGTGCATGGAACGTGCTGCCTGAATAGGTTGTGAAAGCAAATTTAGTTACAATTTTTAAGAGAGAATCAGAGCCATATTTGAAAGGAAAACATTTATTGGGCTGTACGAAACAAACAGGGGATGGTGTCTAAATTGGATTGAAAGAGATTTGATGGAGCAAATTACCTCTTGCTATGTTGTCCGATTCTAAAAGGTATTCTTTAAAAATCAATACTAGGTTTTCCAACAAGAGTTTCTGGCATCCTGCAATTTCTGTCACATCATTTTTTTAATGATCTGTTGACTCATCAGCACAAGGATCATTTCAAACCCTATGGGCACAGGTCACTCAACTGTCTCTCAGTCTTTCCCTCTGCTCAGGTTGTGTACCAGGGGAGGTAGAGTTTTAATGAGTGAATTATATACTGATAGTTTACCGTTGCTTGCCTGTAGCCAGAGTCTATTCACTATAATAAATTCCTGCAAAAAAAAAAAGGGAATGTAGTTACTACCAAGATTACCTTCTGCTGGATGTAGGAATTTCTGGAGAGGTTCACAATAAGAAGCCCTTGCCAGGAATCTCCAGCACAGACATCATCTGAAAGGTAATTTGGTAATTATCCATTTAATCCAGGTATATCTGGATCAGTTTCTCCAACAATTTTAATTTTGAACACTTTGGTCACAGCATCAGTTGCATTATTGAAAGATTGAAAGGGGTCTTCTTGAAAGCTACCTTATGACAACACTGTACTCCCCCTTTTCAAATCTTCTAAATGTTACCGATCAAGACTTCCTCTAGTGTTCCTGCTGAATCTTAATCTCAACACAGCTGCACACTTGACACCCACCGTCTGCCTTTCCATTTCCCAATCGCCCGTCCACAGGATTCTATAATCATACAATTATCACTTGCTGATTGCTCTGCCCTTCTATACTGGACGTCAATTGGTACCGCACTCAACTAGAGGTGAAACGATGCCACTACTCCAGGATTTGAGGACATAATCTTGACTAACACTTCAATGATCAGCAATGAGCCTTAACTTGGATAAGAAACTAAAACAAGACTTTAACTACCTCACAATAGCAGCAAAGAAGAAGCACCTGGACGAATACATGAATAGGAAGGAATTAGAGGTATATGGATCCTGTAAGTGAAGGAACCTTTAGTCTGGAAGGGCAAAACATGTCAACACAGGCTTGGAGGGCCAAAGGGCTGGTTCCTGTGTTGTACTGTTCTTTGTTCTGTGTTGGTGTATATCCAAGATTTTAGGGCATGATTCGAAAAGATGCAGCTATTGGATGATTAGATTAGATTCCCTACAGTGTGGAAACAGGCCCTTTGGCCCAACAAGTCCACACCGACCCTCCGAAGAGCAACCCACCCAGACCCATTTCCCTACATTTCCCTCTGACTAATCCACCTAACACTACGGGCAATTTAGCATGGCCAATTCACCTGACCTGCACATCTTTGGGCTGTGGGAGGAAACCGGAGCACCCGGAGGAAACCCACACTGACATGGGGAGAATGTGCAAACTCCACTCAGACATGAATTGAACCCGGGTCCCTGGTGCTGTGAGGCAGTAGTGCTAACCACTGAGCCACCATGCCACCCCCAGGATCTCCTGCTTAGTCAGCTGGCATCCTTCTCTATACCTTTACCAGCAAACGTATTATCCACCTTATTCCTATTGGTGAAATTTGTTGTGTGCAAAATAGTTGCTGACATTTGCCACACGAGTAACCAGACTTGCTGATCAATTTATTGCCACCCACGCCACATAGCTTGCAGCAGTTAAAGAGGTAGTTCAGCATCCACAAGGATAATTAGCAATGGGCAACGAACTGTCTTGCCAGCAAGGCTCACATTACATACAGTTAAATGATTATGTTGTATATGCATCATCGTGGCATATTTGAGACACAGATGATTGTTCATAATTGCAAGCATTGCTTCGAGCGGTGTCATGCACAATGGTCCTTTGCTTTATGTCCAGGATTTTCAATAAAATAAATTCTATTGGTGCCAGATAAGTGGCTCAGTAATGAACTGTTCCTTGTGTATACAATTTTGAGCAGAATTGTCTGGATTAAATAAAAACAATGCAATTTTTAAACCCCATTGTCATTCCCAGTAGGAACTCCTACTGTTCCAACCTCTGAAGTGTAAGCCAGTGAAGCAGAAGATTACTGGTGTTATCTTTTCATTTTGACCTTCCAATCAGAATGTTCAAATTTTTGTGTTTTTTTGTAAATGGAGGGAAGGCTACATATACCAGAAATAGCAAAGTGATGAATTCAGAAGGTAATTTAGAAAGTTATCTGAAAAAGCAGATCTCTGTTTAAAGGGCTTTGCGCACCACCTAAGCTTCTCGGAGAGATCTGTCTGATTTGAATAAGGAGTGACATTCTCTCAATTAATGAGCAATTTTAAAGATTCATGGAAACAAAACTTAAGTGCTATTTAATAGTATTCAAATGATGTAGACCCACAAATGTAGGTTGAAAGCTAAAGTATTCAAATGCCCTTGCTGAAAGAAACCTACACCCTCAGTTCACAGCTGCAAATCTGCGTTGCTCAGAGTGTTTTAATTCACTGTCATCGTCCTCCATCCAAGTTCCAACATTGCAATCATCTCATCAGTACTGCCTGCTACGCACATCAGAGACACTGCAAGCCAGTACATAATTGTGCTCAATTGAAAGCATGGAGTTTGCATTCAGCTTAGCTCATGCCAGCTCCTCTCTGTCAAACACAAAGTGCTTAAAACCATCAGAATAAGCCACTTGCTCACATGTATGTGCTCTGGCAATTTCCATGCAACTCTGTTCTTTCACTATTTCAGTGTGCCTTTGCTGCTTCACACAATCCAATCATTAACTTGGCTCTCTGACGATTTCGAACAAAAGAGGGGATGAAGAGAAAACATTTAAAATACATTTGAAGATTCACGTTATTCTTTCTCAAACAGACCTATCGGTATATTTAAAAAAACACAGCTGTGCTTCCTTCAATTGGAAACCCAGCTTCTGGCAGGCTCAATACGTCTATAAATTGAATTTATTCATTTATTCCCTCATTCTTTTCATTTTGAAAAAGTCCCAACTGCCACATACTCCTCAGTGATTGGCAGATAGCTACTCAGAACTCTGCCAACAGTTTCAAACCAGCAGAGCCAGGCAGTTTACAAGAGTGACTGGAAAATATATTCTCCAACTTCTCGCCAACTATCCATCTGAACCCAAATGCTGCTCTTCAAAACTGCTGAGGCAGAAATGGGGAGCCGTGCAAATGGGAAGGAATGAAAACCCCTCCCACGTGCAACACACAATCACGATTGGGTGAATAGGTCAGGCACTTGAATGTCTAAAATCACACAACATCAGGTTATAGTCCAACAGGTTTAATTGGAAGCACACTAGCTTTTGGAGCGACGCTCCTTCATCAGGTGATAGTGGAGGGCTCAATCCTAACACAGAATTTATAGCAAGAATTTACAGAGTGATGTAACTGAAATTATACATTGAAAAATTGATTATCTGCTAAGCCTTTCATCTGTTAGAATACAGTGATAGTTTCACTTCTTTCATGTAAAAATCACAAAACCTTTTTTTAAAAAGGTGTTGTGTGATTTTTAACTTTGTAACACCAGCATCTCCAAATCATGACTTTAATGTCTGACACCGTTAATGGTGCAGTGTTACACAGTGGTAAGGCCATGTCCATAATGTTCATAACAGAAACATAGGAACTAGGCAGAGGCGTAGGCCATTCGGGGATGTTGAACTTCTATAGACCTCTGTTATTAGACCACAACTAGAGTATTGTGTGCGATTGTGGGGATGGGGGACATGTTGTAGGAAAGATGTAAATGCATTGGAAAGTGCAGAAGTGATTTACAACAGTGGTTTGAGGAATGAGAAACTTCGTGTTGAGGATAGATTACAAAGTTGAGACTGTTCTCCTCCGACAGAAACAGGTCAAGAGGACACCTGATGGAGGTTTTTAAACTCATGTGCAGGGTGAACAGAGTAGCTAGGGAGCTGGTCCCACTTGTACAAGGAACAAGAACCAGGGAGAACAGATTTAAAGTCACATGCAAAAACAGCAATGTGATGTGAGGAAAATATCTTTGTCACTCACCTAGCAGAAAGGATGGGAGTGCAATTCCTGGAAAGCTGGTGGAGGCAGGTTCAGTGGAGGCATTGAAGAGGCATCGGATGATTATTTGGCTAGAAATGGTGCGTAACAGAATGGGGAAAAGCAAGAAATTAACACTAGGTAATGATGCTCATTTGAAGAGCTGATGCAGGGAAGATGGGCCAAACGGCCTCCCTCTGTGCCATAACAATTCTGCCAGCAATGAAAATCCAGCATGCTGGAGACCAGGATTTGTTGAGAACGGGGATACTGGAAGGTGACGGGGTGAAGGATGCACCACATAGAAAGGGAAGGGCAAGGTCTTGGTGGCACTGCAAAACAGGGAGAAGAGTTTTAAAATCTCAACAAAGTCAGGTGTCTCCATGGCTTTCAATGGCATGGCCCACAGAACCTAAAACTGGCTATTCCAGGCAGCCAAATATACAGCATCATAGAATTCAACCCCTTGCTGAATAAAACATTCAAGAATATCCAGAGATAGCTAATGATGAGTAGGATAATACTGGACTGAGCTTAACACAGCCAATAAGTTTTCAGCCTTTTTGTACGTTGATTGCATGACAGATTTCATTTTGGAGAACTTTGCATCCTGAATAAAAATACTCGCCACCTCCAAGTATCTATTGAAATATCTCATTAGAACGTGGACGATAATTCACTCTGCTGTGGTGAGCTCACTGGCCCAGAGCTGGGCTAGTAACAGCTCCATCAAGATAGCAAACCTTTCAAGTTTTGTGAATTATCACTTAACTTGCTGAACACGCAAGATTGATAATTAGTTAGTAACCATGACAGTGTTGGATAAACGGCAACTCCATGAAGGCTTATACAGTAAACTGAACCCTCTACTAAATATACAGGGCGTCAGGAATTCTGAGTCAAAAAAGTTTTATAAATTTGACATGAGAGTTAAAGAACTATTACCAAAATCTAATTCACGCTAAGTGACGGATGTTATGTTACAGTGTTATTTTAAAAAGGAAAGACATCTTAAATGCAGTTCATTTTTAAAAGGCATGGGAAGCAATCACAAAGAGCCTCTGTACTGTTGAAAGCAGTGTGTCTCGGGCTTGACATCAAAAGATTAAATATATTCCAATTTTTGCTGCAATGAATGAATCTAATACTTCATTAGAAATTGTCACATTAGACTGTCATAGAAGGAAATAGACTAACACTCTGAACATACTATTTGATAGAGAAATTGTACACAAAGAATTGCTAATGCCTTTCCCAAAGACTCAGTTAGCTCAGCAAGCAATTATATCTCAGCATTGCAGAGGATGATTCTATCCAACCCTCCAGCTCAACACTGGTAATGTGGCTTTTGAAAAAAATCACAGCTTCACATTGCTATATTCTCTCATCAACTGCAAAGTCAAGGTCTGCATAACTCAAAGACCCAGAGTCTTCCATTCAAACTGTATTATCCCAATCCAGTAGTAATTCAATCAGCAAGACAGAGGGATGCTCTAAACAAGTCCCAGCCTCTTCCATCAGGAAACAAGAGAGCTCAGTTGGCTGGACAGAGCTGCTTGGACAGCCTGAAACCCGACAGAGAACCAGCCATGTCTTGTCATACACAGACCTGCTTACCCAAAATCCATTATTCAGCACGTCAAACATGCACGAATATTTTACAGACGATGAAATACTTGTTTATTCAACAGAAGCATACAATAATGGCCAAACAACTCTATGGGTTGACATATTCAGTGAATGGCTCATTTCACATGGTGTTATAGTCAATTGCAGGAATATCGACCAAATGCAACTGTATATCAAATTACACTGTTGGTTAATCAGAATATGAAAACAAATTATTCTTATGATCCCAGTAGATGTTACCACAGGACAAGTAGAGAGCTTGATTGATCCTTTCTTTTACTTGCAGGTGAAAAGGATTAGTTTCGTATGGTCAGTCAGTTAGACACAGTGGGCTAAAGGACCTGCCTCTATGCTGTGTGGCACCTTCATTTTTTTTCATGGCTGCAGCCTCTTTAAAGATGTTTTGCTGGGTGTGGGTCTACCCCTTGAGAGATAAAGGCCTGTGGTTGCAGGTTTTAGCCAGTGGAGGTAGTCTGCAAAAACAGTGATGATATCACAAGAGCTTTGGGTAGCCAACCAACCACTAAACAGAGGTAAGCTTCTTTAGATTTAGATCCATCACTTTTTAACTGTCTTTTCCTCCTCCCTCCCTACAACGAAAGGGCTCTGTTGTTAGGAAGACTTCTAGCTGACAATTTTGATTTAAACTTATAAGAGGTCTTTTAACTGCTGCACCAGAGAGACAGTGAGAGTGAGAGCAAGAGTGAGAGAGTGTGAAGTCTTGAAATTTAAGTAAAAAGAAGGCGAGTCTGCCTCCAGGCTATTTAAGTTTGAGATCTCTACTCACATGAATTACTGTTGTTGGTCTGCTAAGTGGTTTATGTTCCAGGACTGTCTAATCTTCGATGAGGATTCTTTTATGAGCAGTTACTCGTGTTTACTACCATGTTGCCACCATGATGTCATATTATGCAACAGCTGATGATCAGCATTTATCATGATGGGATAGTTGTGTCCATTCCCATACATACAAAATGAGACACGAGTCATAAACTACTGAAGAATTCACTGAACTTTTATGACAGTCCCTGGTAGTTACATCGGAACATTATACTTACAAGCGCTTGTGTGTTTGAGCTTAAGGTAAGCAATCCCGGTGTACACTTCCCTCAGCATGTCATGCTGCCAGAGGGCTCAGTAAGATGGAGACCGAGACCTTAATACTATTAAGTCACATAATATAATGTGGTGAAGTCATCATGAGCATATCCCTTAAAATACATCAGAAATTTGCTGCAGGCCACCCAAAAATCATTGCTTGTTCCTCAAATCAAAAAAATAGAACAAATATTTTTCATTAAACTGCATCTGTTTTTCATCTGTCTATATCAATGAACTGTCTACTTGAAACCCTCTGAAATCCTTTAAGTTCTATCTATGTGTCCACAAGATGTCAATAGGAACATTGATTAAGAACATATGAATTATACTGCATATCCCCCACAGAGTAGTCAGATTAAACAATAAGATTCTAAATCCTTGAAAATTATTTTGTATTTCCCCAAATGTAATTTTTTTTAAAAACCGAAATGGTTAACTTTTGATTTTAAACAAATTCTTTCAAGATAAATTATATAACTGCTCCATCTGAAATTGTAATAAAGGAAACTGTGCACATCCTCAAAAGGAAAGTCAAGGCTACATATTTCCAGATGCTGACACAAACTAAACTTTCGATATTGGCACATTTCCCAATTTCCAGACACCCTCTTCCAATCTCAGGTGAATCACCTGAAATTCAATTCACATAATTACAAATAAAAGGTGGTCTATCAGCCCACCAGATCAACCCTTTCATAGAAACTGGTTTCCACCTCCCATCATTCTTCTGAACTGCTTAAATTTTTGCTTCTACCTAGCCAACTAGAAAAATATTCCAGGTATCAATTGTTACTTGTAAGATAAAGTGCTCTCTAATATCACAGTTAAAAAGTGTGGCACTGGAAAACACATGTCAGGCAACATTTTGGGTATTAGCTGTCAATCACATTCCCGACCTGCTGCGCTTTTTCCAGCATCACGCTCTCTGACTCCTTAGCATTTGCAGTCCTCACTCACTCCCCCTGGATATTAGAACCATACTAACGTGGGCCCATGTCCTATTGAGTTCTGCACTTGTGATTTAAGCTGAAACAGCACTTGAGATTCAATTTAGTACCTCTATATATCCTGATTCAACAACTTTCAAGAATGATAGGTTTTCATAACCACTACGTGTTAAGCAATGCTCAGAGTAAAAGGGCAGGCTCATACTCTTTCTAGACTTTAACACCATAGTTGGACTCACTTTTAAACACTGTACTGTCTACTTCCTTTGTTAACTCCTCACAACTAACCAAATACTTAGATATGATCTGGCACCCTCAGAATTATTTATTGCAGCCCTTATTTACCCACTCACTATAAATTGTCCTGTTTAGTCGGTCTCAAATTTATCACCTTTAGTGCTTTGATTTTGCTGTATTTAAAAAATCTAATATTGTTGATTATTAACCTCTAGACTGGTGGTACCACAACCAGAGTATCAGCTTAAAGATAGTGGCCAACTGTTACCAAGTTCATGTCAAAACATATAAATAGTTTGTAGGATGATTAACAAGATCCATACACACAAAACCTTCACTCTCCATCGTCAATGCAGTCACAGTTAGAAGTCTATTGCTATGCTGACCAGTCACTTGCAGATTGAACTCAATTGCAAACATAACAAAAGTGTTGGTCTCTAGAACTCACCATAGTTCAGAAACAAGCTTCAAACTCTTCAACACATTTAAATTCTCAAGCATTTGCTAATTTAACCAACACTTTTACTGTACAAAAGAAATTGATCATACGTGAGAACATTAGCCTTTTCTCAAAAGTGATTGGCCCTGAAGTAGCCCATCAGTAATCCAATAACAAAGGGCTTGCTCCGAGAGCTGCATGTTTTGACCAGGCTGAAGATTCTTCGCTCGACCTGCACGGGGCACCCATCCCTGAATAGGGTGCTCCACTTCACCCCCACCTTCCAACATGTAGCAGTTTAAAAACAGGTGCCTACTGCTATCCCATTGCTCAGGCCTGCACTGTTCAGGCTTGGCAGCTCATTACTGAAACCAGCTTAGTTGTACAGTACAGAAGAGGCCCATCTGCCCATCGAGTCAGTGCTGATCCATTGGCTCATATCCCACTTGGCCCCGTAGCCTCGCATATTAAGTCACTTCAATGCTCATCTAAATATTTTTGAAGATTTTGAAGTTTTCAGCCTTTACTGCTCTTCTAGGCAGTGCACTCCACATTCCTATCAGCTTCTGTGTGCAAACACTTTTCCTCAAAACCTCCTCCCCCTCACCTGTGCCAATTTCATCCAGACATCTCCCACCGAGAGGCATGGAATATAGACAGTTGCACAGACTCAATGGGCTGCAGGGTCCCTTCTGTGCTGGATGAGTATATGTATCTTTTACGTTTGGCACCAAGAGCTGGACCAACTCACTCCAGGTTTACTTTGATCAGTAAAGGTTCGAGCAACATAGCCAAGAATCAAAATATTTGTTGCTCATAGCAACAAGCACTGAATAATTCAGTATAAAGCCAGAACAATATCTTCACCCCCTCAAAATTTCTAAGTCACCAGTGATGTGCAGCCTAGAAAGGACTCAATCCCATCATGATTTAAATTCATTCAGGGATTCTCACTTTTACACTCCCAGATAGTTCACAAAACAACCAGGAATGTAGCTGGTGCTTGCCATCTTTGAAACTTACAGCTTAAGATGAGTCGGTGACTCATTAATAAGTGATTCCACTTCAGTTCCCGTGTCCCCTGGAAAGGATACATCAGCCTCTCTGACTTTGTTCTCGTCTCGAGAATGATTCCATTTGAAGGTACTGACCCACCCTCAGCTAAGCTTTTGTTTTATTACAGTAGCCCCAGGCTTTGCAAGATTTTCTGTTTTTTAATCTCGCCACAAATAATTCTTTACAGCAATTAGAATGAAAGACATCATAATTATCACAAGGCATCAACCGAGACAACAGAAAGACTTGACATCAATTATTCATTTGTTGCATTTATTTTTCATGTAAAGTATACAAAGACAGGGGCTTTTGATAGTAACTTATGCAACACAAATATAAAAATGACAATGTTGCCTGCAAAACACACTGCTTCCAACTGCAACCAAGCCTTTGGGATTGGAGGATGCTGCGGACTGATGCAAAAGAGAGGGAGGGCATCGTGGGTGAGCTGTTTACCAGTGAACACTGGAGCTAAAGACTAACGCACTGCAGAGGAGTAAATAGCTTTCATTCCATTCTGTGGCAAAGATTGTTTTATTTTTGATAGCTGATTTAATGAGCCACAGTCAATACCAGGCATTGGTCAAACCACATCTCTGATACACTGTATGCGGTTTTAGCTTGCTGGTTTATGAAAGGATGTAAATGTATTGGAGGTGGTTGGGAAGAGGCTGACTAGCCTGATAGCTGGAATGAGTTGGCTGTCTGAGGAGGAAAGGTTAGACAGACTGGACTTGGAGTTGAGGGGTGACTTGTCTGAAGTCTATAAAGATCCTGACAAGGTGGACGTGGAAAGGAGGATTTCTTTCGTGTTCAGTCCAGAATCAGGGCATTGTTTTAAAATTAAGGCTCACCCTTTCAGGTGGACTTGGAGAAATGTTTTTTCCTTTCTTTGCGAGGGTTGAGAGGCTTTAGAATATCCTGTCTCAGAAGCAGTGGAGGTGGGGCATCATTGAATACAGTATTTTGCAGACAAGAGGTGGATAGATTTCTGCTAGTCAGGGAAATCCAGGGTTAAGTGGAGTAGATGGAAGTGTGGAATTCAAAACACAAAAAGATCAGCAGATAACATCTTACTGAAGAGCAGAGCGGGCTAAATGGTCTACAATTGCTCCTATTTCATATGCCCCTAAAAAGGAAACTGCAACAAGGTCAAACAAACTCATTCTAGCAACTGCATACAATACAGAGAATATGTATTGGAATTGTATTGCAGGGAGTTAATATAACCCAGATTAAGGAGAAGACAATGAGAAAGAAGCAATGTACAGTGTGTTTGTTCCATTTAAGAGGAGGGGAATTGTTGAGAAGGCTGGGCACATGTTCCCCTCGGCCTCTGGATGGGAATCCAGCTTGTCTCATGTACATTTGTGGTTGAAACTCCATCTGCAAGAAGGGTTGGCAGCACTGACACTAAACACACGGCAGCTGCCTGACCCATTGTTAAACCTACAGAGTGACCAGAAAAACAAACTGCAGCATCCCAGCGATGATCAAACAGCTGACAGGAGCTGGCTTCAACTGCCTGAAATACTCAACAGATTATAAAGTCTTAACGTTGTAGCTGACACCTATGGCACTGACACACAGTTCGGCATTTTGCAGATGTCAGCAGTCTTGTGTGCGGAAGGTAAAAGTGAATCGTAAAATTTGATGCTGTTATTAGGATTGGTATAAATTTATGATGAATAAACTTAGATCAGATGTCCTTGCTTTAGGTAAAGAGAGATCATTTTAAGAGGGAAAGGCAAGAGGCTTACAGCCGATCGGAGGAAAAGCTTTTTCAACCAGAGGATGTGTGAAGGGGGGGGTCTGGAATGCACTGCTCGGGAGGAGAGTTGAGGTGGAAAATCTCAACCCTTTTATAAAACAAAGTATTTGGATGAGCACTTGAAATGTCATAACATTCAAGTCTGTGGGCAGGTGGGACTAGCTCAGGTAGTATTGTATTGTTGGCATTTATTTGTTGGGCCAAAGGGCCTTTTCTGTACCGCATCATTTTATGATGTCAGGACTAGCTTAGTCACAAAAATGGCAACAAGGTTAGATTGCAATTCCCAGCCGGATGAGGTAGTGACCCAGAGCATTATCACCACGGTTATACACCAGGTTGAGGCATCTTTACAGCAACATCTTGGGACATTTTATCATTGTGAGAGAGCTACATAATGTTGACATTTGCTAAACAACTTGTTTAAACCTTTGCATTTTCGCAATATTCTGGGAAATTGATATTTAACAACATTTGAATTACTGCTCACAAAAGGGAAAAAAAAATCTTCAGATAACAACACGCCACAGGGCAGAAACAAAGGGTGCCACACTTCACCGTTAATGATTTGTTGCTAACAATACTAGCTGTTGAGATGTTCCAAACATTTCCCAAGATCATGAAAATGGGACTGCTTCTGCTGTGCATTCCTCAGGAAAATGCAAAGTGCAAGGAATGCAGACAGTTGTAACATTTCCGGACTGACACTTTCTCCATGTTTATGGTTGTTTTGTATTTTATTGTAAAAGCTGATTCAGCGACTCCCGTGGAGAAGTCACTGGGACCTCTGTCTACACAAGATCCATGTCCACGTGCTGGCAGAGTGAGGGCTGACCTTCGAGATACCATGAGAACCGCTCAAGGATATCACTTCAGCATGATCTTCACACCGTTTCAGGCTTCTGTAGAGCTGCTCCAGTGGAATACTGTGAGCATGCAGACGTAAAGTGATATTTGCAGTAAGGAAACGCTGACCACAGAAAATATTGCAGAGCTCCAGGAATGAACAGAGGAGTGAGAATTTCAAAAAGGGCCAGCACAGACATGATGGGGAGAATGGCCTCTTTCTGACTACACTGTAAAACAATATGTCATAATACAATTACCCAACATCCCACTGGAACCCAAGTAAAGGCCCAAAATTAAGTGTCAAAAAGCAACTGTCCAGTTCCCCAGTAATTGTGGCACATTCTATAACAAACCTGCCTGAAATAGTAATTGCAAAAAATTCAAATATTTTAATTAAAATTTAAACATCGAAAAGAAACAGAGACAACTAAAAGAACATGCATGTCTACATCCATCTCTATTTCAAACAGACTCGCAAGAAAAGTTCCTGCTAACAGTATTAAATGATGACCTCAAACTACCTGAACCCAATGTGGCACTGGGATGGAGTTAGTACAGGAAATGGACAATAGCATTTCAGCACAACAAAAAGGGGGCAGCACTTAATGACAAGAAAGGAAGATACACAATTGAATATTAACAAATAGCTGGCTATCTACTTAGCTAACGCACGGATGGGTGCACCAAGCCAGAAATGTCCCTTGTTCACACGCACTATATCCTGTTTATTTAAGCAAAGAGGTGGGGTACTGGAAGAAGCACAAACTTGTTCCATGAAACCAGTGTAGGGAGAGTGTTCCACAGCATGGAAAATATTTCTATTTAACTTCCAGCTTTCTGGCAGCTCATTGACAGAGCCAAATTAGTTTTTTAAAATATTTTTAATTCTTTTCCCATCGCCGTGCAATTATTTCCTTTTCACCTATTCATAAATTCTCTAAACTTTAATGACTGAATCTGTTTCCATTGAAAAAAAAAATTGGGGTTAAGTTCTTTGACTTATAGGGAGCAATAGGGAATCCAGGTGCAACTTGTGATAGCTTCCTAGCTTGATTCTATTATTCAAATTTCCACCAACACAATCAACATCTTACATTACAAACATTACTTAATACATTGGAGAATAGGAACCTGCTGCAAATTTATTAATCTAACTGAAAATGGGTTTATTCTTAAATAAGAACTGCAGATGATGGAAATCAGAGTCTCGATCAGAGTGGTGCTGGAAAAGCACAGCCGGTCGGGCAGCATTCGAGGAGCAGGAAAATCGACGTTTCGGGCAAAAGCAAAGGGCTCCTCGGATGCTGCCTGACCGGCTGTGCTCTTATTCTTAAATAAGCAATTTCCAGACTGTCTCATCCACACCCATTGAATAACTAGATTTTAATTAATGGGAACTAAAAAAATAAAATCCTCACAGAACCATTTAATTGCTTCACTAGTCAGTATTTTAGTAAACAAGTTATTTTATTACTCAAAAGATTTCAAAGGTTTCACGTAGTGATCAGTTTTAAAACAAGCGTCAATTTTAAAAAGCCTCCACAAAATGACAAGAGGAAACAATGGGGAACCAACCTGGTGATTAATTTGATGGAGAGACCTGATCAGTTTTATAGAGAGACTTGGGGGCTCTTGTGGTGCAGCAGTAACGTCCCTTTCTGGACGCATGGTTCATCTGCTCCAGGTTTGATTAGATTAGACTCCCTACAGTATGGAAACAGGCCCTTTAGCCCATCAAGCCCACACCAACCCTCTGAAGAGTAACCCACCCAGCCCCATTCCCCTACATTTACTCCTGACTAATGTACCTAACACCATGGGCAATTTAGCATGGCCAATTCACCTAACCTGCATTGTGGGAGTGTGGACTGTGGAAGGAAACCGGAGCACCCGGAGGAAACCCATGCAGACGTAGGAATATGCAAACTCCACACAGACAGTCGCCCGAGGTGGAATCGAACCTGGGTCTCTGGTGCTGTGAGATAGCAGTGCTAACCACTGAGCCACCATGCTGGAATAACATCGCTCAACAAGATGATTAGTAATTTTTGTTTTGTACAGAGAATAATCCCAACACAATAGGCAAGTGCCTATTGGCATAGTGGTGGCCAGGCCATGGAGCCAGTATCTCCTGGTTGTGGTACAGTGTGGGTACAGCACATGACTTGGCAGAGTCGACAAGGTGGGCCAAGTGTGGTGCCTGAAGAGTGGGCACTCCTACATTGGTGGGTCCAGCAGAGACGGAGGTGAGGTGGTAGAGGAGTCATTGGTCACTGGGCTCCGGATTCATGATGGAGGCAGCTGAATGAAGAGAAGTCTCACTTTCAGTCATCTCTTTCTTTCTTAAACTATTCAAAATGGCGCCAGACTGTGGCAACTATTGAAGCTTTTCACTGTTAAAATGCAACAATAAATCATTCAAATTCAACTCATTCAAATTCAAGTGCAAAGATCGTGGGAACTCAATATGCACCAGACATAATTAATGTTTGACATTTATTGATCTAATGGGCTGGTTTGGCTTGTTCCTGCTGATCTGCAGAGGGAAAACTTATGCATCTTAACAGAACACCCAGCCTCGTAAATTTAAACACACACCTTCTTCTTGAAACACAGAAGATAATTCATTCACAGGTTCTCTCCAGAGGCACCCCAGTCTTCTGAGTCCCTCGAACTTCTGCTCATTATAGAATGGAATACATACATGATATGTAATTAACCCAGTCATACAGAGACATACTGAGCTCATTCAACAAACCAATCAAGCAGAGTTGAGGCCCATTGCTGGCAAACAAACAAATCTCATTCGTTCTTGATTGCCAGCAATTACAGGCATTTCAAACTCTGTTCTGCTCATTGTGTGGGACAGTTGCCCCACTCTAGTGTTCCAGAACTGCGGTCAGCAACTTGTGCACTCACTGACAATGGAACTGAGTCCAAACATCCCTCTCCAACACATCAGCCTACGTTTCCAATGGGGTTTAAAAGTTACTGATAACCAGTCACCACATTATATAATGGAGTTTAACTCTATTCCAACATCAAGATGGTAATTGGATTTGTACCACATTATACAGGACTGTGTATTGCTCCTGCCACCATACTACACTGCATTAGGTTTAACAATCCTTAATGAAGAGAGAACATCAACATCCTCTGTCCCAAGCATCATTTTATTAGTGGCTGTCTACAGAGAACCATCAGGATTCTAGAAAGTCAAAAGTCACACATAGTGGTTAGCACCTGCTGCCAGGGACCCGGTTTGATAACAGCCTCGGGCCACTGTCTGTGTGGAGTTTACACATTCTCCCCGTGTCTGCGTGGGTTTCCTCTGGGTGCTCCAGTTTCCTCCCCCACAGTCCAAAGATGCGCAGGTCAGGTGGTTTGGCCATGGGAAATTGCCCACAGTGTTCCAGAATGTGTTGGTATGGAGCATTAGCCAGGGGGAAATGTAGAGTAATAGGGTAGGGGAATGGGTCTGGGTGGGTTACTCTTCAGAGGGTCAGTGTGGACTTGGGCCAAATGGCCTGTTTCCACATTGTAGGGATTCTATTCTATGAAACACCAGGTTATAGTCCAACATTATTGGAATGGTAGGTATGGTAGGTATTGGAATGGTAGTCCCTGGAATGGTAGGTCTAACATATGAGGAACGGCTAAGGATCCTGGGATTGTATTCATTGGAGTTTAAAAGATTAAGGGGAGATCTAATAGAAACTTACAAGATAATACATGGCTTGGAGAGGGTGGACGCTAGGAAATTGTTTCCATTAGGGGAGGAGACTAGGACCCGTGGACACAGCCTTAGAATTAGAGGGGGTAAATTCAGAATAGAAATGCGGAGACATTTCTTCAGCCAGAGAGTGGTGGGCCTGTGGAATTCATTGCCACAGAGTGCAGTGGAGGCCGGGACGCTAAATGTCTTCAAGGCAGAAATTGATAAATTCTTGATGTCACAAGGAATTAAGGGCTATGGGGAGAATGCGGGTAAGTGGAGTTGAAATGCCCATCAGCCATGATTGAATGGCGGAGTGGACTTGATGGGCCGAATGGCCTTACTTCCGTTCCTATGTCTTATTATTTGAAATCACACACACTTTCGGAGCACTGCTCCTTCACCTGACAAAGGAACAATGCTCTGAAAGCTTGGTGAATTCAAATAAACCTGTTGGATTATAAATTTGGTGTCATGTGACTTCAGACTTTGTCCACCCCAGTCAGGATTCTAAAGGTATCTAATCACCACCATATTCTCAAGAACAGCTCAAGGTGGACAATAAATGCTGGCCCAGCTAGTGATGCCCATGTCTCACGTACATGAATGAATAAACCAGCCAAGCTCCAGCTCGAAAGTTCACTGGGGAAACAGATTTTAATATGCTTTTGGTCAAATCTGAATTTTGATTCTGGATTGTGCAATTCAATTACTGGCCATAATTAGATTAGATTAGATTACTTTACAGTGTGGAAACAGGCCCTTTGGCCCAACAAGTCCACACCGCCCCGCCGAAGCGTAACCCACCCATACCCCTACATTTACCCCTTACCTAACACTACGGGCAATTTAGCATGGCCAATTCACCTGACCTGCACATCTTTGGACTGTGGGAGGAAACCGGAGCACCCGGAGGAAACCCACGCAGACACGGGGAGAACGTGCAAACTCCACACAGTCAGTCGCCTGAGGCGGGAATTGAACCCGGGTCTCTGGCGCTGCGAGGCAGCAGTGCTAACCACTGTGCCACCGTGCCGCCCAATTAGGTTTTAAACTTTTTTGACAATGCTATTGTGATGCTCTGTGGAAATTTTCACTATGTTAAAGTAAATAGGTGCTACACAAATGAAAAGGTATTGAAGTTGTAGTTTATAACAATGCAAATACAAACTGGTCATGAGCAGATTAGAGAGTAGCAGTGGACTGTTTTACTAACAGTCTGCAAACAGTGGTGTACAAAAACAAAACTTCGTGTGGTAGCTCAGTCTCTTGGAAATCACCCCTTTCGGCTTTGATTAAAATTATTTCATTCTGAATTTTCTTGATATTGAAGAATGTAGTTGCAAAATCGTTGAATGAAATGGAAAGAATACTACTGGACAGCGGTATAATCGAAGGAGACCAGTGATGAAAGGAGTTAAAACTGCCAGTGAAATGTTCTAGGAATAGAATAAGTGCCCTTACTGCATTACCCACCCATTCCTAACCTCTTACTTACCCAAGCTGGTTTCTTTCACCTATGTCACTGCCAAACAACTTAGACATGAAGCAAGATGTTAAACAGGCTACGCTGCACTCCCTGGTAATAACCAGCTTGACGTAATTGAACACCTCTGCCCTGGCATTGATAGCTAGTTTGATCTTTAAAGAATACGAATCCTATTCTAAATGTTAACATGAGAACAGCAAACAGCAGAGCCTATTTGCTGCTTCAGCCTGCACACTGGAGACAGTGAAGTCATGCTCTTTACACAATTGCTAACTGGATCTTTCAGGCAAACAGCTTCCAGTCAGCACACAACAGTACTGTGCTGAAGTCCCTGCTGTGGACTAGGAGGCCCAGGTTAAGTCCCACCTGCTGTACAGGGGATCATAACATGCCTGCACAGGATGATTAAACTAACAAAAAAGATACTTCTAGTTTCCTTTACACTGTCACTCAAAATAACACAGCTCGTCCTTAAAATATTGAGCTCAACATCATCACCAGAAGCTAAATGCCTGGAATTAAACATCACTAAATTAATCATTGATCTTTTAGAAAGCTCTGCCAAGGCATCTTTAAAAGGAAATACCCAGAGAGTGTGCTGGACAGAATTTGGGATGCAGACCTGGAGATGCTGCATTCCTTCATCAAAAGAAAAACGTTACGTTGCAATGACCCTCTACAAATGTCACTGAAGGCAGACCTGTAAATAGATGCTTATTTACTTGCACACAGTTTCAGAATGCCACCATCACCTGGTACCAGCAGAGTTAAGGGAGCTGTAGAAACTTCTAATGGCATACCAATTTGTGATCTAAATGGAGGTTACAATAACCTTTTATTAACTCTTCCCCGTGGAGGTAAGTAGATAGAGAGGCGATGGCGCGTTGCTAATATTACTCGGCCAGTGACCCAGATCATCAGACGAGTGTTTTGGGAATTTGCATTTGCAGGAATCAGAGCAGGGAAGATGGTGAAAGGTGAATTCAATTCAAAAATTAGGAATTAAAAGCCAACTTAATGGTGACCAGGTAATCATTGTTGATCCCTTACCTGATCTGTGACTCCAGACACTGAGCAATTCCCAACACCCCTCTGAAATGGCCAGGCTACTTAGTTCTATCAAACCACCATGAAATCTAAGCAAAAACACAAAACTGGATGGCCCACTCAGTATTAACCCCGACAGTGAACACAGCCTATAGCCCCGCAAAGTCCTCCTCATCAACATATTGGGGGCTGTGTCAAAAATGGGAGAGGTAAAAACAATGACTGCAGATACTGGAAACCAGATTCTGGATTAGAGTGGTGCTGGAAAAGCACAACAGTTCAGGCAGCATCCGGGGAGCAGGAAAATTGACGTTTCAGGCAAAAGCTCTTCATCAGGAAGAGGCTCTATTCCTGATGAAGGGCTTTTGCCCGAAACGTCGATTTTCCTGCTCCTCGGATGCTGCCTGACCTGCTGTGCTTTTCCAGCACCACTCTAATCCAAAAATGGAAGAGTTACCTCACAGACGAATCAAGCTGACATTGTGAAGGTATGACTGTGTCACAGACATGACAAACACTTGCCTCCTGTTCAGTAGGGCTGGACTAATAGATTGTGCCTGACTGTGGTGAGGGAACCAACAGGAGAGAGACTTCACCCTTCATAAACCTGTCACAGCCACATCCATCCATGACAGTATTTTGCTCCATAGTTACTGTACTCAATACCATCTTCACACTGAGGATATGCTCTATGTGGTGAGTGGTACTAACACCATGCAAACTAGGGCAGACTTTGGACAAATTGAGCAACTCAAAACTATACACCCATGAGGCAGCAACATTGCAATCAACCATTATCTGTTACCTCATGGCCAGGCATATCCCGTCTCCACCTTTAAGTCAAAAAATCAATCCTGTTTCAATGAAGAGTACAGGAGGGTATGCCAGGAACAACATAGGAAATCTGCAAATGAGCTGTCCAATCTGGTGAAGCTACAAACCAGGTCTACTCACCTGCCAAAAACACAAAAAAAGCAAGTGACAGACAGAGCTACGTGATCCCACAGCCAACGGATGCGACCTAAACTCTGCAATCCTACTACATCCGGTCGTGAACGGTAATGGACAATTAAACAAGTCACTGGAGAAGGAAGCTCCACAAATATCTCCATTCTCAATTATGGAAGAGCCCAACACAGCAATGCAAGAAGATATGGCTGACGTATTCACAACCATCCTCAGCCAAAAGTGGATGATCCACCTCAGCCGCCTCCAGTGGTGCCCAGCATCACTGCTACCAGTCTTCAGGGAATCTGATTCACTCCACAGGATATCAATAAATACTTGGAGGCACTGGATACTGCAGAGGCTATGGGCCTTGACAACATTCTGGTAATAGTACTGAAGACTAGTGCTCCAGAACTTGCTCCTCTCCTCACCAAGTTCTTTCAATACAGCTACAACATTGGCACCTACCCAACAATGTGGAAAATGGTCCATATATCTCCTGTACACAAAAGGCAGGACAAATCCATCCTGGCTAATTACCACCTCATCAGTCTACTCTTGATGATCAGCCAAGTGATGGAAGGGATTGTTGACAGTGCTTGGCAATCAATGTCAGTAATTTGCTCACTAACTCTTAGGTTGGATTCTGCCTGGGCCAGTATGGTATAATCATAGACTCCCCCATTGTGAAGGAATTGATTTAAAAACACAAAAGCTCAAGATAAGATTGAGGATTTACACATAACCACCATCCACTCAGTGAGAACATCACTTCCTGTCCTGGCATCACCAATTCTGCATTGATCATTTCTGCAGAAACTCCGCTCCGTGCCTACGCAGGAGGTTATATCTAACATTCTTTGGGGTCATTGTATTCCACTCATTCACGCACATTGCAGCCCTTGACCTGTCCAATCTCCCAGCTACAATGGTGTGTCTCAGCCTTTCAAACATTCAATAGGATGTCTGTTGCAACATTAAAGAGTTAGGAAACAGCAAGGGCTGACACCAGCAGAGACTTGTTCTGGAACTTCGGGAGCATGTAAGGAATTAGATGGCCAACAAATGTATGTGTTTGTTGCCTTTTCCAGTTTTATCTTCCTTCTTCACCCATTCCTTGCAGTTTTATCAAACAGTGTCACTGTGGCTCCACTTCTCCTATTCAAATATAAACAGGTTGTTAGCGAGTTTGTGAAGATGTGTAGCTCAGGTGGAGGTCCTGGATATAGGTTTGCTCGCGGAACCTTCCAGCTCAGTGAGCAAACCTACATGCATAATTAAGTTGCATTTAAATTATTTTCCTGATGGTTTCGAGATGAGGCATCCTCCTCCTTGTATGAGCTGGTCTAACCTGGTCTAACCTGGTCTAACCTGGTCTAACCTGGTCTAACCTGGTCTAACCTGGAACACTCCATTTTGCCAGGACTTTAAACGGTTCTAAAGAGAGGGTTAAGAAGGGCCAGGAGGGGACATGAGAAGTTGTTGGTGCATAGGATCAAGGAAAACCCTAAAGCCTTCTATAGGTCTATCAGGAATAAAAGAATGACAAGAGTAAGATGAGGACCAATCAAAGACAGTATTGCGAAGTTGTGTGTGGAATCTGAGGACATGGGGAAGAGCTTAAACAAATACTTTTCATCAGTGTTCACACTGGAAAAGGACAATGTTCGTGAGAATACAGAGATACAGGCTACAAGATTAGATGGGATTGAAGCTGACAAAGAGGAGGTTTCAGCAATTTTGGAAGACCTCAAAATAGATAAGACCCCTGGGCCGGATGGGATTTATCCTCGGATTCTCTGGGAGGCCAGACAGAAGATTGCAGAGCCTTTGGCTTCGATCGTTGTCATCATTGTCAACAGGAATAGTGCCAGAAGACTAGAGGATCGGTGCAACATCGAGGGCCAAAGGGCCTGTACTGCGCTGTATTCTTCTATGTTCTATGTTCTATGATAGCAAATGCTGTTCCCTTGTTTAAGGAGGAGAGTCGGGACAGCCCTGGTAAATATAGGCCCATGAGCCTTACTTCAGTTGTGGTTAAGGTGTTGGAAAAGGTTGTAAGAGATAAGATTTATAATCAAATGGAAAGGAATAATTTGATTAGGGATAGTCAACACGGTTTTGTGAAGGGTAGGTTGTGCCTCACTAACCTTATGGAGTTCTTCGAGAAGGTGACCAAACAGGTGGATGAAGATAAAGAGGTTGATGTGGTGTATATGGACTTCAGTAAGGCATTGATAAGGTTCCATGTGGTTGGCTAGTGCACAAAATACGGAATTTCGGGATTGAAGGTGATTTAGCGGTTTGGATCAGAAATTGGCTAGCTGAAAGAAGACAGAGGGTGGTGGTTGATGGGAAATGTTCATCCTGGAGCTCAGTTACCAGTGGTATGCCAGAACAATCTATTTTGGGGCCACTGCTGTTTGTCGTTTTTATAAATGTCTGGATGCGGGCATAGAAGGATGGGTTAGTAAATTTGTGGATGACACTAAGGTAGGCCGAGTTGTGGATAGTGCTGAAGGATGTTGTGGGTTACAGAGGGACTTAGATAAGCTGCAGAGCTGGGCTGAGAAGTGGCAAATGGAGTTTAATGCAGAAAAGTGTGCGGTGATTCACTTTGGAAGAAATAACAGGAATGCAGAGTATTAAGCTAATGGTAAAATTCTTGGCAGTGTAGATGAACAGACGTCTGTGTTCAGGTGCAAAAATCCATGAAAGTTGCCACCGAGGTTGAAAGGGTTGTTAAGATGCATATGGTGTGTTGGCGTTTATTGGTTGGGGGATTGAGCTACGGAGCCACGGGGTCATGCTTCAGCTGTACAAGACACTGGTTAGGCTGCACCTGGAGTATTGCACGCAGTTCTGGTCACTGCATTATAGGGAGGATGTGGAAACTTTGGAAAGGATTCAGAGGAGATTTACTAGGCTGTTACCTGGTATGGAAGGAAGGTCTTACGAGGAAAGGCTGAGGGACTAGAGGCTTTTTTCATTGGAGAGAAAAAGGTTTGAGAGGTGACTTAATTGAGACACATAAGATAATCAGAGGGTTAGATAGGGTTGACAGTGAGAAATCTTTTTTCTCGGATGGTGATGGCTAACATGAGGGGACATAGCTTTAAATTGAGGGGTGATAGATATAGGACAGTTGTCAGAGGTAGTCTATTTACTCAGGGAGTAGTAGGGGTGTGTAACGCACTGCCTGCAACAGGAGTAGACTTGCCGATATTAAGGGCATGTAAATGGGTATTGGACATATGGATAATAGTGGAACGGTGTATGTTAGTTGGGCATCAGTGTAATTTCACGGATCAGCACAACATCGAGGGCCGAAAGGCCTGTACTGCTCTGGAATGTTCTATGTTAACATCTTCCTAATGTGCAATGCACAACTCCCAAAATCAACCAGGAGTTGGAAGACTTTTTCTTTCCCTGACTAAACATGACATTTCACATGCTGAATTAGCTTGGTATTTAGGATACAAATCCTTTAAAAAAGTTAAAACTCTATCCAAGAATCAGTGTAGGCACAAATAGCTGAACAGCTTTGTTACATTCTGTAAATTGTCACAATACTGTAGAAGCTGTAAAGGAACTGAAACAAAGTCAAAATTGCTTTCCATCCTCCAGTTCAGATCAGTGTCACCCTTTCTCAGTTTTGCATAGTTCAGCACAAATTGCCCATGTTAATTCTGCAAATTCCACTGTGCCCTCCCTTAATCAGTCCCAGACTATTTGATCTCAACCTTCACCAGTGTTTCAAGGCTCCTTTAATGCTAGGTCAGAGCCATTCGCGCACAGTTGGATTGGCTGATTAAACAGTGCGATGATATTCACAGTATAACTTTATTCCACCTCAGAGTCACAGAGATGTACAGCATGGAAACAGACTCCTCATTCCAACTCATCCACGCTGACCAGATATCCTAAATTAATCTAGTCCATTTGCTAGCATTTCACCCATGTCCCTCCAAACCCTTCCTATTCATATACCCATCCAGATGCCTTTTAAATGTTGTAATTGTACCAGCCTCCACAACACCCTCTGGCAGCTCATTCCACACACGTACCACCCTCTGAAAAGATTGTCCCTTTAAATTTTTTCCTCTGAGTCTAAACCTATGTCCTCTAGTATTGGACTCCACCACTCCAGGGAAAATATCTTGTCAATTTACCCTTTCTATGCCCCTCACAATTTATTAAGATCACCTCTCAGCCTGCGACGTCCAGGGTAAACAACCCCAGCCTGTTCAGCCTCTCCCTGTAGCTCAAACCCTCCAAACCTGGCAACATCTTTGCCTTATACCTCAAACCTTTCTATCTCACCGCTAACCATTCCCTAACAGCATGCAGGTAAGGTCTTACTAATACTCTGCCCTGGGCTCCAGGTTATAAAATATCCTCTATGTAAATAAACATTTTCTTAAACACTCTGACTCTGTGCTCAGTTTAAACATATAACCTCACTACCTTGCATATGGAAAGGAGCTTGCACCATGTTTTATCTGTAAGTTTTCTTTGCCTGCTGGAGTGGGCAGGATTGGACACTGTGTCCCTGGCCCAGTGACTAGCCCAAATAGCAATTTCTATTCTTACCATTCCATTCTATTCCAGAACTTCTGCTGATCAAGGAAATGCAAGGACTTGACTCTCAGAATGACTTATTGTTAGTTATCAAGCCCTCAGGCAATGGGAACCTTCAGTGAGAAGCAACTGGTGGGCCACGTCTTTCACATAGAACATAGGACATAGAAGAATACAGCGCAGTACAGGCCCTTCGGCCCTCGATGTTGCGCCGATCCAAGCCCACCTAACCTACACTAGCCCACTATCCTCCATATGCCTATCCAATGCCCGCTTAAATGCCCATAATGAGGGAGAGTCCACCACTGCTACTGGCAGGGCATTCCATGAACTCACGACTCGCTGAGGAAAGAACCTACCCCTAACATCTGTCCTATACCTACCCCCCCCTTAATTTAAAGCTATGCCCCCTTGTAATAGCTGACCCCATACGTGGAAAAAGATTCTCACTGTTGACCCTGTGATAAGACATTGTGATTTGGAGATGCCAATGTTGGACTGGGGTGGACAAAGTTAAAACTCACACAACACCAGGTTATAGTCCGACTGGTTTAATTGGAAGCACTAGCTCTCGGAGCGGCGCTCCTTCATCAGGTGGTTATTGGTGATGATCCTTCATTACAATCACCTGATGAAGGAGCAACGCTTCCAATTAAACCAGTTGGACTATAACCTGGTGTTGTGTGAGTTTTAACTTTGAGACATTCTGCAAACAGTTATTAATGTTGACAGATCAAATAATGATTATTTATTTGTCTCAAATGAGAAAGATGACAGCAATTCATTGGGCTGCACAAATCAGGAAGGACAAATATTTGCATAATTTTGCAATTTCTAATAAACTGATGAGTACTTCACAATACAAAAGGGGAAAGGGATAGAAGCAGCACAATAACAGGTTTATATTTCTGCCCATGTATATATATCATACAGCTGTCAGTTTAATATTCAGCAGGTATCATACAGCACTGCTCTCTGCCATAGCTGTGCATCCTGAATGCAGACACACTCACAGGGATTTGTCCTCTTTTTGAGGATGGCATCTGCTTTTGCTGAAGCCCTCTGCAGTTCCGGTAGCAGTTTGCTTCCGTGAGTCTGGTCACAAAGATGTAAGAATGGGCAGGTAAGAGAGAACAGGGGTTGTGCTAGAGCACACGGGCTGGTGTTCTGTTGAAGAGCAGTGATAGCTGGCAGGGTGCTGATGCCCAAGTGTTCCCAGGGAGATCACCAACAATCCTGGCATTACCACCCCATGTGTTGACCTTGAGAAGTGATCACGAGGGTGTGCCAAACAAAATTCATTTACATTTCTGCATCTGCAAAATTCACATTCAGCTTTGTCCTCAATTCTATAAAAGCTGCTGTAGAGCTGCCAGTGGTTCCTCCAAAGGATCACTCTATTCTCAAGTTCACCTTTCTGTTCTCAGTCTGCTGCAGTGTTACATATCTGGGTCAAAGTGTCACTTCATTTATGTAGATATCAGAACAGAGGCTAAGCCTCATCTCTCATCGCACCCACTTGTATCCATTCTGCACGAGGCTATTCAGCCCATCAACAGCATGTGCTGGCACAACGAAGGAACAAACATGCTTAGTCTCTCACCTCTCAGTAATTCTCCAAGGGCCCTCTTCCAGACCCTGAATCCCTACCACACGAAGGACAAGGGCAGCACATGCACTGGAATACCAGCTCCTGCAGGATCACCTCTAAATCACACACCATCGTGATTTGGAACAATATCGCCATTCCTTTCAATGATACTCATTGAAAACCCTGGAACTCCTGCCCCAACAGCACTGGGGGTGTTCCTATATCCCAAGCATTGCAACAGTTTTGAGATGCAGCTCACATCTTCTCCAAGGCCATGAAGGGTGGACAATAAAGGTTATGGGCTCTGCCAAACCCACTCCGTTCCTGATCTCATTACAGCCTTGGTCCAAACCATTAGCTAAAAGAAACTGATTCTGGAAGGGAGGGAGAGTCACTGCCCTTGCTATTAATGTGGTATTTCATTACGTCATGGAGAGGGCCTCGCAACAGTGAAATTAATAAAAATCAGAAAGGAAGTACTTTCCTCTGGGTGGCATCATATCTAGCAATGAAGCAATATTAATGTGGTTATTAGAGGTGCACTCCAGGGCATCTCTGCAAGAGTTCCTTAGGGTAGTGCCCTCATGTCAACCGTCTTCAGCTGCTTCAATGACATTCCCTCCATCATAAGGTCAGAAGTGGGGACGCTCGCCAATGTTCACCACCATTTGTGACTCTTCCGATATTGAAGCAGACCACGTCCATGTGCAATACGGGACTTGGAGTCAATATTAGGAACTCTCAGGGTAAACTCCTTCCTGACTGAATACTGCTATGTCACCACATCACCTGCAGTTGGGTTAGGACATAACCAGGAACGATGTTTTTGGGACAGTCAGACTTGCAGAATCATATGTTACAACAAGGTCAGGCTATTCCTCAACTAGTCTGTGAGACAGCTCTCCCAGTCTAAGCACAAACCCCCGGATGTTGGTAAGGAAGCTTTCACAGAGTCAACACGGTGGCTCAGGGGTTAGCACTGCTGCCTCACAGCGCCAGGGACCTGGGTTCAATTCCCGCCTTGGGTGACTGAATGCAGTTTGTACATTCTCCCCGTGTCTGTGTGGGTTTCCTCCCACAGTCCAAAGATGTGCAGGTTAGGTGAATTAGATATGCTAAATTGCCCATGGTGTTCAGAGATGTGTAGGTTAGGTGCAATCATCAGGGGGAACGGGTCTGGGTGGGACACTCTTTGGAGGTTAGTGTGGACTTGTTCGGCCAAATGGCCTGTTTCCACAGTGTAGGGATACTATGCTGTGCTCACCATTGTTAACATGGTGTCCAAGCTAATGGTTTCAGCATCTGTAAAATGCTTTCATTTTGGAGTCACAAAACAGTGCTATATAAATGCAGAATCTCTACTTCCCTGATTGAAGACAAGCCATTAAGATTTACATCTTGTTAGACATAATCCTTCAACAAATCAAATCAAGATTCTACTGGGGTTTTATTGTTCTCTCTTGCAAAGGTGTTTCAATTTTCACTTCAGTCTGCTGATTTGTTTACAACCTTTTTGTTAAAATCATTGAATCATTTTCCTTTCAGATGAATTACAAGTAGAACTGCTGATGTGACACAGTATAAATTACTAACAACAAAGACATTCAAAAAGTATTCCACTTTTTGTGGCAGCTATTTTGTGTAAATAAGTTATTTTCTTTTAAAGCTTTAATCAATACATTTTTCAGCAGGGTTTACAATACTGCCGAGTTCTTGAAATTTTCACAAAACATCGAATTCTGATCATAAGCATTGAAGTGTCAAATCGATACACAGCATGAAGAGTTAAATCATTGTATCATACTGCACAGAGTTGACCCATTATCCTCATATCTGCTCTTTCTAAGAGCTAACCCAATAGATTAACTCACTTGCTTCCTCCTTATGACCCTACAAGTTCTTTTCCAAATATCGTTTCCCAACTCTCTTTTGTAAGTAGGCGAAAGTGAGGACTGCAGATGCTGGAGATTAGAGTCAAGCTTAGAGTAGTGCTGGAAAAGCACATCAGGTCAGGCAGCATCCGAGGAGCAGGAAAATCGACGTTTCGGGCAAAAGCCCTTCATCAGGAATCATGAAGATCATTCCTGATCAAGGGCTTTTGCCCAAAACGTCGATTTTCCTGCTCCTCGGATGCTGCCTGACCTGCTGTGCTTTTCCAGCACCACTCTAAGCTTGTCCCTTTTGCAAGTTATCAGTCAACCTGCTTCTGCTTTTTCTCAGGTGATATTTTCCTGACTATAACACGCTATATAAAGTATTCTGACCACATTCTGACCAAAGAATCAATCACCTGATGCCTGACCCCTCTGGATATCACCCTGCTGCCACTGGAAATATCTCCTTACTTACAATATCAAAAAATGCTCAAAATTTTGAATACCTACATCAAGTCTCTCCCTAACGACTTCCTGCCTCAAACAAAGCACCTCCAGTCTTGCTGCCTCTTTACCATTCTTACAAAGTTCCTAACAACCTGCCCTGCTCCAGCAAGTCTCCACTACACCCTCTTAAAAGTTTTCACTATCCTTCCACGAATGCACATCCTATATCTGGACACAATATTCCACTTAGACCGAAGCATTGATTCATAAACATTTAGCATACATTCCTTGCCTCTGTACTCTATAAATCTATCAATCCAGGTTGTGTGCACTTTAACAGCACACAGCTTACAGGAAACTTGAACAGACATCCCCTTTCATTTTATTTGCACAGCCTGAGTATCGACGACAGGTTAAACACTTGCACACATAAATAAGTCACTCAGGTAACCTCAGAAAATGAAGTTGAACAGGTCTTCTTAAAAACTTTCCCCGCCATACTTAATGATTTGTGGCATAACCCTGCCCCACATGCCCCTCTGCTCCTATGGAGGTCTTTCCAAAAGCAAACTATCGCAGTTGCTGGAATTCTGTTCAGAAAAATGCTAGAAAGACTCAGCAGGTTTGTAGGATCTGTGATGAGAGGACACTCTTTATGACCTTTCAGTTTAGGTTACCTCACTGTGTTCTCCCCAACCTCTCCCCGATGTGCTCGCAATTTCAACATCAAAAGCAGACTCATGTTTGCCAAAATCTTCCTCAATTTCTCCATTTCTAAAATTTTGTTTCACTTGTAAACTTTGGAATGATCTCCAAAGTACCTGAACTGAGATAATCGATGTTTATCCAAAACAGAATTGGTTGCAATACCAATCAACCTCTGTGGAATATCATCGTTTACTTCCTTTCAAAATGAACAACAACTGTTCACTACCGCTCCTTGCTTTCCATCCCTTCACCAATTTTGTATTTATGCTGTTGCTTCACAATTAATCCCTCACGCATCAAAAACTGGAACTTAATGTTCATATCCACTTGAAATATGCAAATATTAATTTAACATCTTGCTCCATCTCTGTTGTGTCTTACTTATTTTTAGTTTTGCTTTCCTGAAGGAAGGGAAACTCCTGTTACATCGCTACCGCAGTTATACCCAGGACGTGGTGTCTGTGGGACATGCTGGACATTGCAATGAAAAACATGAAGTATAAAGATGCTCATCAGTGCTGTGCAAAAAATAATCACCTTACTTCAAGTACACTGAGTTTGGATGAGTTTAATTTGCAAAATAACTACAATCGTACAGATATAAAGATGCCAAAACTGATATCAAATGGCCTAAACTTCACACTTTCAGCATTTTAAATCTTACAAAAGAACAACAAAGCACCCGAAAGAGCCGTCAATATAGAAACACAGGTAGGCCATCTGACTCAAGTTTGCTCTGCCATTCAATTCAATCATGGTTTGATCTCAGCTCCATATTCCTGACTGTACCTCACAAGCCTCAATTTCCTCACCACGAGCTCAGCCTTTAACAGATTCACTCAGTCACCGCTACTTCCTCAGAAACAGAATTCCACAGCCTAAACAATTTCAGGGAAAAAAAAGATTTTCATCTCTAATTTAAAAGCTAGACCCATAATTCTTAAAAACGTGCCGCCTAGGTCTCGTCTCCACTACTTGAGGAAGAATCTTCCTGGTATCCAGATTCAATAAGGTTGAAAATTTCAAAACATATCCAAACAGCCAAATCAACACTATACAGTGGGGAAGTGACAGAACCAACGACTTTCACAGCTCTCCTTTCCCTTCCCGTGTAATCACTGCTCCCATTTAAAAGTAAAACAGCGGAAATTACTATTCATTAGCCAACATAATTTGTTGTTAAATCAGAGATTTCAAGGTATTACGGAAATTATTAACCTGTACTAGTAATGCTTGTAAATCATCAGCTCAGCTGCCACATTGCATTCAAAATATTTTATACATTCCATTCCTTTTTTTAAAGTGATCGCCCCCTTAAACAGTGACACCCCCCGCCCCCCACTCCCAATCACCATCTCAGAGGTGCTGCTTAAGTCCAAGAATAGAGAAACATTGAGAACAGGAGCACAAGTAGGCCACTCGGCCCTTCACGCCACTGCTGTTCAATAAGATTATGGCCGATCTGGTTAAATGGTCCCAACTCCGCTTTTCCAGTTATACCGCGTAACCATCAATTCCCTCAATCTCAGCCTTGAATAAATTCGATCACACCGTCACTGAAAAAGGCTATACAAAATCATGAGGGGCATGGATAGGGTAAATAGACAAAATCTTTTCCCTGGGTTCGGGGAGTCCAGAACAAGAGGGCATAGGTTTAGGGTGAGAGGGGAAAGATATAAGAGACCTAAGGGGCAACTTTTTCACACAGAGGGTGGTACGTGTATGGAATGAGCTGCCAGAGAAAGTGGTGGAGGCTGGTACAATTGCAACATTTAAGAGGCATTTGGATGGGTATATGAATAGGAAGGGTTTGGAGGGATATGGGCCGGGTGCTGGCAGGTGGGACTAGATTGGGTTGGGATATCTGGTCGGCATGGATGGGTTGGACCGAAGGGTCTGTTTCCATGCTGTACATCTCTATGATTCTATGTTCCTGTAGTGACAAATCTGAATGTAAATACCAAACACAGACAGCAAGGAAATTAATTTACTGCTTCTAGAGCAACTCCAAAAGCCTTTTTTATTTTGAAACTGCCCTGTGTTGAGCTAACAATGCCATAAAAAAGATAGAATATTAACAGGTCAACATGACTTTGTCAGACTTTGCTCACAAGGATAATTCTAAATTGTACTTTCTGGGGACTGTTACAAACACTGTGCATGAACATCGCTGTGTTTACACATGGTGAAAATGCCTGCCTATTCCATGTATATTTAAAAAAGGTCATCCCATATTAAGAATATCAGAATCTATTAAACTTCACAATTACTGGAAGAATCTTTGAATAATTGACAAATAATAGCTGCTGAACTTAATGTTTAGCATCAAAAAAATTAATATTGTTGATTCTTGCCAAAGCTCTAATGACTAAGGAGGCAGCAAAACCGTGCGATACCAATGCATGGGCTCCCGAATACAAAAGCAGAGACCGAGAACATTAAACTGCTGCTTTAGTTTAGATGGGATTTGCAGGATGTACGATTATATACTGACTAAAGGACACAGTGCTGGCTGACAGCCCTCAGGGCTCATCACCACAACAAAGCTTTAAAATATTATGCATTTGAAGACAGGTATTTTGGTCAATGAAGCAGCAAAACTATAATTAGCTACAGTCAGATATCAAAACTCTCATCCCAAGGCCCGATCACCCTGACCTTGATGTACCACAGCACAACAGAAATCAGAGGGAGAATACTATTGAGCTTACCCGAGGATAATAACATAACTCAATGAAGAATCAATCACCATGTGAGCTTACCAAGGAATGACAAAAGCCCACGGATAATGCTCAGCGACACTGGATTGGACAGTAAAATGTGTTTAAATAAACACAGCAGACATCAAAACTGAGCTTGCAAATGAGGAGAGCCTCAGCTAAGCACAGCAGCCTCCTTTGAATGCAGAGGAATAATTAATGAAACTTTTATTTTGCTTACATTGATAGGTGCCATTAATTAAACATGCCCACCTCTCAGCTCTCCCTCTCCCAAAGTCTACGTGTAAATAATGATTGCATCTAGTTAACCAGGGACCAGTTATCGAACACACGTACAATTGCAATTACCACAATCAAAGGGGGACTAATAGAGAACACTCAAAAACCTTTCTAGTGTCACACCGTACTGCCCAGAAACAAGGTTAAAGTGTTTAGCCTCCAAACTACACACGAAGCTGCAGTGAACCACACACAACAACAACGTGGTTAATTGTTATATCCACAGTGCATCTCCTTAGGTCATCCCACTGGGGAGAGAAAAACGCAAAATTTTCTTTATTTATCCATCACTGATGACCTCACATCAAGTGGTTTCCCACTTTCTCAGGAGGACAAAACGAAGGCCGTAACAAAATCCTACAATTTTTCAGCTTTAACTCCTTCTCCAATTGTTATCTCAAAATTAGCCCTCGAGTGCTGGACCTCAGTATACTATTCACCCTCTGACCTGGTCACAAACACAGCTTTGTGTGCAATCTTCCACAATATTGCTTGGCACTACACAGGCTTCACGGTCTACCACCTTAGCCAAATTTGGCAATGTGTCATCCTGCCGCTGCTGTCCTCTAATGTTGCTCCCTGTCTGTCATCTGGAATATTCACGCTCAAGGTTGCTTCACATGAGAACTTAACAATCTTCAACTGCCATCTTCAACAATCGCCACTACTTAAACAAGATCATTTCACACCTTGAAATCCTTCAACGGACTTCCCCATTTCTATGGCCCCCTCCAGTCTCAACCTCTGGTCCGTACTCTTCAAATATCACTGCCAAAGTTTCTTTATCTGACTCCTCCATTTGCCTGCTATCTCAAAGTGGTGCTCTGTCCATGGTGAATGCTGTAAAATGAAACAAATGATTTTGCTGTTCTCAACATCTCAGTCCGTACAGGAGCAAATTACAGCAGACGTTGGAATCTGTACTGAAAACAACAAATGCTGGAGATCACAGCGGGTCAGATAGCATCCATGGAGAGAGAGCAAGCTAATGTTTTGCAACTTTCAAGGCTGGCAGTTAGACACACCATCGTTCTGCCATTCTCACATTCTGATCACTTAGAGTCAGAGAGATGTACAGCATGGAAGCAGACCCTTCGATCCAACTCGTCCATGCCGACCAGATATCCCAACCCAATCTAGTCCCATTTGGCAGCACTTGCCCCATATCCCTCTACATGGAGGGTGGTGCGTGTATGGAACGAGCTGCCAGAGGAAGTGGTGGAGGCTGGTACAATCACAGTATCCAAAAGGCATCTGGTTGGGTATACGAATAGTCGTTTTCTGAACTATCAATATCCTTTCTCCCTCAGCGCTCCAACCCCTCCTCAACTATTGCATAAATGCTGTTCCCCTCCACACTTCCGTTCTGCTCTGAAGAACACAGTCACCTCGACTCAAAACGTTAGCTTGCTGTCCGTTCGCAGAGCCACTGCCTCAGATGTGACCGAGCTGCACAGAAGGAACTCTCACACAGTGCGGCCTCTCTCCCTGCCCGTCTGGTAAAATACTTTGCTTTCCAATCCCTCTCCAACCCCACTACCTAAAGAGACATACAAAAACAAAACAACACAACACTTGAATGCAATCCTGCAGCATTCATGAGGCAGATGGACAAAATTAAAACAGAAACATCTTTAATTGTAACATTTGTTCTGGTCACCAAATTTCAGAGGCTGATAGCCAAATTCCTCCCCTTTGGATTACAGCTCAGGTTCTGCCATCTCATCCAGCTGGTGCAGAAATTGACCTAGATAGACCATCAACAGCTGAAACAGTTAAAGACCCAGTTGATCAAACATCTGTACCACAGAGCAGTGCTGAATAATTCAATCCAAAATCTCAGGCTATTTATTACGTGCAGTAAGCCAGCCTTGTGCACCTGTGTGAACATACGAAAAGCAAAAGATCAATGATGGCATTTTCCTCACGCACCTAAAAGATTCACCTCATTATTTCTCAATCTATTGAATGCTGGTTATGATTTATTGCAGTAAGCTGCAAGAGAGCTCAGCCAGAGTTAGAATCCCACTTTTCATTTGTAGAAATTTCTAGAATGCTCACTAGTGCTTTATTAAAACATTGACAAAATAAAACAATGCGCTGGGGGAAATGAAAGGGCAAAATTCAACCAACAGCTTTGACGTTTAGATAGTCCTCAGGAAACAACCAAAACACCAAATTAAATACAAAAGGCACATATCTACAGAAGCATTTGACACAATTTTCAAACACTGCACATGGTTCAGGCGTCAGAGTACAGGGTTATAGTTATTGTCAAGTTTAAATTTAAACACTGACGAACGACTGGTACTTAGAATCATAGAACTGTACAGTACAGAAAGGCCGTTCAGCCGATCATTTCTGCACCTGAAAAACAAAGCTACACCAAATCTACATCAGTCCTCCTTTCCAGCACTTGGCCCATTGCCTTGAATGTTGACAGACAGTTCAAGTGCTCATCCAAATACAGAATAAAAAATTGTGAGGCAACTCCTCTTCCAGACAGTGCATTCCAAATTTCCAACACCCTCTAGATGAAAACTTTCCTCAAAATCCCTCCATACCTCCTGCCTCTAACCTTAAAATTATACATCTTGCTGGTTCCATTTACTCCTGAGAACAGATTAGCAGCAACACTGGGCTCTCTTATCTCAGAGTTCATTCTAAAAGTGCTGCTCTGTTATTCTAGTCAAGTACCTGCATCAAAGTAGGAACAGCTAACCTCACACCATACATTGATTTGGAATCTCAGAACAACTTAGTTCATGGAATAGATGGAAAATGAAATCTATATAATTGCTGCTCTCATTCTGCTAATCTGAGCAGGAGTACAGGATTTGAGAACAAGTAATGTTCACTTTTAAAGACAGCAGCTGTTAACAGGTTTAGATACCTTACAACAGTGGCTATACTTCAGAAGTTCTTAATTATACATTGCTTTGGGATGTCCCATGGTCATGAAAGTCACTACATAAATGCAATTACTTTGCTTGCCCTTATTTATAGTAAGTTTCCTTTGAATAGATTCATTTGCTCAGTCTGGTTGAACTAAAGCATGGAATGGAACAGAAAGCTTAACTTTGGCGACTATAACACTGCTGAAAATGTGTTGCTGGAAAAGCGCAGCAGGTCAGGCAGCATCCAAGGAGCAGGAGAATCGACGTTTCAGGCATGAGCCCTTCTTCAGGAATGTTTCGGGCATGAGCCCTTCCTGAAGAAGGGCTCATGCCCGAAACGTCGATTCTCCTGCTCCTTGGATGCTGCCTGACCTGCTGTGCTTTTCCAGCAACACATTTTTCAGCTCTGATCTCCAGCATCTGCAGTCCACACTTTTTCCTAGAGGACTATAACACTGCACAGGTGTACAGCAACTAATCACAATCCACTCACGCAAGTGGCAAAATCAGCACATATGCATTTAGTGAAAAACAATAAATGTCAACCATGACAAATGAAATGAATCACTGACATTTGCAGTTCAATTCCCATGTGAGCTGAGAAAGATCAGGCTCTCACTGCCCCAAATCCAGCAAAATGTAGGAAGAGTTTGTTTTTCCTCAAGAGATGGAGGGATGATAGAGGTCCATTAAATCACAGGAGGCATAAGGTAGATAGTCAACAGCTTTTGTCAAGGGTCAGGAAGTCTAAAACTAGAGGGTGTAGGTTTAAGGTGAGAGGGAAGAGGTACAAAAGAGTCCAGAGCGACAACCTTTCCCACCCCCAAAAGAGAGGATTGAGAGTGTCTGGAACGAGCTGCCCATGCATTGGTGGGAGAGAGCACAATTGTGTCTTTTAAGAAACGTTTGGACAGGTACGTGGATGGGGTAAGTATGGAGGGAAATGGACCAAACACAGGTAAAATGGGACCAAATTAATAATGAAAACTGGGTAGTATGGACATCTTCGGCCAAAAGGCTTCTTTCTGTGCTGTAAACACCTATAATTATGATACATGCTTATCACAAGCCCATGGACTTCAAAAGAAAAAAGGGGTTACTCAAAGCTCACAGACAGAATAGCAAAACATAGCCAAGTACAAGCCTTATTCCTAAAGATATCTGTCAGCACTCAAATCTACTTATATCTCTTTTTTATAAAAAGGGAGATAGCTATTCTCAGTGAAACCTACAAGCCCCACCAGGCACGGTCATCAGCCAACAAGGAGCTGGTACTGCCAGCCAGTAGGAGAAAGCCCAACTCTCAGCATTCTTCTTGAGTGTTTCCTGTCGCAATGGTATGGACTTATTTTCCCCAAATGAAGGCAACATGTCCTTCAAACCCCAAGGTATAAGTACAAGTTTAAAACCTTGTGGTACATCATTGCTCTGAGATCCGTACAGAGAGTCACAAGCTGAATAACCAATATCACTAGTAACTCTTCACTCAAAACCCAGGGGAAGTCATGTGTTGGCAACAATGTAGAAGGAAAGATGAAAAAATACCAAGTGTAATGCGACCAACCGAAAGCTTTCAGAGTTTGTGCCAGGCTATATCTACACCTTCACACCCACCACTACACACACACACACACACCCTTGGCATGGCGGACTGGAGCAATCGCCCAGCGTTATGATCTTCAAGGTGAGACCCAATGCCATCTGGAGCCAGGACAGACTGGAGGCTAGGTGCCGTCATGGTATGTGAGAAAGTGAGCACTGCAGATGCTGGATATCAGAATCGAAAAGTGTGCCACTGGAAAAACACAGCCAGTCAAGCAGTGTCGGAGAAGCAGGAGAATCGACGTTTTGGGCATAACCCCTTCATCAGGAATGTGGTATGGATTAGAAGAGCACTATTCTAGACATTTTATTTCTCCATTTCCTAAGATCTTGTCACTAAAAGATGCTGCATCTAGGTACGTTTGGACCCAAGATGGCACAGTAGGTGATGACATCTACGGTCCTCACTGAGTATGTGTGACAATAAAGCTAATTCAATGAGCTGAACATACAGACCAGCGGGAAGAGAAAGTTGAAGATAAGATGATAACCTTGGTGAACACAAGCAAGAAGGAGGAACAATTGCAGAGTGGTGACCTCTCATGGAAAAAGCTCTTCATTATGGTAATGACAAGCTTAAGGAGAAACAAAGTACTGCACCAACTGAGGAAACAATCCCCTTCAGAAAAGATACCAAAGAGAGATATATCATGGGTTCCATTACAATCCAAAAACATAGCACAATTGCATCAAGGAGGAAATTGCTGTCATACCCAAACATTCTTAAGAACAAAAACTAACTGGAGGATCAGCACTGGCTGTACTGGCTTTAGGTTTGGTATTTTTTCCTCATCTGTTAAACAATTTTCCAGCACCAGCCGGTTGTTAAGACAAACAGTTGTGAGCAGGGGAGGGTGCAGGAGGCAGTAGCAACAGAGGGAGGTGGGGGACAGAACTTTAAGAAAAATCCAAACTGTAAAAGGTTGAACTGGACAGATCAGAGAAACAACAAACAGTAGAAAAAAAATCAACAGATCAGCAGAACAGGCAGAGGGAGCTAATCAAGTACGAGGGCAATAGATAACCCGATAACTACTCCAAGACACATGTGCAATGGATCTACCACAGCTCTCTTTACAAAATGAAAACTCAATATTTACCAAAGAAGATGATAAGGTGCGTCCTACAACACAGTCCCAAGTGATAAATTCCCAATTTCCATATCTCAATCTCAGCAATACCTTCTCCATCCCTCACTAGCACAGAAAGCTAGGTTGTTTCATTTCGTGTAAATATCACCAGCTCACCAGGAAAGGTGCAATCCTCTGTACGTACCATAGCAGGTAAGCTGCTCTCCTTGCCTGGGCTGGTCAATGTGACTCCAGTCCCACAGAAAGGTAGCTGACTGTTAACTGAAATGACAAAGCAAGCCACTTAGTTGTATCATCTTGGAGAAAGTGAGGACGGCAGATGCTGGAGATCAGAGTTGAAGAGTGCGGTGCTGGAAAAGCACAGCAGGCCAGGCAGCATCCGAGGAGCAGGAATGAAGGGTTTATGCCCGAAACGTCGATTCTCCTGCTCCTCGCATGCTGCCTGACTGGCTGTGCTTTTCTAGCACCACACTCTTCAACAAATTGTTACATCAAATTGCCACAGAAATGTAAAAAAAGAATCAAACTAGATGGACCACCTGGTATTGAGTTAAAGTCACCAGAAATGAGAACAGCACACCCAGCCCTGTCAAACCTGTAAAGTCCTCCCTATTAGCATCTGGGACATGTGTCAAAAATGTTGCATTCCTCCAGCTCAGGTAGTGGAACAGTGGTGTACAGGAGGGAAGGAGTCACCCTAAGAGTCTTCAACATTGACTCTGGACCCCACAAAAATCTTACCACATCAGATCAAACATGAGCAAGGAAACACCAATTGTCACCCACTGCTCTCCTTCAACTGATGAATCCATAATCCTTCATGACGAACACCAATCGGAGAGAGCAATGTGGGTAGCAAAGGTGCAGAATGTAGTCTGGGCTGGGAATTTCACTGTTTATCACCACAGTGGGACCCTTACAGACTGAGCTAGTGAGTACCTGCCAGACTAGGCCTACAGCAGGTAGTATGGGAAATACCCTGAACTTACCACTGCAAACCACCTATTGTAAATGCATTACTCCATGTCAGTCCAAGTCAGTCCTAGTACTCCAAGATGAAATCTTGCCTTCACACAGAACCCCAATTGTCTGATGTGGTGGGTGGCTCTGTGTTAGATACTGAAAAAATACTGCAGTTCAGAATTGGATGTCAGTGAGGGCTATCAGCAATAATCAAGTAATGTTTACTCACAATCTGGAATCTCATGACCAGCATTATCACTACCATCTCTCCCATTATCCCAAGCCAAGAGATCAAACCTGGCCTAATGCAGAGTGCCAGAGGCTGTCTGGAACAGCAACAGGCTTATGGACATTTAAGGTGCCAAGTTGACAAAGCTATACATCAGGATTATTGGCATGTTAGACGGTAGGAGCTGCATGTTTCAGAAAGAGCTAAAGAAACAATCTCACAATCGGCCGATTAGATCAAACTGGGCAGCCTCGACAGTGGCAGCACCAGAGGACAATTCCGGAATGTTCACTCCAGCAAAGCCTTGCCATTGACTCCCACATCTCACAACAGAATAAAAAAAAACCTTAAACCTCTTTGGAGGGTCAATGGAAATTCTTCACCTCACTAGCCAAGAAAATTAAGATGATAAGATTTGCATACTTGGAAAATGCCAAAACATTGTGTGAAATGGAACATTTTGTGTGAAATGGGAAACTGCAAACCAAACAGAAACCTCTCGACCAAACTGGGCAAAAATACTTGGCAGAACGTACCCAATCTCAGTAAAATGCCACATACCATGAACATAGTACTGAGGGAAATTACTGGGGTGGCAAGGTGGAAGTGATGGGGATGGGATAGAAGGCTGAGCAGGGGGGTGGTTCCATATGGCATTATTTCAAGATTATAGACCGTAGATCAAATTTGACAACAATTGGAGAACTTGTCTGTTCTTATATCCTATCAATTCATTATTTAAGAAAACTTTCAGCAACAAAAGATTTCTACAGAAGCCAATCACAATGAGCAAAAGTTGAATTCATCATACACCTGAACGATAGCGCAGGCAGTGATATTTTGTAAAATAATGGTTTTGTGTTTTGCATCAGAGACTGCCTGGAGGGCTGTCAAGGATTGAGAAAAGGTAACAGTGGGACAATTGTGCCCACTCTTAAGCTCTGCTAAGGCCTAAAGTTGCTTAAACCAAGGACATTGAAGATTGTCAGGCTCTCGTGGTCAGTCAAAGCATAATACTCAGGATGATTAGAAGTTACTATTTAAGTTATCATGAGGTTAGCATTAGTATTGTCACTCTCAAACAGTCCATGGCACAGTTGAAGCTGCTTACCACCAACTAACAACTGAATGGTCGTGTTGCAGAGAATGAGATCTGCACATGCTCTCCAAATCAGCAAACTGTCAGTCACAGGCCGTAGCTGCGTTACAAATATCCCTGGTCTTCTCGAACTGGGAATATTGTTACACATTGTCTCTCTGGTTGGTCAATCAGCATCGCTCCGGCTGTACAGCAATGCCTTTGATAATGGTCATGGATTGGAGATGCGTGTTGGACTGGGGTGTACAAAGTTAAAAATCACACAACACCAGGTTATAGTCCAACAGGTTTAATTGGAAGCACACTAGCTTTCAGAGCGTCACTCCTTCATCAGGTGGTAGTGGAGGGCTCAATTCTAACACACACAATTTATAGCAAAAATTTACAGTGTAATGTAACTGAAATTATACATTGAAAAATTGATTTTCTATTAAGCCTTTCATCTGTTAGAATACCGTGATAGTTTCACTTCTTTCACGTGTAAATCACAAAACCTTTTTTTAAAAAGTTGCATTCTCGGGTTAGGTGTTAACAATGGTGATAGCTAGACAATATGTAGAAGGTGTTAGCCCCCTGTGTTCTCTGTCGATGCCATGATGTTTAGATTGATTCTAATCTAAAAAGTGAGATAACGGAGTTCTACATGAATGCATGCAGTTTTTGAGCAAAGTACAACGTAACCCTGCAAATACAAATTCACCCCACAAAATGTGTGTGCATGTGGGTCTTTGTCTGTCTGTGTGTGTGTCTGTCTGGGTTGGGGGTTGTGAGTGTGAGAAAGTGTATGTGTGTGTGCAGTGAGTGCAGAGCATCTTAAGTCTGTGAGGGGGTGCATGTGAGAGTGTGGGAGTGTGTGTGAATGTAAGGGTGTGTGTGGTATTTGTGTGCGCGTCTGTGTATATGTCTGTCCGTGTGTATGTGTGTATAGGAGTGCCTGTGTGTGTGTGTATATACGTAGGAGTATCTGTGTGTGTGTATAGTGCAATAGTGGTCACCTGTAATGTGACAGGAACCCAAGGTCCCGGTTGAGGCCCTCCCTATGGGTACCGAACTTAGCTATCAGCCTCTGCTCGGCCACTTTCCTCTGCTGCCTGTCCCGAAGTCCACCTTGGAGGATGGTCACCCGAAGGTCCGAGGCTGAATGTCCTGGACCACTGAAGTTTTCCCCAACTGGGAGGGAGCCCTCCTGTCTGTTGATTGTTGTGCGGTGCCCATTCATCCGTTGTCGTAGCCTTTGCTCGGTTCCCCCAATGTACCACACTCCGAAAGCTAGTGCTTCCAATTAAACCTGTTGGACTATAACCTGGTGTTGTGTGATTTTTAACTTTGATAATGGTGTCTGACCTCCTCTTATGCCCTCAGGTCATTTTAGAGAGAACTTGCCACATGGACATGTATGATTTTGACATCTTGCTGTTTCTCAGATGGATTAGTGTTCTTCACTTTCTTTGATGTGTGCCTAGACATCACAACATTAATCAAGCATTTAAAAGGCACCAATCCAACAAGCTTCCAAAGATAGGTCAGATCAAAAAAGGACCAATTAGTGTCACACTCCAGTGAAAAAACAAACAACATTTTACCACTTGCAGACATAAAGATAAAAAAAAATCACAAGCTACTTAGAAAAGATAGAAACTAATTTTTACATTCTCCAAGAGTTGTAACTGATGATGCACAAGCAAACTACAGTTGGGAACTTTGGATTACAATACAGAGTTTCACTTGTATATTTTTTAATATCAGCATGATGTACATCCACAACACAAAAGGTTGTGGGCAAGGTGATTACGTTGAAGCAATGTCAATTCCATTAGCAGTAATCCAACAAGCACAGAAATTTCAGATAGGTCACAAAGGGAAGGAAAATTCTGAGCATCTCATTACAGCCAGATTTTCCAGAAATGTTTTCCTTTTAGTAAAAAGTAGTGAATGATAATAGGGACAAGCAGTTTTTTTCAACCATGTGACTGGATTACCCCCTTCCTCTCAGTAACCTATCATATTCACTGAAGTTAAAAGTGTTATAATCCACAGTGTGCGTGCAGAACTTCTCTGCAATTTCTTAATATGTTTAACAGCAAATCCCTTCTATAAGGGTCATTCACTTGCAAATGCTCTACAAAGTGGCATCAAGCTCAGGAAATTTGATTAAAAAGCTGCGATATTACAGAGCTGGATGATAACTATAGAAACTACATCAAAAAAGAATTTCAAAATACTCTCTCAGCAAATATATAGTGGGTGAAAAAGGCATTAAAGGAATTCTGGAACCAATTAGGGATTTAAAAAAGTGATTTTACTTGGAACTTCAAAACAACTTTGACAGGTTGGTGGAATAGATAGACAAATCTCATTTACAGGCAGAAAAGTATGGACAGTGTTATTTAGGTAAGAACAACATGGAGAGATAGAGTGCAATTCTAAACGGAATGAGGTGCAGAAAGACCTGGTAGTTTATGTCATTAAAAATGACAGGAGAGGTTGCGAGAATGGGCGGCATGGTGGCTCAGCCTTTAGCACTGCTGCCTCACAGCGCCAAGGACCCAGGTTCAATCCCAGCCTCGGGTGACTGACTGTGTGGAGTTTGCACATTCTCCCTGTGTCTGTGTGGGTTTCGTCTGGGTGCTCCGGTTTCCTCCCACAATCCAAAGATGTGCAGGTTAGGTGATGTTAAATTACCCAGTGTTCAGTGATGTGTGGGATCGGTGCATTAGTCAGGTGTAAACATAGGTGAATGGGTCTGGGTGGGTTATCCTTCGGAGGGTCAGTGTGGACTTGTTGGGCCCAAGGGCCTGTTTCTACACTATAGACATTCTACTCTATTAATGAATAATAAAGCATACAGCTTCCTGGGCAGTTTTTGCAGGGGCAAAAGGTATATTGAATAATTTTTTTAAAAAATCAAGGTAGTTATGTTAATCAGTCTAAAACACTTGCTTAGGTTCAACTGGAGTATTGCATCTAGTTCTGGACAGCATTCTTCAGGAAATTAATGAAAGAATCGGAGCGCAAAATAGTTCCTGGGATGAGGAACTTCAGTTTCATGGATAGTTTGGAGATGACGGAATTATTTTCCTTGAGGTGAAAGTTGAGAGATCTGACAGAGGTACACAAAATCAGCGCGTGATCAGGACACAGTGAAAAGACAAAACCTGTTGCTACAGGTGGGAAAACAAGAACAAAGGGGCACAGATTGGTGGTTAAGGCCAAATAAAAATAGTAATAACATGCATGAAAAAGCTTTTTTTTCCTCATTGAGTGACTGACTCCTTGAATTGAGACTGTGATACAAGCAGGTTCAATCAAATCATTTCAATGGAAATTCAATCATCGTCTAAAATACAGGGCTGCGGAGATGGCGAAGGTAACTTGTTCTTTTGGAGATGCTGGGCAGACAATGGGCTGAAAGGTTTCAGCACAGAAGGAGAGATTCTTTGATTCTGCATTCATATAGCACCTTTAACTAGCAAAACATCCTAAAGTACTACACACAAGCAATTAAGTTCATCACTAAAACCAGGAGCACAGGGAACTAAATCTTGGCCATAATCTTAAGGAGCAACTTTAGAGGCAATGAAGATCTCTATCCAAATTCCAGTTATTCACCTTTGCTTTAGATCCCTTTGATAATTTTACCAGACAAACATCCAACTATCTCAGTTCTGAAAGTTTAAATTGATGTAGCATTCAAATAATTTTACAGGAAAGGAATTTTCTCCCCTGTTCCCCTCCAGATTTTCATTATGCTTTGAGAGAGAGAATTTTGGATTTGACTCCTGAAAATCAACTAGTTATAAAATTTTATGATTTTACCCTTTTGCTTTAAGTACAGTACTTGAGAAGGCCTTGTGCAACTGAATAACAACTTCCTCTCCATTAAATTCCAGCCTGGCAGAGATAACCCCCATGAATCAATTCAACTTTTTGGTCACAATTTGTAATTGTGTACAAGCTCTAAGTAACGTATCTACGTGAACACCGAAAGCCCTTTACTCCTTCATAGCTCTTCATTTTCTGTGTACCTTTCTCTGATCTGTATTGGATGGATTCACAATAACCTCCATCTGGCACAATTTCAGCCATTCAATTAGATTATCTATTTCCTTTTGTAACTTCCTGTTGCCATCTACATAAATGACTGTGGAAAAAACACAGAAGAGTCAGAGAAAACCAAACTGTATAATATGCTGTTCAGACCACACATCAGATGCTGTCCGTTGCTGGACACACTTAAATAATGGGGCAGAAAAGGGTCCACAAACATTGACAAACTTTATATCCACTAGGAGAAACAATATTTTTCAACTTGTAAAGACATGAATGGAGACTGATGTAAGATATTAAACGATAGAAAAAGTAAATGCAGTAAATGGCTTGATACTAAGCTGGGACAATAAAACAATGTCAAACAGGATTAAACAAGCAAAACACAAACTTAAAGACAGCTTTGAAAATGACCTTCTCATATAAAAAAAAAGAGAGTGAAGGTCACCAACAACATGCCAATGGAGCGGTTATTTGGGGAACTTTTAAGAAAGTTCCACCAATTCCTTTTACAGAAGATGGATGCAAAACTGAGAATTTCACATGGGAACCCAGATGGCCAAATACAACCCACCATTGGCAGGACAAAAGGAAATATATGCACAGAAAAAGGACCAGTCAGATCAGGTGGAGCCCTGAGGGACTACAGGAGGAGGAAACGTTCAAGAGCGATCATGAGCAACAGAGCAGTAATGAGAATTTTTAATTTGAAGCATTCACTGGTCAAAAATAAATCTATTGCCCCAACGCAAAAATAAATTAAACCCCAAGGATAACCGATGTTAGTTAACAGAAATAGACAGCTTTAGGGGTCTTTGGCACAGTAGTATCCCTAACCCTGGGCTTGGGGACACAGGTTCAAAGCCTACCTGCTTCTGACGTTAGTAATAACACATACAAAAAGGTTGATGAGAAACTATCTACCCAGAGGACCTCCTGCAGAGCTGCCCCAGGACTGAGGGAATGGCCTCTGATGAGTGCACAGTCTCGGGCTTTTGTGGTGCAGTGTCCACGTTGCTACCTCTAAGCAAAGAGGCCTGGGTTCAAACCATACCCCCTCCAGTAGTCTGCAATAACACCTCTGAACAGGTTGAAGAGACAATATCCAGACCATTGCCGTGAAGGTGCACAACTTTACTTCAGCAAAAATATTCTGCTCTCTGTTGTGTTTCTGTCCGAAAGCAGCAGGTTGGTCGAGTTACCAGAATGATGGGACTAGATATTCACTTAACATCATACAGGAGATACGATCTGTTCAGAATTTGCATCCTTCACGACATAATTGCTATGTCACAATTAAAAGGAAAGAGTTTCATTCATACAACACATTTCCTGGCCTCAGGACAACCTGTGCAGCTTTCCAACCAATGGTATACATTTGAAATTCAGTTGGTCCCATGCAGGAAACAGAGGAGCCAGTTTCCACATGGAAGCACCAGCGAGCAGTGAGGAAAATTCCCAAACCATTGGTTCAAAGTGATACGATGGATGACATTATAAGCAAATTTACTCTTGGAAAAATCTCTTGAAATTGATTGGATTAGAAGTAAAATTTCTTCTAAATTATATTTCAGAAAATATATGCCTCTAATAAGGGCAAGAAAACATGAGAAAGAGGAAGTATAGATCACTCAGTCCTTTAAGGTTGCTTTGCCATTCAATAAAATCCTGTTGATTGCCACATTCCCCCGACTTTTCCAGGCTTTCAAAAATCTATTGATGCCTGTGAATCTTCAGAATTCTCCACTCCAACATTAACTCTCCAGTCAATGCACTGTGTCAAGCCTTTTCAACATCCCTAAATTTTTCAAAGTTCCTCATTCTTCTGAAAGCGAGTTGTCAGCTCAGTCCACTTGATCTCTCCATCAAAGACATGCCTCACATCCCAAAGTAAAAGAAGAAAGCCAACATCGGTCAGTCTTTATTGCATACCTTCTAAAGAACGTCTCTCCTTCCTTTGGTAGGGAGATCAAAATGGAGCAGGTCTGGGCCATTTAAGACATTGATACAAGATACTGGTGAGACCACAACTGGAGCATTGTGGGCAGTTCTGGTCACCATGTTACAGGAAAAACATCATTGTTCTGGAGAGGATGCAGGGAAGATTTATTACAATGTTGCCAGGGCTGGACAACTGCAGCTACAAGGAGAGATTGGGGTTGTTTTTGTTGGAACAGAGAAGGCTGAGGGGATGACTTGTTTGACGCATACAAGATGGTGAGGGGTAGACACACAGACAGGAGGAACATGCAGAGCATTCAAAAACCGAGGGTCATCAATTCAAGCAAAGTGGCAGAAGGCTTAGAGGGGATCGGAGGAAAAACTTTTTTTAAAATGCAGAGGGTGTTGGGTACCTGGAATTCACTGCCCAAGTTGGTGGTGGAGACAGAGACCCTGAACTCTCTCAAAAAGCACCTGGTTCTGCACCTTAGTTGCTATAAGCTGCAAGGCTATGGGCCGGAAGATAGGATTAGAAAGGGTCAGCATGGACAAGATGGGGCGAATGGCCCCTTTCTGTGCTGTACAATTTCTTGGTTTCATTTAGTCTGTCAAAACTGCTCAGCCATTTAGTAGGATCATGGGTGATCATCCACTTCACTGCCTTTTCCCCACACCACCCCCATATCCCTGTACACCAGTGACACTTAGAAATCGGTCAGTTTGTATCTTAACATTCTCCGTGACTGAGCTTCCAGAGGCTACTGGGACTTCCCTGGAGACAGGACATTCCTGAGTAAAGAGATATTCTCCTGAACTCACCTCTTAAGTGGCTCCCCACTTATTTTGAAGTTGCTTCTTGGTTCTAAATTCCACAGTCAAGGCAAACATCTTACCTGGATTCACTCTGTCTATCCCTTGATGTATTTTGCAGGTTTCAATGAGACCATAGCACTCCAGCTGTGTTCTCATCAAAGCACTATACAACTGCAGCAAAACTTCCTCCCCACACACTAAACATCTTATTAGCATCAGCCAGAATGTCTGTAGCTGTTACTTAACAAAATCAGCAATCACACTTCAAAGGAAAAGGCAAGCATTCTTTCTTCACTTTCAACATGCCCTCTGAAGAATAATTCAGCTTGGATTAGTTTATCCAAATAATCACTTTGATTTTTAGATATTGTCACCTTCTAGCACAGTTCCATTTTGAAAGAATAACACATTTCATGGATATTGTATTGCTTATTGTCAGAAGCACTGCAGAATTTCACCAAAGATCCTTTGACAGCACCTTCCAAATCTACGATCACTTCCATCTGGTGGGACAAGAGCAGCAGATACAAGAGGTCACTACCAGTTGCAAGTTCCCCTCCAAGTCACTCATCATCCTCAACTTGGAAATATTGCCATTCCTTCAGTGTCACTGGGTCAAAAATCCTGGAATTCCCTCCCTCAGGGTATTGTGAGTCAACCAACAGCAGGTGGACTGCAGCTGTTCAAGAAGGCAGCTCACCCCCACTTTCTCAAGGGGCAACTAGGGATGGGCAATAAATACTGGGCCCAGATAGAGATACCCACATCTTATAAATAAAACAAAGTCCTTTTATATGTACGAGCTGTAAAATACTATGATGTTTTGGAAGTTTTCTTTAACACTTACAGTAATTGAAAGGGGTCACTGTAGTTATGGGAGATCTACACCCGTGTGAGTGAACATCAGTAGTTTTTAGCAATTGCATATTGAGGGTGCAGAGAGGGGACATTTTATTTGGAGCCCTTTAGACTCCAGCTTCAATTCCATGTGATCTGGCATCACTATGACATAGCTGTCTTTAAACATGCTCAGTACCTATGTTCAGAGCAAAAGTACAATTTCCTTTACTCTAATCATCTGACCAGTGAGGTAATCTGCCTGACAGTGAGCCTGGGGTGGTGACTGTTTTCAGCTTAGATTGCTTCACTGAGAAGGTGCAAGGCATTTACACTACAACAATGGCAGCAATCACCAAGTTCATAATGGGCAGTCACTTGAATGACAAAATTGTAAATGTTGGGTTGCAAGCAGTAAAGTGTCCATTTACTTCTAAAGGGGACAGAGGACTGTCAAACATAGCTAAATCAGCATTTCAACCTGGATGTAAGAATAATGGATGTCATGTTGTCTGGGAGAGGAGGGGGAAAGGAAGCCATTTTTAAGATCAGGTTACAGGTTTCCATACAATGCAGTGACTATCAGAGACAGCTGGCAGTTGTGTGTGGCCAGCAGATAGAAGTGGTTGCTTAATTTTGCAACCAACACAGTCAAATCCAGTAGACCACGATGTGGAGGGGCCGGTGTTGGACTGGGGTGGACAATGTCAGAAGTCACATGACATCAGGTTATAGTCCAACAGGTTTATATGCAATCACAAGTTTAAGAATTGAGAGATTTATTCAGTTTCAGGAAGAAGATTCATCAGAACAGGCTAGTGGATTTAAGGATCTCTCTAAAAACTATGGAAATCACCTGTCGATGGTCTTACAAAATTTACTATTCAAATGAAACAGTGTTTCTGAAACTAACTAGAAACTGACAGCAACTGTGGACTGTTTGCGATAAGGACTGTATTTTCACACAGATCAGCAAGAGATGGTAAGTATCAAAGGGAAAGTTCCTCATGTTAGCTTAATAATAAAAAGTTGCCGACAAAAAATGTATTCAATAGTGAAGCAGAGTTTTTAAAACATGAAACCTTGTGGTATCACGCATGCAACTCGTAACTAGAACTTTATCTCTCTTTTCTAAAAAAGATTTTTGACATTTACAGAGAATGTAATAACCCTGGGAAATTGGAATATTTGTGACAATATACCTGTCTCGCCTACCTGTCAAACATGCAAAATTGGAACACAATTTGAACAAAATGAAACAAAGCCAACCCAGCCTAAGCTTATCCTGTTTATCCTGTGTTTTAAATGTATCTGCTGTTGTGCTGTATCTTGTGAAAATTTGTGAATTACACCAAGTTTGTTGAGTAATTTAAATAGGAAAGTTGTGCTTAAATGCAGGAAGACATTAATAAAGTGAAGTGAAAGGGTGAGCAATTGGCAAATGAATGTCAATACCGATAAGTGTGGGGCAAAACATCACGGCAATAGTAACGTGGTCATGTATTGTTTAAAAACACAAACCTATAAAAACAATGTTTCCATTAATAACGATTGGATTAATTTAAATCGAGATGTAATGTGACATTTATATTGAACCTTTATAGAATGTTTTGATCAGTACTTTGGAGAACCCAGGATCAGCTCTGGTCTGAAATTTCTAAAATGTTAATGTTCAAGGAAAAATGACCAGACTGATAACAACTCAAAGACTACGACCCTCAAAAACAGTGAACAGATTTTCCCCAGGGAAGACTGAAGGACGTTCTGAAAGTGATCTTCAAGGATACAAAAAGGATTTGATTGGGTAGATCCACGGGCAATATTTCCACTTGTAGATGAGACAAGAACCTGTGGGTCATGGTCAACAACAGATTCAATAGCAAATTCAAGAGAAACAGCGTTATCCAGAAAGTGGTGAGAACCCGCTACCAAAAAGGATAGTTGTGGGAAATAGCATTGAAGGGGAAGCTAAATAAAAGGAATGGATACGTTGATGACATAAATGAGATTAAAAGACGACTTTTGTCTTGCATAAACATTGCATGGCTCTGTTCAGCTCAATGGCCTATCGTGCTGTAAATGTTTTGTACTGGCCTTCAGTTTTGCAATATCTATCCCAGGTTGGTCTGTACATAAATATCTAACTTCATGCTCATTACACACCAAATCATAGAGTTGCTACAGCAGGTAAGGAGGCCATTCAGGCCACTGAGCCCATACCGACCCTCCGAAGAGCATCCAATCCAGACCCAGACCCCTACCCAGAGGATAGACCACCTGGTCTGCACACTGATGGACACTAAGGGGCAATTTAGCATGACCCAATCCACCTAAGGAGGAAACCCATGCAGATATGAGGAAAATGTGCAAATTCCACATCCACAGAGACAGTCATAGAGATGTACAGCACGGAAACAGACCCTTCAGTCCAACTCGTCCATGCCGACCAGGTATCCTAACCTAATCTAGTCCCATTTACCAACACTTGGCACTTATCCCTCTAAGCCCTTCCTATTCATAATACCCATCCAAATGCCTTTTAAATGCTGTAATTGTACCAGCCTCCACCACTTCCTCTGGCAGCTCATTCCATACACGTACCACCCTCTGCATGAAAACGTTGCCCTTAGGTCCCTTTTATATCTTTCCCCTCTCACCCTAAACCTATGCCCTCTAGTTCTGGACTCCCCAACTCGAGGGAAAAGACTTTGTCTACTTACCCTATCCATGCCCCTCATGATTTTATAAACCTCTATAAGGTCACTCCTCAGCCTCCAATACTACAAGGAAAACAGCTCAAGCCTGTTCAGCCTCTCCCTGTAGCTCAGATCCTCCAACCCTGGCAACATCCTTATAAATCTTTTCTGAACCTTTTCAAGTTTCACAACATCTTTCTGATAGGAAGGAGATCAGAATTGCACACAATATTCCAACAGTGGCCTAACCAATATCCTGTACAGCCGCAACATGACCTCCCAACTCCTGTACTCAATACTCTGACCAATAAAGGAAAGCATACCAAACGCCTTCTTCACTATCCTATCTACCTGCAACTCCACTTTCAAGGAGCTATGAACCTGCACTCCAAGGTCTCTATGTTCAACAACACTCCTGAGGACCTTACCATTAAGTGTATAAGTCCTGCTAAGATTTGCCTTTCCAAAATACAGTACCTCACATTTATCTAAAATGAACTCCATCTGCCACTTCTCAGCCCATTGGCCCATCTGGTCCAGATCCTGTTGTAATCTGAGGTAACCCTCTTTGCTGTCCACTACTCCTCCAATTTTGGTGTCATCTGCAAACTTACTAACTGTACCTCTTATGCTCATTTCCAAATCATTTCTCTAAATGGCGAAAAGTCATGGACCTAGCACCGATCCTTGTGGTCACAGGTCTCCAGTCTGGTAAGCAACCCTCCACCACCACCCTCTGTCTTCAACCTTCGAGCCACCAGAGGTTGGAATTGAATCTGGGTCTACAGCGCTGTGAGGCAGCAGTGCTAAGCACTCCGCCATCACCTTTCTTTATCAGATAAAACAATCAACCTCTATTATGTGCTATAACTTTTCTATTATAATTTTCTGTGCTCCCATTTTACTATGGAAACTTTCCATGTCACAATAATTTCAACCCTAGTGCCAATTTCCATTTCAATTTTGGATCTTCGAGCTCTCAAGCTTTAATCAGGTCTATTTGACATCCAAATTGAACTCCAGTTTGCTATTTGACTGTTAAAACAATTATATATTAAAAATAACAAGATCATTGAAGCCTGAATCAAATTCAATTCTCATTGTGCTTTGTTGCACATCTCAATTCTGTAATTATGACCAATACTTCCTGTGAAGCATTACCATGAACAGCTAGTCATGTAACTTCATGTTGAGTAGATTGCAACTTGTAACTCATTGCCATATCTTTAACAAATATGGTTTAGATTTTAGCATGTAACAAAGTGAACAGTAGCTATGATCAGGATGTCACAGATACTTGTTGCTTTCTCCATGTCGATGACTAGTTAGCCGGAGTCAAACTGCTAAGCAATCGGTATCTTTTCATACTGCATACAAGGTTGACATAAAACTGCAATTGCTGGGAAAACTGAGCAAGTTTGGCATCAACTGTGGAGAAAGAAACAGAGATAATATCTCAAGTTGAAACTTAAACTCTGCCTTCTCTCCAGAGATACTACCAGATCGGAGTTTTTCCACCAATTTCTGCATTTGTTTCAAATCTTCAGTCATCACAATCCTACGCTTGTTTTTATAAATTGATGAGTTTGTTTGGAATCTGGTATTCTTGCACTTGTCCTGATGAATGCAATACAAAAACTGAAGCAACAAAGCATCAGCACTGCCAAACAACCATTTATCAGACATCACAACTTTAAATATTGCGATTATTAATTAATAAGGGAAAAAATCAGAATAAAGTGATTTCCTGCTTTTATTCAGAAGGGGTGCTTGATAGCTATTTACTACTCTATAAAAGTTAGCAACTCAATAATTAACTTCCTTGCTTCAAATTCTCAGGGTCAAGAGGGCTAATTTTAATGAGTAACAACAGTTTCATGCATTAATTACTATAAATGTTAGAGATGAGTAGTGTGAGACAATGCCACTGTTTGATTAGGACTTTTTAATGCTATCTTGAGGCCCCAATGTGTCAAGTACTCCTGTTTTGCACAGAAGCTTCTACGGCAGCCTGAAGTCGGATAACGGCACAAGTGCAAGGTGCTGTTTTAGAAATAAAAGATGCAGTTTTTGTAATTCAGCTGTCATTCCTTCTTGAAAGCAACTGCCAAAGTGGTGAGCATTAACACAGGCTTCTCACTGTAGGTCTGATTGTCACCCTGATGGAGAATGTCCATCATGCAGCTGCTAAGGAACATCAGTCTTGGGATAACAATTGCTGAAAGCATACATTTAAAAAATGGGTGTAAATGTCAATGCTCAAGCTAGTTGCAGAAGATAATGCTGACATTAATTGGGTCACCAACAGACAAGTAGCTAAGGCTGAAGCTTCAGTTTGTGGAGTTATCATTCTGTAGGATGTGGCACAGGTCCAAAGACAGTGGCAATTTGGTCATATTTCACGTTGAGTCGGGTTACTCGAGAGTTGTTCCTGTTGCTAAACAAGAGGGAATTCAAACCTTCAACTACTGTCTATGACTTTAGTGATAAGGTGCTTGGTTACAAGTAGATTACTTATTCTTTAACTAAAAGGACTTTGGTAATGGAGGCTAACTTGCTCCTGCTCATTTCCAGATAATCTCCTGGGTGTGTCCATTCAGTTGAGAACAAAGTGCTCAGCAAGATCACGTACTGACTACACACTCTGTTTCAGCAGTACCTCCAGGCACACTTATTCTACCAGCCTCACAGTGCCTGAACCTGGGTAAATGAGCCATGCAGCTCTCTGGACAGAACATGTCCTCCAGACCAGGCAAGCAGAGATTTTGCTGATGAACATTTATTCATTCAGACAGTCAAGGAGCTGGTGGATTTCAAAATACACCAAAGATGTGCAAGACAGGTGAATTGGCCGTGCTAAATTGGCCATAGTGTTAGGTGCATTAGTCAGAGGGAAATGGGTCTGGGTGGGTTAATCTTTGGAGGGTCGGTGTGAACTGGTTGGGCCGAAGGGCCTATTTCCATACTGCAGGGAATCTAATCTAATCAGACATCCAGCTGGTCAAAGCAAAGTGAGTGCTGATGAAAAGAGCACATAGACAACCAAACACAGAAAACAAACTGCCTTCACGTTCAATATTGGTATTACCGTCACTGTAAAGAACTCATGAATCATATACACTTCTTTTTGCTCATGAAATGTAATAAATCCACAAAAACATCACAGTGCTACAGTCTATAACTAGAAACAAAGACCACAAACATCACATCAACTCTGCTACCAGTTTAAGCATTTCATCTCAAACTTCAAATCTTATAAAGCAGGAATGTATTCGGTTTGAGATTTGGAATGACCAGTTTGATGCAATAAAACAAATTTTAAAAATTGATGAGGTACTGGGATCTGAGGAGATGAAGTCGAGGACGGTTTGGGAAGTGAGCGTGGAAATTGTGGAGGTGTTGTACAGAAATATTTAGTCATCATTAGACTCAAGTATGGTGCCTGAGGACTGGAGAACTGTAAATGTTACATCCTTGTTCAAAGAAAGGAAGCAAATACAAGATCAGCAACATGAGGTGATTAACTTCATTCGGAACAATGTGGAGAGACAGTATAAAGGAAGGGCTACAACGCTAAGGTCAGAAGATGTGTGTATACATGTGAAGGACAGTTTGATAAATTTATCCTAGCTTTATTAAATAGAATACAAAAAAAGGTCGTGGTAAAATTGTCCAAGACACTAGATTGGCCTCAGCTGTAGTACAGCACGCAGTTCTGGAGGAGGATGCAAAATACGAGAGAATGCAGAGAAGAGTCAATGGAATGGTGTCAGAAATGAGTTATAAAGTGTAATTGAAGGGGTTGGGACCATTTTCTTTAAAGAAGGTTGAGAGGTGATTTTATAGAAGTATTTGAAACAACGAGTGGGCACACAGTGGGTAGGCACCCATTTAGGAAAGGATCGAGAGTGAAGAGGCATAGAGTGGGCATAGGTTTCGGGTGAGAGGGGAAAGATATAAAAGGGACCTAAAAGGGGCAGCTTTTTCACACAGAGGGTGGTGCATGTATGGAATGAGTTGCCAGAGGAAGTGGTGGAGGCTGGTTAAATTACAACATTTAAAAGGCATCTGGATGGGTATATGAATAGGAAGGGTTTAGAGGGATATGGGGCAAATGCTGGCAAATGGGACTAGATTAGGTTGGGATATCTGGTCGGCATGGATGAGTTGGACCGAAGGGTAAGTTTCCGTGCTGTGCATCTCTGTGACTCTAGTAATTGGCTAAAATGATAACAGAAAAAAAAACTCCCTCTCGCTGAGTGTGGTTAATGCCTGGGAGGTAGTGCATGAGAGTGTGGTGGAGTCCAGCACATTCAATATATCTAAAATGAAGGTAAGCCTAACAGGCTATTGAAAACAAATAACATGCAGAGTTATGACAATGTGGTACAGAAATAATGGACCCAACAGTCTCCTTTTGTGCTGAACCAATTCTGTGTAAACCAAATCTCATTGAAGTGTAGGATGCAAATGTCTATCATGAGGGGGCATAATTTCAAGATGACTGGAGGAAGGTTTAGGGGAGATGTCAGACACATATATGTTCTATACATAGAGAGTAGTGGATGCATGAACTGCACTGCCAGTGGTGGTAGCCCTCATGACCTGTCCTACCTGCCTATTCTCCCTTCCACCTATCCACTCCATCTCCTCTCTGACTTATCACCTCCATCTCCACCCCCACTCACCTACTGTACTCTATGCTACTTTCTCCCCACCCCCACCACTCTCTCATTTATCTCTCCACTCTGCAGGCTCCCTGCCTCTATTCCTGATGAAGGGCTTTTGCCAGAAACGTTGATTTTCCTGCTCCTCGGATGCTGCCTGACCTGCTGTGCTTTTCCAGCACCACTCTAATCTAGACTCTGGTTTCCAGCATCTGCAGTCATTGTTTTTACCTGGCAGTGGTAGTTGAGTCAGATACATTGGGGACATTTAAGCGACTCTTGGATAGGTACATAAAGATAGTACAATGAAGGGTATGAAGGTTAGTTTGATCTAGAGTAGGATAAAAGGTCGGCACAACATCGCGACCCAAAGGGCCTATACTGCTATATGCTCAAAGGAGAGAGGCAGCCTGTGAATTCAGTTGAAGCAGATCAGCAGTCTCCTGGGATAGCTCTACAGGTTGAGTGATTATAGAAGCAAACTGGTTAATGAATATTGCAATCAGATTTCACCACTTCCCTTTATAAATTACATACAGAAATCAGCTCTCGACCCCGAGCTATGCACTTGCAGCATAATGAGAATTGCAATCTATCAGGTGCAACCATTTACTTTTAAAGGGTCACTATTGTTTTTTAAAAATTTGTTCCTGGGATGTGCAACGTGGCAAAGTCAGTATTTATTGCCCAGCTCTAAAAAGATGGCTCACCTTCTGCATTAAAGCGCTGTAATCTACATGTTGTAGATAGACCTGAGGTAGAGCTTGGGAGGAAATTCTGGTGGTGACTATGGTTGAAGCTACTGATAGAACAGGTATAACCATTAAAAGAAACAGAAACTGCTGGAAAATCTCAGCAGGTCTGGCAGCATCTGAGGAGAGAAATCAGTTAATGTTTTGGGTCCAGTGACTCTTCTCTAGAACACATGCAAATAGAGGAAAGGGGTTTTGCAAAAAGGGCCACTGGACCCAATATTCTGATTTCTCTCCACAGATAGTGCCAGATCTGCTGAGATTTTCCAGCAATTTCTGGATTTTTTTCAAACTTCTAGCATCTGCGGTTCTTTCGTTTTGTTTATAACCATCAAACACTATTTCATTACAGTGTGCAGGCTTAGACCAGACCAGCAGGTGAAGAAGCAGGTAGTTGTTCCTGCTGAAGAGGAGTAACATCGGAAAGGCACATCTCCATTCAGCCTACATGCAAAACCCCGCCACATGGGAGACATGGGCAATGCTAGCAATCATTATTTTATTTCAACTGTTGATTAGATTCCCGACAATGTGGAAACAGGCCCTTTGGCCCAACCAGTCCACACCAACCCTCTGAAGAGTAACCACCCAGGCCGATTTCCCTCTGACTAATGCACCTAACACCATGGGCAATTTAGCACGACCAATTCACCTGACCTGCACATCTTTTGGATTGTGGGAAGAAACCAGAGCAAATCAATGCAGACACGGGAAGAATGTGCAAATGCAAACTCCACACAGACAGTCACCTGAGGCTGGAATCGAACTTGGGGCCCTGGTGCTGTGAGGCAGCAGTGCTAACCACTGAGCCACTGCATCACCCCAATAATTTAAAAAAAAATTTTAGTGCCTAAACACCATCTCCCATGTCCTTTACCCGCCCCTGCACCCCAGGTCCTGCCAATGGCATGAGCTGCTTTCAGCACAGTCAACCCATTGTAATTTCAGATTAGACTGAGTAAACAGCCATTCACTAAACCAATGCACAGGGCACCAATTACCCCCTTCAATATTACAGATGGTGGCCCCACAACATAGCAGGTATAACCACTGTTGGTTAAGATTCCAGAAGGACACATGATTTGTGTGACACGCATAACAGAATAATGGGACAAAGAGACTCTGCAGTCCCAAACCTGCTCTATCATTCAATAAGAGAACAACCGAAGTTGGATAGTAACTCCACTTTCCTAAACATTCCCACATCTTTGGGTCTTATGAGCTCAAACATGGGGTTTTGATCTCAGTATTGATGACACAGTCAATAATGGAGGAGTCACGGCCCTGTGGGCCAGAGAAGTCCAAAGCTTCGCAAGCCAACCAGTGAAGCCATTACTCTTCGTATACCTCACCAGCTGATCACTTATTATTGAGTTATAAACGTTCCAGTCAGTGGATACAGCTTCTTGTCAATTTCTGTAAAATCACAATTGCATCACTTTGTCTATAACTTTGCCATACACGGCCATGCCTCATTTGCATCTGCCCCTTCCACATTGATTTCGATCCAATGTTCAGGCAACTATTATTGAATTATTTTTCAAGTGCCCCTAACAGCACCATCAACCCCTGTATATTATATGGATATCCCTGTACCTCTGACCACAATACACATTATGCCCATTCACAGCTGGGTTGGTTTTAAATCTCTTAATGCCTTTCGTATATCAATACATCTATCCCATCACCAGAGGGATGCAGAGCTAAATGCAGTTCTGCACTGTAAAGATTCTAATGAGCAGACAATTTTGTTTTTAGTTTCGAACTGCAGTTCACCAGAGAGATGATAGTTTTCCTTCTGCCTCAATGGAGTTTAGGCATTTGCTGACCTGGATACTTGTTTACACGCCACTTCTTCACAATAAACTACACTAATTGGAATGATGTAATGTCTTATGCTAGGGAGTTCACTGTGTTTTCTTGTATATTGTAGTGGCCCTGTCCTAAATGACAACAAACAGCAGGGGTGGGAGAGTGCTACACTAAAATAGAAACAATTTTGAAGTTTATTTTCCTAGCCTAAGTGCTTTCACTTTGGAGTTATCCTGCATTGCACATGGTTAAAGCTATAGCTCAGATTTCTCACAGTGCACTCAAAAAGGTGAAGTGTGATTGGACAGGGACCTTAGATGCTGAAACCTAAATACTGATGTAGCAAGATGTTCCCCAGATATTGGCAACACAATATTGGAATTAAATAGTTAGGGTGAAGAAAAGCTGGAGATTATTTGATACATGTTATAATAAAAGATCAAAAATAGAACTACAAAATAGGAGGGAAACCTAGCACAGATCACTTCACGGTGAACGTCGCTGCTGTCACGGATGGAAACACAACAACCAACCAACTTACACACAGCAAGGTTCCACCATCCAAGTTATAGTAAATGACCAGGTTATATTTTTCTGGGATTTTCATAGAAGGAAAGGTAGGAGAGTGGAAATGCTTCCAAGCTGCACCATAGTTACTAAAACTAGGGAACACCATTTGAGAATCAGTGGTCACCCAGTCAAAATTGAGATCCAGAGCAATATCTTCCCCTGAAAGGGTTGAGAGTCTTTATAGCTCTCTTCCCACTAAAGGTGGTGAAGGCAGGGTCACTGTAAGGCACAGGGTGATCTATAACAAGAGAGTCAGTGCTTCTCTGGGAAAAGCAGGACCATAGATTTGAGGCCATGATTGGGTCAGCTATGACCTTGTTGAATGGCAGAGCAAGCAAGTGGGGCTGAATGGCCTACTCCTGTCGTTTGCATCTAATGTTTCCATTGATGACATGTCCAGTTTGGATTCTGTGTTGAACAGAAAGGAGAAAGTGAGGTCTGCAGATGCTGGAGATCAGAGCTGAAATTGTGTGGTTGGAAAAGCGCAGCAGGTCAGGCAGCATCCAGGGAACAGGAGAATCGACATTTCGGGCATAAGCCCTTCTTCAGGAAAGCCCTTCTTTTCCAGCAACACATTTTCAGTTCTGTGTTGAACATCCCAGTGTCTGTTCATCAACTGCTGAAAGAGACTCTACACTGGCAGAGGTTGTGCAGTTCCTCACTACATGACTATTTACAATTGCCTATATATCTTATCCCCAACACTGTTGTGTTAATTTGAAAGATTTTCATCATGCTTACAAAATTGAGAACTCAAATGCAGACCAAACCTATGATCTATGCTAGCTTAATAAACATCAAAAAACAGCAGTGGGGTGGGGAGAAGGATTTGATTCAAGTGATCTTAGTGCTTCGATTAAACAGGAGAGGGAAGCTCCGACAGGTTTCTCTGATGACTATATAAACAACTGTGTAAAACTGACCATGTACAAGTGTAATGATAACACTCACTTTCAAACCCGAGTCATAAAGAATGGTCATTTCAAATATCCACTCACCCATGACAAGCAGCAGAACTGACCAAGGACAGTTAAGGTGCAGAAGCATCGAGCCAGAAGAGTGGGAAATTGTAACAAAAAACAGACTTTATCGCAGTTATCATCATCATACCTTGGGGGAAAAAAACCATACAGATCTCCAAGGGAAACAACACAACTGACTGAGGCCTACGTCACAGGATAACATCAAGAGACATGGTAAGTCTGGAAGCAGTGAATAGATGGTTTAAATTTAAGTATTGTAGGAGCCTTGTCCTGAGAGAGCTGACATACGGTGGACCTTAATTTCAAAGTTAAGAGAGAGAAGAGGTCAAAGGTCTGAGAAAGTAGGAGCCATAATCAATAACCTACTGCGCCACAGAGAGGTTGTACTGAAGGAACGAAAGGTGTCATGAGGAAAAGAAGGAAATTTCCAGAAGAAATTGTGGTGGTGAAGAGGACGGTCATTGGACCAACAAATGAGTCTGGCCTCCAGATGCCCTAGTCCCAAAATTATTTTGGGCATTAAAGGGAAATTTAAAGCAATTTACATTCATTAGTCAATGTTTGTACTCTGAACAAAGAATTCAGAGCTACATTTGTAAAGATCTTTGTAAAGATTTGGGCTGTTCAGCATTTGGGCATGCCACAGACTGCATCCTGAGTAAACAGTTATTAAAAAAAATTAAAAACAAAATTAGCAAATTACAAACCATTTGTGTGTTATTTAAACACAAGTACAAAGTTTGATTTAATCTGCCTGTCCTACTTCAAAGATGCTGAAAAAAAAACTGATGCTCATTGGAATTAACAGGATGCAGATCTGAAATGGTGCAGACATTCTAGCCAGGGGCTGTAAAACTGTCAGTCGGTGACTGCAACCCAGCAGTCTGATAAAAAAAGAGAATGGTTTCTTTTATTCCTATGGTACCACTGTTTATCGGTAAGCATGGCACACTGAATTGTGCTGAATACACAATGTCGCAGACTTCAATAGTGAACAAATCATGAAGATAGATTACAGTCAGTGAAACCAAATGTGAAATACTGCAGAAGCTGAAATTCAGAAGATACACAGCAAGTCAGACAGTATCTGTGGGGACAGAAATCAGAGCTAATGGCTTCAGCTCAGTGATCTCAGTGCTGAGAATTTTCAACATTTTCAGCTTTTATGTCATTGATATATAGATATCAGACAGATTTATATTAAAATCAAATTTGCATCATTTTGTGTATGTAGATGAATACATGGGTAGTTCTTCATCCAATGTACATCAGTTAATTAAATATGCAAAAAACTTCTTTTTCCAAGCTGGCATAAGTGAACTCTGAATTTGGTAATCATTTACAATTAGGTTAACTTGCCCAGTTAGACCATTACTTGAGTAATCTCTGCAGATAATGACTTCATAATCACAGTAGGTCAAATGGTTTCCTTCGGTTCTGTGATTTCTACGATTCTAGTTTAAATGTATTATATTGTAGTTGCATTATCCAACTCACAGATATCCAAGAACAACATCACTAGGTAGCAGGCTGAAAGAAAATGTATGTAATTGCATAAAGATGGGTGAAAGGTCAAAACAAAAAAGGAGTGGACAAAATGTTCGAGTAAAAAAAAGAAAAAAATGAATACGATGGCTAAAATTAGAGTATAAGGGGTGAAAGCCAATTAGAAAATATAAAAACACACAGTAAAGTTTGCATTGATATTTAAGAAAGATACACAAAGAGTCCACAAATTGATCTTTGCTACTACAGAAAGTGGAACTAATAATGGAAAATAAGGAGATGGCAAATGAATTTAATACGTATTTTGCATTGATAATAAAACAAAATACTATGGATGCTAGATATTAAAACAAAAACAGAAAGAGCTAGAGGAACTCTGTAGGTCTGGCAGCATCTGCAGAGATAGAAACAGAGTCAACTTTCAAGTCAAACACGATTCTTTGATTTAATTTATTGTAGTCACATGTACTTAAGCTTTGTTTACAAGCTGAACAGGCAGATCATAATAAGCAGATACAGATCATAAGGCGTTTAGACAGAGTGAGGTATATAAGTTACACTGCACAGGAGGTGTGTGAAGCAAGATCAACTTTAACAAGATCAATATTATTCTTCACAACAAGAGAACAATCATATTGGACTCAAATATTAACTCCATTTCTCTCTCCACAAATGCTGCCAGACCTGCCGAGTTCCTCCTGCTGTTTTTAGTTTGCATTGCTCTTCATTATAGAGGAACTCAGGAATATCACAATCTTTGGGACGGCACAGTGCCTCTGTGGTTAGCACTGCTGCCTCACAGCGCCAGGGACCTGGGTTCAATTCCAGCCTCAGGCGACGGTCTGTGTGGAGTTTGCACGTTCTCCCCGTGTCTGTGTGGGTTTCCTCCGGGTGCTCCGGTTTCCTCCCATAGTCCAAAGATGTGCAGGTCAGGTGGATTGGCCATGCTCAATTGCCCAGCTGCATTAGCCAGAGAGAAATGGGTCTGGGTGGGTTACTCTTCCGAGGGTCGGTGTGGACTGGTTGGGCCGAAGGGCCTGTTTCCACACTGTAGGGAATTGAATCTAAAAATGTCTGCTGAGCAAATTGTTGGACATGCTGCCTGATAGGTCCTTGGCTTTTCATGGAGTTCATCTTCAGGTCTTAAAAGAAATGGCTAGTGACATAGATTTTGTGCTAGTTTCACATTTCCTAAATTTGCATAAGATTCCATGAGATTGGAAAACAGTGAATGCAACTCCTTTATTCAACAAGGGAGGAAGACAGGAAACAGGAAACTGCAAGGCATTCAGCTCAACATGTGTCATAAAAATGATCTTTGAAACTATTATTAAAGGTGTTATAGAATGGCCCTTAGAAGTTCAAGATAATCATGCTGAGTAAACATGGAAATCATTTAACTAACTCACAGGAGTTTTTTGAAGAATTAAAATGTACTACAGATAAAGGGGCACCAATGGATTTACTGAAGACATTTGATAAGGTGCCAAATCAAAGGTTACTGTGGAAATTAAACTTGTGGTGCATGGGATAACATATTGTCATGGACAGAAGATTGTTTAACTAACAAGCAGACAGTAGGCATAAAGGAGTCTTCTTCTGATTGGCAAAGCATAATGAGGCAAAAGGTGTGGTGTTGGAAAAGCAAAGCCGGTCAGGCAGCATTTGAGGAGCAGGAGAGTGGACTTTTTGAGCATAAGCCCTTCATCAGGAATGAGGCTTGTGGGCCAAGGGAGCAGAGCGATAAATGTGAGGGGGATGGTGTGGGGGTATTGAGGGAGTAGCTGGGAATGTGAAAAGTAGATGAAGGTGGGAGTGAAAGTGATAGGTGGAAAGGAAGATGGACAAGTAGGGCAGTGCCGAGTTGGAAAGTTGGATCTGGGATAAGGTGGGAGGAGGAGAAATGAGGAAACTGGTGAAATCCACATTGATCCCACATGGTTGGAGGTTCCCAAGGCAGAAGATGAGGCGTTCTTCCTTCAGGTGTCAGGTGGCTAGAGTTTGGTTTGGAGGCAGCCCAGGACTTGACTCTCCTTGGTGGAGTGGGAGGAGAAGTTAAAGTGTTTGGCCACAGGGTTGTGGGGTTGGTTAGTGCGTGTGTCCCAGAGCTGTTGTCTGAAACATTCCGCAAGTTGGCAGCCTCTCTCCCCATTGTAGAGGAGACTACATTGAGCACAATGGAAACAGTACATGACGTGTGTGGAAGTGCAGGTAAATCTCTGTCAGATGTGGAAGGATCCATTGGGACCTTGGACAGAGGTGTGGGCGCAGGTTTTGCATTTCTTGTGGAGGCAGGGAAAGGTGCTGGGAGGGGAGGGTGGGGAAGGGGCATGGACCTAATAAGGGAGTTGCAGAGGGAATGGTCTCTACAAAATGCAGATAGGGGTGGGGAGGGAAATATATCCCCGGTTGTGAGGTCTGTTTGTAGGTGGCAGAAATGGTGGAGGGTGATGTGATGTATCTGAAAGTTGGTGGGATGGAAGGCGAGGACCAAGAGGGTTCTGTTCTTGTTACAGTTGCAGGGGTGGGTTTCAAGGGCAGAGGTGCGAGAAGTGGAGGAGATGCACTGGAGGGCATTGTTGACTATGTGGGAGGGAAAATTGTGGTCTTTGAATTTGGAGGCCATCTGGGATGTTCTATGGTGGAATTGGTCCTCCTGGGACCAGATGCGGCAGAGGCAGAGGATTTGGGAATAAGGGATAGCATTTTTACAGGAGGCAGGGTGAGAGGAGGTGTAGTTCAGGTAGCTGTGAGAGTTGGTGGATTTGAAGTAAATGTGCATGTTGAGTCGGTCACTTGCAATGGAGATGGAGAGCTCCAGTAAGGGGAGGGGTCCAGGATTGTCAGGTGAACTTGAGATTGGGGTGGAACGTGTTCATGAAGTTGATGAACTGTTTAACCTCCTTGTGGGAGCATGAGGTAGCACTGATACAGTCATCGATGTAGCAGAGGAAGAGGTGGGGAGTGGTGCCGATGTAACTACAGAAGATGGACTGCTCCATGTCAAAGAGACAGGCATAGCTGGGGCCCATGCGGGTGCCTGTGGCTACCATTGTGATCTGAAGGGTGTGCGAAGATTTGAAGGTGAAATTGTTGAGGGTGAGGACCAGATCAGCCAATCGAACGAGTGTGTCAGTGGAAGGATACTGGTTGGGTCCACAGGAGAGGAAGAAACAGAGGGCTTGGAGGCTTTCGTTATGGCCGATGGATGTGTACAGAGATTGGATGTCCATCGTGAAGATGAGGCATTGGAGACCGGGGAAATGAAAGTCATAGAGGAGGTGGAGGGCAAGGGTCGTGTCTTGAATGTATTTGGGGAGATCGTGGACCAAGGGGGACAGGACGGTGTCAAGTAGGCGGAGATAAGTTTGGTGAGGCAGGAACAGGCTGAGATGATGGGTCGACCAGGGCAGTCAGGTTTGTGAATTTGTGAAGCATTTTGAGGGGTTGTACCACAGGGAGCAATGCTGGGTCCTCAACATTTTACAATTTGCATAAGTGAAATAAAAACTGAAAGCATGGTTGCTAAATTTGATGACACAAAGATCGGGAGAAAATTGAGCTGTGAAGAAGACAATAGAAGGCTACCAAGAGATATAGACAAGGTAAGTGAGTGGCAAACATTTGACAAATGGAATATAATGTGGAAAGATGCAAAATTGTCCATTTTGACAAAGAATTAAGAGCATATTATACAACTAGTCAGAAGTTACAAACTCTGAAATGCAGAGGGATCTGGGTGTCATAATGAATGTGTGTGTAGGCACAGCAGTAATTTGAGAGCTAACTGAAGGCTTTCTTATTGCAAGAGAAATTGAGAACAATCATTATGCGTCAGTTATAGAGGGCATGGTGAGACCACACCTGAGTACCGTATGCAGTACTGGTTTCTTTAGATAAAGGAAGTACCAAAATGCATTAGAAGTAGTTCACTGGACTAACAGTTGGAATCGGTGGGTTGCTTGATGTGGAAAGGTCGGGCAGACCACGCTTGGATTCATTGGAGTTTAGAAGATTAAGAGGTGTCCGAATTGAAACGTACAAGATCTAGAAGGGTTTGGACAGGGCAGATCTGGAAAATACATTTCATTCTGTGGAGGAGTCTACAAACAGGGGTCACTGTTTCAAAATAATGGTTCGTCCATTTAAAACAGAGATTAAAATCAACACCAGGTTATAGTCCAACAGGTTTATTTGGAAGTACAAGCTTTCGGAGTGCTGCTCCTTCCTCAGGAAGCTAGCAGGGCAGGATGCGGAGTTGAGGAGGAAGATTTCACACAGGCTTGAGTGTCTTTGGAATTCTTTATCTTAAAAGACAGTGGAAGTGGAGCACAGTCTTTGAATATCTTTAGGATAGAGATAGAAAAATTCTTGATAATGAGTGATAGGTAATGGGCTGGTAGAATGCAATGTGGAATGATCAGATTAACAGATTATCTTCTGTGGAAGGAACCGGCCAATAGGGCTGACAGCCTGCTCCTAACCCAAATATAGAGCACCTCAAATGAAACGGAGATTGTTGTGACATCCCACACCTTACTCACACTTGCAACGCTAATACTGAGCAGACAAACTGACATGGTCTTGTCTTACAGGCTTTATAGAACATAGAACATAGAAGAATACAGCGCAGTACAGGCCCTTTGGCCCTCGATGTTGCGCCGATCCAAGCCCACCTAACCTATACTAACCCACTATCCTCCATATACCTATCCAATGCCCGCTTAAATGCCCATAAAGAGGGAGAGTCCACCACTGCTACTGGCAGGGCATTCCATGAACTTACGACTCGCTGAGTGAAGAACCTACTCCTAACTTCAGTCCTATATCTACCCCCCCCCCCTTAATTTAAAGCTATGCCCCCTTGTAATACCCGACTCCATACGCGGGAAAAGGTTCACACTGTCAACCCTATCTAACCCCCTAATCATCTTGTACACCTCAATCAAGTCACCCCTAAACTTTCTTTTCTCTAATGAAAACAGCCCCAAGTGTCTGTTATGCTCTGTGTCATTTCCCCCATCCTTGAACAAATTAACATTTCCCCAATTTCATATCGAAAATTAAGTTGTTAGCTAACTTCACAAGCACTCAATTAATCATCAGCTGTGCCAAAGACACCAGAATGAAACTATTCAATTTTTCATCTTAGCAGATGACAAAGGATTGAAAATTGGTTCAATTAGGACTTGAAGCATCAACAAATCGGCTTATGGAACAACACTTCATCTCAGACACGTGACAGTATCTTAGTGCCATCTGGGACATGCTGAGATTAAGAGGATAGCCGGGGGTGGGGTCAGAAGACAGGATTTTCTTTTGAGCCGATTGACAGAAAGGTACTTTTCAAAACTGCTTTGCCACAGTCTCAAGGTATGTTAATCTCCCCCTCTTCTACACCACCTCACTCTTGCAGAATCCCTACAAGCTTATATCGATACAAGTATTAAGGAGATAGTGGCAGGGTGTTTCATTACAGGACACTATGTAAACATAAATATCACATTGACTGTAAAGCTGATGTTACTGTTGGTGCACTGTATCAATGTATCACTATTGTAACTTCAGATTACCGTGGAATGCAACTCTCAAATTAATTTGCACTAACTATCTAAATGTGACTTCCAGTTGCTGTCGGTGATCATTGAGAATCTATGGGAAACACATTATTCACCATAACCAGGAGCTGGCCTACAAAAGGAGGCAGTGTTAAGTGTCTGGAGAATTGGGAGAAGATATAAATCAGTGACGCCTGCTACAAGAAACCCTACAAGCCTGATTTCTTTTAAATCTCTCTGGAAGCAAACATTCTTCACTGTTGACCAGCTTAATCATCAATGAGACGACAGAGCAGTGCTCTGACATGTATGACTAACCATCAAACATTTATCTAAGCCTTTATACAAATTAAAGTTGCTCTTTTTTACTTTGGCTGCTAATTAATGAATTGCGTCAATGCAATGTCAATAATCCAAAAACATGCAAAAGATTTAAGACAATCCTCTCTGCAGGGACAATATCAACACAAAACTATCACAGCATCTCTCCCAGTCAGTCTGCCACTCTGCAACACAAAGCCTTTAATAACAGGGCATGGTAAATCTCTGCTCTCAACTGACCTCAATGGATCTGGGAAAAGTGAAATTGTATTCCCATTCCCCCAGGCAATTACCATTGGGTTCTCAAAACTTAAACGAATGTAAACCGCATACTGAAGCAGAATATTTATATGTGAATTCCAAATCTCCCAGCCTGCAACTTCATGAGGATAGTAAAGTGCTCAGCTTAGCAGGGCTAACAATCAATTGCGACAGAAAAGGATTGAGACAATATATAATCACAACAGAATGTCACACAAAGGAAACTGTTGTTCTTGTGCATTTTCCAAATCTTAACAGATGTGTCAGTTGGCTGGTCTGATACCGGTTACACTGAATCACATTAAAAGCCCACATCACCACATCATGTTGGAATACATAGCATTAATAAGGCTGCAGTCCAACTCCAGCTTCACCTCAAAGCCTCAGGCTGTACAAACACCAAGAAACTGATCAACTTCATAAGGTCACAAAGAATCCATATGCTTATGAACTCAGTTTGTGGTTTTAATGACAAGCAAGGGAAACTAATAATTTAGTTCAATACTTGAAACTCAAATTCGAAATGCAATTCTTTCATAGCATAAACTAAATCTACACAACCCACTAAGTTATACTCATGTAGCACCGACGAGACAATTATAAAAACATTGCCAAAAGTGAAGAATCTTTAACCGGAAATATTCAATTCCCAAATATTGAAGTGTTCTTCAAACAAGGCTTTCTGTAATGTAATTTTATTATCAACATGTAAATGTGGGTCATTTTTCTTGTTCATATTTTGAGTAACATAAAAAAATCTTGAAGTAGGTTGCAGTTTAGAAAGGTAGCAACGCAGGGCTCAATTCACTACTGCTTCATTAGTGCAGAGCACAAAGCCATGAGTACTGAGGAAGGACATAGGAAAATAGGCATATTCCCTCCAATGTGTCAGCACCATTGCTGAAAACTATACGATCAAAACTTAGGATTTAAAATATCTTACTTTGGCAAGCAACATGAGTGAAAGATAAGTCAGATGTTAGATATTAAATTAGGAGTTATATAATGAGCTATATGGGCTGAGAGATTTGTCGTCAATTCTATCCAAAAAGAGAATTGAGACTACAGAAACAAAAACAAAACCACCATTTGGAAAAAAGGGTAGACGTGAAACGAGATTAAAGGGAGGCGCGGGCTGACAGGAATCCACTAACTGGCTTTTTAAAACTGTCTTCATTCAGGTGAAGATCAATTTCAGGAGATGGGATCTGGGTTAAGGGAATCCTCAGAAGATGAATGAAACGGATGGTGTGTCGGTCCTGCCAAGTTCTCGGTCTGACTCCACAGCGGACACACATTTCCTGGTTGGGCTGTAATTCTAATCGTGGAGAAAGCGGAGTCTGCAGCTCCTGAAGCAGAGTTTAGAATAGATCTAGATGCCGGATTGCAACCAGAGAGCCAATCCTCCAGCTCAGAATCAACCTCGGGCCCGTCCCTGACAAGCACAATCGTTCCAGTTCTCCCCCCACCTCCAAAAAATGTCTGATGTTTAACAAAATATATATGTACCCAATGTTAGATTGAGGGGAAATTAACGCAACTTTGAAACATCACGCGATAAATAATTGTCTTATTTCTTGGCTGACTAATGGAAAAGGGGATACAGAGAGAGTTTAGCCCGACATTTATTTTTCTGTTTTCTGACCGAATGTAATATTTTGCAGGAACAGTTAGAGTTTCACCGGGACCAATCCGAGCTCATCGTGCTGCAGCTCTCAGCCGCGGCTCAAACCCTCTCCAAGTGGGAACATTTCAAACCCCCTCCCCATTGCCGAGGCTCCCTCCCTCCGACTCCGAGATCTCTCGATCGTCAGTGAGGACACCTACCACCCCTAGTCTCTTCTGCCCCTCACTGTCTTGCTCTCTCCCCCTCAGCCCCATCCCCTCTCCCCAGTCCCATCCCCTCTCCCCCACAGCCCCATCCCCTCTCCCCAGCCTCATCCTCCCTCCCCAGCCCCATCCCCTCTCCCCCTCAGCCTCATCCCCTCTCCCCAGCCTCATCCTCCCTCCCCAGCCCCATCCCCTCTCCCCCTCAGCCTCATCCCCTCTCCCCCTCAGCCCAATCCCCTCTCCCCCTCAGCCCAATCCCCTCTCCCCCTCAGCCCAATCCCCTCTCCCCCTCAACCCCATCCCCTCTCCCCCTCAACCCCAGCCCCATCCCCTCTCCCCAGCCCCATCCCCTCTCCCCATCCCCATTCCCTCTCCCCAGCCCCATCCCCTCTCCCCCTCAACCCCATTCCCTCTCCCCAGCCCCATCCCCTCTCCCCCTCAACCCCATCCCCATCCCCTCTCCCCCTCAACCCCATCCCCTCTCCCCCTCAACCCCATCCCCTCGCCCCAGCCACATCCCCTCGCCCCAGCCCCATCCCCTCTCCCCCTCAACCCCATCCCCTCTCCCCCTCAACCCCATCCCCTCTCCCCCTCAATCCCATCCCCTCTCCCCCTCAGACCCATCCCCTCTCCCCCTCAGCCCAATCCCCTCTCTCCAGCCCCATCCCCTCTCTCCAGCCCCATCCCCTCTCCCCCTCAACCCCATCCCCTCTCCCCCTCAACCCCATCCCCTCTCCCCCTCAGACCCATCCCCTCTCCCCCTCAGACCCATCCCCTCTCCCCCTCAGACCCATCCCCCCTCCCCCTCAGACCCATCCCCTCTCCCCCTCAACCCCATCCCCTCTCCCCCTCAACCCCATCCCCTCTCCCCCTCAACCCCATCCCCTCTCCCCCTCAGACCCATCCCCTCTCCCCCTCAGACCCATCCCCTCTCCCCCTCAAACCCATCCCCTCTCCCCCTCAACCCCATCCCCTCTCCCCCTCAGACCCATCCCCTCTCCCCCTCAGACCCATCCCCTCTCCCCCTCAGACCCATCCCCTCTCCCCCTCAGACCCATCCCCTCTCCCCCTCAGACCCATCCCCTCTCCCCCTCAGACCCATCCTCCCTCCCCAGTCCCATCCCCTCAGCCCCCATCTCCACCCCTCACCCTCCAGCCCCCCTCTCCCCCCTCCAGCCCCCCTCTCCCCCCAGATGCCCATCTTACCTGGCGGCAGCAGCAGCGCCGACACCAGCAGCAGAAGCCGAGCCGTCCTCCAGTCTCCTAAAGCCGGCTCCATCCCGGCGGTGAGTCCGGGCGGCGGGAGCTCACTGACCCCGAGCGAAACTTTCCGAAGGCAGCACCGACCGATCGGCCGGCGCCCCCACCCTGCCCCCCGTCCCCTGGAGTGAGGGGGGTGGGGGGGGGGAAGGCAGTGCTGAGAGGGTGAGGGGTGGTCGTGGGGGGGGGGGGGGGTAACACTCTCAGAGGCCACTTGCTGCCCTCCCGCTCGATTCCGCCGCTCCGCCCGACGATGTTGCACGGTCTCGGCGCTGGGCAGGAGATCCGCCGCGGTTACCCCGACACTGCGCCGCCTTTGCGCCGGTACTGCCCCGGCTCTGCGCCGATCTTGCGCCGGTACTGCCCCGGCTCTGCGCCGATCTTGCGCCGGTACTGCCCCGGCTCTGCGCCGATCTTGCGCCGGTACTGCCCCGGCTCTGCGCCGATCTTGCGCCGGTACTGCCCCGGCTCTGCGCCGCTCCTACTCGGCGCCGCCAACCTCCGCAAACTGGAGCGAAGTGGCGGCGTCAATGGGAGGCAGCGAGAGGCGGCTGGAGGAGGGCTCTCTGCGCCCAGTGATGTCAGGGTGAGGCGGGAATACAGTCCCTAATATGGGCCCGAGAGCTTTCTGAACCGGCCTGTGACCATGGCAACTGGCAGCATCGAGTTACCCCGCTCCCAGCTCCGACTTGCAGAGAGTTTGTGCGGACTGAGCCCTCCAGGATTAGCGGGAGAAGGTGCTAATGCCAGTCCCGCAGCACCCTGCACAGGGGGGAGAGAGAGAGAGAGAGAGAGCCAGGGGTATGGCAAACAGGGGAATGAATAAACAGAGACAGAGGGAGATCTGGAGGATTAATAAATAGGGAGATCCAGGGAATTGATAAACAACGAGGGAGAGAGAGATCCAGGGGCAAGACGGACAGAGAAAGTGATGAATAAAGTCATACTGAACTCGAAACATTAACTCTGTTTCTCTCTCCATAATTAATGCCAGGCCTACTGAGTTTCTCCAGCATTCTCTGTGTTTGTCCCTGATTGCCTTTCACCCCCTTGCTTATCAAAAATCCAAAACTCTGCCTTAAAATATACAAAGACTCTGTCGCCACTGCCCTTTGAGATAGAGTTACAAAAATTCACAACCCTCTGTATGAAGGGTCTTTACTTCATCTGCCTTAAATGACATTTGCTCTATTTTTCCAAAACAGTGATCCCTATGCAGGAGAGCTTCCTTTCCAATCCACTCAGTGAACAGTCCCAGCCAACCAAGATGTTTCAATCAAGGGTGCACAGGTACTATCTAAGACCTGAGGGACATGAACTGGTTAATTTATTTGCTCTTTGTGCAACTGTGCTGTGTATAGGTTGTTATATTTACCTACAAAAACAAAAGGCTACACTCCAGGATTAGTTTAGTTTTGGAACATTCAGCTGACATGAAAGGAGCATGTAAAGGGAATTATTTTTCTTCTAATTTCTGAATATTTTATTATCCCATCATTAGTTACATGATGGAAATGTCTAATTTTCTCATTCACACCACATTAAAAAAATACTTTATAGATCTCAAAAGCCTTTAAAAATGTTAAGCATCAGCCCAAGGATGATAAAAGGAACACCAAAACTCAGAATTCAGCAAGTTCTGGAGGATTCCAAATAAACACAAGTGGAGATGCATCACAAGACTTTCACTGTCGAAGTATAATTTATGCATTAGAGCAAGCTTTGCAGTCCAAAAATAAAGCCCTTAAGGTACTATCCCATCAAATAAAATATAAAATAGCAGAGGAAAAGAAGCCAATATTTTTTTAAAATTAAACCAAAAAGTAGGATCAGGCAGTAAAGAGGTGGAATGTAAATTTGCAGGAGATATTACACATATCTTTACCCCAAGATAAACATGTAAAATAATTGCTCAGACAGCTGGATGCTACAATTAAACAATTAAAAAAGCAGAGGGATACGGTTTAAGGAACCAAATTATCTTCTGATGTTCTTAAATTGACACTGAAATGCATTCTAACAAATGTATTCTTTCTTTCAGTTGAATGCAGCTTATTTCCTAATATTACAAGTCTGATAAAAGCATAATAGAGTTTAGGAATTGGGAAAGGCCATTAAAATAAAGAACTTCCATTTACACTGACTCCACAGGACATCCCAAGGCACTTTGCAGCCAACTAATTAATTGTGAAGTACAATTATTGAAGTATATTTGTTTTTAAAATGTAAATGGAGTAGCCAATTAGCTAGCACTGTAAAGTCCCAGAAATGTAGGAAATGAGAAATAAAAGTCTATTTTATTTGTTTTGGTGGTAGCAGTTCAGGGTCACATGGGAACTGTTGCAATGTTTCTCCAAAAAGGTGATCTCCACCCAAATTACACCCCTAATGAGGCATGCTTCTCCTGAAGGACTGCACCCAATTCTATCCTGTTTATTTCTCATTCACCAAAATTTAGAACCACCAGCAGGTTTCTGAGTGACACATGGTGCCAGAAACTGCAAGGGAATGGGGTGGACTATTTGCCATTACGCCTCCTTACCTTGGAAGAAAAGCCAGTGGCAAGCCAACGGTCCAGAAAGAAACCTGATCCACAGCCAAACCTTGCGGCAGGCAGGACAAGGGATTGGAGCATCACCCTCTTGCTCTCTTGCCCCCCCTCCTAACCCTCATTCTGTGGAGGGGGGGAAGTAGGTCCACCCTCTGGACTTGCTAGCTAAAAGCTGATTAGCCAACAGCCAAGCAACATCAGAGCTCCGCACTGGGAACTGACAGGTCTGCCATCAAGCTCACTGGAACGCCAGTAAGACAGTTGTATTGGAAGGGTAGCATCTGCCCACTTTAGGGTGGGATGGTGAGAGATTGAAGAATGTTCCCAATGTGTTTCCAATGGGCAAAAGAGACCCTCCAAAGACAGCAAGCCACCCTTCCTTCCTGCCATTTTAGAAACCTTTAAAACAAAGTCTCCACACATCCACCTGCCCATGCTGACCAGTTTATGGTATGGGTAGGGTGATTTTGGGGCCAATTGAACTTTTAACAATAAAGCAAGGAACTATGGATGCTGGAGATCTGAAACACAAACAGGAATTGCTCAAAACGTGTGGCAGCATCGATGGAAAGAAATCAGAGTTAACATTTCAAGTCTGGTGACTCTTCATTAGAACTTTTAACAAGTTCAGTTGTGTTTAATTATTTATTTATGTATTTCCATACAGGGATGCACTTGAGGTGGGTGCAGTGGTAGTACACCTCCCTCCCCTTCCTGGACCTCTCCATCTCCATCAGTGACGACCGACTTGACACTGACATTTTCTACAAACCCACCGACTCCCACAGCTGCCTGGATTACATCTCTTCCCACCCTACCTCTTGCAAAAATGCCATCCCGTATTCCCAATTCCTCCGCCTCCGCCGTATCTGCTCCCAGGAGGAGCGGTTCCACCATAGAACACACCAGATGGCCTCCTTCTTTAGAGACCGCAATTTCCCTTCCCACGTGGTTAAAGATGCCCTCCAACGCATCTCATCCACATCCCGCACCTCCGCCCTCAGACCCCACCCCTCCAACCGCAACAAGGACAGAACGCCCCTGGTGCTCACCTTCCACCCTACCAACCTTTGCATAAACCAAATCATCCGCCGACATTTCCGCCACCTCCAAACAGACCCCACCACCAGGAATATATTTCCCTCCCCACCCCTCTCCGCCTTCCGCAAAGACCGTTCCCTCCGTGACTACCTGGTCAGGTCCCAGCAACACATTTTTAAGCAAGTATCAATCTCAATGTTAAGCATAATCAATGACTGAGTCTTCACATCCCTCTGGGTCAGAGTTCCAAATGTTCTGAATTTATTTTTTTTCCATTGGAAAGTGTATCAGAATTTCTGATTGGTCTTCCAATGACTTGTAACCTAGTTGGAAAATGAATTATTAATTCTTGCTGATTGGCTGCTGTCCATGTCTGCTGTAGCAAGCTCTGTTCATGATCTACATTTATGTTTCTTAAGATCTTTCCAACTTGGCAAACATATCGTGCTATGAGACAGGAACCATTTGACAACAGGGAAATAATTGGAAAGGAGGTGTTCAACAGCTGTAAAAATGATTTACAAACAGGTTCATGGAGAAGAGGTGACTTGGTGGAAGTGAGAGGTGGAGGTGCCCAATGGTTTAAAAGGAGCTAATGACAATAATAAGAAATAAAACATTCTATAAACCACCTCTTAGCTTAAACTTTACATCACGAGCCATTATTTTCTCTTCCACTGATCCTGAGCCCTTTTAGTTGTCATATTTTACAAATGGCTTTGGGGTGCTTTATAAATGAGACGGGCTAAATGATAACAAGGAATAAAACAATCTTTTAACACCTCTCATTTAGAAAGAACCCCAAAACCCTTTGTAAAAACATAAAAAAAAGACTCCGAGACATTGGAAGAGGAAATAGTGATCTAAACTTTAGACTAAGAGGTGGGTTATAGATGATCTTTTATAGGATGTAAGGGAAGGAAGAGGTGTGGGAGTATGTGAAGGAATACCAATTTTTAGGTGTTATGGACCAGGCCAGACCCCCTCAAAACATTTCAAGAAATGTTAGCCCAGACCATAACTTTGCTCATTATTTTAAGCAGGTGTAACATGGATATTCCAGGAGAGATGAGGCTGGTCAAACCACTTAGTTTTAAACAAAACAGAATTTATCAAACTTCTGGGTAATCCAAGATGGAGGATGGAAAAAATTTCTGGCTGTAACAGCTGCTCCTTCTTTGAGGTATTTTAGGTGTTGGAGGTGATTTCCTCGAATTCCAGGAGCAGCAATTACTGTTTTATATGCTGTTGCATTGTTTTGGAACTTTGGCAAAAAAATGTCAAAACAACAGCAGTTTAAAAGGGAGAAGAGCAGACAAAGGAAGCACATGGTGAGGTCAATGCAGGAGAGAGAGAGAGAGAAAGAAACTGACACAGCAGTGAACCTGCACAGTTACTGCCTTTGCTGTTTGAATTCATGCATCGCTGGACATCAGAGTGCATCTGGGAAAATTAACAAACAGTGAAATTCACAACTGATCTTAGAGGAATCTCTTTGGGAGAGGTCACAGCACAGAGACAGTTAAGTAAATATTTTAAGCGTGGCTTTACAGTAAGTCTGCAGTAGTGAGTAGAGTGGGTTCTTTCTTGATTATATGTTTTTTGAGATATGTCTCTTGATTAAACTTAAAATATAAGCCGTAAATATTAATTTAATCTGGGGCAGTGTTTTGTAGAGGTATAAGATGGTGTTATTTTCTGGATCTGTAGATTGTGAAGGAGTAAAAATGAGCTTTAGTAGAGTGATACGCGCTTCTTGTCAGATGTGGGAGTTTAAAGAGAGTTTAAGGGTTACTGCAGATTATATCTGCAATAAGTGCTGTTGGTTGTGAATCTTATCAGATCGAATGGATCAGTTGGAGAGGCAGTTAGAAGCAATAAGGAATTTGCAACAGCAACAGAATATGATGCATGGCAGTTATAAGAAGGGGGGAAAGTCTCAGATACAGTCACATAGATGGGTTAACTCCAGGAAGGGTAAGAGAGGTAGGCAGGTAGTACAGGAGTCTTCTGTGGCTATACCCATTTCAAACAGGTATGCTGTTTTGGAAAGTGTAAGGGGTGATGGATTCACAGGGGAACATAGCATGAACAGCCAAGTTTCTGGTATTGAGACTGGCTCTAATGCAACGAGGGATACGTCAGGTTCCAAGAGATCAACTGTTTTAGGGGATTCTGTAGTCTGAGGTACAGACAGACATTTCTGTGGCCAGCAGAGAAAAAGCAGAATGGTGTGTTGCTTCCCTGGTGCCAGGATCGAGGATGTCTCAGAGAGGGTGCAGAATGTTCTCACAGGGGAGAGGGGCCAGCAAGAGGTCATTGTCCACATTGGAACCAACAACATTGGAAGGGAAAAGGTTGAGATTCTGAAGGGAGATTACAGAGAGTTAGACAGGAATTTAAAAAGGAGGTCCTCGAGAGTAGTAATATCTGATTACTCCCAGTGTTACGAGCTAGTGAGGGCAGGAATAGGAGGATAGAGCAGATGAATGCATGGCTGAGGAGCTGGTGTATGGGAGAAGGATTCACATTTTTGGATCATTGGAATCTCTTTTGGGGTAGAAGTGACTTGTACAAGAAGGATGATTTGTACGTAAATTGGAAGGGGACTAATATACTGGCAGGGAAATTTGCTAGAGCTGCTTGGGAGGATTTAAACTAGTAAGGTGGGGGTGGGGGGTGGGGGGGGGGGATCCAGGGAGATAGTGAGGAAAGAGATCGGTCTGAGACTGGTACAGTTGAGAACAGAAGTGAGTCAAACAGTCAGGGCAGGCAGGGACAGGTAGGACTAATAAATTAAACTGCATTTATTTCAATGCAAGGGGCAGAACAGGGAAGGCAGGTGAACTCAGGGCATGGTTAGGAACATGGGACTGGGATATCATAGCAATTACAGAAACATGGCCCAAGGATGGCCAGGACTGGCAGCTTAATGTTCCAGGATACCAATGCTACAGGAAGGATAGAAAGGGAGGCAAGAAAAGAAGGGGAGTGGCATTTTTGATAAGGGATAGTACTACAGCTGTGCTGAGGGATGAAATACATCCAGGGAAGTTATTTGGGTGGAACTGAGAAATAAGAAAGGGATGGTCACCTTATTGGGATTGTATCATAGACCCCTTAACAGTCAGAGGGAAATTGAGAAACAAACTTGTAAGGAGATCTCAGCTATCTGTAAGAATAATAGGATGGTTATGGTAGGGAATTTTTAACTTTCCAAACATAGACTGGGACTGCCATAGTGTTAAGGATTTAGATGGAGAGGAATTTGTTAAGAGTATACAAGAAAATTTTCTGATTCAGTATGTGGATGTACCTACTAGAGAAGGTGCAAAACTTGACCTACTCTTGGGAAATAAGGCAGGGCAGGTGACTGAGGTGTCAGTGGGGGAGCACTTTGGGGCCAGCGACCATAATTCTATTAGATTTAAAATAGTGATGGAAAAGGATAGACCAGATCTAAAAGTTGAAGTTCTAAATTGGAGAAAGGCCAATTTTGATGGTATTAGGTAAGAACTATCAAAAGCAGATGTTCGCAGGTAAAGGGACGGCTGGAAAATGGGAAGCCTTCAGAAATGAGATAATGAGAATCCAGCGAAAGTATATTCCTGTCAGGGTGAAAGGGAAGGCTGGTAGATACAGGGAATGCTGGATGACTTTGAGGGTTTGGTTAGGAAAAAGAAGGAAGCATATGTAAGGTACAGACAGGATAGATCGAGTGAATCCTTAGAAGAGTATAAACACAGTAGGAGTATACTTAAGAGGGAAATCAGGATGGCAAAATGGGGACATGAGATAGCTTTGGTAAATAGAGTTAAGGAGAATCCAAAGAGTTTTTACAAATACATTAAGGACAAAAGGATAACTAGGGAGAGAATAGGGCCCCTCAAAGATCAGCAAGGCGGCCTTTGTGTGGAGCTGCAGAAAATGGGGGAGATACGAAATGAGTATTTTGCATCAGTATTTACTATGGAAAAGGATATGGAAGATATAGACTGTAGGGAAATAGATTATGACATCTTGCAAAATGTCCATATTACAGAGGAAGAAGTGCTGGATGTCTTGAAACAGATAAAGGTGGATAAATCTCCAGGACCTGATCAGGTATACCCTAGAACTCTGTGGGAAGCTAGAGAAGTGATTGCTGGGCCTCTTGCTGAGATATTTGTATCATCGATAGTCATTGGTGAGGTGCTGGAAGACTGGAGGTTGGCTAACCTGGTGCCACTGTTTAAGAAGGGTGGTAAGGACAAGCCAGGGAACTATGGACCAGTGAGCCTGATGTCGGTGATGGGCAAGTTGTTGGAGGGAATCCTGAGGGACAGGATGTACATGTATTTGGAAAGGCAAGGGCTGATTAGGGATAGTCAACATGGCTTTGTGCGTGGGAAATCATGTCTCACAAACTTGATTGAATTTTTTGAAGAAGTAGCAAAGAGGATTGATGAGGGCAGAGTGGTAGATGTGATCTATATGGACTTCAGTTCGACAAGGTTCCCCATGGTTAGCAAGGTTACATCTCACGGAATAAAGGGAGAACTAGCCATTTGGATACAGATCTGGCTCAAAGGTAGAAGACAGAGGGTGGTGGTGGAGGGTTGTTTTTCAGACTGGAGGCCTGTGACAAGTGGAGTGCCACAAGTTTCAGTGCTGGGTCGTCTACTTTTCATCATTTACATCAATGATTTGGATGAGAGCATAAGAGGTACAGTTGGTAAATTTGCAGAAGACACCAAAATTGGAGGTGTAGTGGACAGCGAAGAACGTTACCTCAGATTACAACAGGATCTGGACCAGATGGGCCAATAGGCCGAGAAGTGGCAGATGGAGTTTAATTCAGATAAATGCGTTGCTACATTTTGGGAAAGCAAGTATTAGCAGGACTTAAACACCTTGGAGTGCAGTTCATAGCTCCTTGAAAGTGGAGTCGCAGGTAGATAGGATAGAGAAAAAGGTGTTTGGTATGCCTTCCTGTATTGGTCAGAGTATTGAGTAAAGGAGTTGGGAGGTCATGTTGCAGCTGTACAGGACATTGGTTGGGCCACTGTTAGAATATTGCATGTAATTCTGGTCTTCTTCCTATCTGAAAGCTTTTGTGGAACTTGAAAGGGTTCAGAAAAGATTTACAAGGATGTTGCCAGGGTTGGAGGATTTGAGCTATAGGGAGAGACTGAACAGGCTGGGGCTGTTTTCCCTGGAGCGTCGGAGGCTGAGGGGTGACCTTAGAGAGGTTTATAAAATTGAGGGGCATGGATAGGATAAATAGACAAAGTTTTTTCCCTGGGGTGGGGAGTCCAGAACTAGAGGGCATAGGTTTAGGTTGAGAGCGGAAAGATATAAAAGGGACCTAAGGGGCAAGTTTTTCACGCAGAGGGTGGTACGTGTATCGAATGATCTGCCAGAGGAAGTGGTGGAGGCTGGTACAATTGCAACATTTAAGAGGCATTTGGATGGGTATATGAATAGGAAGGGTTTGGAGGGATAATGGCTGGGTGCTGGCAAGTGGGACTAGATTGGGTTGGGATATCTGGTTGGCATGGACGGGTTGGACTGAAGGGTCTGTCTCCATGCTGTACATCTCTATGACTCTATGACTATTTATGAGTTTACCGAGTGAAACACAAACAAAAGAGAAAAGAATACAGCATAACGTAATCGCTCCGAAAACACAACAGATTATACCAACTTAATGATGCTGTTCCAAATTCTAGCAACAATCCCCATAAACACGCCTTGGCACAAAAGTTAAAATCAAACACAGGTTCTTACAGGAGAGAGGTCAGAGTGTGAATATCAGCTTGGAGCTGTTTCTTTGGGTCCAGCAACTTCACAACTGCCTGACTGCTTTCAGTGAAGAGCCAGACCAAACCAAACCAGAGTAAAAGCGGACTTGGGAGAACTGGCCATTGCTCTTTCATTGTACAAGTGTTTTTTTTAAACTTGGGAACCTTTTGCCTGAGGCAGTATTTGTTAGCTGTAACAAATCGGCGCTAAAACCCTTCAAACATAGACGTTTTGGAGTTTGTGTCTTTTATGACCTTTCTGAAAAAAAAAGCCAAGGACAACATAACCTTGTTAAATGAGCAGCACTGAGGCATAAGCTGCAGCAAATAAAAGGGGAAAGATAAAGCACAGACTGAGAAATTAGCATTGAATTTCAGGATCAACTGCATCTCAGAAGGAGGTTACTGGAGTGATTGTAGTGAGGTCAGCTAGGTTGACCTCATAGAATATGAGTTCCCTGATTGGGGTTGTTGACCCGCCCAATCAGGGAGCTCTAGCTGACAGATATAAACAGGAATGTCGAGGGTGGTCAGTCGCTGGTGTGCGTCCGCACCCAGGTCACGACGTTTCGCCTTCAGACCTTGCGGCGATACCTTTACGTCGAGCCTCCTCCTGGGTGGTGCGCCCTGGCGACGTATTTTTTCCGCCAGGTGCGTAACCTCAACTACGACACGCAGCTCCTGTTCGTCGACCGTGACGGTTTGGAGGTCGCCCTCAAGACGCTGCCTGTCTTTTACCAGGACCTGATCACTGTCTGGAACATGGTCGAATCGCGTCGCGCCTACCCTCCGGCTGGAGTAGCGGCTGTCGTCAGGGAGCCGTTGCTCAGGAATCCGCACCTCCGTACTCGCGGGTTCGAGTGGCTGTCGGAGGGGAGGGCAGTGGCGGCGAGGGTGACCAGGGTCGGGGACGTGCTGGGTGCCGGGGGCCTGGGCTGGACGCTGCCGCAGGACATAGCGAGCAGGGCAGCGGTAGACGTCCGGTACGTGGCCACCGCCATCCGACGCCTTAAAACGGCGGTGCTCGGACCCGACGTAGTGCACCAGTTGGAGGACGCTCAGGTGTGCGGTGGGATCCAGTCCGCGCTCACCCCAGCCCGGACGGAATTTCACATTGGCCCCAAGGTCCCGTACTTCCCGCGGGAGCCTGTGCCCCACAACCTGAGCCGCCTCCAGAATTTTAATTTTGTTTTGTTTAGGGAGGTGAAAAGGAGGGCCCTGTATAGACTGCTGCTGCACACCATCCACCTCTTCTCCCTCATCCACCGTCCGGACACGCCTTGGCGTGCCCATTTGCCACCGGGCAGTGGGGATCCCCAGTGGAGGGCTCTCTACGTGGGAGTCCTCCCCCTTTCTCTCAGGGATCTGGGGTGGAGGGTGCTGCACGCAGCAGTCCCCTGCAACCGCAGATTGCGGTGGTTCACGGACTCCCAGCCCAACTGCTTGTTCTGTGGTGCTGTGGAGTCCATGGACCATGTATATATTGGGTGTGGGCGTTTGCACTCCCTTTTTGATTTCCTTAAAAACCTTCTCCTCTGTTTTTGGCTGCACTTCAGTCCCACGCTCCTGATCTTTGGGCACCCGGTACGCAGGAAGGAGGGCAGGTCTGAAGACCTCCTCGTGGGTCTGCTCCTGGGCCTGGCCAAACTGGCCATTAACAGGTCCAGGCAGCGGGCCGTGGAGGGGGTCGTTAGGGCCGACTGCCTGCCCCTCTTCCGCGGTTATGTTAGAGCCCGGGTGTCCTTGGAGAAGGAGCACGCGGTGTCCACCAACACCCTGGAGTTGTTCAGGGAGAGGTGGGCGCCGCAGGGAGTGGAGTGCATCATTTCTCCCTCCAATTCTATTTTGATTTAGTCCCTACCCTCCCCTTCACTGTTTTGATCACACAGCACTGCCCTTTGATGTGAAGGGCAGTGTTTGTCACTGGCCACTCGGGTGTTTTCCTACCTTCCTGGTGGTGGAAATTGAATAAAGATTGGTGCACTTTGTAAAAGAAAAAAAGAAAAAAAGAAAAAAAGAAAAAAAAAGAAAATATAGACAGGAGTGTTGGAGTGCATTATTTCCCCTTGCAACTCTATTTTGATTTAGTCCCTACCCTCCCCTTCACTGTTTTGATCACACAACACTGCCCTTTGATGTGAAGGGCTGTGTTTGTCACTGGCCACCCGGGTGTTTTCCTATCTTCCTGGTGGTGGAAATTGAATAAACATTTGTGCACTTTGTGTCTTTCACTGTGTCTCACACCTGCACACACACACCATGGGTGCTGGGGATAAAATAAGCACTACCGCACTTAGGTGGTAGTGTGGGGGTAAAAAAAAAAGAGAAGAGGAAAAAAAAAAGGAAAGAAAAAAAAAATAAACAGGAATGTCGAGGGTGGTCAGTCGCTGGTGTGCGTCCGCACCCAGGTCGCGACGTTCCGCCTTCAGACCTTGCGGCGATACCTTTACGTCGAGCCTCCTCCTCGGTGGTGCGCCCTGGCGACGTATTTTTTCCGCCAGGTGCGTAACCTCAACTACGACACGCAGCTCCTGTTCGTCGACCGTGACGGTTTGGAGGTCGCCCTCAAGACGCTGCCTGTCTTTTACCAGGACCTGATCACTGTCTGGAACATGGTCGAATCGCGTCGCGCCTACCCTCCGGCTGGAGTAGCGGCTGTCGTCAGGGAGCCGTTGCTCAGGAATCCGCACCTCCGTACTCGTGGGTTCGAGTGGCTGTCGGAGGGGAGGGCCGCGGCGGCGAGGGTGACCAGGGTCGGGGACGTGCTGGGTGCCTGGGCTGGACGCTGCCGCAGGACATAGCAGGCAGGGCAGCGGTAGACGTCCGGTACGTGGCCACCGCCATCCGATGCCTTAAAACGGCGGTGCTCGGACCCGACGTAGTGCACCAGTTGGAGGACGCTCAGGTGTGCGGTGGGATCCCGTCCGCGTTCACCCCAGCCTGGACGGAATTTCACATTGGCCCCAAGGTCCCGTACTTCCCGCGGGAGCCTGTGCCCCACAACCTGAGCCGCCTCCGAAATTTTAATTTTGTTTTGTTTAGGGAGGTGAAGAGAAAGGCCCTGTATCGACTGCTGCTGCACACCATCCACCTCTTCTCCCTCATCCACCGTCCGGACACGCCTTGGCGTGCCCATTTGCCACCGGGCGGTGGGGATCCCCAGTGGAGCGCTCTCTACGCGGGAGTCCTCCCCCTTTCTCTCGGGGATCTGGGGTGGAGGGCGCTGCACGCAGCAGTCCCCTGCAACCGCAGGTTGCGGTGGTTCACGGACTCCCAGCCCAACTGCTTGTTCTGCAGTGCTGTGGAGTCCGTGGACCACGTGTATATTGGGTGTGGGCGTTTGCACTCCCTTTTTGATTTTCTGAAAAACCTTCTCCTCTGTTTTTGGCTGCACTTCAGTCCCACGCTCCTGATCTTTGGGCACCCGGTACGCAGGAAGGAGGGCAGGTCTGAAGACCTCCTCGTGGGTCTGCTCCTGGGCCTGGCCAAACTGGCCATCAACAGGTCCAGGCAGCGGGCAGTGGAGGGGGTCGTTAGGGCCGACTGCCTGCCCCTCTTCCGCGGTTACGTTAGAGCCCGGGTGTCCTTGGAGAAGGAGCACGCGGTGTCCACCAACACCCTGGAGTTGTTCAGGGAGAGGTGGGTGCCGCAGGGAGTGGAGTGCATCATTTCTCCCTCCAACTCTATTTTGATTTAGTCCCTACCCTCCCCTTCACTGTTTTGATCACACAGCACTGCCCTTTGATGTGAAGGGCAGTGTTTGTCACTGGCCACCCGGGTGTTTTCCTATCTTCCTGGTGGTGGAAATTGAATAAACATTTGTGCACTTTGTGTCTTTCACTGTGTCTCACACCTGCACACACACACCATGGGTGCTGGGGATAAAATAAGCACTACCGCACTTAGGTGGTAGTGTGGGGGTTAAAAAAAGAAAGGGGAAAAGGAAAAAAAAAAGAAGAAAAAAAAATATAAACAGGAGAACGACCGCACTTAGGTGGTAGTGTGGGGGTTGAATTATTAAAAAAACAAAAAATAAACAGGAGATCTGAGTTTAGGGGACTGATTCTGTGCTGGCTGGTGCTATAGTCAGTATGTTACTGTGAGTTTCTGCTTCCTTTTTTGGAGGGGGAAACCTGATTCCTGAACTGGCTGAATTATTAAGCTAGTTTGTTAACTGGCATTCTTTTTAGTGAGGACGGAAAAAAAAAAACAGGAATGTCGAGGGTGGTCAGTCGCTGGTGTGCGTCCGCACCCAGGTCGCGACGTTCCTCCTTCAGACCTTGCGGCGATACCTTTACGTCGAGCCTCCTCCTCGGTGGTGCGCCCTGGCGACGTATTTTTTCCGCCAGGTGCGTAACCTCAACTACGACACGCAGCTCCTGTTCGTCGACCGTGACGGTTTGGAGGTCGCCCTCAAGACGCTGCCTGTCTTTTACCAGGACCTGATCACTGTCTGGAACATGGTCGAATCGCGTCGCGCCTACCCTCCGGCTGGAGTAGCGGCTGTCGTCAGGGAGCCGTTGCTCAGGAATCCGCACCTCCGTACTCGCGGGTTCGAGTGGCTGTCGGAGGGGAGGGCCGCGGTGGCGAGGGTGACCAGGGTTGGGGACGTGCTGGGTGCCGTGGGCCTGGGCTGGACGCTGCCGCAGGACATAGCAGGCAGGGCAGCGGTAGACGTCCGGTACGTGGCCACCACCATCTGACGCCTTAAAACGGTGGTGCTCGGACCCGACGTAGTGCACCAGTTGGAGGACGCTCAGGTGTGCGGTGGGATCCCGTCCGCGCTCACCCCAGCCCGGACGGAATTTCACATTGGCCCCAAGGTCCCGTACTTCCCGCGGGAGCCTGTGCCCCACAACCTGAGCTGCCTCCAGAATTTTAATTTTGTCCCTTTTAAGGACATAAAAAGGCGGGCCCTGTATCGACTGCTGCTGCACACCGTCCACCTCTTCTCCATCATCCACCGTCCAGACCCGCCTTGGCGTGCCCATTTGCCACCGGGCGGTGGGGATCCCCAGTGGAGGGCTCTCTACGCGGGAGTCCTCCCCCTTTCTCTCGGGGATCTGGGGTGGAGGGTGTTGCACGCAGCAGTGCCCTGCAACCGCAGGTTGCGGTGGTTCACGGACTCTCAGCCCAACTGCTTGTTCTGTGGTGCTGTGGAGTCCGTGGACCACGTGTATATTGGGTGTGGGAGTTTGCACTCCCTTTTTGATTTCCTGAAAAACCTCCTCCTCTGCTTTTGGTTGCACTTCAGTCCCACGCTCCTGATCTTCGGGCACCCGGTACGGAGGAAGGAGGGCAGGTCTGAAGACCTCCTCGTGGGTCTGCTCCTGGGCCTGGCCAAACTGGCCATCAACAGGTACAGGCTGCAGGCCGTCGAGGGGGTCGTTAGGGCCGACTGCCTGCCCCTCTTCCGCGGTTACGTTAGGGCCCGGGTGTCCTTGGAGAAGGAGCACGCGGTGTCCACCAAACCCTGGAGTTGTTCAGGGAGAGGTGGGTGCCGCAGGGAGTGGAGTGCATTATTTCCCCCTCCAACTCTAATTTGATTACATCCCTGCCATCCCCTTCACTGTTTGATCACACAGCATTGCCCTTTGATGTGAAGGGCAGTGCTTGTCACTGGCCACTCGGGTGTTTTCCTATCTTCCTGGTGGTGGAAACTGAATAAAGATTCATGCACCTTGTGTCTCTCACTGTGTCTCACACCTGCACACACACAACATGGGTGCTGGGGAATAAATAAGCACTACCGCAGTTAGGCGGGTGTGTGGGGGGTAAGAAAAAAGAAAAAAAAAACAGGAATGTCAGAGATTCTGCTCACTTTGAGTGCTGGCTCTGAGGGAGGTGGATCAGTATGATGGTTTCTCCATGAGTAATAAAGGCTGATGGGATACTGGCCTCTGTGGCATTGTTTCAGTTACAGAAATGGGAGAGGAAAAATCTGTGAGAGGATTAAAAATACATATAATTATTTTAAATTTGTAGTATTGAGGGACCAGTGGCTATTGAAAGTCAGTATGATGAACACAAGACTTGGGGCAATATAAGTTAGTGACAGCAAAGTGGGAGTGAGGTAAAGTTGAAAGGGAGGTGGTGGAGGAAGATCAACTGGAAGAGCAGGGGTAAAAGTCCAGGAGCACAAGCAATAAGTCATATAGTCTGTCGAGTTTGCTCCATTCAATCTGATTGTGGCTGATCTTGGGCTTCAACTTTACTTTCCTAACTACTCTCCATATCCCTCGATTCCCTGAGAGATCAAAAGTCCCAGCCTAAATGCCTTCAACAATGGAGCATCCTCAACCCTCTCAGTCATTAACAGCAATGTTATCCCATCAAGGAGAGTTTGGGAATGTCTTTGTAGCATTTTCTTAGCCATCTTCTGGAATGTTGGCTATTTGAGAGCGTTAGGGGTGGCACGGTGGCTCAGTGGTTAGCTCTGCTGCCTCACAGTGCCAGGGACCTGAGTTCAATTCCTGTCTCAGGTAACTGCATGGAATTTGCACATTCTCCCTATGACTGTGTGAGTTTCCTCTCGGTGCTTTGGTTTGCTCTCACAGTCCAAATATGTGCAGATTAGATGGGTTAGCCATGGGAAATGTAGGGTTACAGGGATGGGATGGGCCTGGGTGGGATGCTCTTCAGAGGGTTGGTGTTAAATCGATGGGTAGAATGGCCTGCTTCCACACTATAGGGATACTATGAAAACTAACAAAAATGCACTTGATTGGCGAAATATATTGTAGTCATGTGCTCAGTCTGTCAAAGCTGATTATGTCGGGGTTTTGTCTGAATGCTTCTGGTGTTGGCTTCAAGACAAACACCAAATGTTTGTTTGATGATCCTTCCCCTGGAACTCTGATATCCCTAATTGCAAACTTTAACATGGGAATTTCCTTATCTGAAACAATGGACATTCCTGACAGTAAGCTGTAATCATTGATCTTGAAAGTTTGTTGTCATCTTTCGAATACTTTGTGAGATTGCGAATGATAAGCTGAAGATGTGAATTGATTTATTCCCAAACTGTTCATCATTCCTTTGATTATTTGGGGGCATAAAATTTGAAACTTGACCTGATTGTATTTAATTGGTAATTCATATCTTGTAAAAAAAAATTGAACTAACTTCTGAAATATCTATTTTGCTGTGATGCTTTTTTTAAAGGCAGTGCCTTAGAGAATCTTGTTGAACCATCTGTAATTGTTAGATGGTGTTGATGTCCACTCCTGGTTTTAGGCAGGAGTCTGACACAATCTATTAAACCATGCTCAATGGCTCTTCCAAAGCTGGTATTAGAATTGAAAGTGCAAATTTAATTGATGGTTAAGTTTCTCCACTACCTGACATATGTGGCATGTCTGCCAAGATTTCATATCTTTCTGTAATCCAGGCAAATAAATTGTCTTAGTATATTGGCTTGTATTTTCCTAATACCTAAGTGTCGTGCCATTGGAATTTTGTGAGCGACTTGTAAAGTTTCATTGCAATGTCCAGATGGAACTGCCACCCGATGGTATTCTGGCTATTCTACATCAGCTGGTATTTAAAGTAGTGTCTATTTCCTTATGAACACTGTCGTTTAAATAAATTTAAATAATACATCACCTTTACAACAATATAAAATGAGTGCCCATCGATAGTCTCTAGAGATTTTACATCAGAATTTTCTGGATCACCTCATTGACATCAACTTTATAACTTATGTAAATAGCAGTAATGTCGTGATGTTTGGAAATTAGAAAACTTTCTTTAGGAATTCAGAGGAACTTTCTCAATTGTTTCACAGTGTAAGAAGCCACAAAATATCCAATCGAATGTCAAAAATAAACTGCTGCAAAATGTAATTGCCAGTTACAGAAATCAATATTAAATCTCTCCACACTTTTCAGGCTCAGAAACTCCTAATTTCCACTTTCCTGAACTGATCTAGGTAGCGACTATTCCTTATCGTTCTCGGTCTAACTCAACTCAAGTGCATAAGATTGCAGAAGCAGGAAATTGACCCTTATTGTACCATGAAAATTCATCTAACTCTGCGGGATGAGGAACCAAAAAGCACGAGCGAATTAGAGGGAAATGATTTTGGCGAGGGAAAAACGACATCGACATCTCCATCCTATCTTAATACTTATAAAAAAAGTTACCTACCTAAATTGTACATTGAAATTGCAGAAAAACAGTGTTGAATTTTTAGGGTAACAAAAAATACCCATTCACTTTTGTAAAATAAATGATTGTACTGCCAACAGATGTTTCCCTCCGAGTTTTATTTTTGATTTAGAGAAATGAGCTTCAGCTGGCAATTTTACCTCGGACTCTGTGCTAAAATGTCTAGCCATCGTCGAGAAAATGGCTGGGAAACAGATATGTACACACAAAGAACAATTTGTTTCCATTCAGTCTCTGTGAATACTGTAATAAGAGCAATCCACATTGTATGAAAATGCAATGAAAGCGCTAGTACCAGCCCATTAGATGAACAGACAACCTCCATGCTGCAATTTCTATGGGCTGAATCATATCAGTTTTTGACAAAATGTCATTTTGATCGAATTTCATGGACGAGGCCAGGTGAGTTTCCCTATGCTACCATCATAAATGTGTGTCAGTAACTACCAACCTTGCCACTCTCTGATGTGGAGAGGCCGGTATTGGACTGGGGTGGACAGAGTTAAAAATTACACAACACCAGGTTATAGCCCAACAGGTTTATTTGGAAGCACTAGCTTTCAGAGCACTGCTTCTCCATTAAGTTCTTGTGGATCAACTCAAAAGACACAGATTTTGTAGCAAAGGATTACAGTGTCATGCAGCTGAACTGCTATATTGACCAAACCCAGATTGTTGTTAAGTCTTTCATCTTTTATAATGGGTTGCAGGTTTTGGTTCATTAATATGTAAATCCCAGAACCTTTTTTTAAGTCACATTCTCAAGATAACTTAAGGTTTTATTAAAAAACAGGTGACATCTCAGCTTAGACAATGCATTAAAGGTGTGAGGTTAGAGACTGTCTGTATCCCAATCTTGAGTCAGAGTGATGAAGGAACACTGGTCCGAAAGCTAGTGCTTCCAAATAAACCTGTTGGACTATAACCTGGTGGTTGTGTGATTTTTCACCCTCTCTTCTGAGGCCAGCCTGATTCTCCCACTCACTGTAGCCACAGGTACTCATCATTGCTACGATAGACCAGCATTCCCCTATGCTGATGCAGTTTGGAAAAGGACATTGAGCACACAGTCATGTACTGACAGCTAGAGCTACCCTGCTTGTTGACGGACATTTACCTGGGAATGGCTGAGAAGGGTAAATTGGCGTCCTGCTTTGCGGATAAGGACCTGGAGGTTCTGGTAGATGGGGTGATGCAGAGGAGGGCTGTCATCTTCCCAGAGGAGGCCGCGCTATTGGACCATGGCAGCATGGTCCCTCCTCTTTACCATCCCCTTCATCAGGACTTCCAGCTCCCTGTCTGTCTCCAATCCACCACACCTTCTTCTCTCTAGTACCTCACACTCACTCTATCTAAGCTGGGACACCCAGCTTCCATCAAAGCTCTGGCTCTACCACTCTGCAGCATCCTCCCTCATGGTTTACTTGCACCAACCCTGTGAGCTACTCAATCGCCATCCTCACCATCTTTTCTCCATCAGCTCTGTCTTCCACTTTCATCTCACTCAATCCCTCCCTTTCTCTCATTCCAGGAGAAAATGGCCCAGAAGAAGTCTGAAAGGGGGGGAGTGGGTTTGGTGATTATTCATCGGCTCACCCCATGAACGTGGGATACATGTAGTCACTGCCCCTGGAGCGTGCCCTCAGATTGGTGCTGAGTGTCCAAGGTGAACAAACGGCAAAGCAGATGTCATGAGGTATATCCTCAGACTTCCATGTTGAGAATTCTCAGCATCGAATTTCCAGCTGGTGGGCAGCAGAATAGAAGCTGGCACATTATGAGGTGAGGTTAAGTAACAATGAGGGGTGATAATGATTAATAATCCCTGTTAATGGGCCTCCAGTTGCTCACTAGTGGGAATCTTGCATTGACATCTGGAACATAGATGGAAGTTGCAACAAAAACAGATGTTGCTGGAAAAGCTCAGCAGTTCTGGCATCATCTGTGAAGAGAAATCAGAGTTAACGTTTTGGGTTCTGTGACACTCCCTCAGAACTCACATAGTTCTGAGGGAGTGGATAAATCACCAGGACCTGATCAGATGTACCCGAAAACTCTGTGGGAAGCTTGGGAAGTAATTGCTGGGCCCCTTGCTGAGATATTTGTATCACTGATAGTCACAGATGAGGTGCCAGAAAACTGGAGGTTGGCTAATGTGGTGCCCCTATTGCAGAAAGAATTAGAATCCCTACAGTATGGAAGCAGGCCCTTTGGCCCAACAAGTTCATACTGACCCTCCAAAGAGTAACCCACCTAGACCCATTCCCCACCCTATATTTACCCTTGACAAATGTACCTGACCTACACATCCCTGAACACTATGGAAATCATGTTTCACAAACTTGATTGAGTTTTTTGAAGAAGTAACAAAAAGGATTGATGAGGGCAGAGCAGTAGATGTGATCTATATGGACTTCAGTAAGGTGTTTGACAAGGTTCCTCATGGGAGACTCTTTAGCAAGGTTAGATCTCATGGAATACAGGGAGAACTAGCCATTTGGATACAGAACTGGCTCAAAGGTAGAAGACAGAGGGTGGTGGTGGAGGGTTGTTTTTCAGACTGGAGGCCTGTGACCAGTGGAGTGCCACAAGGAATGGCGCTGGGTCCTCTATTTTTCGTCATTTATATAAATGATGCGGATGTGAGCATAAGAGGTACAGTTAGTAAGTTTGCAGATGACACCAAAGTTGGAGGTGTAGTGGACAGCGAAGAGGGTTAACTCAGATTACAATGGGATCTGGACCAGATGGGCCACTAGGCTGGGGAGTGGCAGATGGAGTTTAATTTAGATAAATGCGAGGTGCTGCATTTTGGAAAAGCAAATCAGAGCGGGACTTATTGACTTAATGGTAAGGTCCTAGGGAGTGTTGCTGAACAAAGAGACCTTGGAGCGCAGGTTCATAGTTCCTTGAAAGTGGAGTCGCAGGTAGATAGGATAGTGAAGAAGGCGTTTGGTATGCTTTCCTTTATTGGTCAGAGCATTGAGTGCAGGAATTGAGAGGTCATATTGCGGCTGTACAAGACATTGATTTGGCCACTGTTGGAATATTGCGTGCAATTCTGGCCACCTTCCTATTGGAAGGATGTTTTATGAAACCTGAAAGGGTTCAGAAAAGATTTACAAGGATGTTGCCAGGTTTGGAGGATTTGAGCTATTGGGAGAGGCTGAACAGACTGGGGCTGTTTTCCCTGGAGCGTCGGAAGCTGAGGGGTGACCTTATAGAGGTTTACAAAATCATAAGGGGCATGGATAGGATAAATACACAAGGTATGTTCCCTGGGGTGGGGAGACCAGAGGGCCTAGTTTTAGGTTGAGAGATGAAAGATGAAAAAGGGACCTAAGGGGTAATTTTTTCACACAGAGAGTGGTATGTGTATGGAATGAGCTGCCAGAGGAAGTGGTGGAGGCTGATACAATTGCAACATTTAAAAGGCACCTGGATGGGTATATGAATAGGAAGGGTTTGGAGGGCTATGGGCCGGGCGCTGGCAAATGGGACTAGATTAATTTAGGATATTTGGTCGGTATGGATGAGTTGTCCATGCTGTACATTTCTGTGACTCTATGACTGTATAAGGAACAGGACCAAATACCAGAAGAAGAATTTTTTTTTCCCTGTTCTGTATTAGGATGGTCAAGGGAGTTGCTGTTTCTGAAAACATCTCTGTTAAATTAATTTCTCTTTATTCGAGTAAATCCCTACCATTTGCTGGTCTGCTGATTGCCTTTTCAGCTGATGGTAATATTGGACAAGTTAATGCTTATCATTAGAAGCACTCGTGAGATAGTGGTAGTGCCTCTATCTTTGGGCTGGGAGGCCTGGGTTCAAGTCCCATCTCTTCTGGGGTCATGCCATATGATCTCTGAATAGGTTGCTTGGAAAATGCCTAAGCTACTTAGTCACAGAAGGTTTGGTGGGGTTTTATTAAAGAAATTAAGCTCAGAGTGAGATCTGGTGCCATCAGTTTAGTTTTTACAGTTGTTCACTGTCATAATTTAGTCACTCATTAGACTCACACAAGGCTCCCCGATGTGCTTTAACAACAGAACACAACGTTATTAAACAAAAAAAATCTATATATGACAGTTCAGAAAAACCTTAACATAATCAGTAAACATAAAGATTTAATATCTTCCCCCGAATATTCCAGTGAAGTATCAAAACTCTCATGTCTTACTTAATGGAATTTTTCCAATTTTGGTCACTCGAGGATGGTTCCAGTTCCGAGGGCCTGGATTCTTTTTCAGTTGAATTGAATTGAATTTATTGTCACGTGTAGCGAGGCACAGTGAAAAGCTTTGTCTTGTGAGCAATACAGGCAGATCACAGAGTTAAGTAGCATAGATAGTAAATAGTAGGGAAAAAACAGCAAAAACAAAAACACAGGTACAGGTGAATGTTAAGAGTTTGTGAGTCCATTCAATGTTCTAACAATAACACGGTAGAAACTGTTATGAAACCAGCTGGTGCATGTGTTCAGGCTGCTGTACCTTCTCCCCGATAGTGGAGGTTATAGAAAAACATTGCCAGGGTGGGATGAATCTTTGAGAATGCTGGCAGCCTTTCCTTGAAGAAATACAGCCATCATGTCATAGGTGGACCTGGTAGATGGATTTTATAGATGGAAGGTTGGCCTTTGTGGATTGTCTGGGCCGAACTCACCACTCTCTGTAACCATCTCCGATCTTGAATGGTACAGTTGCCACACCAGGTAGTGATATATCCAGACAGAATGTTCTCGATGGCGCACCTATAAAAATTCTGACAGTCAAAAGACTTCTACAAAGTCTCTCAACCTGGAGATTCCACAAACTAAACACAGTTTGGAGATTTCTACATAAATAGTAGTCTGACCTTCTCAGAGGGTGAAAATTCTTATGAAAAAAACATTTTCTGAACTGAAAGTCAGACAGCTAGTTGTCCATGGTCTGTTTTCCTGTGGGTCATAAAAAATAAACTTAAAAACTTGGTTAACTGTGCAGATAACTGTTTGAAACATTTAACATAAATTATCTCAGAAATGATGTCTTTATTTCACTGATCCAAACAATTTTCCGACCTTTTTCAAAAACGTTCAGTTCACAGAACTGAATCCCAAAATCTATTTTTCTCTCTTTGAAAATCCAAATTCCTAAATGATTATAATACATTAAGTATCTTTAATCCATTTGCATAGGTGCAATACCTAACACATTTCAGATGATAAAAAAGAAGCAAAATTAATTATTACGCTACTGTTTATTCATACTATTTTACTGGCTTTGCAAAATATCTTCAAAGAGAACCCCAAGAGCTGAACTGTAGTACAAGGTAATGTATGTTGCAAGACAAGTTTCTGAGAGATGCTTTTTGAACATAATTTTGATTTGATTCTTACAAAAAGAAATTTGTGATGGAATTTTTGGATCTTATAATGTTGTCGCACAGGGATTTCAAAAGGTGTAAAATCAAAACACAGGCTGGTCAAGTCTATATTTCCAAATTTACTTTTTGCTGTACCAAAAGAAATCCATCTTATCAAATATTTTGCATAATCTAATGATTGTGTTGCAATGTGTTGCTTCAGACATATTTTTAAAATATCTGATTTATGGTCATACATTGATGTATGGTCTGTCTTGTTTTATCATTCGGAGTTTCAGAATTGCTGTTGCTAGTGACAAACAGCGATTTTTTTTCACCTATGACATGATGGCTGTATTTCAATTCATGGGAAACAAGGGCTTGTCTATAGAAGCAGTTACCTGTGCCAGACATAAAATAAATCTCGAGATCACCAAGATTATAACGTTAAAAATCACACAACACCAGGTTATAGTCCAACAGGTTTAATTGGAAGCACACTAGCTTCATCAGGTGATCAGGAGCGTTGCTCCGAAAGCTAGTGTGCTTCCAATTAAACCTGTTGGACTATAACCTGGCGTTGTGTGATTTTTAACTTTGTACACCCCAGTCCAATACCAGCACCTCCAAATCAAGATTATAACAACCATGTTCTGGATCTATCATTTTGGTCCAGCAAAAAAAGGTTCCCAGAGATCACCAAAGAGCTTTAGGCATTTATTTCTTCATAAACCGAAGTTGCTAAAAGCATAAAGATGTAGCATTCTTTGAAAACAGTGAATTTTGAGCCCAACAGAGCAATTTTGCCAGCTTTAAAAGAGACACATCTTGGATTTAGCATCAACTTTCAACTAACACATCCTGAGAAAAACAGATAGCATAAAGATCTTACAGTGAACAGTGAACATCTGCATTTATCACTCTCCAGAAATTCTAACTGTGGCCCCCTTTTCATTCTGGAAACTTAGAGAATCTTTTGAAAAGCTGGAGGTAAGCCAGGCGCACTGCGTAATTGTACAAGGTGTTTTGGCAAGGTGAGTGTGAGGTCAGTATGGGGTGGATCCCCTATGGCGACAATGCTGTCACTTTAAGAGGATACTTTGTTCTGATCTTTATTCAAGAGGGGTTGTAAGACAGAGGCATCAAGTTGTCTCTAAGAAAGTAAATATTTTGTGAGGCCTTTGTTTTTTTTAAAATTTGGAACAATGGAAGCAGTGTGGGCATGGTCAGCTCTCACAGACCAGGATTTCTATTTTTTTTTGTTTTTAGGTTGAGTTTTAATCAGAAGATATTGAAATCTCAAAAGAGTTGGAAGCTTCAGTGAATGTCTGCTCTCTGCTACTCTCTCTGAATTTTCTCTGGAATTTCTTGTTCTGGATTGGAGAACCACATGTGAGAACCTATGTCTTCAGGTTGTCTTTTTGCCAAGAGGTATATTTATGGGATATTACTATGTTGTAACAGTTAATTAGTAATAGGTACAGCATCTATTATTCTGTTAAGTTTCCAAAAGTGTTAAATTATTCTAAATTTTCCTTTCTTTGGTTGCATTTTAACTACATTATAAATTGTGATTTGGAGATGCCGGTGTTGGACTGGGGTGTACAAAGTTAAAAATCACACAACACCAGATTATCGTCCAACAGAATGAAGGAACGTCGCTCCGAAAGCTAGTGTGCTTCCAATTAAACCTGTTGGACTATAACCTTGGTATTGTGTGATTTTTAACTTTATAAATTGTGTTTTGCTTAATGTTGAGTAGTTTGACTAGTTGCATTGCATCAGGAACACAGCACTTCACATCCACTTTTAAGATAATAAAACGTTACAGTCTAGGGTGCCTTCTTAAAATATATATTATGGGGTCTGTTCTGGTCCATAATACAAGATAGAAACACAAGGCTGAATTTTCCCAGCCTCTGAACCTCGTGGGCAATGATGAGTCAATTGGGAAGATATGGTGAGATTAACAAAATGAAGTTCTCACTACCAAACAGAGTTTTGATTTTCCATCTAAGGTAAGACGAGAATCTTGCTCGTTTGCAGCAAGATATCAATTCACAGCATTATCTCGTTATCACCCATTCTTACCTTAGGGCTTCAGGGATTATATAAATTAGGCCTGTTTTCTATAGAATTTAGCAGGTTAAAGGGTGAACTGATAAAAAGTCTTCAAGATAGAAACAGAAAATGACAGGGTCATGAATAAAAGTAAACTATTTCCAATGGGTAGAGATTCTAGAACTAGGGGGTAATCAGGGCCAGACTGTTCAGGAGAGATTTCTACGCACAAAGAGTGTTAAGTGATTAGAACATTCTTCCACAAATGACAGTGGAATTCTGGATCAGTTGTTTATTTTAAATCAGTGAGAGCTACAATTTTGTTAAAACATTAAGCGATAGCGAGGACTGCAGATGCTGAAGAGTCAGGGTTGATTACATGTGGTGCTGGAAAATGCACAGCAGGTCAGGCAGCATCCGAGGAGCAGAGGTGTTCACATTTCGAGCAGGACTCTTCATCAGGTTTTAAGAGATATGGGCCAAAGGCAAGTAAATGGAGTTCGCTACAGATCCGCCATGACCTCATTGAATGGTGGACCAAATTTGAGGGGCTGAATGGCCTCCTCCCATTCTGATGTTCTGAATATGTTTAGTTTGCTGAAATAAACGATACGGTAACAATTTCTGACATGGCGGTTACATAAGACTCCAATGAAATAGTCTCATATTCTTGTCTTTAAAGTGTTACAAGAATGTAAGAGGATTGTGATCCGTGTACACAACCGTCTCTGACACATTGTTCATGATGTACACATTAAAATGTTGTAAGGCCAAACTCAATAGTTCTTTTTCGATCGTGGAGTATTTCGTCTGGTGGATGTTGAGTTTCTTCAAAAAGTAACCAACTGGCTGTTCAATCCCATCCTGTAGCAGGACAGCTCCAACTCCCATGTCAGTAGCATTGATGGCAACTTTGAAAGGTTTCAAAAAGTTTAGTGTAGCTAAAACTGGTTAATATTGCTTTCAAATGGTCGACTGCCTCCTGGCATTGTTCTGTCCACCGAAACTTTATGTTCTTCTTCCACAAACCGGTTACCGGTGCCACTACACTGCTGAAGGTTGGAACAAGCTTCTGATAGAATCCACTGAGTCCTAAGAACCGAAGCACTTCTTTCTTTGATGTTAGTCATGAAAATTCCTCGATGGCCTTCGTCTTTGTGTTCCGTGGGGCCAACCTTTCACGACCGATGTAATGTCCCAAGAATATCACCTCTGCTTTCGTGAATTCTGTTTTGTTTAAGTTTGTCACCAGTTTTGCTTCTCAAAGTCATTCAAAGAGCTCTGCCAACTGTGCCATGTGATCTTTCCAGGACTTACTGCATCGTCCAAATAGACTGCACAGTTTGTTAACCCAGCCACAACTCTGTTCATGAGTCTTTGGAATGTGGCGGGTGCTTTCTTCATTCCAAAGGGCATCACTTTAAATTGATTTGGGATTACAAATGCAGAAATTACGTTCACCGTCGCTGATAAAGGTACCTGCCAGTAACCACGCATTAAGTCCAATTTGGTGATGTAACTGGCTTGTCCAACTTTCTCTATACAGTCCTCCAATCTAGGAATTGGATATGAGTCCGATTTTGTAACGGCGTTGACCTTCTGATAATCCTTGCAGAATCGTTGAATCCCGTCCAGTTTGGGAACTAAGATGATCGGTGAACTCCACTCACTCTGGCTTGATTTGATGATATCCTCATTGAGCATGGCCTCCACCTCCTTCTGGACCTGTCTGGCTTTGAGAGGGTTAAGCCGACAGGGGTGTTGTCTTATTGGAGCAGTATTCCCTACGTCTACTTCATGTACAATAGCATTAGTCCTCCTCATCTGATTCCTACATATGTCCTCATACTGCAGTAACAAACTTTTAAACTGTGTTCTATGCTCCTGAGACAGATAGTTTACTAATCTATCACTCCTCAAGGACATCTTCATTTTTTAATCTATTTTGAGGCACATCAAAATCCACATCATCACGATTTGATTCCTCACTCTACAGGGCAATAACCAACACCTATTTCTTCAGCTCTTTCTCTCTATTATAATACGTTTTCAACATGTTCACATGACATATCTGATACTGGTTTTTTGCCTATCTGCCATCTTTACTAGTTAGTTCACCTGAATCAACTTTTTCTTAATTTGTTAGGGATCACTAAACCTGGCTTTGAAGGGATCTCCTATCATTGGTAATAGTACTATCATGCAATCCCTCAGGAAAACTTCTGAGTCTCAGAGCTTTTATCTGCCACCTGCTTCATTCTATGTTGTGCCCTCTTTAGATGCTGTTTAGCTAACTCACCTACTTGATTTAGTTTCTCCCTCATCTCCAATCCATAATCTAAGTGTGAGATCTCTGACTTTGGTCCTGTCAATTTCTGTTTAATTAATTTTAAAGGGTCTCTCAATTTAGGCCTGAATATTAACTCAATGGGAGTGAACAGAGTAGATTCGTTTGGGGTATCTCAAATGGCACAAACATGAATGAGATACCTTCATGCCAATCATTTGAGTAATCCTGACAGTATGCTTTCAACATGGTCTTCAAGGTCTAATGCCACCTTTCTAAAGCTCCCTGGGATTCAGGATGATATGCGCTGGATTTAAAGTGCTGTATACCTAAGCTATCCATAACCTTCTTAAACAGCCTAGCAGTAAACTTTTACCCTTGGTTGGACTGAATCTCTCTGGGTAGCCCATACCGTGTGAAAGCTACTGCCCACTGTTATGGACTAGGCCAGACCACTCAAAACATTCATAAGCCGGCAGCCCAGACTGTAACTTTGTAAAAACAAGGACTGCAGATGCTGGAAACCAGAGTCTAGATTAGAGTGGTGCTGGAAAAGCACAGTAGGTCAGGCATCATCTGAGGAGCATGAAAATCGACGTTTCGGGAAAAAGCCCTTCACCAGGAATGCTCCTCGGATGCTGCCTGACCTGCTGTGCCTTTCCAGCACCACTCTAATCCCGACTGTAACTTTGCAATTTGTTTCGGTAAATGTACAGTGAAAATTTCCCGGATTAAGTTAGCGAGGTTGACCACCAGGTTTTAAAACATAAAAAAAATTATTTCCAAAATCACACAATGAAACATAAAGAATGGAATAAAGAACCCCTACAGAACTCAATCTATTCAAACTAGACTTAATTATACTGTTCCAAATATACACAACAGTCCCACTAAGCAAACCCTCTTGAAAAACAGTTTGAAAAATGGAACAGATGCTTACAGTTTGAAGTTAGAAGGGCAGAGAGGGAGAGACAGACTGTTTCCACACAGCTGAACTCCCAACTAGTTCTGGACTGAACTGCTCAGCTGGAGAGCTGATCATTTCCCTTTCATTATACAGGTCACTTCTAAAACATTACCACTTTGGCCTGAAGTCTCATATGTTTACATATAAACAAAAAAGTCTCTCAATACCCTTTAATCTCAGTACCAAACCACACCAGTCGGCACCGAGAGTGGTTCATTCCCCCTCTGGAGAGTTTTATGGCCCCTCTGAAGAAAACCAAAGACACAGTAACCTTGAGAAAAGGAACAGCTTTTAGAAAAAAGAAACCAGCTTTGTGACACTACTGTACTACCCTTTGTGCCTTGATACTCCATAATGGAATTGCCTCCAGAAATCTGGCAGACACATCCATTATAGTTAACAAGTACTGGTTTCCACTTTTAGTTCTCGGGTAGGGACCTACGCAATCAATTATAACCCATGTGGAAGATTCTTCAAATGTGGGAATTGGCAACAAAGGGATTGGTTTTATTACCGCCTGTGGCTTACCTAACATTTGGCATGTCTGACACGTAAGGCAAAAGTTAACCACATCCTTGTGCATTCCAGGCCATTAAAAATGGTTTTGTACCTTAGTCTGAGTCTTTCAAACTCCTAGGTGACCTCCTACAGGTAGTCCATGTGCTACCCATAACACTTCCTGTCTGTATGCTATAGGCAACACAATCTGGTGCACTTCAGTCCATTTCTCCTCTACACTAACCTGCCGTTGTCTCCATTTCCGTCTGAGGATTCTAAATTTCAGATAATAACCCTCAGGAATATCCTCTACCTCCTATATATATCTTTTATCATCTTGTATTTCTGTTACAAGTCCCTTAGCCTTTCAGGAGTAAACACTTCTGTCTGACCCTCTGCCAGTTCAGGTTTTTCCTGCACCATTACATCAAACAGGGTGTCCGCTAACTGAACCTCAACTCCTTCATCTTTGTCTTTACTTTTGGGTTGTGCTTTGACTTATGATAGTGAGATCTGGTTACTGCACAGTATGGGAAAATACCAGGATATTTCTGTTTTAACTCCTCAGTTTCTTGGTCTTCCTTGGGCTTCCCCACAACAAGGGGGTGTCACTCCCACCTTGGACCCTGCCAAATCATTCCCAAGAACAAACTGGATTCCGGGAACTGACATTCTGTCAGTCACTCCCACTGTAACTTCTCCAGTCTTGAGTTGGCACTCCAACCTGATCTTACATAGGGGAATGCTAAATTTCTGTCCATCTATCCCACAAATTACCACATTCCCAGGTAACAGATCAGAAAGAGTGCAAATTTGCTCATCTCTTACTACTAGAGATTGGTTCGATCCTGTATCTCTCAAAATTATAACTTCTTGTCCTTCTCCTCCTGTTCTTTCTGAGTAAACTTTGCCCACAATAACAAACTCTTTATAGAGATCAGGTACTAACACCATACCCTGCCCCTGCCGAGGCTGTGAACTCTCCTGCAGCTCCGCGGCTTTTCTTGGGGTTTCCTTTACTACTTTCACTAATGCCACTGGTTTAGCTTCTTTTACCACATTTTATTCCCACCATGCCTTTCTTTAACGACCAGCACTGTGACTTTACCTGTCCCACTTTACCACAGTGGAAACACCTGAGGCCTTTCACCTCCTTTCCACCCTCTTGGGCTTCTTTAATATGTAGTAAACACTTACCAGTGTTCTCTACTCTTTCTTTCATAGTGTAGGATCTCCCCTTCTCCCAATTTCTATCCCTCACAGGATGAAATTCTGGCTGGAAGCTTGTCTTATGCACCAACGTGTATTAATCTGCTAATTCTGCTGCCCTTCTCACTTCCTGAACTTTCTGTTCCTCCACATGAATTCTTATCATCATTGGAAGTGAGCTTTTAAACTCCTCCAGCAGAATAATTTCTCTTAGATCCTCAAAGGTCCTATCTATTTTTAAAGCACACACTCATCTATCAAAGTGACTATGTTTAATTCTCTCGAACTCAAGTCTGTCCTGGTTCCTTCTTTGTGTTTCTGAACCACTGTTTATATGCTTCTGGTACCAATTCATAAGCACATAAAATAGCCTGTTTCACCTCTTCATAATCTCTTGACCCCTCATCTGACAGCGCAGCAAATAACTCGCTAGCTCTGCCTACCAATTTAGTCTGAACTAGCATTACCCATAAATCCTCGGACCACTCCATCTGCCGAGCCAATTTTTCAAATGAAATAAAGAAGGCTTCAACATCTTTCTCATCAAAATGTGGATGAGTTATGACATATTTGTATATATTACTACCTTCTTTTTTAATGTCCATCCTGTTGACTTTGCTGACTAAATTGCAACTTCTCAAGTTCAAATTCCCTCTATTTTTGTTCAGCTAAGGACAATCTCTCTCTTTCTTTTTCCTCTCTCTCTCTTCCTTTCTTCTCTCTCTCTCTTTGCTCAGCTAAGAACATTCTCTCTCTCTCATTTTCTTCTCTTTCTCTCTCTTTCTCTCTCCCTTTGTTTATCTTTTAACTCAATTTTCCTCAATTGTAATTTAAGTTTTTCTACTTATACTGCACTTGTCTGTTTCTCTGACACACCTAAGTGTTTGAGTAATTCCCTTAAACCCAAATCTAACTTAATTGCTAATTCTAAATGTATGGCTTTTTTCTTTCCTTCTAAACTTTTATGGAATCATCTTCAAATCCCAGAATGTCTTTAGCAATTTTAAGAGTCATTTCCTTCACTTTTAATTTAATCAACCACAAGTCACTGAACTTAAATAAATAGTCTCACCTATGTTTTATTGAAAGATCTAGGACATTAACCTGCATGAGTTTAAATCTGCTGGGATTTTCTTATACCCTCAAATCTTTTCAAACCTGTCTAAACCAGTCCAAATCCCAACGCCAAGCCCCCAAACTATTCAAATCGTGCACAAAAGCCCCCCAAAAACCGTTCAATTCCCGAACGAGCCCCCAAACTGTTATCACACAGGATAAACACACCTGCTTAATTTAAACTAGCAACACAGAAAAGATTTATCCCGTGTGGTAATCTCTGAAACTTCTAGAGGCCAAGAACTAGTTAAAGTAAAAAGTAACACCTTTATTTCTTAAAGTTTAACAGAGAATAATTAACTGATAACTATTTACAACTCCTTCCTCTAACCTATCTTTTACTTTCCCCTTCTATAATACTAGGCTAATAAAATCTCTGGTTAAGATTTACCAAAAAATTCAAATTACAAACCAGCCAGTTGTCAAATCTTCTCTTTGTATCTTCTCTTTGTATCTTCCTCTGTACAATTACTCTTGAGGTTGGTGTCGATGATCTTTCTCTGTGTAAACTCCTTCTCCGGACAGATACTTCTCAGAGAGTTCACACAAACCTTCTATATCTGGTCTTTTGGCAGTTCTCATCCACTGTTCATTTTTCCCGGTCTTATATCCCAAAGCATCAGATCATTTCATTGGTTTTTAATATTGTCAAGATGCTCAATTCAAACTTGATTGGAGGTTGGAATTTTGGGGTGTAATTTAAACTAATTGGCTGAATTCGAATTTGTTTTGTCATCTCCAGGCAACCCAGCTAACTCTGCTAATTGTTACATTGTTCAGAACACTTGGTGCTGTGTCAGGTCGTTCTGCTTTAACTCCCTTACACCTTCACAACATACTTTGTGTCAGTCAGGAGCTGCAGAGGCTGGTCAGGAGGCTAGTCATTCATCAATCAGGGCTGTCCTTTCAAGTCAGTGAGAGGGTTGAGCCACTGTCAATCTTGAACAATGGCAAGATGTTACTGCATTGGGCATTATCGAAAGAATAGTACCCCCTTAGGCAGGGTTAAAACATGGTATGGTGCTGAGGATGGGTCTCCTGTGTAGCTTTTTCCTTGCAGATGCATTTACTATCACAGTAAATCAGACTGGTGATGATGTAAGTGGCAGTACATTAACATTGTGAGCTTCTATTTGCACTGAGTGTCACCTATGTCACTTGGTTGCCCTCAGGCACTTTACCCTTCTTGTTACCCTCCCTGTCCATGTATTATGAAGGTGATTGATCAGGTGCATGGTGTCCATAGTGGTGGGAATCCTGGGAGGTCCCAGAAGGTGGAGTTCTCCCACTGCTGGCTCGAAGGAGATAGTCTGAGAGCGGTTACATTGAGGTGTGGCACATATAGAATGAAGTAAGCAGCAGAGAGTCATCCGAGAGACCTCACTAATTCACACAGTGATGCCCTCCTTGAGACTCCTCAGAATTGACACTCTGCAGACTTCTGTTAAACTTTGGCCCGTGATTTCAGAACCAATCAAAAAAACATGCTTGTAATGTCTGGGAGTTAAGGTGAGTGCGTCAGTGTCAAAAAGCTGTGATTTGGGGTAAAGTGAAGGAAATTTGAAATGTAACAGCAGCCTGAGGAAGCTCAGCTCACTCTCAGAGGACTACAATGTTGAGCACCTGGGAGTTCTGGCCAGCAGCAATGAGACAGAGAGCATCAGAGGCACTGTGCACACAAAGGGACTGTGTAAAATGGGTGATGATGAATCAGCAATCTAGTTACATTCTTCACAATTAGTATTTCCACTGATGACTTGTGCAGGAGAAAGTGAGGACTGCAGTTGCTGGAGATCAGAGCTCAAAAATGTGTTGCTGGAAAAGCGCAGCAGGTCAGGCAGCATCCAAGGAGAAGGAGAATCGACGTTTCGGGCATAAGCCCTTCTTCAGGAATGAGGAGGGCGTGTCAAGCAGGCTAAGATAAAAGGTAGGGAGGAGGGACTTGGGGGAGAGGCGTTGGGAATGCGATAGGTGGAAGGAGGTTAAGGTGAGGGTGATAGGCCGGAGAGGGGGTGGGGGGGGAGAGGTCGGGGAGAAGATTGCAAGTCAAGAAGGCGGTGCTGAGTCTGAGGGCTGGGACTGAGATAAGGTGGGGGGAGGGGAAATGAGGAAGCTGGAGAAATCTGCATTCATCCCCTGTGGCTGGTGGGTTCCTAGGCGGAAGATGAGTCGCTCTTCCTCCAGGTATCGTGTTACCATGGTCTGGCGATGGAGGAGGCCAAGGACCTGCATGTCCTTGGCGGAGTGGGAAGGGAAGTTAAAGTGTTCAGCCACGGGGTGGTTGGGTTGGTTGGTGCGGGTGTCCCAGAGATGTTCTCTGACATGTTCCGCAAGTAGGCGGCCTGTCTCCCCAATGTAGAGGAGGCCACATCGGGTGCAGCGGATGCAGTAAATGACTTGTGCGTCAAAATCTACCTCACTGTTTCTGAATGGAATGGAATGGGTTCTGTCTCACTGAAACTGGAGAACGCTCCAGTCTAGTGCAAGACTTTGTGCCAAACAGGACACAATCTCTACCTCAACCAGCTCATTGCTCACTATTTTCTCTCCTCAATCACTTTGTTAAAATATATTTTTTCATGGAACATGAGTATTGTTGGCAAGGACAGTATTTGTTGCTCATCCCTAATTCCTCTCAAACTGGGAATCTTGCAGGGCCATTAAGATAAACATTGCTGTGGATCAGGAGTCTCCTATAGACCAAACCAGATCAAGGCTTTAGCTAAAGGGCATGAGTGAACTAGTTTTTTTTAACAACAATTGACAACAGTTATCACAGTCACCATTACAGATTTTCGAATCAAATTTAAATGCCAGCACTTGCCAAGTTGGGATGTGTACATTTGTCCCCAACTTATTAGTTTCTCAATTAGTCGTCCTGTGATAATACTGCTACATGACCACCATCCCATTGCACCATGTTACACAACTGCATTTTGTGAAAAAATATTTCCTCCCAAGTTTCCATCCTATTCATTTCAAATACTGTACGTGTCTCAGATATCGAACATTTAACCATAAAAATGTGTTTCCTTACATCAACAGTGCCAGCACTCAGTTATGAAAACTTCATCAATAAGTCAACTCAAAACTTTTTCGAAAGGGAACAATCCCAATTTCCCTGCCCTTACAGCATCCTATAGTCTGAATACCAGAACCTTATTTTTGGCTGCGAATTCTTGTAATCTCTCGAAAGTAATGTTGTTAAATGATTTGGTATCTAGAACTATGCCCGGCACTCAAACTGACTTCTGATTAGTATCTTAAATGTAGGGTTGCTCGCTGAGCTGGAAGGTTCATTTAGAAACATTTTGTCACCCTACTAGATAATATCTTCAGTGAGCCACTGGGCGAAGCACTGCTGATAATTACTGCTTTCTATTTATATGTTGCTTCGCCCGGAGGCCCACTAAAGATGTTACCTAGTAGGGTGACAAAACATCTGGAAATGAACCTTCCAACTCAGTGAGCAAACCTACATCCAGAACATCAACCTGAGCTCCAAATCTTCTCAAATCTTGATAGTATCTTAAAATGCAAACTTTTGATTTTTACATAATTTCACTATGAATTGAAATCATGTGATGTGGTTGAAACAGACCTGACTCACATTAAAAGGGAAATGTGATGCATACATGAGGAAGAAGTTTGTGGGAACAGGAAAATTAGAGTTAATTCAGAGGAAGCTTGTGTAGAGCAAAAACACTAGCATTGATCAGATGGGATGTGTGATTTGTTTCCACCCTGCTGAATCCACATAAAACCAATATATTATTACCAGTTTTACAGTGCAGATGAATGCTTCATTGATTTATCTGAAATATCCTCTATTTTCCTGATTGCTCACCTCAGGTGCTCATTGGTTTACCTGCTCATACAAACAGCCACATGTTTGACATGTTGGACTTCCCAGCACTCAGAGAACTAAATGACTAAATATTATCATTGCTATTGGTTTCCTAGAATAAATCTTATGTTGATTTACATTGCATTGTTCCTTACCGAGGACATCTAAATCCTTCTGAATTCTAAAAATGTTCTTCCATTATTTACTCCATCTCCTACTTAGGTATCAGACATAGACTGAGATATTTTATAGATACACTTGTCCAAAGTTTACAGCAAACAGTTCAAGGTTCTGTTGATAATCCTTTCCAAACAGTAAGGTCCCTTACAGAGTCTGATTTCTAAATCAAGAGTGAGAACTTTTCTTGTAGTATTTAATAAAAGCTAATGTTACATGAAATGCTAAATGGGGATATACTGGCGAACATAATGGGGAAATTAAGTTTTAGAAATAAGTAATAGATAATTTTTAGGAAAATGGCTAACAGCATAGATTTAAATACTCTCTGGATAGGCATGAAATATCTAAACCCTTTGAGTTTTACTTGTTTAATTTATGATGGCAGCCAAGTATATCACAGCCTTGAAACACACTCTTAGCCAACTGTGATTTTATGAAAAATGAGTGCAATACAAGGCTGTAACACATGTGACTATTCCAATTAACAAACCACAAGAGTGAAGTTGCTCATCAAGAGCAGTGAATGAACCATCTGTAAATCCCCTTTTTAGATGGCTTTATTCTCTGTAAATAATTGTATATCCCACTGTTAAAGAAACCAGCCACTTTCTGTTCTTCTGCCCTAATCCTTTCTTCTGTCTGAATATAATATTTTCTGTGATGCCCAATTGGTATGGGTAAGGAAACTGGATACTGTAATTAAGGGACTAACTTGACAAAATAATCCTGCTGTATCTAAGGCTGGGTAATGCCTACCCTCCCATATGCCTGTGAGGTATGGACTATCTACTCCAGACATGTTCAGCAGCTTTGCATATGATGTACTTTTGACAATCATGGGTATCAATTGGACTCAACACTGACCTGCTTCAAAGAGCGGTATTGTCTGGGATTGGAGAGCTCATCAGCAGTGCACAGTTTAGATGGAGTGGACATAAGATGCATGTGACTGATGATAAACCCCTGAAGGCAGTCTCGTATGTATAGCTAGACCTCATCATCATGTTGGAGGTAGGCTGAGATTGAGATTCAACCTCAGAAAAAGTAACATATTCACCGTGATTGGGAGCAAAATGCACAAAAAAGAATCACTTGGGAATTTATCTTAAGCACTAACATTGTTTCCTTCAAAGAACAAAGTGTGTAGGCAGTTAACAAAAGACAACAGGCATGCTCAAAAAACCAGATAATCTCTACCAAATCAAACAATTCATTCTTTGCCTGCACTTTTAAAAAGCCACTCAGATCGATATTAAGCCTTCACAGCCTTGTTATATAACACAACAGAAGACTCCTCACATGAAGATGTCACTTCAATGACAAAGAGAAACCACCAACAAAGACACGGGTAAATTGCTAACAGAAAAGGAGAGCCAATTTCTGGATTTTGGGAAGCTGGTCAGCACGGTGGCTCAGTGGTTAGCATTGCTGACTCACAGCACCAGGGTCCCAGGTTTGAGTCCAGCCTCAGGTGACAGTCTGTGTGGAGTTTGCACATTCTCCCCATGTCCGTGCAGGTTTCGTCCCACAATCCAAAGATGTGCAGGTCAGGTGAATTGGCCAAGCTAAATTGCCCCATAGTGTTAGGTCAATTAGTCAGAGGGAAATGGGTCTGGGTGGGTTACTCTTCAGAGTGTTAGTGTGGACTGCTGAAGGGCCTGTTTCCACACAGTAGGGAATCCTATTTAACTACGGCTCAGTGCTGTAGGGTCATTGGATATGCTCCTGAACGTATTGAGTGATCTCTGCTGGAAGTAATAAAGAAATTGGGTAACTGAGGTCCTCAACAATTGAACATTCCCCTCTGAAAATGGTCTATTAGACATGGTCCATGAAAACTGCCCCAACATTTTTCAGGAAAAGAAAGATACAAAGGATTTGGAGCTGGTGTGTGCTTTAACATTGATACAAGGTTTTATGGCAAGCTGGGCATCAATGCTAGTTTTATATTTACTGTCTTGAACTTAAAAAACAATATCATTAACTGCAAAGTAAACTGTTCTTTCTTCTCATTTCTATGGCAGATTGTGTTATTGTTATTGCCACCTCCTGCTGTGAAACACAATAATTGCACCCACAGTAATGAGTCAACATTACTCTTTATTGTTTATAACCGATAACAAGTTCATGAACCAAGGGAAAGCCTGAGCACAAGGATTGACTATGATCATGTCTGTGGGCAGGGTCACAGACATGATCATAGTTTTATGTGGATTCAGCAGGGTGGAAACAAATCACACATCCCATCTGGGCAGAATTTTCTCAGCACCTGAAAGTCAGGAAAGTATGGTAGGATTGAAATAACTGAGGTTTCATCACTTTGAGGAAAGACACCCCAAAGGTTTCAACGGTTAGATCAGACTCTCACTTGTTAGGATGAAGAGTCTATCTGCACATGTAAATACATAAGTATCTCTATTACCTAATCTCACCTCATTTAGATACAGGTTGTTATTCTTGGAGGTCTCAGTGAGAAGCTGGACAGCTCCAGTTTTCAAGATGAGAGCTAATGGTCCCAGACTTGCTGAGAGTGCATCTTGCACAGACTCAAGCTCACTCTCCTTGGCTTGAGCTCCCACAGAATTGGGGATTTCAGACAGGGTGGAGGTGTCCTGAGGGGGTGGCAGAGTGAGAAAGGGGAGGAGAGGGGGAGAGGTTGTTTCTATGTGTGGTCTGTCCTCTGACTGGGCAACTCCTGGCACTGCCCTGTGAGGAAGGGCATCTGGAGTGGTCCAAGGTTCCTTGTCTCCCAGTCACTGTTGGTACAGACAGAGTGATGGATTGTGGGTCCATGTCTACTGAGGCTGCTAGACATCTGTCTCCATGACAACTGCCAACCTGTCCTCAGGGGCAGACACACACTCCCCTCCCAGAAGTTGCTCAGGGCAGGTGATGTTGGTAAATTCCTCCAACTTTCTGATCAGTTTCCCAACAAGCCTGCCCGCTGGACCCCATGTCCGTTTGTGCATTTGAATGAAATGATTAGCGGCCAGTGCCATGGGTTCCTCTCCTGCTCGGGGCTGAGTGGGCGCCTGGTCTCCCAGAGTCCTTCATGTGCCAATGGCTTGAGGCATCTCTTCATCGACCAGTTGTGGAGACGTGGCAGCAATGGGCTCACCAGACAGTGCTGCCATCTGTATTCTGACTAAAACATGCAGCAAGGTGTCAGGATCTGAGCTGGGGGAGGGGCAGGAGGCTGCAGCCTTGCCTGAGCCTCCCATGAGGGATCTGCAGCTTCTTCCTCAGAGATGGAGGAGAGGCATGGTGTTCCTGAGGGGCAGCTCTCTTCATGGTGGTGACTGTGAAGATGCCACAGGCAAGTGGAGGAGACACGGGAGGGACTGCGTTGGTGAGATCGGAGTAGGTGTTTGGACAAAAGGGGGAGTCCAGAACTGGAGGTCTTAGGTTTGAGGTGAAAGGGAAAGATTTAAAAGGGATCTAAGGGGCAACTTTTTCATGCAGAGGGTGGTGCATATATGGAATGAGCTGCCAGAGGAAGTGGTGGAGGCTGGTACAATTACAACATTTAAAAGGCATCAGGATGGGTATATGAATAGGAAGGGTTTAGAGGGATATGGGCCAAATGCTGGCAAATGGGAGTAGATTCATTTAGAATATCTGGTCAGCATGGACACGTTGGACTGAAGGGTCTGCTTCCGTGCTGTCCATCTCTATGACTCTAATATATTCCCAGGGGCAGTACTGGGAGAGCAGGTCACCAAAATGAATTTTATTTGGTTATTGAGATTTTCTGGTCTCAGCATCACCGCATGGACAGACAGAGTCCTCTCCCACTAAGGCAAGGACCGTCTCTCCTTCGGGGCTGAGGAATCGAAGGTTAGGTAGCCCTCGACCTTCCTGAGCTCTCTCTGCCTAATTGTGGTATGTTTTTCCCAGGAATGAGAGAAGGGAAGGGATTGAGTGAGATGAAAGTGGCTGGCACAGCTGTTCATCGGCCATGATTGAATGGTGGATCAGGCACCATTGTCCAAATGGCCTAATTCTGCTCCTCTATCTTATTTGGTGTTAATGCAAGTGGGGGAAAGGTGGTGTCCTGAGTGAGTCAATAGGCAGTGTAAGGTGTACGGAGGAATAGTGGTGTGGGGGTGTGAGGGAAAATGCTGCATTTGACAGTGAGAGGCGGTGGAACATAAGTCTTCATCGGAAGCAGGTGCAGGAGCAGAGTTACAGTCTGTATGGTGGGACAGAGAGAAGAGGTGGCATTTACCCTGACAGAGTGCAGAAAGACTGGAACCTTCTTCCTGCCCTGCTGGGTGTTCCTCTGGATTGTGGGCATTTCACTGACCCAGATGACAGCCTGACCATGGGAGTTTTGTTGTAGAGATGTGGTGCGTATATGATGAGGTATGCAATGTAAAAAAAACAGAAGCTAATTCTCTGGAGTTCCCAGGGAGAAACCCTCCATGAAAGTCCCCGAAAATGACACTTACCTGAGTTTTGGTAAAATAGAGCCACAGTAACTAAATATAACAGATCGAATGAAGATCGATCCCATATTAACATCTTTAATATAACAAGATTCTGTAGCCCCATTCAACAGGTAAGTATTTGGGAAGATTTTAAATCAAGTTCTTAAAGGTTTCTTCCCAATTTAAAAACAAATTAAGCAGAAGATTGTAGATTTTAAATAATTGCCAGAGGTAGTAAAGGAGAAGTAAGGATACATCTTTCAAACATGGGGAGAAAGTGAGGACTGCAGATGCCCAAAATATCGATTCTCCTGCTTCTCGGATGCTGCCTGACCAGCTGTGCTTTTCCAGCAACACACTCTCAACTTTTTTCATAGATGGATTGATAAAATGTGAAATTCATTCTCTAAATGGGTGGACAATGTAGGTTCAATGAGAATGCAGATATATTTGAAGACGTTGCCCTTTGCACTTTCAATGTACCTTTTGGAAGAAATAACAAGATAAAGGAGTACTCAATGAATGGCAGCACACTAGGAAGCTCAGAGAAACAGAGGGACTTTGGGGTGCTTGTCTATAGGTCCCTGAAGGTGACAGGTCAGGTTAATGGGGTAGTTACAAAGGCATATGGGACACTTACCTTTATCAGTCATGGCATAGATTATGGAAGATTATGTTGCAACAGTACAGAGCTTTGGTTAGACAACAGTTGGAGTACTGTGTGCAGTTCTGGTCTGCACACTACAGGAAGGATGTGATTGCAGTGGAGAGGATGCAGAGGAAATTCACCAGGGTGTTGTCTGGTTTGGAGAGGTTTAGCGAAGAAGAGAGGCTGGATAAGCTTGGGTTGTTTTCTTGAGAGTAGGGAAAGCTGAGAGGTAACCTGATAGAGGTGTATCAGATTAGAGGGGCAAGGACAGGGTAGATAGGAAGCAGTTGAATGGTCAATAACAAGAGGGCACACAATTTTAAGGTGAAAGGCAAGAGATTTAAAAAGGATTTGAAGAAAACATTTTTTCATCCAGAGGGTGGTGGGAATCTGGAATGCACTGCCTGAGAGGATAGTTGAGGCAGGAAACCTCACAACCTTTATTACGTAGGCAGATGAGCACTTGAAAAGCATGGTGGCACAGTGGTTATCACTGCTGCTTTATAGTACCAGAGACCTGGGTTCAATTCCAGCCTCAGGCGACTGTCTGTGTGGAGTTTGTGTGTTTGCGTGGTTGCGTCCCAGTGCTCTGGTTTTCTTCCAAGGATGTGCTGGTTAGGTAAATTAGCCATGCTATAGTGTTCAGGCATGTGTAGGTTAGGTGCATTAGTCAGGACTAAATGTAGGGGAATGGGTTTGGGTGGGTTACTCTTCAGAGGGTCGGTGTGGACCTTTTGGCTGAAGGGCCTGTTTCCACACTGTAGGGGTTCTATGATGACATTCCAGGCTATGGGCTAAGTGCTGGAAAGTGGGGTTACTGTAGACTTAAAGTTGCTTTTAATTGATGAAGATGTAGTGTCTGATTCTATGACAATTCATAAGGTTACAGGAAATCAAGCGGGGGGGGGGGGGGGGAACTAATTCAGGCTGTTCTTGACAAAGAGATAGATCAGGTTGAATGGTTTCATTATCAGATAGTGTAGGTAATTGTTTATTTTTGGTGGTACACACTCAATGGGCCTCATCTGTATTGTACGATCCTATAAAAGTTTTTGAAATTTTAAAAAATATTCCAGCACAGAATCCTGTTGTTGTTTGGATCACTCTAATGACTTGCATCCATTAAACTAAAGTAGGATATGACCAAACCATAACGATAGATGCACACCAAAATGCTTTATGTTCAATATCAGTTCAGAAGGTTACAACCAAGAGCTGAATTTGAATGAATGAATGATTTATTGTCACATATATCTTGAAGACAGTGAGGAGTCACCATAATCCAGCACTATTTTGAGCTACAAAAGGATAAAATGAAATTACTTAAGTTAGAGTTCATTTTTGTTCAAATCAACTTAGGTCTCAAGCACAGCTTCAGGGTCTGTGCAAGGTTTGCCAGTCCTCAAGGATACCCTGGTCCAGGAACAGCAATGATGAGGCTGATGCCCCAGGAGACCTCAGCTCTGCTGCCGCTGCTGCCTCACCAACATTAGCAGGAATCCAGGCTTTTGGTCTACTGCTCCCAGGAGGCCCTGCTCTAGGCATCACCACTGCCAAGAGTCCAGGCTCCAGGCCTACTGCTCCCAGGAGGCCCTGCTCTAGGCATCACCATTGCCAAGAGTCCAGGCTCCAGGCCTATTGCTCCCAGGAGGCCCTGCTCTAGGCACCGCCACCACCATGAGTCCAGGCTCCAGGCCTACTGCTGTCAGGAGTCCCTGCTCTAGGCAACGCCACCACCAAGAGTCCAGGCTCCAGGCCTACTGCTGTCAGGAGTCCCTGCTCTAGGCAACGCCACCACCAAGAGTACAGGCTCCAGGCCTACTGCTCCCAGGAGGCCCTGCTCTAGGCACCGCCACCACCGAGAGTCCAGGCTCCAGGCCTACTGCTGTCAGGAGTCCCTGCTCTAGGCAACGCCACCACCAAGAGTCCAGGCTCCGGGCTTATTGCCTATTTTATGTTGTTAAACAGAAACCATCATAAAATTAACAACTTAAAAAAAGGAATAAACATCTTTGAATGTAGTCATTGCAAGACTTAATGGGTTGCGTTTTAAGCAGTAATTTTATAATAGAACTAACCTTTATATAATGCTACAAATATACTATCATTCACTATGTTGGAGTACACTATTGTGCTAGATGCCTGTGCATTTTACTTAAGGCTGTTTGGATGCTCATCCCCAGACACCGCATCTTGGGGACCTCGTTAGTGCCCAGTATTTTGGGCCAGTGGCTGTTTGTCAAATGAGCCACGACAGTCATGGCATCACAACATGCCCCCAACTGACATCCACACGAGGCCAGGGTTAGTTAATGATCAGATGCTGATTTTTCCATTCCTAGCCCAGGGCACTGAAAACAATTTGCTCCAGCACTCCACTTGCTAACTCAGCAAGATCATCAGTTGGACCTGGGCCTAGCTGCCTTACTGGTACAACAGGTGTAGCATTTAACCATGTTGGATATTGGCAGAAATTTTAAAATATATCAAAGCTTCCCCTTTCATCTTCATCAATCTCACAATTACTGGAAGGTTAAACAAGGCCTTTGCTAATACAGCCTATCAGTAAATAGCAATTATAACTCATCCTTTCTGCTTGTTCAGCAGTATATTAATTTCTAATTGAATCATCATGAACGACAAAGTAGGGGGTACACTAGCAATGGCTATAAAACAGACCCTCAGTGAGTGAATCCCACACTGTGCTGATCTTTGAAGACCAGTTCCAACATACAGCTGAGTTAATATTTCTGGTCCAACGACTGTTCTTCAGAACTCAGAAACATTAACTTCGCTTTCTCTCTCCACAGATATTGCCAGACCTGCTGAGTTTCTCCAGGAATTTCTGTTTTTGTTCTCATTCCAGTATCCTCGGTTCTTTGTTTTATAAAACAGCTTATTTCTGCTGCAGTGTGTACCATTTTCAACTTGCACTGCAGCAACTCATCAAGCCTCCTTTCAACCAAACCTTCCAGATCTGTGACTTCTACAAGTCAGTACATGGGCAGGAGAGACATGGGACACCACCACACACAGGTTACCTCCAGGTTCCACACCATCCTGACTGGGAGTGACATCCCTGTTCCTTCACTGTCACTGGGACAAAAAGCTGGAACTTGTTTTGTCATTGTGGATGACAAATTGGAGCAGGGGAAGGCTAGTCAGACCTTCAAAGCAGCTCCACGTACCAAAAAGGTTATATCTCATTTAATCGTAACTTAAAAATCTACATTACCACCTGCTCCTGATAACCTTTCACCTCTTGTTTAACAAGGGCCTATTGACCTCTGCCTTAAAAATATTCAAGGGTTCCACTTCTACCAATTTCTCATGAAGAAAGTTTAAAAGACTCACAACATTGTGCAAGAAAGATTTTTGCCTTATCTCGGTGTTAAAAGGGCAACCCCTGATCTTTAAACAGTCACTTCTCGTTCTCGATTCTCCCATAAGGAGGAAACATTCTCTCCACATCTCCCATAGCACAGGCGATGTCGATGATGAGCTGGCTCAGGATGGATGGATTCTCTTTGTATATTTTTTCTTATTCTTAAACTATTCAAAATGGCACTGGATTGTGGTGACAGTGGAAAAGCTTTTCACTGTATTTTACTGTTTATCTTGCTGTAAAATACATGTGACAATAAAATCATTCATTCATTCATGTCAAAATCCCTCAGGATCTTATATTTCAAACAATAAAATAGTCAGACCACATATACTCATGTTGTTAAAGACAGGAACATAGGAAGAGGAGGAGACTGTTCAGGTCCTCAAGTCATTCGGTGAGATTGAACTTAGAACCTAGAATCCCTACAGTGTGAAAACAGGCCCTCCAGCCTGGCAAGTTCACACCGACCCTCCGAAGAGTAACCCACCCAGACCCATTCCCTTATTTCTCTACATTTCCCTTGACTAATGCACCTAACGGCATTTGTAATTTAGTGTCATGGCTGATCTGTTGTATAACTTCTTAGATCTGCCTTTGGCTCACGTCCCTTTATACCTTTTCTTAACTCAAATTTATCTATCTCAGTTTTAACACCAACAATAGATCCAGCAGCCACTGCTGTTTGTGAAAGAGAATTCCAAACCTCTACTCCCTTGGTGTGTAGAAGTACTGCCTAACATCGCTCCATCTCTAATTTTTAGACAATGCTCCCTAGTTCTAGAATCTTTGGAAGGTTAATGTAGACTCAATGGGCTGAATGGCCTGCTTCCACACTGTAGAGATTCTATGATTCTATGGTTACCTATTAACCTTATAAATTCTTGAGAAAATAGGCTTAATTTGTATAATCGTTACTTAACCCCTGAAATATTGGTAACATTCCTGTAAACCAATGTTGTACTCCCTCCAAGGCCAATATACCTTGGCCTTGCTTACAAGCCTGTGACCAACAGCACCTTTAACATTATGAAATAGCTGAAGGAGGGTCATAGAAATATTATAAATCAAAAATACAACACATGCCACATCAGATCTCTCAAATCACCCACCTAATGTCTTCAGTTATTTTAAATGCAAAGAAGCTGTTTTAAAACTAACAAAATAGGACAGGGTTGTCTCTAAGAATTTTTGTCCCCCCAGTGGCTTCTGTGAACAAGGCAAACAAGACAAATGTATCAGCTGATGAGGTTTTTATGGGACATTCAAAATGGTTCTTTTAAAAGTTTCTGGGGGAGGGACAGTTCTGTAAAAATTTGAGTCCACTTAACATTCCCAAACAGCTAGAGAACAATTATTACAACTTCAAAGTGCAGAGGTCTAATTTCCCTTCCAGAAAGCCAATAAGCATGAGATACAAACTCCAGTAAGAATGTATGTCAGTCCCGCAGCACCTTCCAAAATACCAAAAGATCATTTTTCGTGTTGGCTTCTCACAATTATTAGCCACAACATTGTGAGGATCAAGGCAGGCAGTGTAATAGATAAGCCGAATTACTGCACACGTAAATGCTGCAATCTCCTGTAGACCTTTTGTAAAGTCACAACATCGTTATTCTGATGGCTACATTAATGAAGCCATCCTGTTCCTAAGCACTGGATGATGTAAACTGCGATAAGGCCCTTGTTCTCACAATTTGTAATACATCATGATGTTTGATATCTAACATCCAGGCCTTTCATGATGTGTAACGTTGCTAAACTGTTAATTGCAATTGCCTACATAAATCAAGCTCTAGGAGAGCCGTTAACTGCCTTGGGCTATAAGTCTCTCAGCCATCAATAGAATGTGATAATCATTAAACAGTGAATGGAGTTAAAGATGTGATAAACATTCAATATTATAATATGCGTGCACTCAGTTTAATGTGCAATTAAAAAGAAAGGACAATCGAGAGGTAAAATGTTTTGTGTATTAGCCGACCTTCTAACATTATATATTTGTTTGCAATCATGTGACTTGGAAAATGACCTGGAAGGTTCAAGAATATGAGCCTCATCAAGGCCGATGGAGCAACCTCTAGGCACATCTCCATTTTCCTTACAGCCCTTCAATACTGTCCCCTCAGGTTGCCCTGGTAACTCTCATTGTAAAGCTGCAGCACCATCACTGTGTGCTCACGTGCAACTGAAATTGGAATTGGAATATTAAAAAGCGATTGTCCCTAGAAAATCGGTGGATTTGCAATTTACTCAATCAGGACTTTAACAGATCCTTTTAACAGAATGTAGCATCTTGTGTTAATGATGACAGATGGTAGGGGCATTTAGAGAGGAAAAAGCACCTTTTTATTTCTCTTGACACAGGTTAAGGATATTACTAGAAGATATACGGATGCTGCAATCTGTACTGAAAACAACAAATGCTGGAGATCACAGCGGGTCAGACAGCATCCACTGAGAGAGAGCAAGCTAATGTTTCAAATTGAGATGAGGAGTCACCTAGACTCGAAACATCAGCTTGCTGTCTCTCCATGGATACTGTCTGACCCACTGTTATCTCCAGTATTTCTTACCAGAAGGAGATTAGTGAAAATGTGGTCTATGCAAAACCATCCCAGATGGTACCACCATGCCCTGTTGTGAAGCTCCCATTAGTAAGAGACTTTACTGACATAGTAGCCAATTATCCCATCAACGTTCTCTTTTTGCTGCATGGGCCCCTGAGGTGAGTGAGTCTGTCAGTAACTTTCCGAACCAGACATCAATGCTGTGAAAGACATCAACACGTTTGGGTTTGTATTCGGTCAAAAGAATTTATGGTGGTTTCATTAAATCTACACATTTGCTGTGACTCTGGCAATAGTGGGGTATGGTTTCACTGCCCAGAGAGCCATGACCCTGGATCTGCTCAGTTTTCTTGGTGGTTGTGCCACAATACACAACAGAAGAGTTCCTCAAAGTGAAGATTAACATCTCCATATGACTGGGCAACGGCCATTGCTACCAATACTGTCATGGACAGATACATTTGTAACAAGTGTGTTGTAGAAAGTCTCGGGAGTCAGACCTTGAACATTAACAGACCTCATTGCATGGCCCTGGGGAAAACGTCATGCCTCACAGCGAGAGACAGGTGTAGTCCAAAGTAATACAAAAGGTTACAGGTTATATTGTATTTCAGGTAGGGGGTGAGAAGAAATAGATTTGAAGGGGACCAGGTTGGGGGGGGGGGGGGGGGGGTTGCTGCTTTATCACACGGAGAGTAGTTTGTGTGTGGAATGAAGTGCTAGAGGAGGTGGTGGATGCAAGTACAGTTACAACATTTGAAAGACATTTGAGTAGATATATGAATAGGAAAGGTTGAGAAGGATATGGACCACATGCAGGCAAATGGGACAGGTTTAGCTTGGGCAACTTGGTTGGTATGGAAGAATGGGACTGAAGGATCTGTTTCCGTGCTGTATATAACTCAATAACTATGCACGGCAACTCCAGATGTGTTTTCAATATGGAAACGATACCAAAGAGGTTCCAGGAATGGCGACTACCTCTGTCCATGTTGGGAGGGAAGAGAGGAAGAGTGGGCGGCCATGTGGTACATAGGTAATGAGGCAAATTGCTGAAGATAGCTTGGGAAATCTCACTGGGGCTCATGGAGAGAAACCCTCCATGAAAGTTCCTAAATTTCTAGTAAAATTCAGCCTCACGTCTCTATATCCAAGAAAGCATTTGTGTGGCTTTCTCACAGGGCATCAACAATATTTGATCTCATCAACCACCAAAGCTACACAGTGGCAATAGGTGGCCAAAACATTCACTACCCAATGGTGTACCAAAGTAAAGCATCATCCTTGAATTAACAAGTTTATTGTTGAACCCAATAAAAGTTATATCACTGATTGGGTTCAAATTGTTACATGTTCTGCCGAGCTGTTCCCCAATATTTTGCTGAGTTTTCTTGTAGCTGGTCACTGTAGGATACATAAACAAACCCCACCATGAATTGCTCTGCCCTTTTCCACTCATGTCTTCCTACCTTCCTACAGTAGCATAACTGAAGTGGACCCTCACAACCTGGACAATGGCACCATTAGCCTGTGCTTCCATTACGGGTGAAGACAGTGCTCAACAAGTTTTCCAACTCATCGTACATCATGCATCATTCCCTTCACTGAAACTGTTTTCAATGTAACTTCCAAATATGCTCTTCCAATGTAAATTGTTGAAATTTATGTCATAATGAAGAAATTACCTATTGCTGGCACAGATAGATTCATAGAGTCAAGGAGTACAACACGGAAACATGCCCTTTGGTCCACCTCATCCACCTCATGCCCTTTGGTCCACCTCATGATGCATGATGTACGATGAGTTGGCAAACTTGTTGAGCACTGTCTTCACCCGTAATGGAAGCACAGGCTAATGGTGCCATTGTCCAGGTTGTGAGGGTCCACTTCAGTTCTGCTACTGTAGGAAGGTAGGAAGACATGAGTGGAAAAGGGCAGAGCAATTCATGGTGGGGTTTGTTTATGTATCCTACAGTGACCAGCTACAAGAAATCTCAGCAAAATATTGGGGAACAGCTCGGCAGAACATGTAACAATTTGAACCCAATCAGTGATATAACTTTTATTGGGTTCAACAATAAACTTGTTAATTCAAGGATGATGCTTTACTTTGGTACACCATTGGGTAGTGAATGTTTTGGCCACCTATTGCCACTGTGTAGCCAATCAGATATCCCAACCTAATCTAGTTCACACTGGCCAGTACTTGCCCCATATCCCTCTAACCCTTCCTATTCATATACCCATCCAAATGCCTTTTAACTGTTGTAATTGTACCAGCCTCCACCACTTCCTCTGGCAGCTCATTCCATACGCACACACCACTCTCTGTGTGAAAAAGTTACCCCTTAGGTCCCTTTAAAATCTTTCCCCTCTCGCCCTAAATCTATGCCCTCTAGTTCTGGACTCACCCACCCCAGGGAAAAGACTTTGTCTACTTACCCTATCCATGCCCCTCATGATTTTATAAACCTCTATAAGGTCACCCCCCCAGGGAAAACGGCCCCAGCCTATTCAGCCTCTCCCTGTAGCTCAAATCCTCCAACCCTGGCAACAACCTTGTAAATCTTTTCTGAAATCTATACTCCATTTCAAAAATGTACTTAAATAAACAATGGATTTAAAATGTCTGCATGATTTGTCAGATAATGACTCATAAGGATGCACAATGCAGCATTTTCTGTTGAGATAGCAACAAAAGCATAGGGTACCAGAGATGGGAGGTGATGTTGTACTTGAATAAGATGCTGTTTTACACCTCAGCTGGAGTGTTGTGTATAGTTGTGGATTATAGGAACAATGTGAATGCATTGGAGACTGTGCAGAAGCAGTTTACAGGAATGGCTCCAGGAATAAGAGACTTCAGTGATGAGGATAGATTGAAGATGTTAAGACTGTTGTTCTTGGAGACAAGGCGGCTAAGAGAAGATTTAATTGAGGTTTTCAAAATCACGAGGGAACTGAATAGAGTAGATAAGGAGAAGCAGTTCCCACTCAGAAAAGGGGCAAGAGTGAGAGGACATAGATTTACAGTGGCGTGGAAAAGAAGCAAGGGTGATGTGAGAATGTTTTTTCACATGGTTAAGCTCTGGAATGTGTTGCCTGGAAATATGGTGGAGGCAGATTCAATTGAAGAGGTATCAGTACTTATTAAGATAGATATAGCAAGGTAAGGGGAAAAAAGGCAGGAGACTAACACTGCATGATAGGCTGAATGGCCTTCTCTTGCTCTATAGCAATTCTGGGATTCTGAACACAAAACATAATTATTGCAGCTGGAGTTAATACAAGACACCACGATACCTGGAGATACCTTGAAGAATGATGGGGGTTAAATCAACATGTTCCTACCCACTGCTGTTCCCAGGTAAAAGGAAAGCAAGACAATGCTACAATTCTTGAACTAACACAATCTGTATAAAAGTGTGACCAAGACACTGACATTTCAAATGTGTAATCCAATTCAAGGGGCTAACAACCTGTCACCTGTAGCTCTACAGCAGGCTCATAATGATACTAGAATTGCTTTCTCGGCAATTTGCTGACCCTATTCTGTATGAATGCTGTGGAGAATGAAAATAAACTGCAGCATGAAACACAATCTGGACCAGGATTCGGCATTGGTCTCGTGTGCTAAAGGTAGCCGGGTACATCGTAAAATCAGGTCCTGTCAGAGCCATGAGCACGTCCAGCATGGTTCTCATACACGCTGACAAGTTCAAACCTGCTGTACCCATTCACAGCATACAACAGGTGGCACAGTGGCTCAGTGGTTAGCACTGCTGCCTCACAGTGTCAGGGATCAGGGTTCGATTCCCACCTTGGGTGACTGTCTATGTGGAGTTTGCACATTCTCTCTGTGTGGGTTCACTGCAGGTGCTTTGGTTTCCTCCTGCAGTCCAAAAATGTGCAGATTAGTTGGGTTGGCCATGCTAAATTGCCCCACGATGTGCAAGTTAGGTGGATTAGCCATTGGAAATGCAGGGTTACAGAGTGCAGGATGCTGTTTGGAGGGTTGGTGCAGACTTGATGGGCTAAATGCCCTCTTTCTGCACTGCAGGGATTGTATCAACTGTGTTGGTGAATGTACAGCTGGAACACCTCACTTATGGGATCACTGTTTATAAATCCTTTTGTTATCTATAAGATGGCAGTGAACACACGAGAACTGGAGGCTGGCTGGAGCATCTCCATTGTTGCCTCTTGGAGATTGCCAAAATGAGTATAGTGAAATGCTAACCGTTTCTTGCCTCAGATGCTGCCGGACCTGCTGAGTACTTCCAGCATTTCCAGCTCTCATTTCAGTGTGGCACCGATGGCTGTTCCTCTGGTGCATGGAGATGGCACTGAACCACCTGCCACCTCCCCAGCCCTCTCACCAAGGTCTGGTGACATGGCACCCCCACTCCTGGTCCCTCAGGAGGAGAATGCCCCCCCTCCCCCCCTTTGTCCCACCCTGTCCACCAGAGCTTCCGTATCCCTGTTGGTAAATGGCAATGCCATCCTCCCTTTATCCTACATGAATCTGTCTGTCACCAAACAGGGCAACTTCAGGATGCCAGTGTTTGTGACAGAGTACTACTCCTTTAAACTATGGCACAGGTCCCAGGGAGGCTGGTCTTTTGACGTATAACCAGATGGTGATGAGTTATTCTGGGAATGACACCTGTGAGATGGGGCGAGAATTGGACATGAATGACATTATTGGGATGGAGTAGGTAATTAATGAGACACATTTGGAATGATATGGCAGGCAATCTTATTAGAACTCAGTGTGAAACCCTCCAAAAAACTGAACACAACTCACATTCAGCCAAAAAAAGATTTAGCTCTCTATTACTGGTATAATAAGATCATTTCAAATAGTTCTTATATTTTCTAAAATAGTTTCTTTTTCATTTTATGTGTAACAATCTTTGATCTTTTTTGTTAAAAACATATTGGCAGCCTCTTGTGAATGACCACCAAAGCAAATGAATTGAAAAAAAAAACATAATGGTCTATCAATCCAGATTTTATCCTGGGCCCTGACTTATCCATTATTACTGACAACTGCAATCATAAAAGTAATCATTTGGTACAATATTCTAAAGTAGAAAGCTTGGAAATTGAGGTTTTTTTAACCAAAATAAAGGTTGCAAAATAAAATCAGCTTGCTGTTTAAAATTCTGCAGAATTTTGATGATAATCAATGAGACTATCTGCTCTGGCCAGTGAGTCAGTAGAAGGGCACAATAGAAGATGTTTAAATTAACAACAAGGGCAGAAGGAGGAGCTTTAATCGGCTTTTAAAGTGTAACTGCATAAATATTTGTAAAAAGTTAATTCTAGAAAGTTTTGGGCAATAAGCAGTAGAATGAGACTTAAAGGATATTTCTTTTAGAGACCTAGGCACCATTTTCCAAATGGCCTTCTGTGCTGTAAAATTCTGTGGAATTGTCTAATTTAGAGCAAATTCTGCTCACTGGCAGATCTGCACACGTACTTAGTATCTCTCCTATCATCAAAATTGTGTCAATTTCTGAATTTTAGAGAAAGAAGTTGGTGGAGTTGTATTTTGGGAATGTGATGGTATAGTGTTCGTGTCATTGGACTAGTATTCCTCCAGCCCATAGACTAATAAAATAGACTATGGATAAAAACCCTGCCATAGCAGATGGTGACATTTGAATTCAGTAAAAAGAAATATGGGGAGGGTGGAGAGAAAAAGCTAGTCTCATGTTGACCCTGTCACCAACATTGCTTGTTGCTAAAGATCTTTCTGATTCACTCCTTGATGGAAGAGCCTACATATGACTCCAGACCCACAGCAATGTGGTTGACTCTTAACTGCCCTCTGGGCAATTAGAGATGGGAAATAAATGCTGGTTTAACCAGTGATGCCCACATCTTGTTAATAAATAAATAAAAAATAAGTTTTAAATACATTCATACATTTTAAAACAAAGCAGTTAAAAGCAAATAATCTGGACCTTAAAGTTATTTCTCCGAAGAGAGATAATAAGTTACATTAGTTAAACAATGTCAGCAGTCAATGAAAGTACATACACCATCTGTGTTTAAAAGCTCTGATCCCCAACATTGCTGACATAACCAATCTCTTCAGGTTGTGAACACTGGGAAATAAAAGAGAATAGAATTTAGAAAATGAGTGACTTTCTTTAAGACCCTAACGCGAAGGAACCCACTGTGTTCACAATCTTGTCTTATTATGCAAAGACCACTTTTTCTGAGTTAAGTACTTCTTTGGTCTGCCTTAGAAAAGTGACATAGAAGCAAATATGAAAGACACAAACGTGCAGATCCCAAGTTGGTCCTACTGTAGACCATTGTGTTGTGCTCTTTTAAAGTTTATATATCAGGTAAGATAAATGATCACAGTACAAACCTTTCAGACCGTGTACAGGAGAAACTGACACCGAGAGAGCATCTGAAGCAGAACCCAAATTCACCATACTTAGCAAATGTATTGACTCTCGTTGTATATGTACATACAGTTAAAATCATTGGGGGGATAAAATCAATTAGTGCCAAGCAGTATCTCAAAGCAGCTTCACAGCAGCATCTATGTAGGAAAGACGGACTTTAATATTCACCAGCAGATCCAATCAGCTATTTGTCATGTGTTTATTTTGTTGAGATAGTGATCATACCAAAACATAAATCATGGCAGGAAATAACGTCAAACCAAATAACTTGCTAACAATTTGAAAGTGTTTCCTGTAAGTTTTAAAATTAATCTTAGGAATGTGAGATGTGTTAACTTTTTGTTTATTCTTCGTAGCAATATCTTAAACGTAAGACGAAAGTGTTTATAATTTAATGACCAATGGAGGAGATAATCTTGCTTATTTGTCATACATTGTCCACTGTATAAATGCATAATGCTCCGTACAATTCATCCTCACATTTAAAATTCTGAACTTCCAGGTTCCAGAACTACTTCACTACTTCTAACCAGCATGCAATTGTCAAATCCATATACTCCTTCGTCTAAGGGTAAACCATCAGCTAAAAGGGCGATAACATTCTCTCCTACTAATCTTTCAGTTTCACCATGGACAATAGAGACATAGAAATCTAATGGGTCTTAGACAAATATGGAAAGGACTTTATTAACCTTTTCATGTGTTATGATGTTTTAAAATCCCAGTGTGTAAAAGCATGACTGTTTTTTACATTTCCAGCTAGTTTCCTTCTATAGTGCACATTTTCCAACCTTATTGATCTTTTAGTAATTCTTTGCTTTTCTTTACAGTGTCCAATCTTCTGACCTGCCACCTGTCTTTAATTTTAAAGTTATTTTTAAATGGTTTGGACAATCACAGATTGGTCTTCCTTTCAGAGAATCCCTACAGTGCGGAAAAGGGCCATTTGGTTCATGCTGTTTGCACTGACCCTCTGAACAGCATCCCACCCAGGTCCAGCACCCCCAACTCTAGCTCCATGACCCCGTATTCCACCATAGCTAACCCATCTAACCTGCGCGTCTTTGGAAGCTGGACACCCAGCGGAAACCCACGCAGACACGAGGAGAATGTGCAAACACCACACAGACAATCACTTAAGGGTAATCAAACTCGGGTGCCTGGTGCAATGAGTCACTGTGCTGCCCCTAGAATATGTTTTCTTGTTGTAATGGAACTACTCTGTGTATTCTGAAATATCCCCTTAGAAGTCTGCCACTGTGTCTCCATTGAGCTAAAGAAAGGACAATTTAAGTTGATTTCCTTAATAAATCTTTTCATCTGCTGTCAAGTGGAGAGAGATTTGAAATACTCTGCTTAAGCTTGGATGAAATATAGAATTTAAACTGTAAATTACCATGAAATATTATGCCTGAAATCCAAACAACATTTGACTTTATAAAGACATTAAGAATTCCTTTACAAGTCAAACTGTTGAAAATTGCAGCTTTGTGAGAGGGAGAGAAAGTGTAGTTTAAGAGCTGGGAGCTGAGCAAAAACAAAAGCTGAAGGACACACAGAACATTTTTGGAAAGTTCAGTGCCCATCTCCAGCCAAAGTCAAATAAACAGACCAGAATGAACTTCAGCAGCAGGAATAAGACGGGTTGGCTAATGATTTCTTAATAAGATGGAAAAAACAGTCAGAAAATGTAAATCTTTGTATTTAGTTGAAGGATTGCCACATCAGCTGATTTGAGGCTCTCTACATGTGGAAGTGCAAAAAGGAAATCAGAAAGGACCACTCACGATATCGCTGAGAAAGTATGTGAACCCATGAGCAGACAGAGTTAACTAAAATGGCTAGCTTTCAGTCAAGGGAAGAGAAATCAAGGTTTACACAGTGAACCAAAAGATCACCCACCAAACAGAGACAAAGGTGTGATAGAGCGTGGAAATTTACATGAAATCACAACCGGATAGAAATGACCCAAATCAAACTGCTGGCCTTGATTAGGCTGAACCTAACCGCAGCACAAAGATGAATGGAACACAGAAAGGAAACAGTGGATGAGTTATCAGAGCCAGAGCAGCAGGATGGATGAGATGAAAAAGAAAGTGGAACATTCATATTCTGGAAGATGATAATGAGATTGAGAACACAACAGGCAGGGAAACATATAACTGCATAAAATGTCTGTATGTGACAGTTCCCAGAGGAAAGAAATTCACCCAATCATTCAAATCAGGAAGGCAGTGAAAAATAAGCCCACATCAGTAAATCCGAAGTTTGATACTGGAGTACAGAATAACATCATCATGCTCAGAGTCTACCAGAGGGTCTCGCCTGAAAATTTGAAATAAAATGGTTATCCGAAGAAAAGTGAAGCTGAGCAACGCTGTTGGACACATTCCACACAGCCTATGGCCATTTGGAGTCGGCAATGTGATTATTTCTAATGTATGGGAACCAGAATGCATACCATTTTAGCACATCTATGTTCCCCATTATAGATTCCTATGTCTAAGGAACTCTCCAGCTAATAGAGGTGCTGGAGAAGCCCCTTAAGGGTGCAATTACTTTGTGACAATTTTGCATAGGCAGTTTCCATTATCATTATAAATAAGTATTTTCATTGGAGATGAGATTAGATTAGATTCCCTACAGTTTGGAAGTAGACCTTTTGGTCCAATAAGTCCACATCGACTCTCCCATTCCCTACATTTACCCCTGACCAATGCACCTAACACTACGAGCAATTTCCCATGGCCAGTTCCCCTGACCTGCACATCTTTGGACTGTGGGAGGAAACTGGAGCACCTGGAGGAAACCCACGCAGAGACGGGGAGAAAGTGCAAACTCCACACAGACAGTCACCCAAGGCTGGAGTCGAACCTGGGTCCCTGGCACTGTGAGCTACCATTCCACCCAAGCGATATAAGCTTGTTATAATGTAAACTTTCAAAGGGGATATTAAATACAATCAAGATGTTCCAGTTAAATTATCTCTAACCTTCTAACTCAACCTCACTTGAACATAACTAATGAGAAGACATTTCTGGGACTGAGTTCCGAAGAATGAATTGATTCACTTTCTGGTTTCATTCCCTCAGTTAGTCTCATCCATTTTGATTTTCATAAAGGAGATGCAATGACCAATTTTATGTTTGTCAGATTGCACCAGCTCAGTATCAGAAATAAGTCAGTCAGGTTACTATAGTAACAATCAAAGAACTAGTTAATTGCAAACAAAATTTACTCAAACTAATAAGTACCGAATATTCATAAAAGGTTCAAGTTGGGCAAACATAGATGACTCCTCTTTTTTTTCTGAAAACTTATACACAATAGACAGACACACACACACAAACATGCACACACACACGCGCACACTCACACAGACACAGACACATATGCACATACACACAGATACACACATGCATGCACACACACACATATATACACACACACAAACATACACACACACATACACACACAAACACGCGCACACTCACACAGACACAGACACATATGCACATACACACAGATACACACATGCATGCACACACACACATATATACACACACACAAACATACACACACACATGCACACACACACACACACACATGCACACGCACACACACACAGATACACACACACTTTCTCTCTCACTCTCTCTCTCTCTTTTCAAACAGGGAAAATGGAAAGAGAGCACTGCAGAGTATTATCTTGAAAGTACTTTGGCCAAGTAACAGTCATATTCAGAAAAATAATTATTCACCGATTGACACAAATGTTTGGTCTGTACCAAAGTTACTTTCTTCCCAAGCTGTTGTCATTGGGATTCTTTCTAGAATCAGGTACGGCTGGCTGAATTCACTTTTCCTGGAGGTCGTGGTGGTTAATTCCAGATTCTCCTTTAGGAATTCTTGGGTTGCAGCATTGAATATTTCTCCCTTCAAAATCTTGTGCCATCAGAGAGTTTTTACAGCACGGAAATTGTCCCTCTCCCCAACCGCACTCCGCCTTTTTTGCTGTAAGGAAACAACCCCAGTTGATGGGCAGCACAGTGGCCCAGTGGTTAGCACTGCTGCCTCACAGCACCAGGGACCCAGGTTCGATTCCTGCCTCGGGTGACTGTCTGTGTGGAGTTTGCACATTCTCCCCGTGTCTGCATAGGTTTCCTCCGGTTTCTTCCCACAATCCAAAGTTGTGCAGGTCAGGTGAATTGGCCATGCTACATTGCCCATAGTGTTAGGTGCATTAGTCAGAGGGAAATATGGGGTAGGAGAATGGGTTTGGGTGGGTTGCTCTTCAGAGGGTCGGTATGGACTTGCTGGGCGGAAGGGCCTGTTTCCGTACTGTAGGGAATCTAATCTAATCAGATGCAGTCTCTATTTATCACTGAATTGCTCCAGCCAAGGTAACATCCCAGTGAATCTTCTCTGTGCCCTCTCCAGTGTGGTCATATCAAAGTGTAGCAACATTGCAGTACCCCAGCTGTGCCTGAACTAATGTTATGTACAGCTCCATTCTAACCTCCTTGCTTTCTTCAACACCTTGACTAATAAAGATATGTATCCCATTTACCTTCTTAACCACCTTATCTACCTGTCCTATTTCTTTCTAGAATCTATGGACATACACCACTAAGGTCCCTCTGATCCTCTCTACTTTATAGACTCCTATTGTTCATTGTATACTCCTTGCCTGGTCTGTCCTCCCAAACTGCATCACCTTGCATTTTTCAACCTTAAATTCTATTTCCATGTGACCATCTTTCAATATCATCCTAAGGCTTTCTTCCTTGCTATTTATCCCATTACCAGTTCTTGTATCATCTGGTCATACCTCCTAAACTCATGTTTGGGTCATCAATGTATACAAGAAACAGCACTGAACCCTCTGGACACAGGCTACCAGCCATACCAATTGTGCTTAGATGTAGCTGGGTAACAACAAGATGTTGATTGGTCTACTAGTAGAAAGTGAGGACTGCAGATGCTGGAGATCAGAGCTGAAAATGTGTTGCTGGAAAAGCGCAGCAGGTCAGGCAGCATGCTCATGCCTGAAACGTCGATTCTCCTGCTCCTTGGATGCTGCCTGGTCCACTAGTGACAAGTTATCAATAACATAAGTCTTTTGCCTTCCAACAGCCATGTGACTGGTTTTCAGGTAACTGTTTGGCTTGGGGAAAGCTTTCTTCACCAGCACGGAAGCTGTCTGTCTGTTCTCCACAGTCAGAACTCATTTTCAACCTGAACAAAACCAGCTCATCTTCCCTTCAGCAGTTATTGTAAACTGTGACATTTAGCTGATAAGTCAAAAACCTTCTGAAAGTGAACCAGCCGGTCTGTGCCTCCTGCGAACCAATGGAAGCATCCGGAGAAAGACAACGCAACAGTAATGTTCCACCCAGCATAAGAATCATAAGCAACAAAAAGTGAAATTACTGGAAAAGCTGAGCAGGTCTGGCAGCATCTGTGGAGAGAAATCAGAGTTAACGTTTCAGATCAAGTGACCCTTCTTCAGAATCTCTTTCAGTTTTTATTTTTCGTAAGAATCATAAGGATCATCTCAGCAACATTGGATAGGACTGTCTTCTAGACTGCCTGTCTTCCCAGTTTCCCTCTGACTTTAATCTATTTTCCCTCTGTGTTTGTCTATGTGTGTAAGGAGGTACCATTAAGGAATGAGCATTTTAATTATATATCTGTTATATGCCAACAGTTTATAGCTGTTAATCATTAGCGAGAGTTTAACTATTTGTAATAAACAGTAATTCTAGTTAAGGACATAAATGTGGTTCATGCTCTCTATCAACTTGGATCTGAGAAATCAAGTATATTGGGGAATTTTGTGGACTTATTTTGAAATCTTTCACTTCTGTGATGACTTCAGGAATAACAAGATTTGATTTCCCAGTGAGCTACCATAGTGAATCATGGCATGATGTGAAATTCACAGGTCTGCAGTTCTGTTTCCTCTCTCACTCCCTTCTTAATTATTGGGGTGACATTTACTACTTTACAATCTGTAGGAATCAGCCCAGAATCTATGGAATTTTGGAAGATGATCACCAGTGCATCAACAGTATCCCCCTCCTTTAACTCTGGGATAAAGACCATCAGGTCCTGGGGATTTATCAACTTTCAGTCCCATTAATTCTCCAGTACCATTTTCTTACTAATGCTAATTTCCTTTAACTCCTCTTTCTCCTTAGCAACTTGGATTTCTACTTACGCAAGGTTTCGGGATCTTCCTCAGTGAAAACAGACACAAAGTAATCATTTAGTTTCACTGCAATTTCTCTGTTCCCCATTATAAACTTTTCTTACTTGCCTTCAATCTATTTTTCCAATTCACCTCAGCTAATTTGTTTCACCTCATGCCTACTTTTTCACTTGTGGTAATGACATCCTCCTGTAGGTTTCCAACTCCCAAACTTTGATGAGAAAGAGAAGTGGGAGATCAAGTTTAAAAAACTTTATTGCACCCACAAACCTCTCTCTGAATGTATTGCGGAGTCGGTGACTGTAGTTAGTGTTCTTTGCAATCACAACATTTTCCCCTGCTGTACCAGGTATCCTCTGTTTTGTACAGGTGTTCTTTCCAGGAGGTCAATGATATAGATACATCTTCAGTACACGATATTTTAATGAACATTCAGGCCCACATCTTCCTAACAAGCCAAATCTGGATATGTTCAAGGGACAGACAGCTACATCAAAGTTTGCAGTTAGGTCATTGGTAGTAGGTGTAGACACAATGGAGCAAGTGGAATTTTGGACAGTTGATTTGTATGCACGTTAAAACACAATGGTGGGCAATATAAAGTAGCCATTTGTAAGGACAGGAAATATTTGCAGGTCAGACCTTTAAAATTACAGCCTGTATGGAATTGCATTCATAAGTATGACTGCTCATAAGTTGGGCAATTGTAAATCAGGGACTTCATGTATTGTAAAGTTCTTCTCCATTTATACCAGGACCTCAATAGATAACTATCTGTGAGCTGGGTGTTCCTACATGTGGTGCAATTTACAATATGTAAAATTTCCACAACACAATAACATTTCATCAAAACATTAATTAAAGTCTTCATTAATGAAGAGAGAGGAAATGGAATCGTCCACCAAAGCTGTTTCCATGCTCCATCTGTAAAGAATGGCAATGTAAGCTTGGGAAGAAATCTCCTATTGTTTGAAATCTGTGGATTGGAGGGCCTCTAAAACAGTTGACAAAAAAGAGGGATCAAATTGCAGCATTAAAAATATCGAGCTCCATAAACACACAAAAACAGAAGAACGATAGAAGAATGTTTTAGCAAATCATGCGCCTGAAATTGTCAGCTAATCTTAAAAAATACTTTGCAATTTTAGTTAGATGAACATTAAAGCTTGTTTCTTTTGTCATTATTTTTCTCAATGAAATGGTGAATCTAATGATAACTGTGCTTGCAGGTTACAAACGGATGGATTGTGAAACAAAGACATTAGCTGGCCAGATGTTCACAGTGTAACAAGCATACAGCAGAGGGTAGGCCTAAGCTCAATTGATTTGTTGCAGCCAATGTTTATGCAATCTCTATCCCCTTACAGAGTTGGTGTATGAATAATGACAGATGCTTTCTGTTGAGTTTGGACAGGCAAACAAATACATGTCGCCAAGGAAACGGGAAACGCAGATAAATTTCCCATTGTCTAAGTGCACATACCTTGAAATGAAGTTTATGTTTCAGCTTGCAGAAGGAGCTATTCAGCAGAGGTAATAACGGGCTGCATTCAACCAGGCATTAACCATTAAGGAATAGTAACTGTCCTCCCCCTCTCAAACACCCCCACACACAACCTACAAGGGCTATATTAAAACTACTCTCAGTCAAAATGCAATATTTACTTTGCAAATGCTCTGATGCAATTCAAGCACAGAGTGCCAGATGCAAATCCTGCCCAATCATAAAATGCAAAGTAATTCAGGTGGTGAGAGCATTTGTACACTTCTGCAAAATTCACTGAGTAACTCAGTGCAACATCAGCCCTGCATTAATAACGAGCTGAAAAGCAGATAATCTTGTGAGATATCTCACCCTGGGCAATGGGAGATATAAAGCTATCCAATGCCCATGATGCTTTATTTCAACTTCAAGATGGAAAATTCTGCCTGAAATTGGCAGAATTAGAATTTGGCTTAGAGTCAGAAACAAAGGTAATGGCCGGTGGATGTTTTTACAAATGGAAGACAGTTTCCACTGGTGTTCTACAAAGCTCAGTTTTGGTCCCTTACTGATTGTAGGAAATATTAATGATTTAGACTTAAACACGGGAGACATGATTAGAAAATTTACGGACAGCAAAAAAAATTGGCTGGACAGTTGAAGGTGAAAAGGACGACTATTGATCACAGAATGATATCAGTGGTTTGGTTGAGTGACAAATGGAATTTTTTCTGGAGAAGTACAAGGTTAAGTATTTGGACAATAAAAGTAAAGAATCCATAAAAAATGGGTGGGTATTGAGCAGGGCAGAGGAGGTGAGAGATCTTGGAGTGAATGTCCACAGGTCCCTGAAGGAGGCAGGACAGGTAGATAAGGTGATAAAGAAGGGACATGGGATGCTCTTCTTTATTGGACAGGGTGTTGAATACAAGACTAGAGGTGTCATCCTGCAAATATATAAGACACAGGTTAGACCACAGCTGAAGTTCTGTGTACTCCACATTGTAGGAAGGGCATATTTACTCCAGAGAGAACACAAGAGGAGATTTACAAGAATGTTGCCAGGCTTTTAAAGTTACAGCCATTTGTAATGATTATAACGAGGTCAGTCAGGTGGATCTCATAGAATATGATTTTTCTATTTGCAGCTGGTCCAATCAGGGAGTCCTGGCTGACAGAGATAAACATGAGTGTCAGGGGTTCTGCTCACTCGAGGAGACGGCTCTGTGCTGACTGGATCAGTGTCATGTACTATGCACATGTAGGTAAAGGTGAGAGAATGACAGGATACCAGCCTTTGTGGAGTTATTTGACAATGGGTAAAGTTTGGATAAGCTAAGTTTGTTTTCCTTGGACAGAGGAGGCTGAGGGGTGACTTAATTGAGGTGTAACAAATAATGAGGGGGTTGGATGAAGTGGACATGTTTCTCCTAGCAGGGAGGCCAATTAGCGGGACCTTGATTTAAGGTGATTGGTTCAAGGGAGTATGAGAAAGACATGTTGCCCCAGAGGGTGGTGTGAATGTGAGATTCATTGTCCAGTTTGGTGGTTGAGACAGAAAGTCTCACCTCATTTCAAAGGGTTCCTGGATCAGTGCCTGAAGGGCTGAACCTACACAAACTGTAGACCAGGTGCTGGAAGGTGGAATTCGAATGGGTGGCTACTTTGTTCAACCAATGCCAACGTGACGGTCTGATTGGCTATTATCTGTGCCATAATGTTCTCTTTCCATTGTTTTATTTTGTGGAGAAAGGAGCCTCAGTGTGTTCACATTTTCATTCCCAGGATCATCCTTCTAAGGGTTTTGGTAAGATCCTTGTAATTGACAGGAAATTGAACCCGGGTCTCTGGCGCTGTGAGGCAGCAGTGCTGACCACTGGGCCACCGTGCCGCCCACTCTGAGTACGGGCAGTGATGGATTTTTGCATATATTTAATAGAAGTGACGCTAATCAGTAGATTTTAAAAGAGGAAGAGAAGTGAATGGATGCAATATAAATATAATTAGTCACAAAAAGGAGTAACTTTTCTTGTCTGTCTTTCCCCACTGTCAATTCTCTAAAAAATAAGACATTAATCTACAGTGCTGAGTCCTGGAGTAGTCAGTTGGTAATTACTGTGGAGAAGTAGAAAGCCATAAAGACCAAACTACACAACAAAATAGAATGATTAAACAATGGGAGAATAGTATAATTGATTTTCTGAAATAAAGGTTATATTTTACAGTTTAAATAATCCACGAATCAATGTTATGTTAATTTAAGACTTTAAATAGACCACTATTAGATTCTTAATTTAGAACATTATTTCAGAACCTAATCAAATAATTCGAATGCCTAGAACAACATTGTCAAATATGTACCTCAGGGCACTTCAGAAATACCATTATTGAGAGCAATAATGAGCTTGTAATCAGAGTAATGATGACATTTGCCACATGTGTCTGCTTCATGTGTGGAGGGTCCCAGGAAAAGGGAATGTTTTCCAGAGTTTCAGCACTTCCTGTAATCAATGGGGAGAGGTCATGTGCTGTGGAGGCTGGTTGAGGATGACTATGATTTGAAAGGGCCATTTTCCCACACATTTTGGGGTTAGAGTCACAATGGCTTGGAGCTCTGTTTCTGAGTGTGGGCACATTCAAGTGTCACCTTCACAACAAAGGTGTGACTGAAGGTGGAGTGGGGTTTGGTTTTGGATTGAAAGCTGCTTGGGTTGAATAATATCCCATCTGCTCTGTAGACAATTGCCATGCACATAGGTCATCTCCTGGAGCTGAAGTGCACCAAGAGAAATGGAGGAGAGGGATGGTTAGGAACATCCTTAATGCCCCTTGAGAAGGTGGTCATAAAGTCCCTTTGGCCCATCATGTCCATGCTGGGCAAAGCAACCATAGCCTTACCTGCTTTGACATCGCAAGTGCACATCCAAATACATAAATGTGATGAGGGTTTCTGGCTCTCTCACCTTTCCAGGCAGTGGGTTCCAGATTCTCACCTCCCTCTGGGTGAAAAGAATTTCCCTCACATCCCCCTGTAAACCTCCTTCCTTTCCCTCAAATCTGTGACCCGGGTCATTGATCTTCACCAAGGATAAAGATCTCTTCCTGTCTGTACTGTCTATGCCCCTCATCACTTTATACATCTCAATTATATTGGCTCTTTAGTCTCTCCTGCTCCATTGAAGGCAACCGCAGTCTGTCCAATCTCTCTTCATCATTGAAACCCTCCAGTCAAGGCAATATCCTGGTAAATCTCCTTTTCAGCTTCTCCAGTGCAATCACATCCCTCCTATAATGTGGATTTCACAGCTGGACACAATTCTCCAGCTGTGGCTTAACCAACATTTTATACCTCCCTGCTCTTAACCTTTATGTTTTGACTAATAAAGGCAAGTGTACATTGCCTTCTTAACCACTTTATCCAACAAAAGGAGTGAGTTCCCTTCTTGATTCACTGATGTCCATGTGGTGTCGGTTCATCGACAGTTCCATTTGGAGAGTTACAGAAGAACAGAAGAGATGAGAGCAGGAGGAGGCCGTCTGGCCCTTGGAGCCTAATCCGCCATTCAATGAGATCATGGCTGATCTTTTCATGGCCTCAGCTCCACTTACCCACCCTCTCACCGTATCCCTTAATTCCTCCATCGTTCAAAAAAAATCTATCTTAGCTTTAAAAACATTTACTGAGGAAGCCTCAACCACTTCACTGGGCAGGGAATTCCACACATTCACATTCCTCTGGGTGAAAAAGTTCCTTCTCGCTTCAGTCCTAATTCTGTTTCCCCTAATTTTGAGGCTATTCCCTCTCGAGGAGAAAGTGAGGTCTGCAGATGCTGGAGATCAAAGTTGAAACTTTATTGCTGGAACAGCACAGCAGGTCAGGCAGCATCCAGGGAACAGGAGATTCGACGTTTCGGGCACAGGCCCTTCTTCAGGAATCAAAGGAACCCTTCCTGAAGAAGGGCCTGTGCCCGAAACGTCGAATCTCCTGTTCCCTGGATGCTGCCTGACCTGCTGTGCTGTTCCAGCAATAAAGTTTCAACGCTATTCCCTCTCGCCCTAGTTTCATCCATCAGTGGAAACATCCTCTCTACATTGATCTTCATGATTTTATATGTTTCTATAAAATCCCTCCTCATTCTTTTACATTCTAAGAATCCCAGCCTATTCAGTCTCTCCTCAATGTACCAGTACATCCTTTCTCAAGTTAGGAGACCCACACCGTACTCCAGGTGTGGCCTCACCAGCACCCTATACAGCTGTAACATAACCTCCCTGCTTTTAAACTCAATCCCCTTAGCAACGAAGGGCAAAATTCCATTTGCCTTCCTAATTACCTGCTGCACCTGCAGTTCTAGAGTGCTGACACAGCGACAGTGGAGGAACAGTGATAAATTTCCAAATCCAGATCTTGGAGAGGTACCAGCACCTAATGGTGCACCTGTTTGATTTTCCCTAGAATGAGTGGGTTGTCTCATGAGGAATGTCCAGACAGGCTAGGCTTGTGTCCACAGGGTTTAGGAAGTGTAGGAGGTGACTTGATTGGGATCCGTTCTTGACGAATTGGTTGTGGAAAGGAGAATCTGGGATGAGGGAATCCTGTTTAAAAATCAGGGGCTGTCCATTAAAGACAGTGATGAGGAGAACCTGTTCTCACCAAGGGTCTGACTCTCTGGAACCTTCTCTAAAAGGTGGAGGAAGCAGAGTTATTGAATATTTTCAAAGCAGCGGTGGATAGATTCTCGTCTCACAAGAGAGTCTTTGGTAATTGGACAAAGGGCAGGAATCTGGAGTTAAGGTTACAATCAGATCAGATCTTATTGAATAGGGAACACAACCAAGTGGGAGAGTGTCCTACCCCTGCTCCTAATTCTTATTCTCCAACATATAATCCTGTTAGAGTATAGAATGAAGGTCAATAACGATAGTAAAGGCTACTAGCATTTTGGTTTTTTTTATAAATAGCAGACTAGAATGAAAAATTAGATAAGTAAAGCCATGTTTGTTCCAATCTATATCTGGGTCACAGTTACAGAACAATGATCAATTTTGGGTGCCCATTAAGTAAAGGTGACTAAAGCCTTAGGGATTATACTTCTCAAAGCACGAAGATGATCTGGGGATGAGAAAGTGTTGTTGTGAGGAGGGACAAGATACAGGGACTAGTTACATGAAGTAGAGAAGACTAACAGGAAAGAGCTCAAAATTGTGGTATGTTTTGTACGCAACAAGAAATATTTTGTCAAGGTCAACCCGCACCTGACCTCATTCAAGCCTGAACCCAAACAGGACAAAGAGCTGTTTCCCAGAGGTGAGGTGAGAGTGATTGCTGTTGATATTAACATCATATTTGACTGAGTGTGGCATCAAGGAGCCCGAGAAAAATTGGAGCCATGGCAATCAGGAGTAAACTCTCTGGTTGGAGTTTAACCTGGCTCAAAGGAAAACAGCTGCAGTTGTTGGAGGTCAATAATTTAGTTTGTGGACTTCTCAGCAGGAGTTCCTCGGGGTTAGGCCCAGCCTGCCATCATCAGCTGTTTCCACACTGACCTTCCCTCCATCATAAGGTCAGAAATGGGGATGTTTGCTGATGAATGCACAAAAATTCAGCACCATTCACAACTCCTCAGATACTGAAGCAGCCTCATGACCATATACAGCAAGATCAGTGCAATATCCAGGCTTGGGATTCTAAATGGTAAGTAACGTTTACACCAAATGAGTGTCAGACCATGACTATCCCCAACAAGAGAGAATCTATTTCCCTTTGATGTTCAATTGCATTGCCATCTTTGAATCCCCAATATCCTCAGGTTACAATTCTATTAACCCCTTGATTAGATGATTTATGCTCGGGGCAGTCACTGCTTGTACTAGCAGATCTTATAATCCATATCCTTCATCTGTAGGAAATGTATATGACATAGCCATAAAACATACCATACTACGTAAGGGCCACTCTAACAAGAAAGAATCTAACCATCACTCCTCAGCATTCAATGGTCTTATCATCACTATCCCTCACTATCAATATCCTAGAGGTTTATCATTGTCCAGATACTAAACTTCACTAGCCATATAAATACAGTGGATACAAGAGCAGGAATCCTGCAAGTTATAAATTAGTCAGAAAAGTTGAGAGTAAATGTTAGCCACTGCTGAAAATGTGTTGCTGGAAAAGCGCAGCAGGTCAGGCAGCATCCAAGGAGCAGGAGAATCGACATGAGCCCTTCTTCAGGAACGAAACATCGATTCTCCTGCTCCTTGGATGCTGCCTGACCTGCTGCGCTTTTCCAGCAACACATTTTCAGCTCTGATCTCCAGCATCTGCAGTCCTCACTTTCTCCAGTAAATGTTAGCCAGCAAGGATCTAAAGAAAGGGCTAAGAAGAGCCAGGAGGGGACATGAGAATTTGTTGGTGCATAGGATCAAGGAGAACCCTAAGGCCTTCTATAGGTCTATCAGGAATAAAAGAATGACTAGAGTAAGATTAGGGCCAATCAAAGACAGTAGTGAGACGTTGTGTGTGGAATCTGAGGACATAGGTGAAGTGCTTAATGAATACTTTTCGTGAGTATTCACATTGGAAAAGGGAATTGTTAGCGAGAATACGGAGATACAGGCTACTAGGTTAGATGGGAATGCGTTTGACAAAAGAGGAAGTTTTAGCAATTTTGGAAGGTCTGAAAATAGATAAGACCCCTGGGCTAGATGGGATTTATCCTCGGATTCCCTGAGAAGCCAGGGAGGAGATTGCAGAGCCTTTGGCTTCGATCTTTATGTCATCATCGTCTACAGGAATAGTGCCAGAAGACTGGAGGATAGCAAATGTTGTTCTTTGTTTAAGAAGGGGAATTGAGACAACCCTGGAAACTATAGGCCAGTTAGCCTTACTTCGGTTGTGGGTAAGGTGTTGGAAAAGGCTATAAGAGATAAGATTAATAATCATCAGGAAAGGAATAATTTGATTAGAGATAGTCAACACAGTTTTGTGAAGGGTAGGTTGTGCCTAACTAACCTTATTGAATTCTTTGAGAAGGTGACCAAACAGGTGGATGAAGATAACGCGGTTGATGTGGTGTATATGGACTTCAGTAAGGCGTTGATAAGGTTCCATATGGTTGGCTATTGCACAAAATACGGAATTTCGGGATTGTAGGAGATTTAGTGGTTTGGATCGGAAATTGGCTAGCTGAAAGAAGACAGGGAGTGGTGGTTGATGGGAAATGTTCATCCTGGAGCTCAGTTACCAGTTGTAAGCCAAAACAATCTATTTTGGGGCCACTGCTGTTTGTCGTTTTTATAAATGTCTGGATGCGGGCATAGAAGGATGAGTTAGTAAATTTGCGGATGACACTAAGGTAGGCCGAGTTGTGGATAGTGCTGAAGGATGTTGTGGGTTACAGAGGGACTTAGATAAGCTGCAGAGCTGGGCTGAGAAGTGACAAATGGAGTTTAATGCAGAAAATTGTGAGGTAGTTCACTTCAGACTAAGTAACAGAAATGCAGAGAACTGGGCTAATGGTAAAATTCTTGGCAGTGTAGATGAACAGAGAGACCTCGGTGTCCAGGTGCATAAATTCCTGAAGGTTGCCACCCAGGTTGAAAGGGTTGTTAAGAAGGTAAATGGTGTGTTGGTGTTTATTGGTCAGGGGTTTGAGTTTTGGAGCCATGAGGTCATGCTTCAGCTGTACAAGACACTGGTAAGGCCACACCTGGAGTATTGCACACAGTTCTAGTCACCGCATTATAGGGAGGATAAGGAAGTTTGGAAAGGGTTCAGAGGAGATTTACTAGGATGTTGCCTGGTATAAAAGGAAAGTTTTATGAGGAAAGGCTGAGGGAACTGAAGCTGTTTTCGTTGGAGAGAAGAGGTTGAGAGGTGACTTAATTGAGACATAAGATAATCACAGGATTAGATATGGCGGACAGTGAAAGCCTTTTTCCTTGGATAGTGAATGCTAACACAAGGGGATATAGCTTTAAATTGAGGGGTGATAGACTTAGGACAGATATCAGGGTAGTTTCTTTATTCAGAGAGTGGTAGGGGCGTGGAGCGGCCTGCCTGCAGCAGTAGTAGACTCGCCGACATTAAGGGCACTTAAATGGGCATTGGACATAAATATGGATAATAATGGAACAGTGTGGGATAGATGGGCATCAGAGTAATTTCACAGGCTGACGCAACATCGAAGGCCGAAGGCCCTGTACTGCGCTGTAACATTCTATGTTCTATGTTCTATGTTCAATGAGAATCTCATCTCCTGTCTCCCCAAAGCCTGTTCCATATCCACATGGCATAGGTCAAAATGGTGGAATACTCCCAGATTATTGTAGCTCCAACAATACTCAAGAAGCTCATCAACATTCAGACAAAGCAACTTACTGATAGGTACCCCATCGACAACCATCAATGTTGATTCCATTCATCACTCAGGCGCAGGGGTAGCAGAATGGGCTATCAACAATTTTCAGTGGAATTATAAACCATAGCTCCTCTGAGGAGCTCTTTCCAAACCTGTGACTTCCACAACCGAGATTGGTAAAAGAAGCAGTTGCACGGTAACATCAGAAAACAACACTGTGGAAGAACTGCAGCGGATCATTAAGGCAACTCACCATCATCTTCTCCAAGGCAATTAGAGATGGACAATAAATGCTGACCCAGCCATCAACACCCTCAAACACCCTCATCTCATGAACAAGTAGAAATAAGTAATGGATTTTTTTTTATAAAGTATTCTGGCGTTTAGCTGTATTGTGAAAGGAAAGGTTATTTGTGTAGGTTGGCAGCCATTGATAAAGTGTCATCTTTCAAATGGGAGGGAAAAGAGAGGTGAGGAGTTTTGTCATGTTGGGTATTGCTGAGATATGGAATGCATTGCCACATACAGTGACTGAGTCACTCAGCCATTACACTGTTTGGAGGAAAATTGGACAAATATTTCAAAACATAGGAAGACACACACCTATGAGGAAATCAGAACAAAAACCAAAAGAACTCTGAATGCCGCAAATCAGAAACGAAAACAGAAATTGCTGGAAAAGCTCAGCGGGTCTGGCAGCATTTGTGGAAAGAAATCAGAATGGAGGGTCACTCAACCCAAAACGTTAGCTCTGATTTCTCTCCACAGATACTGCCAGAGCTGCTGAGCTTTTCCAACAATTTCTGTTTTTGTTTGTGAGGAAATGAGGGCAGTCACATTTTGCTTGATAGGAGAAAGGAGACATACAACTTACAAAGTGGGCCTGCTGGGATCTTCCTTTGTATGAATGTCTGCAGTTCAGTAATCCATTGTCTGCTCCTGTGGCATACAGGAGTGAGATACAGAAGCAGTTTTATTCACCTGTGTCACACATTCAAGGTCCTGAAGCACAGAAAATGTGCATTTATATTGCACCATTAATATTTTAAAAAAACACGTTTTACAAATGGAAACAATGAGCAAACACACAACGCCAAAGATAGAGGTATTAACTCATATATTTTAAATGGTTACTGCCTCTATTAAAATGAAAGGAAAAAGGATTTGGGGTATATCAGACAGACAGAATCTTTGGGATTGACACCTCTTCTTCTGAGATTTATTGAGAATGCAGTTCCTCCCAGACACATTGCTGTGCAGATAAACACTTTCTACAGCAGAAAGATTTTCCATAGCAAGTAAATTATCGATCAAACTTTTTAAATTAAAATTTAAGAACCTATGTTCCCAAGGGCCTTAGCCACTTACCTCATATAGAGCACTTATGCAGCATAAGCTCCCAATGAAGTCTAAATAATGCAACTGTTATATTTCTGCTGCTGGCTTACACAACTCCTAGTAAACTTATAAAATAATATGAATGTAGTGATTGTAATGAGGTCAGTCAGGTGGACCTCACACAATATGAGTTCCCTGATTGGGGCAGTTAATCCAGTTCAATCAGGAAGCCCTGGCTGACAGATAAGAACAGGAGTGTCCCTTTTGTTAAGGAGGGCACTGCTTGTCACTGGCCACTCTGGTGTTTTCCTTCTTCCTGGTGCTGCAATAAAGTAAAGATTTACGCACTTGTCGCTCTTCATTGTGTCCGACCTCTGCACGCATACGGTTTGGCTGCTGAGGAAAAGTAAGCAGTACTGCAGTTAGGCTGTGGTGTGGGAGGAAATAAGAGAAAAAGAAAAAAGAAAAAAGAAAAGAAAAAAAAGAACACATGAATCGGAGGTTCTGTTCACTCCGAAAGCTGGCTCTGAGGGAACTGGATCAGTATCATGGACTCTCCCCGTGTACATAAAGGGGGACTGGGTGGCGGAATTCCAGTCTCAGGGCAATTATTTCAATTAGGATTGCACCTAACACTAAGAACAATCTTCAACAGCATCAGAAAATGTTTATTTTAAATCAAACCCTTGTTGAGCAGCAATGTCTAATCTTAGCAAATCAATCATTTGAGCTCTGTTATTCTTCTCAGTGTTGTTTTGTGAACTGAAAGGAGGTTGTTCCCACTGGTGGCTGAAACTAGAACTGGGGGTCTAGCCTCAAAATAAGGGGGAGCTGGTTGAGGACTGAGCTGAGGAGGAACTTCCTCACCCAAAGGGTTGTGAATCTGTGGAATTCCTTGCCCAGTGAAGCAGTTGAGGCTCAATGTTTTTAAGGCAAAGGAGTATTGGGTTATGGGGAGTGGGTGGGTAATTGGAGCTGGTTCTGCGGAAAGATCAGCCATGATCCTCCTGAATGTGGAGCAGGCTCAATGGGCCAGATAGCTGGTCCCTGTCCTCGGTTCTTACGTTCTTAATGAAAGATTGAGTTTGAAGATTTGGAGGATGCAGATCCCAAGTCAAGTAGCTTTATCCAGGAAATTGTACTCGGTAAGTTATTTCTTTAACTGTAAGCATATGGAGTTTCCACACTGTCGAGATTCTATGATGATGATATTTATAAATAAAGAGAAAGAGCCTGTAAAGTGGAAAAAAAATCAATCGACAGTAGAACAAAAATGCAAGACTCCAGACAATCCCTGAACAAAATGTGAGTATGCATATATATGACTATGATGGAATGCTTCCCAAAGAGATTCCTGAATGCTACATTTTGACCTGAAATATCAAACACAACTGATGGACAAGCTATTGTCTGCAATGAAAACCTTCTCCCTTTCATTTGTTCATTGATGTCAGTAAAAGATTAGTAGTGGCTCAGTTAATGTTGCTTTGTAGATTGTCCAAATCAGATGGATACGTCATTGTCTTTTGAAATAATCTAAGTTCACCAACTCAGTAAAAATATCAACTCCAGCTTCACCAAAGGCTCACTGATGATGTTACCTTGTATGGTGACGAAACGTCTGAAAACAAACCTTCCAGCTCAGCGAGCAAACTTGCATCCCCATCCATCAACTTTCTGTTTTCTGACCAGTGAATGGAACTTTTCTGAGGCTTTGGGGCTCCGAGTGGTGACCATTTGTGGGTCTTCTCTGGAATTAGGACCCTCATGTGGATGGTGGAAGGCCCCCTCCCACCCACACCCCAACAGAGAGAGAGCAGCTGGCCCAATCCTGAGGCTGCAAGGTGCTGTGCTCAGCAGGGCCATGGAGCTGTGGCTATTTAGGCGCTATGGAAGCTGCGGCGGATATGGAAGGATCCCTTGGGGCCTTGGAGGGAAGTAAGGGGGGAGGTGTGGGCGCAAGTTTTGCATTTCTTGCGGTTGCAGGGGAAGGTGCCGGGAGTGGAGGTTAGGTTGGTGGACCCCAAGGGATCCTTCCATATCCACCACAAATTCACCTGCACCTCCACACACATCATTTATTGCATCCGCTGCACCCGATGTGGCCTCCTCTATATTGGGGAGACAGGCCGCCTACTTGCGGAATGTTTCAGAGAACACCTTTGGGACACCCGGACCAACCAACCCAACCACCCCGTGGCCGAACACTTTAACTCCCCCTCCCACTCCACCAAGGACATGCAGGTCCTCGGACTCCTCCATCGCCAGACCATAGCAATACGACGGTTGGAGGAAGAGTGCCTCTTCTTCCACCTAGGAACCCTCCAACCACAAGGGATGAACTCAGATTTCTCCAGTTTCCTCATTTCCCCTCCCCCCACCTTGTCTCAGTCCCAACCCTCGCACTCAGCACCACCTTCCTAACCTGCAATCTTCTTCCTGACCTCTCCGCCCCCACCCCCACTCCGGCCTATCACCCTCACCTTGACCTCCTTCCACCTATCGCATTTCCAATGCCCCTCCCCCAAGTCCCTCCTCCCTACCTTTTATCTTAGCCTGCTGGACACACTTTCCTCATTCCTGAAGAAGGGCTCATGCCCGAAACGTCGATTCTCCTGCTCCTTGGATGCTGCCTGACCTGCTGCGCTTTTCCAGCAATACATTTTCAGCATTAGAAGATAGAGTCAACTGAGAATAACACAGTGCCACCTCTCTCCACACAGACGAACAGTCAGCATATTATGATGAGTTGAGATCAGAGTGGTGCTGGAAAAGCACAGCAGGTCAGGCAGCATCCGAGGAGCAGGAAAATCGATGTTTCGGGCAAAAACCCTTCCTCAGGAATAGAGGCAGGGAGCCTCCAGGGTGGAGAGATAAATGCCGGGGGGGGGGGGGGGGGGGGGTCGGTGGGGGGGAAGCTGAGGAGAAAGTAGCAAAAAGTACAATAGGTGAATGGGGGTGGGGATGGAGGTGATAGGTCAGAGGGGAGGGTGGAGTAGATAGATGGGAAGGGAGATTGGCAGGTAGGATAGGTCATGGGGACAGTGCTGAGCTGGAAGGATGGAACTGAAATAGGGTGGGGAGAGGGGAAATGAGGAAATCAGTGGACATCACCTATTCCTGATGAAGGGCTTTTGCCCGAAACATTGATTTTCCTGCTCCTTGGATGCTGCCTGACCTGCTGAGCTTTTCCAGCACCAATCTGATCTAAACTCTGGTTTCCAGCATCTGCAGTACCCACTTCTGCCTATATTATGATGAGTTGTCATCCCTTCAAAACCTTATACCAAAGTTGGAATTATTGATTTTCTTAACTCTATTGGCATATGTTTGTATAATTATTGAATTGACTTCATGTGTCTATGTTCAATAATATCTATTTATTTGGACTTTCTTTTGATTGGAGAAAATGGTATGTTTTGTAATGTCTCACAACAGCTGTTTTTTTAACGGGGTATAAAACGTAGGAATAGGCGGAGGTCATTAAGCCCCTTGATTCAATGAGATCATGGCTGATTTGTGACATAAGTCCATATCCTTGCCTTTGGCGCACATCCCTTAATATCTTTGCTGAACAAAAGAATTATCTATCTCAGATTTAATGCTCACTGATATCATTATCATACCATAGAATGGCACCTGATGGCACAGAGGTCTCGGTCTCCACCTTACTGAGTCCCCTAGCAGCATGACATGCTGAGGGAAGTGTACTACAATACTCCGGGATTGTCTAGCTTGAATCCAGATTAGAATGGCCTGTGATTGTTACACCTTGTCTCAGTACCAGGAACTGTAAGAAAAATTCATTGTTTCTTCAGTGCTATATCTTACTCCAATCTTATTGGAGTGAACATAAATATTACATCACAGTAATTGAAGATCATCAGCTTCATGACTTATCACACCCACGATACCTTAAACAGAGTTTTTACAAGTTGTTACCAGCATTCACACATAGTATTTTGGAATAGCTTCATTCATTTGAGCTTAGTCGGGGTTAGGTGTGGAGACCTGATCTAGAAGGGCAATAACTGGCCACTCAGTAAGAACTGAGAGATGGGAAAGGGTCAGAGGTCACCTTAGCTTCCTTGGAGATTGTGAAGACTGCAGATGTTGGAGATCAGAATCAAGAGTGTGGTGCTGGAAAAGCACAGCAGCTCAGGCAGCATCCAAGGAGCAGGAGAGTCGACATTTCGGGCAAAAGCCCTTCATCAGGAATGAGGCTGTGAGCTGAGGGAGCGGTGACCTTGACTTCCTGCCTACCTATGAAAAGGCATTCAGACATCTGCAGATTTCAATGAAGAACTGAGAGTTCTGGTGGTATGTCCTTCACCTGAAATATTAAACATGTTTCACTCCCCCACAGATACTGGATTACTTGCTGAATACTTGCAACATTTTCTGGTTTCTTACAGAGCGAAAGGTTTCCATTCAATTTAATTTCAGAGGAATTCCTAATCAGAATTGTGCATGCAGTCCTTTGATGGGATCGAGTGACATGTTTTGGATTTTTATGTTTGCATTTCTAAGAGACTCAAAATTCACTGGAAATACCGATTTCATATTAATTATATGGGTGCAGTGAACCAATTTGTGATTTATAATTGGGCTAATCTCAGTTTGGCCTCGGTAAAATAGAAGGAACACGCAAGGGGCATGTTCATTGTTACAATGAAACTGAATTGTTGCAGATGCTGGAGATCTGAAATACAAGCAGAAAGTTCAGATGAAGAAGAATCGTAATGGATTTAAAACATGAACTCTTATTTTTCTCCATCGATGCTACCAGATTCTGCTGAGTTTCTGCAGAACTTTCAGTCTTTATGTAAAATTATAACATGCAATTTGGGGTTTCTTTGTCACTAGCATTTGCTGCACTATTGTATGGTTATATATATGGTGCAGTAAAGGTACATTTCCTATTATAGAAGTTATAGAGTCATAGAGCATACAAACAGATCCTTCGGTCCAACTCGTCCATGCCAACCAGATATCCTAAATTAAACTAGTCCCACATGACAGCACCCGGCTCATATCCCTCCAAACCCTTCTGATTCATATATCCATCCAGATGCCTCTTAAATGTTGCAATTGTACCAGCCTCCACCACTTCCTCTGGCAGATCATTCCATATCCGCACCACCCTCTACATGAAAAAGTTGCCCCTAGGTCCCTTTTATATCTTTCCCCTCTCACCCTAAACCTATGCTGTCCAATTTTGGACTCCCCCACTCTGGGGAAAAGATTTTGTCTATTTACCCTATCCATTCCCCTCATGATTTTATAAACCTCTATAAGGTCACCCCTCAGCCTCCGACACTCCAGGGAAAACATCCCCAGTCTATTCAACCTCTCCCTATAGCTCAAATCCTCCAACCCTGGCAACATCCTTGTAAATCTTTTCTAAGCCCTTTCAGGTTTCACAACATCTTTCCTATAGCAAGGAGACCAGAACTGAATGCAATATTCCAAAAGTGGCCTAACCAATGTCCAGTACAACCAAGGTCTCCAAGGTCTGCACTCTAAGGTCTCTTTGTTCAGCAACACTCCCTGAAGTGTTGCTGAACCTTACCATGAAGTGAGTACATTCTGCCCTGATTTGTCTTTATTTGCGTTCATGGGGAAGAACAAGGAAGAAAGAACTTGCATTTATATTGTGTTTTTTGCAAGCTTTAAATTTTCTACCTGTTGTTATTATGTCCCTGCCTGTGCAGTTCCTCACATTTTCACCCTTTATTCTATTTTCTGCCTCCCCTTTCCCTTGTTTTAAACAAAGAATATGATTAATTCAGTTTGTTCCAACTGTCACAAGGGATGGGACATTTCTTATCCTCTGTTGCAAAGGAATTGTAAACCTGTTTGTAAAGAACTGGTTTGTAAAATCACCAAACACTTCACGTAGGAATCTTGAACCTTTTGTATAATTGTTGGAACATGCCAATGCTCAGTTCAGGATCTGGAACACCACCAGCAACTCCATTCAGCACGTGTGATTTAAATCTATAGCATTGTGCATGCAGCCAGTTAAGAAGGAGAAGCACTAAACATTTACAGCACTTGCTCAAAAACATCAATTATATTTATGATGTTATCTTGGACTCCATTCCAGTAACATAACACAACATATCTTGTAATGGTAGGTATTTCTGTCCTTCCTAGTTTCTTGAAGCAGATATTTCAAAACTGCAAAAGAATTCGAGGTGTAAAATAACAAAGGGGTTTGAAGCAAAGGTCAAGTGAACCTATTAGTTATAGAGTTGACAATACAATTCCAGCATCTCTGGTGCTGCTGTACATCAAGTGCTGGACCCCTGCATTTTGAGGCCTGAAGCTTATTGCATAAACACAGACCGTATAATGTAACCTGAATGTGAACCAGTTGAGGTCTGCTCAGTACGGTCTGCCTGATTCGAATGCAGACTAATGGTGTATGCCATAATGAGTTTCATATACCTGTACCGTCAGTTCTGCTATAATGTGCTTTTCTTCAATCCGTAAAGGCTTTAACGTGATTAAAGAATTTAGCCTGTTACTTGTAGAACGTGTAGGAGTAGGCCATTCGGCCCCTCGGACCTGCTCCATTTTTCAATGGGATCAGTGCTGATATAAACAGGTTCGTGTTGGTGGGGGGGGAGCCTCCACTGCTCAGGTGGTTCTTTGCACATTGTGGTATGGTGCTGTTTTGTGGTAAGCTAGTTTATGGTAAGCTGGTTGTGATAAGCTGGTTATGGTAGGCTGGTTGTGATAAGTTGGTTGTGGTAAGCTGGTTGTGATAGGCTGGTTATGGTAAGCTGGTTTGTGGTAAGATGTTTGTGATAAGCTGGTTATGGTAAGCTGGTTATAGTAAGCTGGTTATGGTAGGCCAGTTGTGATAAGCTGGTTGTGATAAGCTGGTTATAGTAAGCTGGTTATGGTAGGCCAGTTGTGGTAAGCTGGTTTGTGGTAAGATGTTTGTGATAAGCTGGTTATGGTAAGCTGGTTGTGGTAAGCTGGTTTGAATTTTAATGTTTCTTTGCTGTTGAACAAAGCAAAACAGGGAAGATTCTTGAAACGTTTCTGTCAGCTTCTCAAAGCATCACCAACATAGCCAACATAACCAACATAATCAACATGGCCAATATAGCCAACATGGCCAACATAACCAACATAATCAACATGGCCAATATAGCCAACATGGCCAACATAACCAACATGGCCAACATAGCCGAGATGGCCAACATGGTCAACGTAGCCAATATAGCCAACATGGCCAATATAGCCAACATGGCCAACATAACCAATATAGCCGAAATGGCCAACATAGCCAATATAGCAGAAATGGCCAACATAGCCAACATGGCCAACATAGCCAACATCTATATATTAGTAAGTTAATAGATAATTCAAAAATCGGTGGTGGAGGAAATAGCAAGGAAGAAAACATTAGACTCCAGGACGATTTAGACAGATTGGTTTAGTGATGAGCAGTGCCAAACAGAACTTCATGTTGACAAATGTGAGGTAATGAATGTTAGGAGGATTAAGAAAGCAAGGGAATACACATTGAATGGCAGGACCCTCAGAAGTAGAGAGGATCAGAGACATCTTGGTGCGAATGCACAGATCCTTAAAGGCAGCAGGACAGATAGGTAACATGGTTAACAAAACATATGGGATACTCGCCTTTATTAGTCAAGGCATTGAATACAAGGGTGAGGTGGTTATGTTGGAGCTGTACATAACAATAGTTTGGTCTCAGTTGGAGTACTGTATGGAGCTCTGATCACCACTGGAGAGGGTGCAGAGATTCAGCAGGATGTTGCCTGAGCTGGAGTGATTCTGGTATTAAAAGAGGATGGGGTTAATTGCCTTAAAGCAGAGAAGGCTGAGTGGGGACCTTATTGAGGTGTACAAAGTTACGAGAAATAAAGACATGATAGACAGGGAGAAACTGTTCCTCTCAGTAGAGGGGTCAATAAACAGGGAGCACAGACTTAAAGCAAGGTTTAGAGGGGATTTCAGGAAAAGCGTTTCTACTCAGAGGGTTGTAGGTATCGGGAACTCACTGCCTAAAAGGATAGTGGGGGCAGGAATCCACGAGACATTTAAGAACTATTTAGATGATCACTTGAAATGCTACAGGATACAAGGGCACTGGCCAAGTGCTGGGAAATGGCATTGGGGTAGATAGATGTTTGATGACCAGCGTGGACAGAACAGCCTAACTCCGTGTTATAAAAATTCTCCAACTCTATGATCCGCCACAAGTTACCCTTATGATGGCTATGGTGAAGGGTAGAATGGCATCGTCTCTTGCAAAAGAGATTTGTTGAATCTTTGCTGTACAGAGTCATATCCCAGGAACAGCATCAACTGCACCTGGAGGCCTACAGCTCAGTGAGAGGTCTGCTTGGAACCTACTGGTCTTCCAGTCACCGAATTGTGTGTTGGGGATATCGGTCCATGTCAATGTGCTGAGTGAGACACTAAAGATCAGGTCACTGTCAAAGAGGCGCAATGAGGAGAGATGGCAGTCTAAAGCTTTTCAACTGTTTACACTGAGGTAGCTGGAATCTGCAAAATGACTTGAGCTGTGTGCCTTACAGAGAATATACATTGTAAATCCAGAGCATTGAGAACATACTGAATCAACTCAGAGTGAAACTTAGTGTATAGAGAAATTCATATCTATTGCACTTTCTGTCATTTCCGATTTGAAATGTTTTCACCGTTGCTCTGTATGCCTGACACAGAATGTAATTTGCAAACATTATTGCAACTGTATCGAGTGTAACATCCTGAGCAGGGACAAGTTGAATCTTCTTGTGAATATTGTAATTCTCAAGTTGAAATGTATTTCTATCAATTTTATGAATAAGATATATTTTTGGGAGAAATAAGTTGCCAATGAAGGTTGAGCGTGTACTAAATTGAGGGGAGCAGTGGATGTACCTTTATAACAAAAAGATTGAAGTAAAATTCTGACAAAATTGTATTTGAAACTCAGTTTCTATCCAGTCTCTGTTCTCCATGTGGCTACAAGGCAGTTTTTTTTAATACTGCTTTCCAGTGTCTGACTGAAATCATCTGTTACAGCAGATACCTCCTGCTTTTTTTTTAAACATTCAATTGATAAATTTTACTGAATGTTCGTATATCTTGTTCTTCTGTTACTCTTTCTGATTCAATGAAAATATTTCTTGTGTTTTAGTCTTAGCTTTGAACAAAAGGATTAATCTAAAATGTCATCCTGCGTTTTGTCTTCACAGATGTTGGTTGACCTGTTCTGTTTCCAGTCATTTCTGATTTTATTTAAGATTCCCAGCATTTGTAGATTTTTTTAAAAATTGCTTTTTACCTCCAAAGCAGCTGCATAACTCTTTGCTGCAATGGGACATAACCAGGGGAGAGAGAAGAAATGAGATGATAGAAGCTAACCCAACCATGAGATAAATTTGCCTGAGCAAAGAACATATCAGTGAGAAGGCTGTTCAGTTAAGATCTGTAAGCTATGCTTTTGGTAACTGTTTTATGTCTATAATAGACAGCAGTAATGTCTACTTGTTCAATACTTTGACCATCATGCCCACAACAATTGAACTAAATCCATAATTCCAAATTATTTCTCCTGAACAATATTATTCTGCTACAAATGGTCAGACCATGTTGTGTTCAGTTTTGGGCACCTTATTTATGGAAGAATGTTAAAGCCCTGGAGAGAGTGCAAAGGAGATTTACGAGAATGAAACCATGAATGGTATCATGCACTTTGGTTGGAAGAATAGAGGCATGGACTACTTTCTAAATGGGAAGAAAGTTCAGAAATCTGAAGTGCAAAGAGACTTGGGAGTTCTAGAACAAGATACTCTCAAGGTAAACTTGCAGGTTGAGTCAGTAGTTAGGAAAGCAAAAGCAATGATGGCATTTATTAGACTAGATTAGATTCCCTACAGTGTGGAAACAGGCCCTTCGGCCCAACAAGTCCACACCGACCCTCCGAAGAGCAATCCACCCAGACCCATTCCCCTACATTTACCCCTTCACCTAACACTACGGGCAATTTAGCATGGCCAATTCACCTGCCCTGTACATCTTTGGACTGTGGGAGGAAACCGGAGCACCCAGAGGAAACCCACGCAGACACAGGGAGAATGTGCAAACTCCACACAGACAGTTGCCTGAGGTGGGAATTGAACCCGGGTCTCTGGCACTGTGAGAGCAGCAGTGCTAACCATTGTGCCAACCACTTGAATGTAAAAGCAAATCTGTATTTCTGAGGCTCTATAAACTTCTGGTTAGACCACATTTGGAGTATTGTGAGCAGTTTTGGGCCCTATATCTGAGGATGGATGGACTGACCTTGGAGCATGATCAGAGGAGATTCACAAGAATGGTTCCAGGAATGAAGAGCTTAACATAGGAGGAATGTTTGGGGACTCTGGGTCAATACTTGATGGAGTTTAGAGGATGAGGGGGCATCTAACTGAAACTTACAGGATACTGAATGGCCTGGTCAGAGTAGCTGTTGGGAAGATGTTTCCATTGGTAGGAGAGACTAGGACCCAAGGGCACAACCTTAGAGTAAAGGGAAGACCTTTTAGGATGGAGATAAGGAGAAACTTCTTCAGCCAGAGAGTGGGGAATCTGTGGATCTATGCACGGTGGCTCACAGCGCCAGGGACCCGGGTTTGATTCCCAGCCTCCGGTAACTATGTGGAGTTTGCACATTCTCCCTGTGTCTGTGTCGGTTTCCTCCGGGTGCTCCGGTTTCCTCCCACAGTCCAAAGATGTGCAGGACAGGTGAATTGGCCATGCTAAATTGCCCGTAGTGTTAGGTGCATTAGTCATGGGTAAATATAGGGTAGGGAAATGGGTCTGGTAGGTTACTCTTCAGAGGGTCAGGGTGGAGTTGTTGGGCCAAAGGGCCTGTTTCCATACTGTAGGGAATCTAATCTAATATGTGAGATGTCCGTTCATAAGACTGATAATAGTGGTGAAGAAGCTGTTCTTGAATCTGTTGGTACATGTTTTCAAACTCTTGTATCTTCTGCTGAAGGAATAGAGTAGAAGAAAGAATAACCGGGGTGGGAGGGGTCTTTGATAACGTTCGCTGCTTTCCTGGGGCAATGGGGAAGTATAGATGGTGTCAGTGGATGGAGGACTGGTTTTGGTGATGGACTGGACTGTGTTCACAACTCTCTGTAGTTTCTTGTTGTCTTGGATGGAGCAGTTGCCATACCAAGCTGTGATGCCTCCAGATAGGATGCTTTCTGTGGTGCATCAAGAAAAATGGTAAGAATCATTGTGGACAGGCTGTATTTCCTTATCCTCCTGAGGAAGTAGTGACGTTGTTCTGCTTTCTTGATCATTGCATTAAAGTGGGTGGACCAGGACAGATTGTTGGTGATCATCACGCCCAGGAACTTGAAGCTCTCAACAACCTCCACTCAGCACCATTGATACAGATAGGAACATGTCCTCCACTCCACTACCTGAAGTCAATGACCAGATCCTTCATTTTGCTGACATTGAGGGAGAGATTGCTGTCTTTACACCATGCTACTAAGCTATCCATCTCTTTCCTGTACTCTGTCTCGATGTTGTTTGAGATCCGACCCACTACAGTAATGTCATTAGCAAATTTGTAAATGGAGTTAGAGCTGAATTTGGCCACACGGTTGAGAGTGTATAAGAAATATAGCAGGGGGCTGAATCCATGGACTTGTGGGGCACCAGTGTTGAGGATTATTGAGGAGGAGTATTGTTACCTATTCTCACTGATCGTGGTCTGTGAGTCAGGAAGTTGAGGATCCAGTTGCAGAAGGAGAACCAGGGGTCTAGATCTCAGAGTTTGGGGATGAGTTTAGTTGGAATTATGGTGTTGAAGACGGAGCTAAAGTCAATAAATTCAGTACCCAGTTTGGGTTTGCCAGGGCCATTCAGCTCCTGACTTCATGACAGCCTTTTATGAGACATGGACGGAAGAACTGAATTGCAGAGGGGAGGGGAGAGTGACAGCCCTTGACATCAAGGCTGCATTCCACTGAGTGTGGCATTAAGGAGCCCGAGCAAACTGGGTTCAATGGGAATCAAAGGGCAAACTCTCCGCTGGTTAGAGTCATACCTGGCACATAGGAAGATGATTGTGGTTGTTGGAGGTCAGTCTCTCAGCTCCAGGACATCTCTCAGGAGTTCCTCAGAGTAGTGTCCTAGGTTCTACCATATCAGCTGTTTCACCAATGACCTTCCCTCCATCATAAGGTCAAAAGTGGGGATATTCACCGGAGATTGCACAGTGTTCAGCACCATTTACGATGACTCTGATACTGTAGCAGTCCGTGTTCAAAATCAACAAGATCTGGGTAATATCCAGGCTTGGGCTGACAAGTGGCAAGTAACATTTGCGCCATACAAATGCCAAGCTATGGTCATCACTAATAAGAGACATCTAACCCCCCACATTGGCATTCAATAGTGTACCATCCCCACAATCAACATCCTGGGGTTACCATTGACCAGAAACTCAACTGAAGTCACCACATAAATACAGTGACTACAAAAACAGATCAGATGCTGGGAATTCTGCACCAGGTAACCCACCTCCTGACACCCCAAAGCCTGTCCACCATCTATAAGGCACAAGTCAGGTGTGTGATGGAATGTTCCCCACTTGTCTGGATGAGTGCAGCTCCAATAACACTCGAGAAGCTTGACACCATCCAGGACAAAGCCCCCTAGACTAACACCACATCCACAAACATCCACTCCCTCCCTCACTGATGCTCAGTAGCAGCAGTGTGTACTATCTACAGGATACACAACAGAAATTCACCAAAGATCCTCAGACACCTTCCAAACCAATGTCCATCTTGAAGGATAAGGGCAGCAGATACATGGGAACACCACCTACCTTCAGGTTCTCCTCTTAGCCACTCACCATCCTGAACTTGGAAATATATTGCTGGTACCTTCACTGTCACTGGAACAAAATCCTCACAAATGGCATTGTGGATCAACCCACAGCAGGTGGACTGCAGTGGTTCAAGAAGCTAGGTTATAGTCCAACAGGTTTAATTGTAACTGCAAGCTTTCAGACCTCGCTCTTTCTTCAGGTGAGAGTTTGTAGGGTACTCTGAAGGACTGGATCAAAAGTGAGACTCTGAAAGTTTGTGGTTTCAAATAAACCTGTTAGACTGTAACCCAGTGTTGTGTGATCTTAGACCTTGTCCACCCCAGTCCAACACCAGCACCTCCACATCACGGTTCAAGAAGGCATTTCACTGCCATCTTCTCAAGGGGCAACTAGGGACGGGCAATAAATGCTGGCCCAGCCAGTGATGCCCACACCCACAAATTAATACATTTTTAAAATAAGTAAATAGGAGTCTGACGTAGGGATCCTTGGTATTCAGATGTTCCAGGGATGAGTGTAGGGCCAAGGAGATGTATGTGTCTTGGACCTATTGTGATGGTGGGTGAATTGTAATGGATCACGGCAATCTGAGAGGCTGGAGTCGATGTGAGCCATGGCTGACCTCTCGAAGCATTCCATAACGATGGAGGTCAGAACCACTGGCCGATAGTCATTAAGGCATGCTGCCTGTCTTTTCCTCAGCACTGGGAAGATAGCGGTCTTCTTGAAGCAGGTGGGAACCTCACAGCCAAGTAAGGAGAGGTTAAAGGTGTCAGTGAATATTCCCACCAGGATCTGAGTGCACAGCCAAGGACCACATCTGGGCCAGTCATTGCCCATGGGGTCACCCTCATGAAGGCCAATCTGGCGTCTGCGGTGGTGACTGTGGGTCCAGGTGTACCCCAGGTCTGTCAGACCGGTGACATCATGTCTCTGACTTTCTGTTCAAAACGAGTGAAGAACATATTGAGCACATCGAGGAGGGAGACATTGTTGTCAGCGCTTTGACTCAACTTTGTTTTATTATGGATCTATCCAGGCGAAATATCTCATCCTTCCTGCTGCTCAAACTGAAGCTCAAAACTTGGTGAGAAATAAAATTAAAATCAGAAAATCTTAAGGCATGAAGATAGTAAGGTTTAAGTTTTTCAAACCTAACACAAGGTTAATACCCTGTGAAAGCTTTAATCTTCTCACCTGGTGAGTAGTGCTTAGGGCTAGTGTTAAAGTCATAGGGAGTCATACAGCATAGAAACAGGCCCTTTGGCCCACCATGACTATGCTGACCAAACTACACTAATCCCATTTACCTCTTCTCAGTCCACAGCCTATGCCCTGGCATTTTAAGTGCTTATCCCGATGTTTCGACAATGTTGTGAGAATACCTGCACCCACCACCCTCTCAGTCAGCACCTTCCATATTTCTACCACTCTCTGGGTGAAAAATATTCTTTCTCCTATCGCCTCAAAACCACTTGGTCCTCAGTTTAGGCATATGCTCTCTGGTCTTAAACACCACTGCCATGGGGAAAAGATTCTCATGATCTATGCTGTTTATTCCTCTCATGAAATTGTATTCCTCAATCAGACTCTCCCTCAGCCTCCTCTGCTCCAAGAAAACAAACACAGTCTATCTAGAGACAAAAATAGAAATCGCTGGAAAGGCTCAGCAGGTCTGGCTACATCTGTGGAGAGAAACCAGAGTTAATGTTTCAGGTCGACTGACCCTTCCTCAGAACTAGTCTATCCAGTCTCTCCTCATCACTGAGACCTTTCATCCCAGGCAACATCCTGGTGAATCTCCTCTGCACCCTCTTCAGTGCAATCACGTCCCTCCAATAGTGTGGTGTTCCATACTGCACACAGTATTCCATTTGTAGCCTTGCCAATGTTTTATAAAGTTGTAACAAGACTATTTTGCCTTATTTCAACAATACGTTGGTCTCAATTTCAAATCTTATGATGCATGAGAGGCTTCATGTATATTAATCTTGTGGCCAGCAGATACTCACACTGCAGCTCCAAACATTGCAAATCTTTACTTTGTCACCTCTTTAGGAAAAGAGAAAGCATGTCCCAGTTTTCAAAGAAATGAGTGTCCCTGTGGTTTGATGTAACAAGCTATTAACTGGTCATATGATCAAACATTGGCAAAGTGATTGACCTGAATTCGACCTGGTAAGGATTAATTTTACGTCTGGTATTTCATTTCTATTAAAACTTCAATTACTATCAGCATGAAAGGTAATTACTGAGCGACATTAAATCATCACTGTCTCTGAATTATTGAAGCAGAGAGCTCCAAAATAATCAGAATTTCATTATCATTTATACACAGAGGATTAAAAAAAATCGAAAATGTATTTTTTTCTTAAGTCACAAATTCCCTTTAAGTTTTATGATTTCAATAGGTCTCCTTTCTCGAAGTTAGCCATTTTTCTGGGCTGTGCAGGGAAACAACTTCATTGAGTCAATCAGTCAGGGAAATGAGCTATAAGGTTTATCTTAACTTTTAGGTATCCTATTCCATGAGCTATTTGCTTATTTAACTTCCCATATTGGTCTACAGGAGGTTCTGCCTATACATCAAGAAACTACTTTACTTGACAGCTGAGGACATGAGGGTCACTTGCAACGCCATTTCGTATTTGCTAACTTGGTGAGCTAATGAGTCCTTTGTTCACCTTAGTATAGGTTTGGGCACAGAAGATGAGGGAACAGCACCTTCCTTTTTTAGAACATAGAACATAGAATAATACAGTGCAGAACAGGCCCTTGCACCAACCTGTGAACTAATCTAAGCCCTACACTATCCCATCATCATCCATGTGCTTATCCAGGGATTGTTTAAATCTCCCTAATGTGGCTGAATTAATTACATTGGCAGGCAGGACATTCCACGCCCTTACCACTCTCTGAGTAAAGAACCTGCCTCTGACATCTGTCTTAAATCTATCCACCCTTAATCTGTACCTATGTCTCCTTGTACAAGCTGACGTCATCATCCTAGGAAAAAAGCTCTCACTGTCCATCTTATCTAATCTTCTGATCATCTTGTATGTCTCTATTAAATCCCCTCTTAGCCTTCTTCTCTCCAATGAGAACAGACCCAAGTCTCTCAGCCTTTCCTCATAAGACCTTCCCTCCAGACCAGGCAACATCCTGGTAAATCTCCTCTGCACCTTTTCCAATGCTTCCATATGCTTCCTGTAATGGAGTGACCAGAACTGTACACAATATTCCAAGTGTGGCCGCACCAGCATTTTGTATAGCTGCAGCATGACATGACGGCTCCGGAATTCAATCCCTCTACGAATGAAACCTAACACACCGTATACCTTCTTAACAGCACTATCATCCTGGGTGGCAACTTTCAGGGATCCATGTACATGGACTCCAAGATCCCTCTGCACATCCATACTACCAAGAATCTGGATGTAGGTTTGCTCACTGAGCTGGAAGGTTCATTTCCAGGTGCATCGTCACCCTACTAGGTAACATCTTCAGTGGGCCTCCGGGTGAAGCTTCACTACCAAGAAACTTTCCATTGACCCAGTACTCTGCCTTCCTGTTATTCTTCCCAAAGTGTATCACCTCACATTTAGCTGCATTGAACTCCATTTGCCACCTCTCAGCCCAATTCTGCAGTTTATCCAAGTCCCCCTGCAACCTATAACATTCTTTCACACTGTCCACTACTCCACCGACTTTAGTGTCATCTGCAAATTTACTAATCCATCTACCTATGCCTGCATCTAAGTCATTTATAAAAATGACAAACAGCAATAGTCCCAAAACCAATTCTTGTGCCACACCACTGGTAACCGGACTCCAGAATATTTCCATCAATCACCACTCACTGCCTTCTTTCAGAAAGCCAGTTTCTAATCCAAACTGCTAAATCACCCTCAATCCCATGCCTCTGCATTTTCTCCAACAGCCTACCATGTGAAACTTTATCAAAGGCTTTACTGAAGTTCGTGTACACCACGTCAACTGCCCTACCCTCATCCACATGTTTGGTCACCTCTACTGCCCTTCTTGAACAAGGGCACAATATTTGCAATCCTCCAGTCCTGTGGTACGAAACCTGTAGACAATGACGACTCAACGATCAAGGCCAATGGTTCCAATACCTCCTCCTCAACTTCCCTGAGAATCCTCCAATAAATCCCATCCGGCCCAGCGGGCTTGTCTACTTTCACTCCTTCTAGAATTGATAACACCTCTTCCTTACTAATCTCGATCCTTTCTGGTCTAATACCTCGTATCTCATTCTTCTCCTCTACAATATTCTCCTTTTCCTGAGTGAAAACCAATGAGAAATATTCATTTAGCACCTCTCCGATCTCCACAGGGTCCACACATAACTTTCCACTTCTGTCTTTGACTGGTCCTATTCCTACTCTAGTTATCCTTTCATTCCTCACATACCTATAGTTGGCAATAGGGTTCTCCTTTTTTCTCCTGCTAAACACTGCTCATATCCTCTCTTTGCTTTTCTTAATTCTCCTGGAATTAATTACTTGCCTTCTTAGCTACTACTCTTATTCAATTTCTAGTAATGCAGCAGCAGAGAATGTGTTACTTACTGGAGAGTTAGTGCACATTACCAAGTGTATAAGTGTGAAGTTTGATCAGATTGTTGTGTTGAAAATTCCAATGAGTATTTATTTTTTAATGCATAGTCATGTCTACTTTGAACAGCCAAAAAATATTTGATCTATTTTAAAGACTGCAACATCTCCCAAAGATATCTTTCAATCTACCCAAAGGGGTACCTTGCCTCTCCAAAAAGATTACCGTACCTCCCCAAAGCACTCTCGAAGTTTTAGATGTTCTTCTGACAGTCTACAGTGCAAAATAATGCTTTTGACATTGGACTTGATAGAAGGCAGACTGCATTTTAACAAGTGCTACCACCTCCATGGACAATGGATGTGTAAAGTATAACCCATTTCTCATCCTCTTCCTTCTCCCAGTGAAAATACTGAGGGCCTGGTTCAAGGATGGAATTTCCTGCATCATGACTCAAGCATTTTTTCAGATAGGACCCTCTTTGTCTTTACAGAAGTTCAAAGTTCTGTCTCCAGTTTGCAGGGAGGTGTAAAAATGTCAGCTTTTATGAATGGCTATGCTTTAATTGTCCATTCGTTTCAAGACAGGATGGAGTTGAAGGTCGAAACGTGGGGTTCCCAAAGGATGGGTTGATGTGAGAAACTGTGGACATGAGTGTCTTCTGGGCAGCATGGGGAGTCTGGAGCAACCACTTGGCAAGTGATCACATTATAGGAAGGACATAGTTGCTCTGGAGAGAGTGCCAGGGCAGGAGGCTTGTAGCAATGAGAGATTGGAGAGGTTGGAGTTGTTCCCTTTGGAATGGAGAAGGCTGTTTGAGGTATACAAAATGGTGAGGGGAAGAGCTAGAGTAGACAGGAGGAATCTGATTGCTTTGAAAGAGAGTTCAAAACCCAGGGTCATAGATTCAAGCGAAGTGGAAGAAGGTTTGGAGGGGACATGAGGAAAACCTTTTTTATACAGAGGGTGATGAGTGCCTCGAATTTGCTGCCTGAGTTGGTGCTGGAGGCAGAGACCCTACACCCTTTCAGTAAGCACCTGGATCTCCACCTTTAACTACTGTAAGCTGTAGGGCTATGGGCTGTGTACAGGAGGATGGGATTAGAAAGGGCATTTGGGTCAGCATGGACAAGATGGGGCGAATGGTCCCTTTCTGTGCTGTATCATTTCTGTGGTTTGATGGGTCTGCCCTAGCACTAGCTCTGATGTAATGTGCTCTGAGGCCAGATTGCGGAATGCACGGAGTGGGAGGGGATGGAAATCTCACCATTTCCTCTCCACTCATCTGAGCCCCTGCTCTAACCCCACTATCACTCTGACAAATCCACCCAACCCAAACTTCTCACAGCTCAATAGGCCCCACTACTCCCTGAACTTTACCCCCACCCTCACCCCCACCCCCAGCGCCAGCGGCTCTCTCAGATCTATCACACTACATCCAGAGTCTCATGAATTGACCATTCCATAGCTCTCACTGCTCTAGTTCCTTCATCACCCACCATCGCCCCTTCAAACCCAGTTGCTCCCCTTTACAGTACCACCCTTCCTAGCTCATTTAATGACTCCGTGTACTAGCGGCTTCCATTTTTCCACCACTCAATAATTTAAGATAATGACAATCCTATATCTATGTGCCCTAGTTTAGGAGTTCTAATAATTTTAATATGAAATAAAACAAACTGACATGTTTGCATTTTCTTTGTATCAAATTAGAATAAAGCACTGACCAATATCAGTGTTATAATCACATCGATATTTATAAATTGATGCATCCTGCCACCTTTCCAGATATTCTCAATCTCAGTAAGTAGATTTTGTCCGAGATTTAGACTTGGGAATTGTGTAATACTAAACTCCAGTAGATGTATAACTTAAATATGGCTCAAATCTTTGAGATCTGTAAAGAGAATGGAATTAATAAAGACACTTAGTGCTTCAATGCAGAAGGCAGAAGGTTAGGATTGCAGTAGGAAAAGTAAACACAATAAACAGTTTTTTTTATCATAATCTGATAGAGCATGCAAATCTAGTTTATTTATACACAATGGATCCATTGATCTGCTCACAACAATCATCTAGCCTCAAGGGTTTCCTTTTACAAACTGATGGAGGTTCTACCTTGGAGTTTTCATTTATACCCCATGAATTTACTTTTCCAGCTTCCTTTGAAGTATCACGTTTTTCAATAAATCACATTATATAAGTTAATATTTTATACACATGACATTAAAATTTTGAAAGTACACACTCAATTTGGTCTTGATTTATGTATGAAAGTCTGTTTGCAAATCCTTGTCCCAGGTCTTTAATCACCAATCAGAAATTCAGTGTAAACAGACGTTCAGTGGGATCAGTCTATGGAGAAGAGTCATTGCCTTTACTGTTGTGCATTAAAGACCAGATAATTGGGCAATATGTTATTTCCGGAAATTCTATACAGTGGAAATAGCTGTCTCTTTGATATTCAATACAGAAGTTAACTAGAATTTTATGTTCATGTTCAGCAAACAATCTACCCTTTCAATAATTGGAAAAACTTCCATTAACTCTCAGTTTAGAATCAGTTGCTGAGAGAATTACATAAATGCAAGGTAAGAGGAAAGATTTTACTGGTTCCCACAGCTCCCCCCCCGCCCCCACCCCCCAAATCTCTGCTCTATTTCTAGACAGCAGCCAAACTCCAATAATGCTCCCCAAACCTCCCTGTAATGTATAAAAACCATGTCGTTTTATTTTTGTGCTTTTAAAAGCTATGGACCAAAACGAGAAAGGCCTGTTTTAAAACCCAAGCATTTACAAAGACAACTGCCTGCTTTGAAAGAATAGGATTTGACGATCTTTCGTGAACTCTGTTTTTGAAACTGTGGGTTCCAGAATTGTGCAGACAAATTGGAAATGATGAGGATGTTTGTAGGAGACAAAACCCAAAGGGTGGGAGATGTTTGAAAATCTCTTCCACAAACTGCAGTGAATGCTGGATCAGTTGTTAGCTTTAAATCTGAGACAGATACATTTTTATTAAACAAGGGCATAAGGGCTAGGGGCCAATGACAGGTAAATGGAGTTCGGCTACAGATCAGCCATGACCTCATTGAACGGTGGAATATGCTTGAGGGGCTGAATGGCCTCCTCCTGTCCTTGTGTTCCTTAGTGAGGCTGATTAGTTTGTGGACAAGGGACCAATTGTCAGTGACAAAGTTCCTTTGCCTGCCAACACAAGGCAGTTAGTTACCAGTTAGCTGAACAGCTTGGATTATGATCAAGACTGAAAGCAGCTAGTTCAAATCAGAAGAGAAATCATCAGGTCTGCAGCTGCCAAATAAAACCTTTCTCTCGGCTCTCAGTTCTCTGCAATAAGCCACTTTAAACCCCCAAAAAACAGCTTATCTTTCCTTCAGCAGATGCTGCAATTTATGAATTTAAAATAGAAAATCAGAGACCTTTCCTAAGTGAAACAGCCACCCTGTGCCTCTTCCAAACTGGTGAAATCTGATTCAGAAGATGAAAGGGCGTGGGACTGCTACCTCACAGCGCCAGGGATGCAGGTTCAACTCCTGACTCAGGCGACTCTGTGTGGAGTTTGCACGTTCTCCCCGTGTCTGCGTGGGTTTCCTCCAGGTGCTCCGGTTTCCTCCCACAATCCAGAAGATTGTGCAGGTCAGGTGAATTGGCCGTGCTAAATTGTCCCCTAAGATATAAAAGAAACTAAGGGGCAACGTTTTCACACAGAGGGTGGTACGTGTATGGAATGAGCTGCCAAAGGAAGTGGTGGAGGCTGGTACAATTGCAACATTTAAGAGGCATTTGGATGGGTATATGAATAGGAAGGGTTTGGAGGGATATGGGCCGGGTGCTGGCAGGTGGGATTAGATTGGGTTGGGATATCTGATCAGCATGGACAGGTTGGACTGAAGGATCTGTTTCCATGTTGTACATCTCTATGACTCTATGATTCTATTAGAGGCATTAGACTAGGTCTGGGTGGGTTACTCTTCAGAGGGTCAGTGTGGACGCGTTGGGCCAAAGGGCCTGATTCCATAGGATAAATCGAGGATAAACTTTCAGATCAGCAAGAACCAACCCAACGGATCTAATGGATAAAGAATTTGCAACTGTTATCCCAGGTTTCCTTCTGGCCATGTGTTTTCTTTCCTTCCTTTGTTTACCATTCTGAGGAAGGGTCACTAGACCCAAAACGTTAACTCTGATTTCTCTCTACAGATGCTGCCAAACCTGCTGAGTTTTCACAGCAATTTCTGTTTTTGTTTTCTATTCTCCATGTTTATGTTTGTTGATCTGTGTGTTTGCAAGGGACGAGTTGATAAGGCATTTAGAGTTTTAGTTGTAGAGTTTATTTGGCTTAGTTTAATTGTTTACTTGTAGTTAGAATCTAATAGGCTGTACTGAATGGTGATCTGTGTTAAGCACCGAAACCTGGTTCGTGTTTTCTGTCGGCCTGGGTCTGTAAATCAGGTCATTTGGGGAATTCGCGTATTTATTTTAAAAATGTTAATTTTGTGAGAATAGTGGGCTAGGTTTCCAATGGGTCATGACAAATACCTTCACAGGTCAGCGTATAGGGCAAAGAGGAATGGCACAATGCATCTGCACTGCTTTTCCTAATTCTTAGAGACAGAAACATCAGCATAACTGGGCAAAGTAGGAAAACGAATCAAATAAAATAGACCACCAGATACTAACAATTAAATAACAAGCTGTAATAAAAATGAGGGGTTTGGGTGGTTTAGTATTAATGATCTGATAATTGTACTATGAAGGTTAAGGACTGGTGAATTTTGTAGCTCAGGTTGAGGTTCTGGATCAGGTTTGCTCATTGAGCTGGAAGGTTTATTTCCAGACGTTTCATCACTGTACTAGGTAACATCTTCAGTGGGCCTCAGGCAAAGCACTGTACATGATTCTCGCTTTCTGGGACAACACATCCATCTTAGGACATGCACGAGAATTCCAAAAAGCATGGCATTCCAACCAGAACTCTATCAACAAACACATCGAGTTAGACCCCATTTACCACCCCCTGAGAAAAAGAACAGGAAATGACATCACCACAGGAAATGACATCACCAACCCAAAGAAACCCAAACATATAAACAGAAAGCAGGAATCATGTGCAGTGCTTCACCTGAGGCTCACTGAAGATGTTACCTAGTAGGGTGACGAAACACCTGGGAATGAACCTTCCAGCTCAGTGAGCAAACCTACATCCAAAGGTTAAGGATTGTAAGGTCCTTGATGTCACGTAAATAGAGGCTTGCAGGTCACAGGGTGCTGATTAAAGAGCAAGTAGACGCATGAAATGTTGCATTCTGTAAATAAATGAAATATTAACTAAAAGGAATGATGTCCAGATTCCCACTTCACTGTAGGCTTTAGAACTAATTACTATTTAAATATAGAATAATGGACAAATTCATATATCATAAACATGGCAAAGTAGGAGCTTATCACCATGATCAGATATAATTATCATCTTTAACTTACTCCTGATACCAGTTTTTAAAACATATAATTCCGTTTGCCCTTTGACTGGATGCTTTAAGCCGGGGATAGTCACTGTTTGTGCAATGGGATCTTATAAAACATATCCTTCAGCTGTAGGAAATTTACATGATGTAACCATGGCAACATGCCATGCCAAACAATGACCACTCCAACAAGATAGAATATAACCACCTCCCCTTCACGTTCAGTGGCATTACCATCACTGAATACCCTGCAAACAATATCCTGAGGGTTACCATTCACCAAAATCTGAACTGAATGAACCATTCAGTAATTTGTGGGGTTACACGATTAGGCCAGAGGTTGGGAATCCTGCAGTGAGTAACTCATCTCCTTACTCCCAAAATCGATCTACCATCTTTGTTTTTATTTACTTGTGGGACATGATCCTTATTGACTGGGCCAACATTTATTGCCCGTCTCTAATTGCCCAGAGGGCAGTTGGGAGTCAACCACATTGCTGTGGGTCTGGAATTGCCAGGTAAGGTTGACAGCTTCCTTCCCTAAAGGATGTAAGTGAACCAGATGGGTTTTTCTAACAATCAACAATGGATTCACATTTATTGTTAGACCCTTAATTCCAGAGATTTATTGAATTCCAATTCCATCATCTGCCACAGTGGGATTGGGACCTGGGTCCCCAGAACATTACCTGGGTCTCTGGATTAATATTCTAGCGATAATACTACTAGACCATCATCTGCCCTGTATTTATTGCCCATCTCTAGTTGCCCTTGATGAGGTCATGGTGATGAGCTGCCTGGCACATTCCACGAATGAATTTTAAAACATCAATTTTTCCTTATATAAGGGTAGTTAGTAGTGAAATGGCAATCTTATTCCCACTGATTGATTGTGCCACTTGTTTCCAATTGTTGTATTGAACTGCATGAATTAAAAATAGATGCAAGGCACATTTAACCCACTTGTCCTTGATATAACGCTGTAAAAGTTTTGTAGTACGGCAAATATTGCTGTGAGTAAACTTGAGCGAGGTCAGCCAGCTGCACCACGTAGAATATGAATTCCCTGATTGGGGCTGTTAATCAGGAAGCCCTGACCCCTAGTACATAGAACATAGAAAACATAGAACAATACAGCACAGAACAGACCCTTCGGCCCACGATGTTGTGCCGAACATTTGTCCTAGCTTAAGCACCCATCCATGTACCTATCCAATTGCCGCTTAAAGGTCACCAAAGATTCTGACTCTACCACTCCCACAGGCAGCGCATTCCATGCCCCCACCACTCTCTGGGTAAAGAACCCACCCCTGACATCTCCCCTATACCTTCCACCCTTCACCTTAAATTTATGTCCCCTTGTAACACTCTGTTGTACCCGGGGAAAAAGTCTCTGACTGTCTACACTATCTATTCCCCTGAACATCTTATAAACCTCAATCAATCACCCCTCATCCTTCGCCGTTCCAATGAGAAAAGGCCTAGCACTCTCAATCTATCCTCGTACAACCTATTATCTATTCCAGGCAACATCCTGGTAAATCTCCTCTGCACCCTCTCCAAAGCTTCCACATCTTTCCTAAAATGAGGCGACCAGAACACACAGTACTCCAAGTGTGGCCTTACCAAGGTCCTGTACAGCTGCAACATCACCTCACGACTCTTGAATTCAATTCCTCTGCTAATGAACGCTAATACACCATAGGCCTTCTTACAAGCTCTATCCACCTGAGTGGCAACTTTCAAAGATCTATGAACATAGACCCCAAGATCCCTCTGCTCCTCCACCTTACTAAGAACCCTACCGTTAACCCTGTATTCCGCATTCTTATTTATCCTTCCAAAATGGACAACCTCACACTTGACAGGGTTGAACTCCATCTGCCACTCCTCAGCCCAGCTCTGCATCATATCTAAGTCCCTTTGCAGCCGACAACAGCCCTCCTCACTATCCACAACTCCACCAATCTTCGTATCATCTGCAAATTTACTGACCCACCCTTCGACTCCCTCATCCAAGTCATTAATAAAAATTACAAACAGCAGAGGACGCAGAACTGATCCCTGCGGAACTCCACTTGTAACTGGGCTCCAGGCTGAATATTTACCATCTACCACCACTCTCTGACTTCGACCGGTTAGCCAGTTCTCTATCCAACTGGCCAAACTTCCCACTATCCCATGCCTCCTGACTTTCCGCATAAGCCTACCATGGGGAACCTTATCAAATGCCTTACTAAAATCCATGTACACTACATCCACTGCTGTACTCTCATCTACATGCTTGGTCACCTCCTCAAAGAATTCAATAAGACTTGTAAGGCAAGACCTACCCCTCACAAATCCGTGCTGGCTGTCCCTAATCAAGCAGTGTCTTTCCAGATACTCATAAATCCCATCCCTCAGTACCCTTTCCATTACTTTGCCTACCACCGAAGTAAGACTAACTGGCCTGTAATTCCCGGGGTTATCCCTATTCCTTTTTTTGAACAGGGGCACAACATTCGCCACTCTCCAGTCCCCTGGCACCACCCCATTGACAGTGAAGACGAAAAGATCATTGCCAACGGTTTTGCAATTTCCTCTCTTGCTTCCCACATAATCCTAGGATATATCCCGTCAGGCCCAGGGGACTTGTCTATCCTCAAGTTTTTCAAAATGCCCAACACATCTTCCTTCCTAACAAGTATCTCCTCTAGCTTACCAGTCCGTTTCATACTCTCCTCTTCAACAATATGGTCCCTCTCATTTGTAAAAACTGAAGAAAAGTACTCATTCAAGACCTCTCCTACCTCTTCCGACTCAATACACAGTCTCCCACTACTGTCCTTGATCGGACCTACCCTTGTTCTCTCGTCATTCTCATGTTTCTCACATACGCATAAAAGGCCTTGGGGTTATCCTTAATCCTACCCACCAAAGATTTTTCATGCCCTCTCTTAGCTCTCCTAATCCCTTTCTTCAGCTCCCTCCTGGCTATCCTGTATCCCTCCAATGCTATGTCTGAACCTTGTTTCCTAAACCTTATGTAAGCCTCCTTCTTCCTCTTTACTAGATATTCAACCTCCCTCGTCAACCAAGGTTCTCTCACACAACCATCTCTTTCCTGCCTGACAGGTACATACATATCAAGGACACGTCGTATCTGTTACTTGAAAAAGTTCCACATTTCAATGACATCCTTCCCTGACAGCCTATGCTCCCAATTTATGCTCCTCAGATCCTGTCTTGCAGCATTGTATTTACCCTTCCCCCAATTGTAAAACCTGCCCTGTCGCACACACCTATCTCTCTCCATAACCAAGGTGAAAGTCACAGAATTATGGTCACCATCACCAAAATGCTCACCCACTAACAAGCCCATCACTTGTCCTGGTTCGTTACCAAGTACCAAATCCAATATGGCCTCCCCTCTGGTCGAACAATCTACATACTGAGTTAGAAAAGCTTCCTGGATACACTGCACAAACACCGCCCCGTCCAATCTACTTGATCTAAAGAGCTTCCAATCAATATTTGGGAAGTTGAAATCGCCCATGACTACTACCCTATGGCTTCTGCACCTTTCCAAAATCTGTTTCCCAATCTGTTTCTCCACATCTCTGCTGCTATTGGGGGGCCTATAGTAAACACCTAACAAGGTGACTGCTCCTTTGCTATTTCTGACTTCAGCCCATACTACCTTCAAAGGCAGATCCCCCTCGAACTGCCTTTCTGCAGCCGTTATACCATTTCTAATTAGCAATGCCACCCCCCCTCCTTTTTTCCCACCCTCCCTAATCTTACTGAAACATCTGTAACCAGGAACCTCCAACAACCATTCCTGTCCCTCTTCTATCCACATTTCCATGATGGCCACAACATCGTAGTCCCAAGTGCCGATCCACGCCTTAATTTCACCCACCTAATTTCTGATACTCCTTGCATTGAAGTATACAACTTGAGCCCATCTCTGTGTCCGCAAGTATTCCCTGTCAGTGCTACCTTCTCCACAGCCTCCCTACATTCTTGGACATCCTGAAAAACAGCTAACCTACTTGCTGGACTACAAGTCCGGATCCCATCCCCCTGCCAAATTAGTTTAACCCCCCCCGAAGAGTGCTAGCAAACCTACCTCCCAGGATATTGGTGCCCTTCTGGTTCAGGTGCAACCCGTCCTGCTTGTACAGGTCCCACCTTCCCCAGAATGCAGTCCAATTGTCCAAATACTTGACGCCCTCCCTCCTACACCATCCTTGCAGCCACGTGTTCAACTGCACTCTCTCCCTATTCCTTGCCTCACTGTCACGTGGCACCGGCAACAACCCAGAGATGACGACTCTGTCCGTCCAAGCTTTTAGCTTCCAGCCTAACTCCCTGAGCTCCTGAATGACCTCCCCACCCCTCTTCCTACCTATGTCATTGGTGCCAATGTGCACCACGACTTCTGGCTGCACACCCTCCCCCTTAAGGATTCTGAAGACACGGTCCGAGATGTCTCGGACCCTAGCACCCGGGAGGCAACAAACCATCCGAGAGTCTCGCCCATGTCCACAGAACCGCCTGTCTGTCCCTCTAACTAGAGAGTCTCCTATAACTAGCGCTCTCCTCCTCTCCCCCTTTCCCTTCTGGGTCTCAGAGCCGGACCTTGTGCCAGAGACCCGGTCACTGCAGCTTACCCCTGCTAGGCCGTCCCCCCCAACAGTATCCAAAGCGGTATACTTATTGTTGAGGGGAATGACCACAGGGGAACCCTGCACTGCCTGCTTCCTCCCCTTCCCACCTCTAACTGTTACCCAGCTACCTCTGTTCTCTGGCGTAACTATGTCCCTGTAGCTTCTATATATCACCCTCTCAGCCTCTCGAATAATCCTCAGTTCATCCAACTCCAGCTCCAGTTCCCTAACGTGGTCTGTGAGGAGCTGGAGCTGGCTGCATTTCCTGCAGATGAAGTCGGCAGGAGTATCGGTGGTCACCCCTACCTCAAACATCCTGCAGGAGGAACATTCCACCGCCTGCGCTGCCATTACTCTACACTTAGTCTCCAAAACAAGAACACTAAGTAGCTTACCTGTTCAGCCGACTGAATCCTTTGTTTTAGGTTAGAGGAGGAGGGAGGGTAGGAGACACGACACATGTAGTGTCTCGGGTTCCTTCTCCACTCAAACTTCTTACCTTCCCAGGAGCCTCTGTTGATGACTTCCGGGTTCCCGCTCCTAGTTGGAAAAAAAAACACAGACTGCGAAAAGAAAAACGTTAATTTAAACTGGTCTCCACTTACCTTCCGGCTCCCCTTTCTGTGCGTCCGCTGTAACACTGAGCTGTAGTACAGATACAAACAGGAATGTCCCTCCTTGTGGGTCTGCTCCTGGGCCTGGCCAAACTGGCCATAAACAGGGCCATGCAGTGGGCTGTGGAGGGGGTCATTAGGGCCGACTCCCTGCCCCTCTTCCGCGGTTACGTTAGAGCCCGGGTGTCTCTGGAGAAGGAGCACGCGGTGTCCACCCTCGAGATTTTCAGGGACAGGTGGGTACCACAGGGATTGGAGTGTATTATTTCCCCCACCAACTCTATTTTGATTTAGTCCCCTCACTGTTTGATCACACAGCATTGCCCTTTGTCGAGAAGGGCAGTGCTTGTCACTGGCCACTCGGGTGTTTCCTTTCTTCCTGGTGGTGGAATATAAATAAAGATTTACACCCTTGTTGTTTTTCAGTGTGTCCGACACCTGCACACATACGACGTGGGTGCTGGAGAAATATAAGCAGCCCTGCTGTCAGGCTGTAGTGTGGGGGGACGAAAAATAAGAAGGAAGAGGGAGAAAAAGAACACAAGTGTCAGACATCCAGTTCACTCTGAAAAAAAGGAAAAAATAATAAACAGGAACGTCAGTCACTGACATACATCATCCCATTAAAGCATAATAGAGAAGTTAACAAAAAAAATGACAATATAATATTAATAAGAAAGAAGAAAAGAAGAAAAGAAATAACAGGAGTGTCAGAAGGTCAGTTCACTCGGACAGCTGGCTCTGAGGGAGCCGGGTGAGTGGCAAGGATTCTCCATGTGTAAACCAAGGGGGATTTGGTGACAGGATACCAGCATCTGTGGAATTACAGTGGGTTCTGCTATAACACGCGTTTCCTCAACGCAAATTAACTTAAACGCAATTTTGACCGTTATTTATAGAATACCAACATTCCTTACCTGTATTGGCCCCCTGGACAGGGCTCCAACTTGTAAGTGTTGTAGCTCACCACTGAATCCGGCCTGAATATATGGGCAGCGTTGCCTTGTCCTCTTTAAGTAGATCTAGCAGGGGTTTGTGCTCCTTTATTATTACAAATTTCCATCAGTAAGGGTCATGGTGGAATGTCCTGACTCCACATATGACTGCCAAACCTTCCTTCTCTCTCTGAGCTTACTTACTCTCTGCATTATCCAAAATCCTGGATGTATTCGTTACTGGGTGTTCTTCCCCACTGAGCCACCTATGAGCTAATGCTACCTCAATGCCACATATCAATATCAGATCTTGTTTGGGATTATAGTGTGCCAACACCTTAAAGGATGGTAGCCACCTGAAGAAGAAAATTAATTTCTTCAGAGCCACTCAGGGTACAAGAGGTAAGCTATTGTATATTCCTCACCACCCATATCAGAGGTACAGTCAGAGGAACCTGCCCCAGTGCTAAAATGGCCAGGAAGAGCTACAAAAAAAAAAGAACTGGCCTATGTCCATTCCTAATGAAGGGCTCTGGCCCGAAATGTCAACTCTCCTGCTCCTTGGACGCTGCCTGACATGTTGTGCTTTTCCAGCAACACACTCTTGTCTCTGATCTCCAGCATCTGCAGACCTTACTGTCTCCTATGCCCTAGGACTCATAGGGGGAGGGATGTAGTGATTATAATGAGGTCAGCCCGGTGGACCTCATAGAATGTGAGTTCCCTGATTAGGGCTGTTAATCATGGACATCCAGTCCCTGTACACCTCCATCCCCCATCACGAAGGACTCAAAGCACTCCGCTTCTTCCTTTCCCGCCGTACCACCCAGTACCCTTCCACCGACACCCTCCTTCGACTGACCGAACTGGTCCTCACCCTGAACAACTTTTCTTTCCAATCCTCCCACTTTCTCCAAACAAAAGGAGTAGCCATGGGCACCCGCATGGGCCCCAGCTATGCCTGCCTCTTCGTAGGGTATGTGGAACAATCCATCTTCCGCAACTACACTGGCCCCACCCCCCATCTTTTCCTTCGCTACATTGATGACTGTATCGGCGCTACCTCGTGCTCCCACGAGGAGGTTGAACAGTTCATCCACTACACTAACACCTTCCACCCCAACCTCAAATTCACCTGGACAGTCTCGGACTCCTCCCTCCCCTTCCTAGACCTTTCTGTTTCTATCTCAGGCGATCGAATCAACACGGACATCTACTACAAACCAACCGACTCCCACAGCTACCTGGACTACACCTCCTCCCATCCTGCCCCCTGTAAAAACGCCATCCCATTCTCCCAATTCCTTCGTCTCCGCCGCATCTGCTCCCAGGAGGACCAGTTCAAAATACGTACAACACAGATGGCCTCCTTCTTCAAGGACCGCAATTTCCCGCCCGACGTGGTCGACGGTGCCCTCCACCGCATCTCCTCCACTTCCCGCTCCTCCGCCCTTGAGCCCCGCCCCTCCAACCGCCACCAGGACAGAACCCCACTGGTCCTCACCTACCACCCCACCAATCTCCATGTACAGCGCATCATCCGCCGTCACTTCCGCCACCTCCAAACAGACCCCAGCACCAAGGATATATTTCCCTCCCCTCCCCTATCAGCTTTCCATAGAGACCACTCCCTCCGCGACTCCCTTGTCAGATCCACACCCCCCACCGACCCAACCTCCACTCCCGGCACCTTCCCTTGCAACCGCAGGAGGTGCAACACTTGCGCCCACACCTCCCCCCTCACTTCTCTCCAAGGCCCCAAAGGAAACTTCCATATCCGCCACAGATTCACCTGCACCTCCACACATATCATCTACTGCATCCGCTGCAGCCGGTGTGGCCTCCTCTATATTGGGGAGACAGGCCGCCTACTTGCGGAGCGATTCAGAGAGCACCTCTGGGCCACCCGGACGAACCAACCCAACCACCCTGTAGCACAGCATTTCAACTCCCCCTCCCACTCCACCAAGGATATGCAGGTCATTGGACTCATCCACCGCCAAACCACAACAACCCGACGGTCGGAGGAGGAGTGTCTTATCTTCCGACTGGGAACCCTCCAACCGCAGGGGATGAACTTGGACTTCACCAGTTTCTTCATCCCCCCTCCCCCCACCTTGTCTCAGCCGGATCCCTCCAGCCCGGCACCGCCTTCCTGACCTGCAGTCTTCTTCTTGACCTCTCCGCCTCCATCCTACTCCGACCTATCACCCTCACCTTGACCTCTTTCCACCTATCACATTTCCAACGCCCCTCCTCCAAGTCCCTCCTCCCTACCTTTTATCTTCTCCTGCTGAACACTCTCTGCTCATTCCTGAAGAAGGGCCTGTGCCCGAAACGTCGAATCTCCTGTTCCCTGGATGCTGCCTGACCTGCTGTGCTGTTCCAGCAATAAAGTTTCAACTTTGATCTCCAGCATCTGCAGACCTCACTTTCTCCAATCAGGGAGCCCTGGCTGACAGTGTCAGACGTCCTGTTCACTCTGAGAGCTGACTCTGAGGGAGCTGGACCAAAGTCAAAGACTCCCACATGTAAATAAAGGGTGACTTGGTGATGGGATAGTAGGCTGTGTGCAGTTATTTCAGTAAATTATCATATTTGGCCAATCCAGAAATAACATTGGAGTTTTTTTGGACCTTTAATGACTCAATCTGATTATTTTACCTTGTTCTTCCCTGAATAATCCAGCAGCTAAGGAAATTCTAATCAGAGCAGGAGAATAACTACAACAGAGTTAGAGCAAGAAGCTATCAAAGAGATTATATTAACGAACTAATACCAATATCATATAATAGGTCCAATTGAAAGGAAGCGGTGTTTTCCAACGCCCATCCCCCAAGTCTCTCCTCCCTACCTTTTATCTTAGCCTGCTGGACACACTTTCCTCATTCCTGAAGAAGGGCTCATGCCCGAAACGTCGATTCTCCTGTTCCTTTGATGCTACCTGACCTGCTGTGTTTTTCCAGCAACACATTTTCAGCTCTGATCTCCAGCATCTGCAGTCCTCACTTGCTCCCCCAATTGAAAGGAAGTTAGCTAACAAGGGTCTGGTGATGCAGTTTGTATGCCTCTGAGAAGGTATTTGCAGTTGAAGGTGAATTTCTTTCAGAAAAGAACCTTTCATTAATAAAGAACCGGTCACAAAATTAGCATTAAAAACTAAAAGAACTCCGAACGCTGGAAATCAGAAACAAAAACAGAAATTGCTGGAAAAGCTCAGCAGTTTTGGCAGCTTCTGTGGAGAGAAAGCAGTGTTAACATTAGGGTTCCTAAAGTGCTTTATACACATTAAATACACTTGAAGTGGAATTACTGAAATACATTTGCCAATTTGGTGATAGCACAATTCCACAGACAGCAACACGGTAACCACTGAGTAATCTAATTTATTGATGTTAATTGAGGGATACATATTGCATGGATACACGGGAGAACTCCTTAATTCATCTTGGAAATCTTCTTGAAAATAGTGATGTGATCTAATGATGGCAACTTCACGTTTAGCTGAACAAGCAGACCAGGAACACAGGTTCAAGCCTGTAACCTGTCATTTTGAGACTAGTATCAGGACATTTTTCCTACAATAAGTGATCAGATTGAAGATAATGTTTCAAGTGCAGGATCTTGGAAGATTATCTTCAACTTGATCACTTATCGTAGGAAAAATGTCCTGACAATACTCTCAAAATGACAGGTTACAGGCTTGAACCTGTGTTCCTGGTCTGCTTGTTCAGCTAAACTTGAAGTTGCCATCATTAGATCACATCACTATTTTCAAGAAGGTTTCCAAGATGAATTAAGGAGTTCTCCCGTGTATCCATGCAATATGTATCCCTCAATTAACATCAATAAATTAGATTACTCAGTGGTTATCACTTTAATGCTGAATCGACTAAAGAAGCCATTATATACTACATTGAAGGAAGGGTGGGTTAGGATCTCTCTGGATGGCTGAACTACCATAGACCAAACAGCCTTCCTCTTCCAAATGTTTGCAAGAGCCATAAGGATAAAGGTGTGGCATGGCATGGTGACCAAGTGGTTAGCACTGCTGCCTCACAGTGTCAGGGACCCAGGTTTGATTCCAATCTTGGACGACTGTCTATGTGGAGTTTGCACATTCACCCCGTGTCTGGGTGCTCCAGTTTCCTCCCACAGACCAAAGATACACAGGCTAGATAGATTGGCTATGCGAAATTGTCCATAGTGTTCAGGAATGTGCAGTTGAGAAATCATAGAATCCCTACAGTGTGCAACTGGACCTTTTGACCCATCAAGTCCACATTGACACTCTAAAGACCATTTAACCCAGACCCACCCTATGCCCGTAACCCTGCATTCCCCATGGCTAGCCCAGCTAGCCCGCACATCCCTGGACACTATGGGCAAACTCTACACAGACAGTCACCAGAGAGTGGAATTTACCCTGGGTCCCTGCTGCTGTGAGGTAGCAGCGCTCACCACTGAGACATCATGCCGCCCAGTGGATTAGCTATGGGAAATGCAGAGTTATAGGGTCAATACTGGATGGTCTTTGAAGGGCCAGTGCAGTCATGATGGGCTGAATGGCCTCTTTCTAGCTCACAATACCACTGTGATTCCATGGGCCGAGTATTCCAATGTTTTAACTTTATTGTCTGTTTCAAAAGAAATTTCCCTCAATTATTCAGAGAGGTTGTGTAACTTACAATCTATTCAATGTCACCTCTTTATGTTGTTCATTTGATGCAACAGAATAACTTTAATTACAAAAGGAGAACAGGTTCTATACTTCCACCAGCCAATGTCTAATTCAGTGTGACTGGCAGCTTAATGCTGGCTTTTCCACAATCTCACAAGCTTGGGAGCAAAATGCCTGAATAATAAGATTGTCCTACTCTACATGAAAATGTTTTTGATTTCCTGGCTCCTTAGTTGCTGGATTTTATATCTTGAGCGAGTCTTCTCAATTTGTGTCAGCTGGACTGTCATATCCACATGGCATCAAATCCTAGCAGCTATGTGTGTGCACCCTTTGTGTGTGCAGTCACTAGACATAGTCCTTTTACATCTCCACAGTTCCCATTGTCCTTCAGAGTCAAGCAAACTATGTTCCGAGTGTGAATGGTGAATTTAGTGCACTTATTTGGTCTAGAGCATGCAGAGACAGCAGGAAGAGAGAAAGGGCAAAAGAGGCAAAGGGTGACAATGTGAGAGCCGAGAGAAAGAAGCAGAAAGAGATTGAAAATAAAGAAAAAAAAACAAGAATGGTGAGAGAAATAATCCTGGAAGACAGCAATGTTAAAGTTTCAATGTTAAATGAAAATGAGATGGAAAAGACATGTCAGTAAGGAAAGACCCAACTTATTTCTGATTATTCTTCAATAGAGAGAATATCCCAAGGTGCCTAATGAGGATATGAGATATAGAAAGAGAGATAGAGAGAGTTAGATACTGACATTAATAAATCTGACGGAGGGCTCTCATTGTTGTGGTTTGCATGAGTAAGCCCCATTACCCAGTTGCTAAACACGCAGACTTTCAGCTGTTTGATTATTTCGAACAGCTTTAGAGTTTACTGGGACCATAAGGAAATTTACATCAAAAATTCATGATGTGATTTTTAAGGAGCTCTTTTGGACAGGACTGTGATTAATTGCAGAATTATCTCCTTGGGACGTCTCTCTGCAATACCAGCTTCTTTCCTTCTGTTGCTGTGTGAGCGGAAGTGACTCTCAGACACAGTGCAGTTAGTTGGCAATCAGCCCCGTACCTCTTTCCTCTTGAGATAATCTCTGTATCTGAAAACCTGGCTTCACCAGTCACTCTCTCATTTCTCACTGATCTAATTCTAAGGTGGGTCAATCTTTTCTTTAGGCAGACAGCTTAGCATGAGAACAGTTTATCATATTGCTCAGTGTGGTCATCAAAATGCAGGTTAAAGACTCCAGGCTCCTGCCTCAGATACAGTGGGTTGGCTAAATTCAGCCGAAAGGAACACAGTGAGTGACATTGAATTCTCCTCTGTGTTGCTTCTACATGTCTCATCTCATGGTGGGTTACAACCCACTCACATTAACTGCTTCGATCGACAATCTTGACTTGTTTCATGAGCTGGAAACAAGAAGGGAAGAAGGTTTGCAAAAGCAAGACAGGCCATGGGTTTTTATTCTAGAAAATAAAAGCCTCTAATCAAGCTCAGACACTTAACATGCCCCGTAGGGTTTTGTACAGCTTGATGCCCAGGTGGTAGAATGCCAATTTTAGAGCCATGTTCAGCTACAGTGATAGGATAATATGTGGATTGTAGGCATGCAGTCTTATTCTCCAAGGACCCATTTACCTTTCTACCTACTGAAAAATCTTACGACAGCTCTTGGTGAAGCTGCTTCATGTTTTGCAATCACTTCCTGCTTTATGTCCTTGATGGCACTCCCAGATGCTGATTGCTTACCAACATGTTTTGGCAGCGAATGGTACAAAAGTAAAATTAAGGATCCTGAACAATGTTTTGCCACTACCTGCCCCAGAATTAACTGAAAACAAGTCCACTATAAAAGCATATTTTCTGGTTGTGTGATTTCATTCATTTATTGCCCAACCCTGATTATCCTGAGGGCATTAAGAAGCAACGACAAGTTATGGGAGAGGACCCACATTAGGAAGAAATTAATGAGTCATTTAAACATTCGCAAGAGAATCAGTGCATTGTTACAAAGTGGAAGGCAGTTTATTATAGAGCAGTTTATCATATTACCCAATGTGGTAATCAAAACAGAGGTTAAAGACCCCAGGGTCCCACCTCAGATGCAGTGGGTTAGCTAAATTCAGCCACAAGTTCAGCTAAAAGAAACACAAGAAGTGACATAGACTCGGCATGTCTACACTGGCCCGCTGGATGGGCAATTTACTTTGATCCAGTCTTTGTATTTCTTCCTCTTAAACCTGCATATTTCTCCTTATCAGATAACAGTAACACTCCTTGTTGAACACTTCAATCGAATGTTTCACCACACTCCTGACCTCAGCCACTCACTGTGTGAAGTGGTTTTCTCATTTCATGTTTTTACTTCTTTTGTTCTCAATCCACAAGTGGGAACAGTTTCTCTCTGTCAGGACACCTTGAACTTTTGAATATTTCTTTCAAATCTCCACACAGCTTTCTCCGTTACAAGGAAGACAGTTCTAACTTCTCCAATCCAGCTTCATAACTGAAGCTTTTCATTGCTGGAATCATGCTTGTGAACCTTTTCTGCATTCTCTCGAGTATCTTCACATCCTTCCGAGAGTGCAGCGTCCAGCACTCGATGCAATACTCTGGCTGGGATGTAATCAGTGTCCCATTCATGTATAGCATCACCTCTTTGCTCTTGTACTCTATGCCTCTATCAGTAAAAGATGTGGAGGAGCTGATGTTGGACTGGGCTGGACAAAGTTAAAGATCACACAATACCAGGTTATAGTCCACCATGTTTATTTGGAAGTACTAGCTTTCAGAGTTATCTGATGAAGGAGCAGTGCTCTGAAAGCTAGTGCTTCCAAATAAACCTGGTGGACTATAACCTGGTGTTGTGTGATTTTTAACTTGATCAGTAAAGCCTAGGATACTGCATGTTTTATTAATTGCCCCCTTAACCTCTCAACCTGTCCTGTCACCTTCAAGGATCTATGTACATATACTCCTTAGTTATTGTGCCCCTTGAGATTTGTGCCTTTTGTTTTTTATTGTCTCTCTGTGTTTCTCCATATTTCTCCATTGAATTTCATCTGGCACCTTTCTGCACACTGCACCAATGTACCCATGTCCCTTTGAGGGTCTACACTGTCTTCTTCATACTTTGCCATGCTTCCAAGTTTTGAAATTGTCTCCCAGACACAAATATCTGGGTCATTAATGTATAACCATCTTAGGAAACCCTTCCTCCAGTCCACAAATATCCATTCCCCACTCCTCTCTCTATTTTCAGCCACTCAGCCATATTCATGTTGTTGCTGTTCATTTTATTCTTGGCCTGTAACTTTCCCACAAAACTGGGTTTTTTAAAATTTATTTATTCGTTGAATGTGGACATTACTGGCTGTCCAGCGCTAATTGGCCGTCCCTACTAATTGCCCCTTGAGAAGGTGGGGGTGAGCTGCCTTCTTGAACTGCTGCAGTCCATGTGCTGTGGATTGACTCACAATGCCATTAGGGAGGGAATTCCAGGATTTTAACCCAGCAACACTGAAGGAACGGCAATATATTTCCAAGGTAGGATGGGGAATGGGAGTGTCAAATGCCATTTTGGAGTTCATTAGCTGCACTGCCCTCATGAACCAGTTACCCCTTCAAAAAACAAGTTTGTTAAACACGTTTTCCTTTTTGAAATCCGTGCTGTCTTTAATTACTCTCTATTTGCTATTGGGGGGAGCTGGGGAGTGCAGGTGATAGGCTAGTGATATTGTTGCTTGAGTATGCAGCCAGAGGCCTGGGTAAAGTTGTGGGGACCTGGGTTGAGTTCCACCATGGCAGATGGTGATAGTTGAATTAAATAGAAAATGCATAATTAAGACTATAATGATGACCACAAAATCAATTTCAATTTTCATAAAACCCAATCTGTTTTTCTAACTTTCTTCAGGGTAAGAAACTGCCATCCTTACCTGATCTGGCCTACATGTGACCCCAGACCCACAGCAATGTGGTTGAATCTTAACTGCCGTCTGAAATGGCTGCACAAGCTTAATTATATCCAATGTCAGTTTTCAGGTAACTATACCCACATCCCATGTGCGAATAAAAAGCAAGTCCTGAATTCTTGTAACTAAAACTACCTCCCCATCCCTCACCACACCCCCCATGATGTTAGGGGAGCTGGGTTTCTCTTTACATCCTTTTTTGAAAAAACTGTACTGTGTACACTTCGCCTGTCCCTTGGCACTATCTCTGAGTGTAAAGGAGGTGGAAACCTATGGGGAGAGCCTCTGCAATTTCCACTCTCACTTCCCTCAGTATCTCATTCAGTCTTGTGGCCTTATCCACTTTTGGCTAATCCAATGCCTCCTCCTCATCAATTCCAAACTGTTGCAATCTGAAGAACATTAATTACAATCTGAACGATTTTTTCACCATTTTATTGGTGATATCCATAAAGAACCAGATTCAAAATCTAATTTCACAATATTCCATGGCAGGATTTGCACTCATAATTTCTGGGATGCTAATGAAGTGCTAAACCCACTGGACCTCCGTATCTTGCTGTCAAAATGTATCTTGACTGGAACAAACTAAGCCAGTGTTTTTGGTCTTGTTTTCCTGTTCAGTGGTTCCCTCTGGAGTATCCATATTAACAATGGACAGAGACAAGGAGATACAATGCTCACTAAAAAACATAGGAGGTCAGAGTAAGAGTGGGCCATTTGGCCCTTCAGTATGATCCTGGCTGCCAGTATCCTTCTCACCATACCCTTTGACCCTTTATGGGTGGCTCAATGGTTAGCATTACTGCCTCCCAGCACCAGGGACCTGGGTTTGATTCCACTCTTGGGTGACTGTCTGTGTGGAGTTTGCAGGTGTTCCCTGTGTTTGCGTGGGTTTCCTTCCACAGTTGAAAGATCTGCAGATTAGGTGTATCAGCTGTGCTAAATTGCCCCGTAGTTCGCAAGTTTAACTGTAGTAAATGTGGGTTTTTAGGGATGGGGTAGGATAAACCTATGGAAATTGGTACAGACCCAATGGACTAAATAGCCTTTATTGGCACTGTAGGGGTTAGCCAGATCTAACTCCTTCTTGAAAAAAAATCAATGTTTTGACCTCAACTGCTTACTGTGGTGGGGAAGTCCACAGGCTCCCCACGCTCTGGGTAAAGACATATCTCTTCAAATCATTAATGAATGATTTGGCCCTGGGCTCAGATCTTGGGATGAGTTAGGCACCATAGGCAGGCAGCTCTGTATTGTCAGTCTGCTAATCCAACAAGAAGAAAAAGGTTTGCTCCTTTTGGATCTTGTAACTCCCTCGCCTAGTTGGACTAAGTAAGAACATTCTGAACTTGCAGTATATTCTGTAACAATTTGGCTGATAGTGGTGGAGTTGCAAGTGAAATCAAAGTAACTTTGCAAGGCCATGATCTGCCCTGGAATTAGGGTCAGAAGATTGTGTACCACAGGATACTGTGTATGTTCAGCGATATTGCAACAAGTGAACCTTTCAGAAGGAGGGGTGAAACTACTGAACTTCTGCTTAGGATTAGTTTTCGGACTTTCACGCTCTACTCCTGCCAGAGCTAACTCACATTGGGATAGATTTTAGCTGTTTGCTGTTTCGAACCGAGCAGCAAGTGTTGACTGACCCTTTTACCATGGGTTATCAGAGCTGAGTCTGTTCCTTTCGTGAACCTTACACCAGCAAGTAACCGTTCAGGAGCTCTGCAGGATTTTTCATTTCTACTCCTGAGCATCTGAGTCCAGAGGGTGGCAAAAAGGAAGAAATTATTGCATTTCCATAGCCTCTTCCACCACTTCAGAATGTATGAAGTACTTTTCAAGTGCTGTCTCTGTTTGGGAATGTGGCAGTTAATTTGTGCACAACAAGATCTCACAAGCAAACGAAACAATAATAAGCAGATCATGTGTTTTAGTAATGCTGGGGTGAGGGATAGATATTTGCCTGGACACTGGAGATTAAGTCCCTGCATGTTTTTAAACAAGATCTTTGATATCCACCCAAGAGGAGAGACAGATCCTTCATTAAAAATCTAATTTAAGAGCAGGCTTCTCTAACGATAGAGCATTCCTTCAGTACGGCACGAGAGAAGCCTGAGACTTTACTGCCTGTTTGGTGTCCAGTTGTTACACATGAGTTGGCTGTGGAGGTGGGAGGGCTCTGCTGGACTGCATTAAACAGAAGAAGAAACTGAAGAACTGCATTAAACAGCCCTTCTTGAAGAAGGGCTCATGCCCGAAATGTCAATTCTCCTGCTCCTTGGATGCTGCCTGACCTGCTGCGCTTTTCCAGCAACACATTTTCAGTTCTGCATTAAACAGAACCTCAAACACCAAGCCGTGTGTCACAGTACCTCATTCCTGTCACTACCACATCCCTGCCTTTCCTAACAATGACACAGAGACTGCACAGATTTCACCCTTGTGAATAAAAACACCATTTTTCAGTGTCAGGATAAAATATACAAATTGGAATGCAAGTTGTTTCTCTCAGTTTGCAGCCTGCTTGATGAGATAGGTTTGCTGTGTTAAAAGTTCCAATTTTGACGTGCTGAATTGGAAAGATAGATGAAAGGACACACAACAGGAGAATTTGTAGTAGAATTTATCAGAGACCTAAATATTGCAGAGCAGTCTTTGACTGTGATGAGGGTGACTGCTTATTCTGTGAAAGGGGAGTCGATACATCGGGTAGCAATTGATATAATACTTTAACTAGTTCCAGCAATGAACTTCTTATCTTCAAGTTTCATGATGGATTAAACATTCAGGTTCCATAGACAGCTCACACAGTGGATCCCAGCCAGCATGAGATTGAATTGAAACAAACACAAAGAATGCTGGAGGAACTCAGCAGATCTGGCAGCATCTGTAGGGAGAGAAACAGAGTTAACCTTTCAAAACCAGTCTGAATCTTCTCCAGTTGTAAAGAAGAGTCATAACCAACTCAAAACATTAACTCTGTTTTTCTCTCTTTGCAGATGCTTGCCAGACCTGCTGAGTTTCTTCAGCTTTCCCTGCATTTGTTTCAGATCTGCAAATATTTTAAATTTACTTGAGAACTGAGCAGGTTGGTTAAAGTTTCAATCCTTGGCCTGAGCTGAGTTAGTTACCATTGGCCAGACAGACTATTTGGATATAGAACAAGCTCAAAGGTAGAAGACAGAGGGTGGTGGTGGAGTGTTGTTTTTCAGAATGAAGGCCTGAGCTATAGGGAGAGGCTGAGTAGGCTGGGGCTGTTTTCCCTGGAGTGTTGGAGGCTGAGGGGTGACCTTATAGAGGTTCATAAAATCATGAGGGGCATGGATAGGATAAATAGACAAGGTCTTTTCCCTGGGGTGGGGGGAGTCCACAACTAGAGGGCATAGGTTTGGGGTGAGAGGGGAAAGATATAAAAGGGACCTAAGGGGCAACCTTTTCACACAGAGGGTGGTACGTGTATGGAATGAGCTGCCAGGGGAAGTGGTGGAGGCTGGTACAATTGCAACATTTAAGAGGCATTTGGATGGGTATATGAATGAGAAGGGTTTGGAGGGATATAGGCCGGGTGCTGGCAGGTGGGACTAGATTAGGTTGGGATATCTGGTCGGCATGGACGGATTGGACTGAAGGGTCTGTTTCCATACTGTACATCTCTATGACTCTATGACCAGTGGAATGCCACAAGGATCGGTGCTGGGTCCACTGCTTTTCGTGAACATGGGAGGTATAATTAGTAAGTTTGCGGATGACACCAAAATTGGAGGTGTAGTGGACAGCGAAGAAAGTTACCTATTAGTACAACAAGATCTTGATCAGATGGGCCAATGGGCTGAGGAGAGGCAGATGGAGTTTAATTTCGATAAATGTGAAGTGCTGCATTTTGTAAAAGCAAATCAAAACAAGACTATTACATTTTATGGTAAGGTCCTAGGGTGTGTTGCTGAACAAAGAGACCTTGGAGTGCAGGTTCATAGCTCCTTGAAAGTGAAGTCTCTGGTAGATAGGATAGCAAAGAAGGTGTTTGGTATGCTTTCCTTTATTGGTCAGAGCATTGAGTATAGGATTGGGAGGTCATGTTGTGCCTGCACAGGATATTGGAATACTGCATGCAGTTCTGGTCTCCCTGCTAGTGGAAGGATGTTGTGAAATTTGACAGGGTTGATAAAACATTTACAAGAATGTTGCCAGAGTTGGAGCGTTTGAGGGAGAGGCTGAGTAGGCTGGGGCTACTCTCCCTGGAGTTTAGGAGGCTGTGGGCTGACCTTATAGAGGTTTATAAAAAACGAGGGGCATGGATAGAGTGAATTATCATGGTCTTTTCCCTAGGGTAGGGGAGTCCAACACTAGAGGGCACAGGTTTGAGGTGAGAAGAGGAAAAATTTAAAAGGGACCTAAGGGACAACTTTTTCACACACAGGGTGGTGCGTGTATGGAATGAGCTGCCAGAGGAAGTGGTGGAGTCCGGTACAGTGACAGGATTTAAAAGGCATCTGGATGGGTATATGAATAGGAAGGGTTTGGAGGGTGATCGGCCAAATGCTGGCAAATGGGACTAGATTAGGTTAGTTTAGGATATCTGATCAGTATGGACAAGTTGGACCGAAGGGTCTATTTCCATGCTGTACATCTCTATGACTCTACAACTCTAGGAGAGGGGCTAGAAATGGCCTTTAACGTTTGATTACTCCTGCCCAGTGTTGAGTTGTCCCTGGAGATAAGCATGTGGTGTTCAGACAAGGATAGGATTGGGCCAATTGTGAAAACTCTTTTGGTTCGGCTCGCTGAGGAATGCTGAACGTAACAGTGTGGATTGTAATCCTGTATAGCAGTGCAGATTGTAATCCTGTATAGCAGTACAGTTTGTAATCCTGTATAGCAATGTGGATTGTAATCCCGTATCGCAGTGTGGAGTGTAATCCTGTATAGCAGTGTGAATTGTAATCCTGAATAGTAGTGTGGATTGTAATCCTGTTTAGCAGTGTGGATTGTAACCCTGTACAGCAGTGCGGATTGTAATCCTGTATCGCATTGTGGATTGTAATCCTGTACAGCAGTGCAGATTGTAATCCTGTATAGCAGTGTGGATTGTAATCCAGTATAACAGTGTGGATTGTAATCCTGTATCACATTGTGGATTGTAATCCTGTATAGCAGTGTGGATTGTAACCCTGTATCGCATTGTGGATTGTAATCCTGTATAGCAGTGTGGATTGTAACCCTGTATCGCATTGTGGATTGTAATCCTGTATAGCAGTGTGGATTGTAATTCTGTACAGCAGTACGGATTGTAATCATGTATAGCGGTGCGGATTGTAATTCTGTACAGCAGTATGGAGTGTAATCCTGTATAGCAATGTGGATTGTAATCCTGTATAACAGTGCGGATTGTAAACCTGTATAGCAGTGCAGATTGTAATCTGGTATAGCAGTGTGGATTGTAATCATGTATCGCATTGTGGATTGTAATCCTGTATAGCAGTGCAGATTGTAATTCTGTACAGCAGTACAGATTGTAATCATGTATAGCGGTGCGGATTGTAATCCTGTATAGCAGTGCGGATTGTAATTCTGTACAGCAGTACAGATTGTAATCATGTATAGCGGTGCGGATTGTAATCCTGTATAGCAGTGCGGATTGTAATTCTGTAAGCAGTACAGATTGTAATCATGTATAGCGGTGCGGATTGTAATCCTGTATAGCAGTGTACATTGTTTTGCAAAAGCTGTTTTGCAATGTTTCACTAAGGGGCACCAGACAGCACAGGTGCACTGCACACTAATGCTTTGTGCAATGACCATTAAAAATAACTGCTCCCATCCAAACAGCCATTGCTTCCTGCCAACTTTCTCCTCAACCCTCACTATTCTGTTTCCTTCTTTTCATCTGCTTCTTCAGATCAAATTTGAGGTCAGAGCTAAGTTTCACCAATCCCACTGTGATATTACTCCATGTTTATCCTTAACAGTTCAAACACTGATTATTAATTGAAATGCTAATGGACTGAACAGTGAACAGTCTGTTTCCCTTTTATGCTCTGTAATGCATTATTATACGTTGTGTGTTTTTAGCATATTGTTGAACTGGAGACATATCATGTCTTTTTTCACTTGTCTGTCCATGGGAGGTGGGTGTTATTGGCTAGGGCAACATGTATTGATCATCTCTAACCATCCAGAGTCAGTCACATTGCTGTGGGTCTGCAGTCACATGCAGACCAGACCAGGTAAGAGCAGCAAATTCCCTTCCCTAACGGACAGCAGTGAACTAGACAGGGTTTTGATGTAAATAATTACACTAGCTCTTTATTCCAGATTTTTGTTGAAGATAAATCAGCTGGCGTGATTCAAACCTATTTCCCCAGAGCATCAGCCTGATGTTCTGGGTTACTAGTCCTTGTGAACACAGAACATGACAGCATAGTACAGGCCCTTTGGCCCTCGATGTTGCGCCAATCTGTGAAACCAATCTAAAGCCCATCTCTAACCTACACTATTCCATTATCATCCATATGTTTATCCAATGGCCATTTAAATGCCCTTAAAGTTGGCAAGTCCACTATTATTGCAGGCAGAGCATTCCACACCCCGACTACTCTCTGAGTAAAGAAACTACCTCTGACATCTGTCCTTTATTTATCACCCCTCAATTTAAAGCTATGTCCCCTCGTGCTAGCCATCACCATCTGAGAGAAAAGGCTCTCGCTGTTCACCCTATCCAAACCTCTGATCATCTTGTATGTCTCTATTAAGTCTTCACTTAACCTTCTTCTCTCTAATGAAAAGAGCCTCAAGTCCCTCAACCTTTCCTCATAAGACCTTCCCTCCATACCCTGATAAATCTCCTCTGCAACCTTTTCAAAGCTTCCACATCCTTCCTATAATGTGGCGACCAGAATTGTACACAATACTCCAAGTGTGGCCACACCAGAGTTTTGTACAACTGCAGCATGACCTCATGGCTCTCAAACCCAATCCCTCTACCAATAAAAGCTAACACACTGAATGCCTTCTTAACAACCCTATCAACCCGGGTGACAACTTTCAGGGATCTATGCACCTGGACACTGAAATCTCTCTGCGCATCCACACTACCAAGAATCTAACCATTAGTCTAGTACCCTGTATTCCTGTTACTCCTTCCAAAGTGAATCATCGCACACTTGCCATTTGCTATTTGCCACTGATCAGCCGTAGCCTGACCATTGTCTAGAACCTGCTGAATGTAGCCATCAGTAGACAATGTCATTATCTAAGGAATTGGAAATGGATCTGAACACTAAATTGTCAGCAAGTAGCCCTACTCTGACCTTATCATGGAGTGAAGGTCATTGATGACATATGACATTCAAGAGAAATGGGAGTCGTGGGGAAAATGGCATTGTGTAAATGATCAGTCATCATCTAATTGAAGGGTGGAGCAGGCCTGATGGGCCAAATCGCCTACTCCTGCTCTGAATTCCAGGTCAAAAAGGGCTTCAGTTCCAGGAGAAATTTCCCCTGATCTCCACTGGCTTCAATTTACTTGGGCTGGTTGATTCCAAGCTTGGGTAAATGGTGTCCTGTTGTCAAAAGGCGTCCAGTTTAATTCCCACCTGGGATTGAGATGATGTGCTCCGAGCAAAGTTGTGATGAGTACTGGAGCTGAACACTCCAAGTGAAACCCAGACTGAGCACTGATGAGCACATCATCGGGAATTAAGTACCTCTTGATAACCCTGCTGATCATTCCCTTCATGACATTTTTGATCATTGAGAATCGGTTAATAGAGTTCTACTTCCACGGGTTGGTTTTGACTTGCCTTTTATGGTTGTTGGTTACTGGAACACATTGGTGATAGTCGTGGCTAGTTGTGGAGTATGTGTCAATGCAATCTGTGTCTTCTGCACTCACCCATTTCTGGATATCATGCAAGTTAACAAATTGGTTGCCAGTTCAAGATTTTTAAATGCAGTGAGAGAAGGAGAGTGATTATGGGAAATGTGGGCTCATTAAAGACACATGCAAGTGCTAATATCATCGATGAGAAGGAAATGGCAAACTCATCTAGAAAGTCTTTTCGATTCATTTCATAGCAGTGAAAGAGAACCTGAAAATAATTAAAGGCAGGACAGCCCTTTGGACTTAATAACATTAAATTAAGAATCGAGGATTAATGAGATTCAAAGATAGATAAATCTCCAGGATTTGATGGCCTTCCACTCCTGGTGATTAAAACACGTGGGCAGAAGTAGTTGTATAGATGCTGGAGATTACAGTCAAGATTAGAGCGGTGCTGGAAAAGCACAGCAGGTCAGGCAAGATCTGAGGAGCTGGAAAATCAACGTTTCAGGAATGAGGCTGGGTGCCTCGGGGGGGCGGTGGAGAGATAAATGGGAGGAGGTGGGGTTGGGGGAAGGTAGCTGAGAGTGCAATAGGTGGGTGGAGGTGGGGGTTAAGGTGATAGGTTAGAGAGGAGGGTGGAACGGATAGGTGGGAAGGGAGATTGGCAGGTGGGACAGGTCATGAGGATGGTGCTGAGCTGGAAGGTTGGAACTGGGTTAAGGTGGGGGGAGGGGACATGAGGAAACTGGTGAAGTCCACATTGATGCCCTGGGGTTGAAGGGTCCCTAGGCGGAAGATGAGCTGTCCTTCCTCCAGGTGTCGGGTGGTGAGGGAGCGGTGGTGGAGGAGGCCCAGGGTCTGCATGTCCTCAGCAGAGTGGGAGGGGGAGTTTGGCCACAGGGTGGTGGAGTTGATTGGCGTGGATGTCCTGGAGATGTTCCCTAAAGCGCTCTGCGAGAAGACGTCCTGTCTCCCAATGTAGAAGAGACCGCATTGAGAGCAATGGATACAATAAATGATGTGTGGAAATGCAGGTGAAACTTTGGTGAATGTGGAAGGCTGTTTTGAGGCTTTGGACAGAGGTGAGGCGGGGAGGTGTGGGCACAGGTTTCCTAATTTCCCCTCCCCCCACCTTAACCCAGTTCCAACCTTCCAGCTCAGCACTGTCCTCATGACCTGTCCCACCTGTCAATCCTCCTTCCCACCTATCCGTTCCACCCTCCCCTCTGACCTATCACTTTAACCCCCACCTCCACCCACCTATTGCACTCTCAGCTACCTACCCCCCAGCCCCACCCCCCTCCCATTTATCTCTCCACCCGCCCCCCCGAGGCACCCAGCCTCATTCCTGATAGAGGATTTTTGCCCGAAATGTTGATTTTCCTGCTTCTCGGATGCTGCCTGACCTGCTGTACTTTTCCAGCACCAGTCTAATATTAAAACAATTGGTTAAGAAAATTGTGGATGCATTTGTAATAATTTTTCAAAGTTCCCTCAATTCAGGAATTGTGCTGCTCATTTGGAACATTATAGATATCTCAATTATTGAAGAATTTGGGAGGAAACGAAACAGGTAACGACAGTATAGACCTGTTAGTTATGAGATATCTCGTATTATCTCTATTATTAGTGACCAAACCCAGGTGCTTATGAGCTGATCATAGCCTATGGTGATTAATTGCATTGACTATTTTGATGAGGTGTCTAGGATAGAGGATAATGTCTATGATAATTTTGAGAACACAGTTTATAGACCCTTCTGCACAAAGATTTATCAGCACTTATGAAAGCATACCTGTATATCTCACTAACCTATTCCAGTTGAATGTTTGGATCAGGTCATGAAGATGGTGGTTAGGAAAGGCTTCTCGAGAAGATAGTTATATAAATCTGTAAGAGTTTATCAGACAGAATTGGAAGCTACCTTGGGGCATGGCCTGGAAGCTCATAGGAGGTAGGAGGCAGAGAATTTCAATAAAGGGATACACACTCTGACTGGTGGGATGGAACTATGGTGTCCCCCAGGAATATGTACAGGTGCTTCAGTTCTTCAGCTTATTTACCCACGTCGGGGATGAAGGAACAGAGATTTGCATATCCAAGTTTGTAGGTGTGAGCAGGAGTTAGAATGGGATGTCAATAGATCAATTAAGTGGCAACTTGAGCTCAGTGTGGCTAAGTGTGAGGTCAAACAGTTTGGGATTCAAGAAACATAAATTGGAGCATTTTCTAAATGGTGAGAGATCAGAAAGGTTGGAGCAGCACATCTGGGTTTGGGTACCCGAGTGCACAAATGACTAAAAGCGAATGGAATCACGGATGTGTGTGTGAAGAGGCTTGAGAATACAAAGCAGAGGGAGGTGAGCCTTTGTTACGCCCCGTCAGGAATGCTCGGCTCAGTTCTGGGCTTTTCACCCCGTGAAGGAGATGCTTGGTCTTGGAGAAGCCACAGGACAATTATATCAGAACGATACAAGAATAAAAGGTTATATCACAGGGACAGCTTACAATCACATGGTTTGTATTTCCTGGAGCACAGAAGATATTTAAACATAAAAAAGAACCCAAAAAGGTAAATGTGGATGGGTGAGTTTCAGCCTTTTTTGGGCGGGGGGGGATTGCAGTTCCAAAGAGTATAATCTGAAAATGGAGCCAGATCTTTCAGGAGTGAAACCAAGAATGACTTGTTCACATCAAGGATAGTGCAAATTTGGAACTCTGTTCTCCACAAGACCATGGATGATGAGTTGATGCACCGTTCAAGAGTGACATTGATATATTATGGTTAGGTAATAGTATCACAGGCTATGGAGCAAAGACTCATAAATAAATTTGAGGTTTTGGTTCATCCTCCAGTTTCCATGCTTCTATCATTCATTTGGCACATTGAGCTGAAGCTGGTTACATCAGCTTTTAGATTAGATTAGATTAGATTACTTACAGTGTGGAAACAGGCCCTTCGGCCCAACAAGTCCACACCGAAGCGCAACCCACCCAGTCCCATTCCCTACATTTACCCCTTCATCCAACACTACGGGCAATTTAGCATGGCCAATTCACCTGACCTGCACATTTTTGGACTGTGGGAGGAAACCGGAGCACCCAGAAGAAACCCAAGCTTTGTCTTTTGCACTTGGCTTGGTTCAGTGAAGGTGAGAATATTCATCATCTGTTAGTTCCTCACGAGTCCACCACCATTCACAACCAAAGTGGCAGGAGTGAAGAGATTCGAGATCCTGCACCAGGGTAGAAATTATATTTACTAAATTCTCATTGCTAACCCGGGCGAGTTTTGAACTCAAGATTTTCACATCATTGGATCAGCACAGTATACAAATTATGTTGTTCTCCCCTAATATTAAAACAAAACCCGTAAACCAATAGCACTGAGTGATAAGTTTGATACTTGTGTTGATTTACAGGATTGTGCCAGTTTTACATTTCAAAGCTATCTTTGGGCCTCTTCCAGGTTTTGAGTTTGGTATCAGTTTTGTTTTTGTGTCTTTTTATATCAGATTTTGCCATGTTGCTGATACAACGGTTTGATTTGTTGCTGTGTAGATATCAAATTGTTTTCATTGTACCTACTTTACCTGAAGGCTTGGCTGACTGGCAGAAGACAGAGAATGGGGATAAAGGGTCTTTTTCAGCATGGCAGCAGGTGACTAGTGGAGTTCCACAAGGGTCCGCGTTGAGACAACTATTCACGTTACGCATTAATGATCTGGATGAAGGAACTGAGGGCATCGTCACTAAGTTTGCAGATGACACAAAGGTAGCTAGAATGACAGCTAGTGCTGAGGAAGTGGGGGGGGGGGGGGTTACAGAAGGACTTGAGCAGGTGAGGAAAGTGGGCAAATAAGCAGCAGATGGAATACAATGTGGAAAAGTGTAGGGTTATGCAGCTTAGTATGAAGAATAGAGGTGTAGACCATTTTCTAAATGGGGAAAATCTTTGGAAATCTGAGGCACAAAGAGACTTAGGAGTTCTAGATTAGGATTCTCTTCAGGTTCATGTGCAAGCTCAGTTAGCATTCATTTTGAGAGGACTACAATACAAGAGTAGAGGTATACTGTTCAGACTGTATACAGCTCTGGTTAGACTGCATTTGGAATATTATGAGCAGTTTTAGGCTCGTACGTCAGGAAAAGAAAGTGCTGGCATTGGAGAGGTGGGGTGGGGGTCCAGTGGAGGTTTACAAGAATGATCGCAGGGATGAGGGGCTTGCTGTATGGGAGCGGTTGAGGACTCTGGATCTGTACTCAATGGAGTTTAGAAGGATGAGGAGGGGATCAGATTGAAACTTACAGAATACTGACAGGCCAGGATAGAGTGGATGTGGAGAAGACTTGGACAGTAGAAGAGACTTGGCCCCAAGGGCACAGCCTCAGAGTGAAGGACTTAGACAAGGAGGAATTTCTTCAGCCAGAAGGTGGGGAATCTGTGGAACTCATTGCTACAGAGGGCTGTGGAGGCCAAGTTCATTGAGTGTATTACAGACAGAGATGGATAGGTTGTTGATTGATAAGGGGATTAAAGGTTGCAGGGAGAAGGCTGGAGAATGGGGTTGAAAAACCTATCAGCCATGATCAAATGGTGGAGCAGATTGGATGGAATTAGTGGCCTAATATTGATCTTATATTATATGGCTTTATGGATTGATAACAAACACCATTGTTGTTAATTATTAGCCTTCTGCTGTGTGTGGTGACTGTGCTTTATCTCAATGGGGAAAAACTTTGCAACACAAAGGAACTTGGGGAGACTTGTGCATGAAACACAGAAAGCTAGCACCCAGGAGCAGCTGGTAATCAGGAAGGGCTAATGGAATGTTGGCCCTTATTTCAAGAGGGTTGGAGTATAAAGAAGCGAAATCTTACTGCAACTGTACAAGGTGCTGGGGAGACCACATCTGGAGTACTTATTTAAGAAAAAAATATGATTTCATAGAGGCAGTCCAGAGAAGGTTCACTCGGATGATGCTGTGTAAGGAGGAACTGTCGTATGATCAAAGGCTAAACAGGTTGGGACTCTACTCACTGGCGTTGAGAAGAATGGGAGGTGATCCAACAGGAACATATCAGATTCTTGATGGGCTTGACAGGGGTCAATGCTGAGAGAATGTTTCCCCTCACAGGACAATCTAGGACCAGGGACACAGTCTCAGAATAAAGGGACACCACATTAAGACTGAGATGAGGAGGAATGTCTTCTCTCACAGAGTTGTGAATCTTTGGAACTCCTTGTCACAAGAGAGCTGTGGGGGCAGCGTCCTTGTGTATGTTTCAGGCTGAGACAGATTCTTGATCAGTCTGCGGAATCAAGGGTTACAGGGAAAGGGCAGGGAAGTGGCTGTGAGGGTTGTCGGATCAGTCAGGATCGTATTGAATGGTGAAGCAGGCTTGAGGGGCCAGAGGGACAGGTCCTGTTCCTATTTCTTATGGCCTTATCCAGCCAGAACAAATATAGAAAAAATGATGCAATTTAATTACCTCGAAGTTCATGTGCTCAAAAACACCCAACAGATTTGCAACATCACCTAGCTAGAATTATGTTCCAAACAGCTCATTGTTAATTTAAATTTATAGATATACAGCATCATGTGTCTGATTCCATGATCTGACCTTCACCGATACAGATTAATGCAGTACACAACAGATAAAGCCTTGGAAGGGCCTGCTATAATAAAATGGTTGGATAAAAATTGCTATTTTTTGTGTCTCTTTTGCTCTGAGGTCAAAGAGACATCTTGGTGGGAGCCCTGACCATGAAATAAGAACAGTGACTTCTTCAGATAGCGCAAATGCTTTTTGCCCTCCAAGGAACTGCCAGCATTCCAGCCTCTCAGTATCATTTAGATAAAAGTTTCCATTCCTGAAGACAGTTTTTATAATGAAAGACACAGACTCACAGAACCATGTCAGGGGTAATCATCTCTCAAGAGGGACAATGTTTATAGAAACACTGCTCCGTTAAAAGACACTGTCTAAATTCATTGATGCTGGAGAATAACGAGAATAGATAAATTATTGTTATCAGTCAGGAGAGAGTGGTTGCTGTCTACTTGTACAAGGTTGCTTTGTGGTGAGCATCACTCTGCGTTGACAGTGATTCATTGAGGGTGGTTTGGATATTTTTAATGTTCTGTTGATATTCATGCAGCATTTGAGGTGACAGGAGCAGAAAGAAAACGACAGACAAAGAGAATCGACAAAGATGAATGAGTGTCTATAGAAATGAGAGATAAATACTGATAAAATGACAGGGAGATAAAAACCTGAATGGCCTCAATAGAGCAAAGATAGCAATGCAAAACAAAGTTAATGCTGCAAACAGAGAAAGGTTTGACCTAGAACTATTCATTCAGAGCACCCCCTCTTACTCACACTTTCCCTTTCACACAAATATGAAATTCTTCTTCAGCAATTTTATTTTGTCATGAGTGATGTTATTTCAAGGGGGAAAGAACAAGTTCCCATTTTGGGAATAATTACCTGTTCTCGACATCCAATGCTGACTAAAGGCTCCCTCCACACTTTTCCAGGGGAAATAAACTGGCTCCTGCCAGGCTGGGGATGCTTTTTTACTCAGCGATAAAACAGTTCCTTGCCTTCCAGAAAAATTTATCCGAAGTAGCAATGATGAAGAGAGATGAACAGTCACACTTCTTGACCCCGTGGAGTCTGTCCACCATCTACAAGGTGGGAGTTTGATCATTTACTTTCTATTCACCTGAATGTATGAAACTTCAAAAGCAGTGAAGAAGATTGACATCATCCAGGACAAAGAAGCACATTTAACCAACCGACATCCACAATGTTCAGCTTTCACTCTCTTAGCCACTGGTACATCATTACTGAAGTGAGTACTATATACAAGAAGCAATGTTAGAATTCACTAAGACTCTTAACGTCACTGGTTAAGTAGAGACGGTTTCAGAGCCCAGCCTCACCCTTACAGGTTCTCCCACTATGGGGACATCACTTTTCAACCAATAGAGTCAGATTGTTGGCTTGAGTAGCTGCCCGCTCTTTCATTCTCTCTCACCATTCTCTGTCAGTGATTCTCCCATTGACTGGAAGGTCCTGGCATCATTTTTGATGATGGAGTAACGTTTTCCTGATGACTGGGCACCGTCTTCCTGTGTTGTTTTTATTCAAGCTGATTTTCTTCAAAAACACAACAACTAGGAGCAGTAGGAGGCCATTCAGCCCCTCGAGCCTCCTCTGCCATTCAATACGATCCTGACTGTTCTCATCTCATCCTCCACTCCACTTTCCTGCTCGCTCCCCATAACCCTTCAACCCCATTACTCATTAAACATCTGTCTGTCTCCTCTTTAAATTTACTCAATGTCCCAGCAACCACTGGGTTAGTGAATGCGACAGATTCATGATCGTTCGAAGAAGTAATTTCTCCTCATCCCTGCTTTAAATCTGTTACTCCTTATCCTAAGACGAGGACCTTGCATTCTAGATTGGTCCACAAGGAGAAACATTCTCTCTATGTGCAATTTGTCAATCCCTTTTCACATCTTCTAAAACAGAATTAGATCTCCTCTCATCCTTCTAAACACGAGCAAGTATCAGCTTAAACTGCTCAAGCTCTCTTCATTAGCTAAGCCCCTCATCTCTGGAATCAATCTCGTGAACCTTCTCTGTATTGCCTCCAATGTGATGACATCCCTCCTCAAGTGAGGGGACCAGAATTGTACACAGTACACAGTGAAACCGCCTGCAATATCCTTTTTAAATCCTCACACCATCTTGACTTGGAACTATTTGATCATTCCTTTCTTGTCACTAAATCAAAATTGTTGATCTCACTCCCACTCGCACTGTGGGTGTTCCAACACGCCATGCACTGCTGCAGTTGATGAAGGAGGCTCGCCTTCTCAAGGACTATCAGTATCGGGTAACACATGCTGGCCTCGTCAGTGACCTTCACACCCCACACACAAACAAAAGAAAGGGGAAACCCTAGAAAAAGAAATAATTGAAAGGGAATAGCAAGTACCCAGGTGTCCTCTTTCCTCCCTCTCTCCCCTTTGCCACCTGTTGATCTTTTAAGGTTCAGCCCAGCCAGAAGAATTTGCTAAAAATGTCCATTGAATATCTTTCTGTCCATTAGTTTATTATACAGTCATAGTCATAGAGGGATACAGATTACACCTTTTGGTCCACGCTGACCAGATATCCTAAATTAATCTACTCTCATTTGTCAGCATTTGGCACACATCCCTCTAAACCCTTCCTATTCATATACCCATCCAGATGCCTTTTAACTGTTGTAATTGTACCAGCCTCCACCACTTCCTCTGGCAGCTCATTCCATACACGCACCACCCTCTGTGTGAAAAAGTTGCCCCTTAGGTCCCTTTTAAAACATTCCCCTCCCATCCTAAACCTATGCCCTCTCATTTTGGACTACCCTACCCAGGTAAAAAGACCAATCCTCAGTTTTATGAAGTAAGTATCGATTGATTTGGAGGTACCGGTGTTGAACAGAGTTAAAAATCACACAACTCCAGGTTATAGTCCAACAGGTTTATTTGGGAGCACTAGCTTTCGGAGCGCCGCTCCCTCGTCAGATGATGGTGGAATATAAGAATGTAAGACACAGAATTTATCGCAGAAGTTTACAGTGTGATGTAACTGAAATTATACATTGAAAAAGACCTGAATTGTTTAATTTTCTCGTCTTTTAGAATGACCATGTGGGTTCAGTTCTTTTATCTGTAAATCACAGAACTTAATTTTGCTCAAAAACTACATGAATCCATGAAAGATTCTGTAAATCCCTTTTTTAGATTAGGGTCAATCGAACATTGTTGCACAGTCTCACCCAGGGCACCTCACACCTTCAATACATTATTTGGGACGACATGGGACCTGTTGTTGAAGTTTACTTGAGAACGTAACTTCAAAACAATTTCTGTAATTTACAAATGAAAGAACTGAAATCAACATCTTCATTCTAAAAGATGAGAGACTTAACAAACAACCCAGGTCCTTTTCAATATATAATTTCAGTTACATCACACTGTAAACTTTTGCTTTAAGTTCTGTGTCTTACAATCTTATGCTCCACAAGCACTTGATGAAGGAGCAGCGTTCCGAAAGCTAGTGTTTCCAAATAATCCTGTTGGACTATAACCTGGTGGTGTGTGATTTTTAACTAAGTATTCAGTAGTTGTCTAATTTTGTTCCCATTCTAGCTTGAAAAAGATTTTAGACAGTGTTGTATAGCTCAGTGGGAAGCACGTTTCCTGGGAGGTTAAAAATTCAAATTGTGCTTCCACAGATTCAGGTGGATACTGCAGTGCAGTGCTAGAGGAAATACTACACTGTCAAAGATACAACTTCAGCTGCTTCATCAATGACCTCCCCTCCATTATAAGGTCAAAAGTGGGGATGTTCACCAATGGTTGCACAATGTTCAGCACCATTCACAACTCCTCAGATACTGAAGCAGTCCATGTTCAAATGTAACAAGATCTGACAAAATCTAGGCTTGGGCTGACAAGTGGCAAGTAACAGTCATGTCACACAAATGCCAGGCAATGACATCACTAATAAGAGTCAAAATGTATGGTGCTGGAAAAGCACAGCAGGTCAGGCAGCATCCAAGGAGCAGTAGAGTCGACGTTTCAGGCAAAAGCCCTTCATCGGGATTGTGGAGAGGGAATGGGGCTGAGATATAAATACGAGGGTGTGGGTGGGGCTGGGGAGAAGGTCCTCACTTTCTCCATCACTAATAGACAATCTAACCACTGTCACTTGAAATTCAGTGGTGTTACCATCACTGAATAGCCCCCACTATATACATCCAAGGGATAATCAACTAGACTTGCCACATTAATACAGTGGCTACAAGAGCAGGTCCCTGGCTTGGTATACTACGATGAATAGAATTGTAGAATTCCTACTGTGTGGTAACAGGCCCTTCAGCCCAGCAGGTCGACACCGACCCTCCAGAATATCCGACCCAGACCTATTCCACTATTACTGTACATTTACCCCCGATTAATGCATCTAACCTACACATCCTTGAACACTATGGGTAATTTCCCATGGCCAATTCACCTAACCTGCACATCTTTGGTCTGTGGGAGGAAACAAGACCACCAGAGGAAACCCACGAGACAGGGGGAGAACGTGCAAACTCCATACAGACAATCGCTCAAGCCTGGAATCAAACTTGGGTCCCTGGCACTGTGAGACAGCAGTGCAAATCACTGTGCCACCATGCTGAATTACTCATCTCCTGACTCCCTAAAGCTTGTCCACCGTCTACAAGGTACAAGTCAGGAGTGTGACTGAATACTCCCCACTTGCCTGGCTGGGGGCAGCTCCAACAACACTCAGGAAGGTCAACACCATCCAGGACAAAGCAGCCCACTTGATTGCCCACATTGACAAGCATCCACTCCCTCCCTCACTGATGCTCAGTAGCAGCAGTGTGTACCATCTACAGGATACACAACAGAAATTCACCAAAGATCCTCAAACAGCACCTTCCAAACTCAAGTTCATTCAGAAGGACAAAGGCAGCAGGTACATGGGAATACCACCACCTTCAAGTTCCCCTCCAAGCCACTCACCATCCTAACTTGGAAATATATCACTGTTCCTTCACTGTCACTGGGTCAAAATCCTGGAATTCCTTCCCTAAGTGCATTGGGGTTCTCCCCGATGTAAGTGGACTGCAGTGGTTCAAGGGGCACTCACCACCTTCTCAAGGGCAACTAAGGATAGGCAATAAAGCCAGCAACGCCCGCATTCTACAAATGAATAATTTTTTTAAAATATTGAACCTGCGACACCGTCTGCTTTGCCAAGCTGATGTGGAACATCCCTTGGCACTATGTTCAGGAAACTCTGGAGAGTTACTTACAATTCTGATTACAGGTCATGGCCTGAGTTATTAACTTGGGTTTTCTGTCTACAGATGCTGCCCACTTGCTGAGTATTTCCAGCATTTCCTGTTTTTATTTCAGTTCTGCAACATCTGCAGTATTTTGTTTTTGGGTTGGGGAAATCCAGGATTTCAGTGCAACTCATTACTTTCTGCAGGATAAATGGCATTTCCACAAAGGAGTTTTCTTAAAAGTACAGGTCATGTTGCGGCTCTACAGGACATTGGTCAGGCCACTGTTGGAATATTGCGTGCAGTTCTGGTCTCCTTCCTATCGGAATGGTGTTGTGAAACTTGAAAGGGTTCAGAAAAGATTTACAAGGATATTGCCAGGGTTTGAGGATTTGAGCTACAGGGAGAGGCTGAACAGGCTGTGGCTGTTTTCCCTGGAGCGTCCGAGGTTGAGGGGTCACCTTATAGAGGTTTACAAAATTATGAGGGGCATGGATGGGGTAAGTAGGCAAAGTCTCTTCCCTGGGGCAGGGGAGTGCAGAACTAGAGGGCATAAGTTTATGGTGAGAGGGGAAAGATATAAAAGAAGCCTGAGGGGCAACATTTTCATGCAGAGGGTGGTGCATGTATGGAATGAGCTGCCAGAGGAAGTGGTGGAGGCTGGTACAATTACAGCACTTAAAAGGCATCTGCATGGGTATATGTATAGGAAGGGTTTGGAGGGATATGGGCTGGGTGCTGTCATGTGGGACTAGATATTAGGTCGGCATGGATGGGTTGGACCGAAGGGTCTGTTTCCATGCTGTACATCTCTACGACTCTACATTGCCACAGGTTGAGGGGTCAATCATGCGAGAGCATTGTTGTAGAGTAAAGGGCAGGAGATTCAGAGGGGACTTGGGAAAAACATTTTCACTTAGAGGGTGGTAGGAATCTGGAATGCACTGCCCTGGGAAGGTAGTGGAGGCTGGAAACCTTACAATCTTTAAAAAATAATTAGATGAGCACTACAAATATCATATCATTCAAGGCTATGGGACAAGTGCAGGAAATTGGGATTAGCACACTTTTAGTGGTATGATAGTTATGTCAGTGTAGACCAGATGGGCTGAAGGGCCTTGTCTGTGCTGTATGAATGTTTGAATCTATCTGGGGCAGCTACATGATTCTATGACAATCCTTCTCTTTATGGTTTGGATTTCATTTGCGATATTTCACTTAGGTTCATTGTCACTGACTGTTCCTGTAAGTGGGCTTTGTGACCCCTATCACATGGAGCATGTGTATGCCTCATTGGAAATCAAACCCCTGGAGTTATCACACAAATTAAGGATTTTGAAAAGAATGCAGAACTAAAAAATACTCAGTACCTAATTTACTGTCTTTTAAGTACAGATTAGAGTCATAGAGTCATAGAGATGTACAGCATGGAAACAGACCCTTCGGTCCAACCCATCCATGCCGACCAGCTATCCCAACCCAATCTAGTCCCACCTGCCAGCACCTGGCCCATATCCCTCCAAACCCTTCCTATTCATATACCCATCCAAATGCCTCTTAAATGTTGCAATTGTACCAGCCTCCACCGCATCCTCTGGCAGCTCATTCCATACACGTATCACCCTCTGCATGAAAAAGTTGCCCCTTAGGTCTTCTTTATATCTTTCCCTTCTCACCCTAAACATATGCCCTCTAGTTCTGGACTTTATCTATTTATCCTATCCATGCCCCTCATAATTTTGTAAACCTCTATAAGGTCACCCCTCAGCCTCCGACGCTGCCAGGGAAAACATCCACAGCCTGTTCAGCCTCTCCCTATAGCTCAAATCCTCCAACCCTGGCAACATCCTTGTAAATCTTTTCTGAACCCTTTCAAGTTTCACAACATCGTTCCGATAGGAAAGAGACCAGAATTGCACGCAATATTCCAACAGTGGCCTAACCAATGTCCTGTACAGCCGCAACATGACCTCCCATTTCCTGTACTCAATACTCTGACCAATAAAATAAAGCATACCAAACGCCTTCTTCACTATCCTATCTACCTGCGACTCCACTTTCAAGGAGCTATGAACCTGCACTCCAAGGACTCTTTGTTCAGCAACACACTCTAGGATCTTACCATTAAGATTTGCTAAGATTTGCTTTTCCAAAATGCAGCACCTCACATTTATCTGAATTAAACTCCATCTGCCACTTCTCAGTCCATTGGCCCATCTGGTCAAGATCCTGTTGTAATCTGAGGTAACCCTCTTCGCTGTCCACTACACCTCCAATTTCGGTGTCATCTGCAAACTAACTAACTATACCTCATATGCTCGCATCCAAATAATTTATGTAAATGACAACAAGTAGAGGACCCAGCACTGATCCTTGTGACACTCCACTGGTCACAGGCCTCCAGTCTGAAAAACAATCCTCCACCACCACTCTCTGTCTTTGACAGAAAGCAATGACCAGATTTCTGTACTTTGCAAGAATTGTTATTTATTACAAATAAATATACTCCAGCTACAGGTAAACAGTTGTAAACCGTTGCTTATAACTCCACCCATCAAATTTCTAACCCACTACTAAACTTCCCTCTCTGTACACATATACAGGCATAAACCAAAAATGTGGGTGTTCTGGGCAGAGGGAAAGACCATGAAGACAGAAAAATTCTTCCCATCCACAGGGTTTACTGAGATGATCCTTTGGCTGATCAGAATGCTGCTCCTTCATCTTCGTTCTCTGGATACTTTCACTTCTTTGCAGGAGGCATAGAATGACTGGTTCACGCATTTAAAGCTCTCTGATTATTGATTAAAAGTCACAGCTTACAGCAGCTGAAGAGAGGAAATGAACTGGCTTTCTTTAGGCTTGGCTTTTTTTTAACTGTCGAGTGAAAACAACTCCTTCCATTGCAGAGGTTCAGTGGCTTCTGATCCAAACAGTCACCCTCCCTGGGAGCCAATCACATAGTTGTAGTCAGGTAGAAAACTTTTGTCATTGATAATTGGTCACTGCTCCTGGGCCAGTTAGCTACTTGGTTGCTGGCCTGATCTCCATTTATACACAGGATCCGGCTCCAGCTTGTGTAGAACTAGACTTTCCCCCACAGCTTGAACTGACAGCTGCGTAAACAGCACTTACAATGAGGGTCAGGTACATTATTTTGTGGAAAAAGTGCAGTAATCCTTCAATAATCATTGGTTTTTCAATCAATTACAGTCAAAAATATGAAGATACATTATTGACACATGTCAATTCCTACAGAGTGGAAAGCAGACCATTTGGCTGAATCTGACTCAAAGAGCAATCCCACCTAGAGCCACCCTGCACTTCCCATGGCCAATCCACCTAACCTACACATCTTTGGACTGTGCGAGGAAACTAGAGCACCCGGAGGAATCCCACACAGACACGGCGAGAATGTACAAACTCCACACAGTCGCCCAAGGCTGGGGTCAAACCCAGGTCCCTGGTGTCGTGAGGCAGTAGTGCTAACCACTGAGCCACTGTGCCATCATTTACTTTGAATCTAGGAAAGTGCTTATTGGAGACAGATATCAAAGAGAGGAGCTTTACGGTGATCAGCTGCCTTATGGGAATGTATCACATGTAGGGAATCTAATCTAAAATAATCTCCCTATCCTCGTGCAGTTGTTACACACCGGATTGACAGGGCACACACAATAAGCTCGATGTTTATTTACAGTCGCAATCATTTCTCTTTAGCATCTGGAATTAAAGAATAATGGGGGACAAGTACATAAACCGAACCATGTGATTTGCAAAGCCCATCACTGTCTCCATCCATTCATTTAAAGAGCTTTTGAAAAGACACTAACACCTTTGTACAGAAATTAAACAGGAACAATGTTCTATTATGTTGCTGATCTGTGAAAAGGAAGAGGAACAGTGAAGCTGTATTTCAGTCCCACAACATTGGACATTTATTTTTGTACCTTTCCTCCTGTCTCATTCTCTGCAGCAGTGATAATCTTGTTAACACCCTCATACAAAAATAAATTGGAACCGACAAATCTCAATGCAAAACACATTCATTACTGTTGTCATCTGTACAATTTTGGGTTTCAAAGCCCTTTGTAACAATGAAGAAAAGAAATCTATCTCGAGGAGAGACCAAGAAAAAAGAGTGAATGTTTTCAGTCCACCTCCTCCTCGGAGAGAGTACCAATCATTGGGGCACTGTGTTAGAAGCTGAATAAAAACTCAAAAATAGCCTCTGCATTCTGGGTCTGGTAAAGAGCTGGAGAAATAAGACACATTAGGAAGTATTATCATCAATTATCCATTGTAAGGGAGTCAGCTTACTCAATGAGAATAGAATTCATCCTTTTGTGAAAGCTAAGGCACTGAGTGAAAAAGGAGCTAAAACATAAATTATAATTGAGCGCTAATTACAGGCATTAGCAACAAGCGTAGAAAATGGATGTTTAGAAAGTAATTGAATGGTGAGTTTCAGAGGAATTCCTGTTAAATGTGCAAGACGGTAGTCTCTATTAGGAACAGCAGTGAGTGATGGGGATACAACAGCTGTTGGTACTTTTGTAATTAGAGACTGAACTGAAGGATGTTAATGGAAATGAATTCAAACCAAAACAAGTATTGGGGCTTTCTGTAGAGGGGGCAAAGATGTGACAGCAACATTGAATGGGGAGACCAACAGAGATGGAGGTAAGTTGCTTTTATTACAATATCCTCAAGTAGCTTTTTACAGTAAATCTGATAGGATTATGGAAATGCCCCACAGGCTTTCACAGTTTCTATAAATCACAGGGAAATGTTAACATTTTCATAATCTGTCCCATCGGAGTATTACTTATGTGAAGGATCCACTGCTGTGTGGGAAGTATTACCTGGAGGTGGACCCTGGGTGTCATGGATGGGAACATTTGGAACTGCCTGAGCTGTTTCCATAGCAACGGGCAAATCTCACACCAGCTCAGTGGACAATCCAAAAATCAGTGACGTTCCTTATTTTATCACCTTTACAAAATCGAATTACTGCCTTACTATTGTAGAGGCACACCCCACATTAACAACATGGAAATTGGCCATTTGGCCCAATTATTCTCTGCTAGCGCTTAAGTTCCAATCAAATCTTCTCCCACATATACCATCTTTTCCTATCTACCACCAATTCTAAAGAAGAGTCACAGGACTGAAAATATTAACTCTGCTGGTCTCTCCACAGATGCTGCCATACCTGCAGAGCACTTTCTGTCTTTGTTTCAGATCTGCAGTTTGATCATTTAATCGGAACTATCAGCATTGTTTCTCCCCAGTACTCCACCACCCCAACTATTGCATTATCGCTACCCCCTCCACACTTCACTTATGCCAGCTCTGATGAAGAGTCATCTCAACTCGAAACGTTAGCTTGCTCTCTCTCCTCGGATCCTTGGTTTCCTGAAGAAGGGCTTATGCCTGAAACGTCGATTCTCCTGCTCCTTGGATGCTGCCTGACCTGCTGCGCTTTTCCAGCAACACATTTTTCAGCTCTGATCTCCAGCATCTGCAGTCCTCACTTTCTCCTCCTTGGATGCTGCCTGACCCACTTGTTTTACTCACCTCCCTCACCTCCCCCACCCTTTAACCTGCCAGCTTTTTAATTTTTATTTCAATTCTTTCTACTTCCTTGTTTGATAATCTGTTGTCTTTTCCTGTTAATGTGTCTGTGCTATTCACCTCCATTGTGATTGCTGTGGCAAGTTCCATATTCTGATCACTCTCATGAAGAATTTCCAAAAGCAGGATAATAGTTGTCTCAGGTTGGGGCTGTCTGGTCTAAACCTTTAGCTTGGTCATCTATGATACCTCAGACTAAGAACCCTTGTTATTGCTTGATGTATACTGTCTGTATCTGGCTGTCACAGAACAGAGCTTTGCACAACATGATTGACACTTGAAATATGAAAATGACAGATGCTGAGCTGCAACATTTCAGCACAAAGTATCCCCCACTTTTCTGTTTTCACTTGCATTTTCTAGAAGCCAATACAATGCAGCGTGAGCCCTGATCAATATGAGGTATTACTGGCATAATGAAATCAGTGTGCTTTATAAAACTCGAAGCACCGTGAATAAGCTGAGCCAACCAGGGCATATTTCAACAGCATTATTTTCCTTTAAAATAGCGCCTTTGTTGTAGTTTATCAGAATTGTCAGGAGCTGTCTCGACAAAAGAATTGACACTGAACCACGGAACGAGGCCAACCGGAGAACAGCTTGTTCAAAGAGATCGTTCAAGAATAGGGAGGATTACAACCGATGGTTGTTTGATGATTGGTGCAGACATGATGGGCCAAAGGGCCTCTTTCCGTTCTGTAAAACCTCTGTAAGTCTCTGTGCAGGTGAAGTAGATTGGTGTAGTATTCCAGAGTTTAGGGTTCAGACAGTCAAACTGGTACCCTCCAGGAGTAGGTTGATGGAAACTGGGATGAGTATGAAAACTATCCAATAGACACGATTGGCTGGATCTTCCTAGCCTGTCAACAATATGGGGGCAGGGGTGAAGAAATAGAGAGAATTGTCTGAGCAACATCCCAGTTTCCAGCCAAATACTGAATGGTGAGAGGAGATTTTCACCGGTGAGTATTGAGAGGCTGATGTGCAGAGATAGACATGTATTAACATCCTCACTGTCACACATGGACATGCAGCTTCCCAATCTATGACTTCCCCATAAATGGAAACCACATGGTGACAATTCCCGACACGGTGTTCAGAGCAGGTACCTAGTGACTGACTGCTCCTCCAGCCCTCCACCAGTCACCGACACCACAGGGAACACTCCATGGGCACTAACTGTATACTCACACCCCCAGCATTGTCCACAAGGACCTCCTGGTCCTGGTCAGCAGAGAGGAATGCCAATTACCCTCTTCTTGACATATCCAGGGCAAGAGTTGAGAGTGTGCTGCTGGGGAAGCACAGCAGGTCAGGCAGCATCTGAGGAGCAGGAAAATCAACGTTTCGGGCATAAGCCCTTCATCAGGAATGAGACTTGTGGGCCAAGGGGACTGAGAGGTCAATGGGAGGGGGAGGGGGTTGGAGGAGGGTAGCTGAGAAAGTGATAGGTGGATGAAGGTGAGGGAGAAGGTGCTAGGTCAGAGGGGGGAGTGATGGATGGGTCCGGAGGGCTGTGCCGAGTTGGAAGCTGTTGAAATCCACATTGATCCCGTGTGGCTGCAGGGTCCCAAGGTGGAATATGAGGCGTTCCTCCTCCAGGCGACGGGTGGTAAGAGGTTAGTGGTGGAGGAGGCCCCGGACCTGCATGTCCTTGACGGAGTGGGAGGGGGAAGTTGAAGTGTTCAGCCACGGGGTAGTGGGATTGGTGGGTGCAGGTGTCCCAGAGATTTCTCCAAAATGATCCGCAAGAAGGCGTCTTGTCTCCCTGATGTAGAGGAGACCACATCAGGTGCAATGGATGCAGTAGATGACATTGGTAGAGGTACAGGTACATTTCTGACGGATGTGGATGGATCCCTTGGGGCCTTGGACGGAGGTGAGGGGAGGGTGTGGGCGCAGGTTTTACACTTCCTGCGGTGGCAGGGAAAGGTGGCAGGAGTGGGGTGTGGGCTGGTGGGGCATGTGGACCTGACAAGGGAGTCGCGGAGGGGAATGGTCTCTCCGGAACGCTGATAGGGGTGGGGAGGGAAATATATCCCTGGTGGTGGAGTCTGTTTAGTGGTGGCGGAAATGGTGGAGGATGATACGATTTATGCGGAGGTTGGTGGGGTGGAAGGTGAGGACCGGGGGATTCTGTCCTCGTTGCGTTGGGAGGGGTGGGGTTCAAGGGCGGTGGTGCGTGAAGTGGAGGAGATTTGCTGGAGGACATCGTCAACCATGTGGGGAGGGACATTGCGATCATGGAAGAAGGAGGCCATCTGGGTCTTTCTGAGGTGGAATTGGTCATCCTGGGAACAGATGGGACAGAGATGGAGGAATTGGGAATATGGGATGGCATTTTTACAAGAGGTAGGGTGGGAGGAGGTGTCGTCTAGGTAGCAGTGGGAGTCGGTGGGCTTGTAGGTAGATGTCTGTGGTTAGTCGGTCGTTGGAGACAGTCATGGAAAGGGAGGGAAGTGTCCGAGATGGTCCAGGTGAATTTAAGATTAGGGTGGAAGGTGTTGGTAAAGTTGATGAACTGTTCAACCACCTCGTGGGAGCATGAGGCAGTGCCGATACAGTCATCAATGTAGCAGAGGAACAGGTTGAGGGTGGTGCCGATGTAACTGCGGAAGATGGACTGTTCCAGGGCAAGCAAGATTGCCAGCTGCTGAGCGGGTGCAGAGCTGGGTTTAAGGGGGCCACTGGGGCCAGGAATCCCAGGCAGTGAGATAAACTTTCCAACTTGCAGTGAGGGGTTTAGTATGATGAGTTTGAGGCCAGAGAGGTGGGGTGCATAGGTAATGAGATGAGTGTGGGAAGGTATTGCAAAAGGCTCCCTGTCCCTGACATAAATTGACTGGGGTTTGGTCCATGAAAACGGCCAAAGCTGACATTTAACCAATTTCTTTGTCAAGTAGATTACAAGCTCCTGGACTTGTATTGACATCACTAAGCAGAGATCTGTCTGAGATAACCAGTTGGTGCTGATATTAGGTTGTCAGAGACCCATCGTTTGAATTATTATAGCTGCCTGCCAATCTAAAGTACCCAGCCCCACAACAGCACCATCCCAAACCATTCTCTCCAGAAACTGTTGTGATGTCCCCTTCCTTCTATCTGATCTATGTACTGTCCTACATGACCAGTACTGCTTGGTTAACGATAAACATCTACCAATTGTTGCTGCTGCCTCTTGTTTCTTAGCTCCACCTAAACTACATCTTTTATTAATACACGGGATCCCCACTTTGTATATCCTGGGATATACAAATGCAACCCCATTCAGGGGTGTAATTTTAAGGATCCAACATTCACTCGTTCACACAAGCAGCTATTTTCTATTGTCCTGTATTGTGTTCTGACAAATTGATTTGTGAACAGACTGCAAACGGAACCCATTCACAACCCTGGGACTGCTTGCAGGAACACTACTTCAGTGTTCCTTTTTCTTTCTGCTGGTCCTTCCTAACTGCTCAGTTTCCAGCCTTGGTCCCCTGTAACCACATCACCACAGTGGCACTTCGATCACACCTGTTTGCTTCCATTTGTTGCATCAATACATCCACCTTGCTGCAAACACTGTGTGTGTTCAAGCAGAACTCCTTCGATTCTGCCTTTATCTCATTTTCACAACCTCTCGTCTTCTCTGCAGGTGCATGCTCATATGTTTGTGCATTTCATACCTTCTTGCCATACTTCGATTATCTTTCCCTTAGTGTTAATTTGCTCACTTGCCTTCCTCCCTCTTTAATTTATCACAGCTTCTCTCACTTGATCTGTCACCTTTAAAGCCCTCCCCATCTCCATTGTTAAACAACTCCCAGGGCTCTGTTAGAAATGTGAGATTGCATCAGTGAGGAGATGGGTGATTCTTCACATTTTGCCCAACATGGGTGTACCTTCAATGTCACTAGTTTGGGGAATATAGATGGAAATACTTACGTCTTTTGGCACACACTCCTGCTATCTCTGCATGGGTAAAGAAGCAATGCATAGACTCTAATAACTGTCTTAATGGAAAACTAACAGTAATATAGCAGCAGCCAGATAATATGAAAAATTAATAGAGGCACTAATGCATCAAATATATATTATTGACTATTCTAATAAATTCTGGAAGTGCACTGTTCTGAAATAAATTGACTTATGTCTGGTCAGGCCTGTACACTGTCCCTTCCTCTGTGTGAGCTGAGTTCAAAACCCAGAGAGAAAGCTGAACGGAATAGTTCTCTCTGCTGAGGCTTGCTGTCCTAATTGGAGTGACACTGGGCAGTCCTGACACAGTTTAAAATCAGCACCAGCCCACAGCACTTAATACAGCACAGCACCCCTCTAGGTTAGGGCTGGATAAAGCTTTCATTTCCCAAGTGCGCCTTTCTCAATGGAACAAGGGTGATGTGAGGAAACCTGTATTCACCCAGCAAGAAGCTACGGTATGGAATACATAGCCTGGAAATATGGTGGGGACAGGTTCAATTCAGACATTCAAGAGGGGCATTGAATAATAGTTTGGATGAAAATAATGTGCAAGGGTATGGGGCAAAAGCAGGAGATTGGTGGTAGGTAATAATGCTTGTTTGAACAGTCAGCAGGCATCATGGGTTGAATGGTCATCTTCTATCATAGAATCCCTACAGTATGAAAACAGGCCATTCAGCCCACTGAGTTCACACTGACCCACTGAAGAGCATTCACCCAGGCCCACCCCCCAATCCCTCTCACCCTGTATTTCCCATGGTCAATCCACCTAACCTGCACATCTTAGGATTCTGTAAGGAAACCAGAGCATCCTGAGGAAACCCATGCAGACACGGGGGGAATGTGCAAACTCCACACAGACTGTCACCTGAACGTGGAATCGAACCCAGGTACCTGGCGTGTTGAGGCAACAGTGCCACCCACTCCCACTTGGAGACATCTAGTTGGACAATTTGCTGCTTCCTGTGTTTTAGTCAACTTCATCTGTTCACTTGTCCGTTTACCTTTTGGTCATCATTTTCAGCTCATTGCTGCATCCACTAGTCATGTTCGGGGCATTTTATAACTTAGTGGCTGGCAAGTTATGGACAGTAACATCTGGATTCCTGATGGTCAATCCCCTTAGGTGTGGTTCCATCACGGAAGCACTAATTCAGTGACACCCTGTGTGCTTTATCTGATCAAAATAGGAGGACATAATTTTTTATTCATTTCTGGGATGTGGATATTGTGGCCAAAACAACATTCATTACAAATTCCTAATCACCCTTGAGAAGGTATTGATGAGCTGACTCACTGAATCAATGCAATCCCAATAATGGGACATGGTCACTGCCTTTGAGGCAAAAGGTTTGGTCTTCATGGTTTGATTCATTGAGTGGATCCACAATGAGAATTCATCTGAATTTTGGATTGTAAATGGAAATGTTAAGTTTCCTGGATTCATTAGGTTCAGAGTTTGCTTTGTGTGATTTGTTGCTTTGTGTGTGCAAAATGCTGTTATAGATTCATTACATTTAAATGTTTTCTGCCTGGTGTATCCTTGGCACTTCTCCCACCCTCTGAATGGAGCGACATGGAAACCCCATTTGTCTGGTTTTCAGTATTCACATGAAGTTAAAGCTTGCGTTGTCAACTTAGTTTCATGCCAGCAATCTGAGTTAAGACCAGGTGGTGATAAAGAAGTGTGGAGTGTGTAGACATAATTATTTCACAAACTAAGTCCAAGTTTCTCTCCTACACACTCCTGAGATGCAGCTGTAGATAAGAGAAAATCGTGATCTGAAAAGGCAAAATGGGTTTATGAGCAGGCTGGGATAACTTCTGAATTCTTGTTAAGATTAGATTCCCCACAGTGTGGAAACAGGCCTTTTGACCCCACACCTACCCTCTGAAGAGTAACACACCCCCCCTACATTTACCCCTGACTAATACACCTAACACTATGGACAATTTAGCATGGCCAATTCACCTGACCTGCTTTGGATTGTGGGAGGAAACCAGAGCACCTGGAGGAAACCTACGCAGACACAGGGAGAATGTGCAAACTCCACACAGACAGTCGCCTGAGGCTGGAATCGGACCCGGGTCCCTGGCGCTGTGAGGCAGCAGTGCTAACCACTGAGCTACCGTGTCGCCCCAACTTGTAAGGATTCTCATTTATTTTGGAAATTTCGGATTTGGTGGAGTTTTACCAGTTATACCCCACCAAAAAAAAGGATCTGTAGAAATATTCATGAATGTAAAAGTGACATTAACTAAAACGTTCCCCATAAATTGATGGAATGTGTATCACAGGCTGCTCTGAGTTAGTCACACTTGATTGGCACAATCCAGCCAGTGACCATTACAGCACCAATAAACTTAGTAACAACACAGCATGAGATTGCTGTTCATGACTACAGCCCTTGTCTTCTCAACCTTGCTCTATTGAACAATTACATTTAATCTTTAACAGAGAGGAAAAAAACTCGCACTTATAACTTGCACTTTTCACAAATGCAATATACACAAAAGTGCTTCAGATGCAATCAACATTATAATTCCGGGAACAAGACAGTTTGCAGGAAGGACTAGCAGCTACATCAGATTATATGAGCTGCACACCATTCAGTCCATCAAGCCTGCCTTGCCCTTTAATCTGATCATGGCCAATTGTGGATTTCAACTCTGCATTCCCAACTACTCCCCGTATCACCCGAGAGACCAAAAATAATCTAGCCCATCCTTAACTGCATTCAATGACAGTGAATTGATAACTGTCTTGGGTAAGGAATTCCACAGGCGAAGAAATTTCTCCTCATGCTCGCTCCTAAATGTTTTTGAAATAGCTCCACAGAGACCAGTATCCATCACCCTGTATTTACACACAAACAGTCCTTGAGTTTAGTACTGCCTCACTCAGAGTCAGCTCCTGGAATGTCAAAACCTCTGACACTTTTTTTATCTGCCAGAAAGGGCTCCTCGATTGGACCAGATTAACAGGCCCAATCAGGAAACTCTTGTTCTATGAGGACTAGCTGGCTGACATCATTACAATCACTCCAGATTTGTCTGGACACTGTAGTTCCTTATTGTAGATTCCTAACCAGAGGAAATAAAGCCTCGTAATTCACCACATCAATTAACTGAAGAATCTTGATTCATCTGCTCTTATTCCAGAGATTACAGGCCCAATTTACACACTCTTCCTCTACAGTGGACAACTCTGTCATCACAGGGACCAATTGAGTCATGGCACTGCCTCCAGTGCAAGTTCAGCAAACTTTGTTTTAATTGGTTTCTTATGAATCGGCATTCTTGATAAACTGGCAAAAATGTTATACTTCTAATACCACATAATTTAGTGTATTATTCTGCCCAATTAGCATCAATTTTAAAAGTTTTTTACTTCAATGTGCATATACTTTCTGTTCAATGGAATGGCCATACGAAATATCAACAGTTGGTTCAATTTTGAGTCAATTTCTCTTCAAATACCGCAATGTCCAAGTAGCATTTGAGGGTGCGAGTGAGAAGGCTCTCTGTCAGTTTGTTTTATTTAAGGCAAAGCTGTATTACTATTGAAGTGATTTATGCTGTAAATAACATATAACAGTAATGTGTAAACCCTCTGCATTACCTTTCCAATACTTAGTGTGTGTTTTTATCTAATGTAGATTCTTGATTATCCTGAATATTTGATTAACCAGCACATTTCTGCTCCCACAAGTGCTGGTTAATAAAGGTTTACTGTATAACATAGATCCGAGACTGAAATCACAGACTGTACTCCTGGGATGATCTCACCAAATGTGTACAAATGGAGCAAGACCTCTTTACTCTTTTACTCATAACATCTTGCAACAAAGGCCAGGAGCCATTTTCTTTTCTAATCCATGCTGGGACGGCGCGATGGCTCAGTGGTCAACACTGCTGCCTCACAGCACCAGGGAGCCGGGTTCGATTCTAGCATTGGGCGGCTGTCTATGTGGAGTTTCCACATTCTCCCCGTGTCTGCGTGCTCCAGTTTCCTCCTACCGTCCAAAGGTGTGCAGGTCAGGTGGATTGGCTATGCTAAATTGCCCATAGTGTTAGGTGCATTAGTCAGAAGGAAATGGGTCCGGATGGATTACTCTTCGGAAGGTTGGTGTGGACTTGTTGGGCTGAAGGGCCTGTTTCCACATTGTAGGGAATCTAATCTAATTGCCTCCTGTATCTGTGCAGTAGCTTGTGGCACTCTTTGTACATATTCATTCAAATAGCAACATTTGCTGATTACATGCTGTTTCTATTCCTGTGAATAACCTCAACTTTCCACACCTTATACTCCATCTGCCATCTTGTAGCCCACTCAACCTGTCTATAACTCTTTGTGCCTTCCTGGTAGCTTACTTTCCCACTTTGTTTTGTGTTGTGCACCATCATACGCACAGTCTGTCTCTTCATCCACATCAATAACATGGGTCAGAAATGGCTTAGGTCCAGGGAACTCCTCTTGTTACAGCTGTCAGATTGACAATGCACCATTTATGTCTATGTCTGCTTCTGGCTTATGAGCCAATCCTTTATCCAATGCCAAAAAAATCACTCCCAACTCCCTGAGTCTGTATTTTGCTTATATAACTTAATGAGAGCCTTTTGGAAATTGAAGAATATTACATCTAGGGTATTTAGGAAAACAGTAGATTCATTCCAGGATAGAGGAAGGAATTTACGCATGGAACCGGATGAAGCGGGGCAGGTCCTTAATGAATACTTTGTATCAGAATTCTCAATGGACAGGGACGTAGTGGATGATGATTCTCAGAAGGTGTATGTTGATCTTCCGGGGCATTTCAACATAAAAAAGGAGATGTTGGCTATTTTGAACTACATTAAACTAGACTAATCCCCAGGATTTGATGGATCCAAATTACTGAAAGAGGTGAGGAAGGAAATTGTTGCGGCCTTGTATGAAGTCTTTATATCCTTTTTCATCACAGGAGAGGTCCCAGAGGACTGGAGAACAACCAATGTTGTTCCTTCATTTCAGAAGGGCAACAGGGATAATCCAGGAAATTACAGACCAGTGAGCCTTACGTCAGTGGCAGGGAAATTATTGGAGAAGGTTCTTAGGGACAGGACTAACTCATGTTTGGAAAAATATAGACCTATTTCCCTCTCTCTGAGAACAATCTTAGGCTTCCCCTTGTCCATACTTTCTAACTCTCCAGCTTCTGTATTCAAAACATTATTGACAGCCATTACCACCACCTTCTGCACCATTACCCACCTTCTGCCCACTCCAGCACCATTTCATTGACATTATGCACTCCTGGTCCTCTCCTCTGTCATTCCTAACAACTTTTCACTCCCCCCACCCCATGCAATTGTATAACTTGTGGCTCTTGCCCTGTTATCTCCTCCCTCCTCACTGCCCAAGGACCCAAACACACCTTCCAGGTGAAGCAGCCATTGCACTTCTTTGATTGGTGACACCAGACATTCTGTCTGTGAGAATGTCCTCGGCCTATTGATCACTTGCCATTTCGATACAGGATTCTTGCTCATACAGTAACACACCTATCCTGACCTGTCATAGTGTTCCAATGAAATCTAATGTAGGTGGAGGGACAGGACTTCACTTTGCACTTTGGCACTTTACATGTTTCAGGACTCAACAACTTCAAGCTATGAATTTGTTTCTCCATTTTCTCCAATATAAAAATCTGTTCCAGTGCCTTGTTTGCATAAAGTTAAAAATCACACACCACCGGGTTATGGTCCAACAGGTTTATTTGGAAGCACTAGCTGCTTCTTTGTCAGGTGGTTGAGGAGCAGGAGCAGCCTGCCCCACTAGTTACCTGGTAAGGAGCAGTGCTCTGAAACCTTCCAAATAAACCTGTTGGACTATAACCAGGTGTTGTGTGATTTTTAACTCTGTCCACCCCAGTCCAACACTGGCACTTCCACGACTTGTTTGTATGAGTTTGTTCGCAACAGGCTGACCTATTTTCTGCTATTAACACATTCACACCTGTCCTTCATCTACATCACTCCTCTAGTAGCATTTGCACACCCTTTGCATTTGACTTTGGGTATCCTCACCACATATTCCACCTGCTCTCCCTCCCTCTTTTCACAACAGCATAAAAACAGCCTTTTCAGCCCATTTCAGTTCTGGAGAGGAGTCAGCTAGGACTTGAAACATTAACACTGTTTCGCTCTCCATAAATGCTGTCAGACCTCCTGAGTTTCTCCAGCAATTTCTGTTTTTGTTGTAAATCTCCAGCATCAACAGTGGTTTGTTTTTGTTGGAACTAGGGCCATTGCTTCCCTTGATATAAATTTATAAACAAGCTTTAAAATTGTTATGACTCAACTGATGGTAATGATGGAGAAGTCAGATGCCAGAATGGAACCTGGCTGGATCGACTACAAGTTTTATTTTCACCGTTTGGTTACCATGGCGGCTAGTCACTGAACAATTTCACAAAAGGCTGCCAATAAATTTTAACAAAAGAACGTAATTTTTTTCCCAAAATAGTTTTTCCCAGCAATGTTCTTTATAAATTCTGGTGAAGTATTGCTCCTGTCTTCACACTAAAATGTCTTAATCATATGACAAGCTTGTAAGTATTTTATATCAGTGAAGTGCTGTACGTTTTCCAGATATGATTTTCTCCATTACTGTCTCAACCCGAGGTACACGAGCACATTGACGAGCTCACTCGTGTTTCTCGCTGAATTCAAATAGAAACCTCAAGGTTTTAATTACTCGAGATTGCAAATCAGCACATCTCTTAGGATGGATTTTTTCTGCTGAACTGAATCTGCTGGTCCTGCTTTGCCTTTCTCTACCAAACAATTAGTAAACCCTTGTGTAATTATCTCCCAGGATAATTTAGCTCTATATTTGGGCGGCACGGTGGCACAGTGGTTAGCACTGCTGCCTCACAGCGCTAGAGACCCGGGTTCAATTCCCGCCTCAGGCGACTGACTGTGTGGAGTTTGCACGTTCTCCCCGTGTCTGCGTGGGTTTCCTCCGGGTGCTCCGGTTTCCTCCCACAGTCCAAAGATGTGCAGGTCAGGTAAATTGGCCATGTTAAACTGTCCGTCGTGTTAGGTAAGGGTTAAATGTAGGGGTATGGGTGGTTTGCGCTTCGGCGGGTCGGTGTGGACTTGTTGGGCCGAAGGGCCTGTTTCCACACTGTAAGTAATCTAATCTAATTTCTTATAAGCCAAATGATTTCTTAGAATTGATAATTTGACCCATTATGTTAAAAAAAGTTAGTCTCTGACCTTTAAAAAAGAACTCACCTTCACCGAAATGAAAAATGAAAACCTCTACTTTTGAATCCAAATTCCCAAGTGATAACACTTTTTTATGAACCTGCATCACATAAATAATACAAAATTTATAGGTCTAGGGTGGGGAGGATAGCAACAGACTTCAAAAGGACACAGACAGGCCGTTGGAATTGTCGAACATTTGCAGATGAAATTTAAAGTAGAAAAGTGATGCATTTTGGTTGAAAAAACTCAGAATAAGTAATATCAAGGAAGGGTTATAATTCTAAAGGGATTGCAGGAACAGAGAAATGTGGAAGTCAGTTTACACAAATCTTTAACGTGACAGGGCAGTTTGAAAATGTAATCGGATAAATTAGTGGGATCCTTGGCTTCCTAATGAAAGGAATAAAGAAAGGGTGAATAAACAAAACAAACAGATTATGGTGAATTGTCCTAAAACATTGTTTGGCCTCGAATGCAGTATTGTGTCCCATTCTAACCAGGAGGAAGTGAGGAGTGCAGATGGTGGAGATCAGAGTCGAGAGTGTGGTGCTGGAAAGCACAGCAGCTCTTGCCCGAAATGTTGATTCTCCAGCTCCTCGGATGCTGCCTGACTTGCTGTGCTTTTCCAGCACCACACTCTCGACTCCTATTCTCGCCAGCCTATTTTATGATCGATATGAAAGTCTTAGAGAGGGCACACCAATGATTCACATTCTCATTTCCATGATGGAATTTATTTACGTGGATGGATAGGAAAAGGTCATTTGGGTGTTCTTAAAGAAAAGACATTTGAGAGGAGATTTGCCGGAAATGTACAAACTAATCAGTAAAGAGAGAGAGAGAGAGAGAGAGAGAGAAAGGTAGAAAGAAGTTGTTCCCATTAGTGGAAGGGTTGAAAACAAGAGGATGCAAATTTAAATTTTTATCAAAGTATAAAGGCATTGTGATGAAAATGTTTTTCTGCATCCTGCCATTAGAATCCAAGGTGCACTTGCTGAAAGGAAATGTTTTCCATTTGAGCTTTCAAAATGGAATTGGATAAGGACATGAAGGAGAAAACATTGTCACCTACCGAGGGAAAGGCCCAGCGTGTGGAGCTGAATTGCTATTGTACAGAGCTAGCAGATACTCAGTTGGCTGAATGGCCTTCTGTGCTGAAACCATTCTATGAATGGGATTTAATGAGTTCAGTGGAAGTCTCACCCCGCTGCCCCTCTCATGTGCAGGAAAGATGTTGATGGTGAAGGATGGCCAGGTGTGGATGGGGGAGGGGGCACGGATATTAACACTTTCCCATCCAGTGCCTGTCAGTAAGGCTGAACCCCAACCCCTGCCCCAGCCCCAGCACAGAAGGCTGCTGCCAAACCTGACCTGGCCTTGTGGACAAACTGCCCAGATACCCAGACTCGCAATTCACCAGCACCAGGAGGGCGCGCTGAATAGCTCCTTCAGCTTGTGATTGTTTGGAGGGAAGATGGTTGAGTCCACAACTCATACCCTATCGCCTGGGCAAATGTTGAGAAAGTGTGGCACTGGAAAAAAAAACACAGCAGCTCAGGTAGCATCTCAGGAGCAAGAGAGTCAACACTTCAGGCAGGACCTGAGCAAATGACCAGCCCGTTTCTGAGCCCACCTTGGGGAGCTCATTACATTTCCCAAGGTCTGAGCTTGCACCCTTCTGACCCGGAGGTGAGAGCATTGCTAAGTGAGACATTTTAATATGCTTTGCAAGTACAGCACTGTCTGTAATTTCATTTCATTTACTGAGATTAGTCCAGTGAGTGACTGAAGCTCACTGATATCACTTGCTGCCATGTCCCAACTTGTTGGGGATTCCTTTCACATACGTTTCTTAGGGTGGGTCATTACATTTTGATTGCAGAAGGGAATGTGAACTGTCTTCGAATGACACCCAGAGACAGTCAGTAATAACCTGTTACACTTCCCACACACAAATTGTATATGGGGTATGCTGAGCATTGTTCAGCATTTCTTTATTGTTTCAACATGGAACACTGCAGATCCAAGGAAACCGAAATGAGAGATTGTCTGGAACAGGAAAGCAATAATTATTTACTCCTGTGTGCACACATTGGGGAAAAACACAGATCTAGTGCAATGAATGGTGTGAACCTTCTGCCACACCCTGCGCTTGGAGTCTATCATCGAGATCAAGGCTTTTGATGAATTGGCTCCACCCAAACCATCAGGCATGCTATTGTTCTTTTCAAATGTTGGTGGTCTGGCAATGTGCTCCTTGAATTCTCTTCAATGTTTCTTTGTTTTTTTGCTGTTGTGTCTCTCAATGGTTTCTCCAAATTACTTCAAAGATCTGTGACATCTAATTACCCCAAAGAATAGAGCCTCAGGTAACACCAGCATTAGGAAGAAAAGGAAAGTTGCACTATGTCAGCATGGGACAAAACAACCGCCAGAAATTACTGCAGAAACTCAGTAGGTCTGGCAGCATCTGTGGAGAGAGAAACAGAGTTAACGTTTCGTGTCCAGTGACCCTTCTTTAGAACTAATAGTAGCTTGGAAAAGGTGGTATTTATGCTGATGATGAGGGTATGGGAGGTGGGGCTGGTAGGGGAGAAATAGGGTGGTACAGAGCCCAGAGAGAGATAGGGGAAAAGGTAGACAGACTAAGGGATTGTTAATTGTATCTCTCATCTGCAGTTCTTTGTTTTATTCTGAATTAACATGGATAAGTGTGAGTCAGTGTGAGCTGGTGTGAGTGTGTGTTAGCGGGGAAGCAGCTGGTGAAAACAGCAAAAGGAGCACTCAGCCACTCACCCCTTCCCCTGTTCCAGTGTAACGGAGCCTGCAATAACCCCATCAGTCTGTGCATCCACCTACAGACTCCCCCTGAGAGTGGGACAGAGTCATCCTCGTTTATGAGGGACCACTGAGGATGATGAGCTAATATGAAACTGGTTGTTCATAGAAGGTAATGGAAGGTAACATGGTGTATTGAGAGATCATGAGTTAACATGGATTATTGAGGCAGTTACAGTGAAACTGATCTTCAGTTTTTGAAGACTAAAGGTTGAGGAAGGGCAGACAGAGTAGGCTGGAAGCATTTCTCACTTAATGAATTCCAAGGACAGTTTGAGTAGAAGACATTGCAATCAGACAGTGGGAATGATGAGTTCAACTTCAATTAATGTTGTAAATCATGATGGTAATGTACCCTTCCTTTAATGCCTTTCTTTTGGATTTTAAGCCATTCTGATCTGAACCTACACAATCTTTCCATTCACTATTACAATCTCGATATTATATTTTTAGTGATGGTATCTGCAAAAATTAGCTGGGTAACTTCCAGTGAAAGATTGAAATTCACGGTCACCTTTGGGGTCAGATATGGATTCCTGACTTTTATTTGAAATAAAAATGTTCAGATTGCATTTGGATGATTACTTATTCTTGATCATTCATGTATTTCCCGCTGAATTAGGAGTGCAGCCAGTATTGCTGACTTTTTCACTTGAAAGCAGATCACATTTCTGTTTCTCAGGGTCTCCAATGGTTGATTCCCTGATGAACATACCAACAGATAATAAAGTTCCCAATTATCTTAGTGACCCTTCCCGATTCCCAATCTGAGATCAATAACAGTCATTGGATTCAACTGGGGAAGATTTGGACTTCATTGCACCCAGTTTTCATTCTATCCCGAGTCTCAGCTCACGTGTTGCAGAAACCCTCTAGTTTTGTCTAGAATATTGCCAAAAATTTCCGGCTGGTCTCCCAAGGCCTGTGAATGGGAGGCTATCCAATCTCTGCATCTTCAGTTGCATCATGTCCCATATTCCCGTCACCCCTGTGCTCGCTGACACATGTTGGTCCCCAGTCAAGCAACTTCTTGATTTGAAAATTCTCTTCCTGAAACATTGTGTGAAGGAGACAGGCATTTGCAACTTTTCGCCTTGTGCTAGATAGTCCATACTGCATGAATTGACTGTCCTTTTCTCAAGTCTGTTTCTTATGTTCTAGTCCTAAAACATTGAATACAATGTCTTGTCTCCTTTTAGCAATGTTCACATTCCGCACCACCAAGAAATTCTCATCCAGGTTTTCAAATCATTCCATGACCTAGCCCATTCCAATTGGGCGGCACGGTGGCATAGTGGTTAGTACTGTTGCCTCACAGCGCCAGAGACCCAGGTTCAATTCCCGCCTCAGGTGACTGACTGTGTGGAGTTTGCACATTCTCCCCGTGTCTGCGTGGGTTTCCTCCGGGTGCTCCGGTTTCATCCCACAGTCCAAAGATGTGCAGGTCAGGTGAATTGGCCATGCTAAATTGCCCGTAGTGTTAGGTAAGGGGTAAATGTAGGGGTATGGGTGGGTTGCGCTTCGGCGGGTCGGTGTGGACTTGTTGGGCCGAAGGGCCTGTTTCCACACTGTAATCTAATCTAATCTAATCTAATCATGTAATCTAATCTAATCAATCTATGTACTCTCCTGCAGTCCCATAGTCTTTCGCAATATCATCACTGGGCACCTCGATATCTCTAACTTTAATTGCTCAACAATTGATGGCCGTTCATTCACTGCCTGTGTCCCCAGCTCTAGAATTCCCCTCTAAACCTCTCCACTTCTATTCTTCACTATCTCCCTTTAAAGCTCTGTTTAAAGACACACAAACGCAGAACGCTGGAGAAACGCAGCAGGTCTGGTAGCACCTGTGAAGAGGGAAGCAGAGTTAACATTTCGAGTCTGATATGGCTCCTCTTCAGAGTTGAGTATTGGATTATACCCATGAACTCTGCTTTCGCTCTGAGATGCTACCAGACCCGCCGAGTTTCCCAAGCATTCCTTGTGCTTGTATCAGATTGCCAGCATCCACAATATTTTGTGAAACACACCCTCTTTGATGAAGCTTTAGGTCATCTGATCTGATAGGTTGGATTTCACTGACATCTACAAGAAATACTCATTGATATCATGAGACAGCAGCTCAGGAATAAGGCAGTGCCTGTTTCAGGTGACTCTGCCCCTGAGAGCTGTCAACCCAATTGAGGTTAGCAATGATTCGGAGATGCCGGTGTTGGACTGGGGTGTACAAAGTTAAAAATCACACAACACCAGGTTGTAGTCCAACAGGTTTAATTGGAAGCACTAGCTTTCGGAGCGACGCTCCTTCATCAGGTGATTGTGGAGGGCTCTATCGTAACACAGAATTTATAGCAAAAATTTACAGTGTGATGTAATTGAAATTATACATTGAAAAATTGATTGTCTGTTAAGCCTTTCATCTGTTAGAATACAGTGATAGTTTCACTTCTTTCATGTGTAAATCACAAAACCTTTTTTTTAAAGTTGCATTCTCTGGTTAGCTGTTAACAATGGTGATAGCTAGATAATATGTTGAAGGTGTAGCAATGTCTTCCTAGAATCGTGACTATCATCATTGGAAGAGCTGGGCCGTGTAGCTTACAGCAGCTAGGCTGAAGATCATTTTAAAATATTAAAGTGCTGCTGGTGGAGGGGAAACCTTCCCCTGGGGCCACTTCCCCAGCTCATTGTCTTCCTCTTTGCTTAAATAAACACAAAATAAAATACCCTGATGGGAGGACATGGTTGGAGAGCCCTGGATTTTAACTGCGCTCCAGCCTGGTTCCCATCGCGTGATGTAAGCTTGGTCTCTTGCTCTGTCTTATAATGTTTCTATCAAGTGCTTTCGGACATTTCATTACACTGAAGGTGCTGGTTGTTGGTAGGTTGTTGTTGTTTGGAAGCAAATCTCGCTTGACCGGAGAATAAGACAGGGAGGGAGAGAGAAGAGAGGTATTTGCGGTGAGATACATTTAGTCACTAATCTCTGGACATTTAAGCTGCATCTAAAAGGTACAGCCAAAGAGTTGATAGAACGTGTTACCAGGCAAGTTATTGCTAAAGTTTAAAATCAATTAATTGGCATCCAAAACCAAAAACCAATTATAGTTGGTTAATACATAAACTTCCTCTCTCTGCGATAGAGGTTGTAAAAGCACTGCCTGTCTTTGTCTACCCCATTCAGGACATAGTCTGGCTGCTCCCATTACACCTCTCTGCGGGACAGGACCTGACTTGTGGGCGGCACAGTGGCACAGTGGTTAGCACTGCTGCCTCACAGCGCCTGAGACCCGGGTTCAATTCCCACCTCAGGCGACTGACTGTGTGGAGTTTGCACATTCTCCCCGTGTCTGCGTGGGTTTGCTCCGGTTTCCTCCCACAGTCCAAAGATGTGCAGGTCAGGTGAATTGGCCATGCTAAATTGCCCGTAGTGTTAGGTAAGGGGTAAATGTAGGGGTATGGGGGGGTTGCGCTTTGGCGGGTCGGTGTGGACATGTTGGGCCGAAAGGCCTGTTTCCACACTGTAATGTAATCTAATCTAATCTTGTCTGTGATGTATTTTGTGTGCACGCAAGATAGAGAGGGGGAGAGACAGAAACACAGAGACCAGCACCCATTCAAACTGCAGGGTGCTCAGCACACACACACACTGGTGATCAGCTAGTTTCCACAGGGAGTATAAGACAGGGCAGCAGCAATATGGAAAATGTTTCCCTCTGTAAAGAGTATTTAACTCGTGAGTAGTTAAACACAGTGATTTCAGATGCCACACACCTCACTGTGCTGAGGTACTGATTTGTGTGGGGTTAGGACAGTACACTTCTCCTGGGATCAGTGAGGTGCAAATGAGCTCTTTTCCCACCTGATGTTGTTGGAGATCAGGATAGGGAACTCTGACTGAGTTTCTGTCCTCTCCTGAAATCAGTGATACAAAGACCAATTGGATACTCCTAACATTAACCCGACTGAGATCAGCATGGTCTGGAAATGGATCGTGCGTCGAAGGTCAGGCTTGGAAGATGTTTGGAGAAATCAATTCATACTCCCAGGCCTTGAGTCCACAATGCAGTCTGACTTCCTAAACGCACTATTGAGAGTGGGTTACATTCAAAGGTATGTGACCCTTTGAAGAAGATGATAAATCAAGGGCCAGTCCTCCCTCACTGAGTGGACCTCGAGATCCAAAAGCACTGTTTTGCAAAACAGCAAAGAAGTTCCCTCTGGTGTCCTGGGCAATATATCTCTCTCACTCATGTCACTAATAAATCTGATTGGCTAGTTATGAGCTCATTGCTTTTTATGGGAGCTTGCTGTGTGCAAACTGGTTACCACGTTTCCTGGGTTACTATTTGTTATATTAAATCAAATTTCAAGCACTGGGTCTCTTGTGGGTCTGGGTCTCTTGTCCTTACCTCTGGACCAGGAAGTCTGGGTTCAAGTCCCATCTGCTTCAGAGGTATATAATAACAGCTCTAAACAAATTGATTAGAGTCACAGTCAGAGCCATACAGCATGGAATCTGACCCTTCGGTCCACCAGCCCATGTCAACCATAATCCCAAACTAGACTAGCCCAACTGCCTGCTCCTGGCTCATATCCTTCCAAACCTTTCCTCCTCATGTACCTATCTAAGTGTCTCTTAAATGTTGTAACTGTGTCGGCATCCAACACTTCATTCCACACGCAAACCACTGTCTCTGAATCTACGTTAATACATTCTTGGTTGGAAAACATCTCAGGAAGTACTGAGATTGTGAAAGGTGATAAAGAAATACAAGTGCTTCTTCTGGGACTAAATAAGCAGTTGAACCATTTGCTTATGGTATCTGTCCCTCCTTGAAGCGTCAAATTGTAATCCTGTACTGGTATGTCTGTTTCACAAAACGGTGCCTGATGTCACATTAAATACATTCAGGCCCCCGCTGTCTGGTTGGAGTGAGTGCAGATTGTGAATATTTTACAGAAACCCCGAGGATTTAGGAAGAGCCTAATGCATAGACAGCTGTATTAAACTGAACAATGTTACTTAACAGAGAAAGTACTAACAGAACACATCAAAATAAGATTATTAATAGCATTATATTTCTCAATCTTACTGTTTGGTTCAATAACATCTGGGAATCATCAATTGTTAAAAAAAACTAGAAAAACTTCAAGTAAAAGTAAATGTTGCTGGAGTGTCCGTTACTGTGAGGTGATTTGTACCAATCTGACATCCTAACAAATGTCAGAGAAACCAGACAGGTCTGCCATCACCTGTGGAGAAGAGAGAATAGTCATATCAGACTTGAAATGTTAACTCTGTTTCTCTCTCTGCAGATGCTGCCAGACTGGCTGAGTTTCTCCAGCATTCTCTGGAGGTAGATTTCCACCATCTGCAATATCTTGTCCTGTGTCAATGGATTTGGAGGTAAAGGATAAAGTCACTGTAGTCTTACCAGACCATGGGGTTGCTCTATCAAAGGAGAGAGATCTCGGCGAATGGTTTAACCTGGGGGTCACCATGACTCTGGAAGAGGGAGAGGCTGTGAAGGCAAGTCCAGCATGGCAACCTCAGCCTGTGCAGGAAGGGGTCCCATGCTGCTACCAACAATCCACACTGCAGACCAGCTGGACGCCTCCTAGCAGAGCACTTTAGGGAACATCTCCGGGACACCCGCACCAATCGACCACACCACCCCGTGGCCCAACATTTCAACTCTCCCTTCCACTCTGCCGAGGACATGGAGGTCCTAGGCCTCCTTCACTGCCGCTCCCTCACCACCAGATGCCTGGAGGAAGAACGCCTCATCTTCTGCCTCGGAACACTTCAACCCCAGGGCATCAATGTGGACTTCAACAGTTTCCTCATTTCCCCTTCCCCCACCTCACCCTAGTTTCAAACTTCCAGCTCAGCACTGAACCCATGACCTGTCCTACCTGCCTATCTTCTTTTCCACCTATCCACTCCACCCTCCTCCCTGACCTATCATCTTCATCCCCTCCCCCCTATTGTACTCTATGCTACTTTCTCCTCACCCCCACCCTCCTCTAGCTTATCTCTCCACCCTTCAGGCTCTCTGCCTTTATTCCTGATAAAGGGCTTTTGCCCGAAACGTCGATTTTACTGCTCTTCGAATGCTGCCTGAACTGCTGTGCTCTTCCAGCACCATTAATCCAGAAGACCAGCTATCCAGCCAACCTAGCTATAGCAACCCCCTGTGTGACTGTATAACTGAGTACAGCACTTTGTTCATCAAGGACCAATGTCTCTAGATCAAGTTCAGAGTGGGAGAAAGAGTGTATAGACTCTGGTAGGAGACTAAATTAAAGACTACTATCTCTGCTAGGGAATTGGGGTGTGTGTAGAGTGAAAGGAGTCATTTCAACTTCGTGTTTCATGTTTTTCTGTATTTTTATTTTCAAAATGGATATTTCTAAAAGACGCTGCCAATTCTTTTCCTCACTCCTCTGTCTTGGTGCAGGTCAAATTAAACCTCGTTAATCTTCACTCAGACTAATATCACATGAAGCAGACTAGATTGCTGAGCTTGAGAGTGTGGTGCTGGAAAAGCACAACAGGTCAGGCAGCATCTGAGGAGCAGGACAGTCAATGTTTTGAGCATAAGCCCTTCATCAGGAATGAGACTTGTGGGCTGGGGGAGGCTGAGAGATAAATAGGAGGGAGATCGGGCTGGGGGAAGGTAGATGAGAATGTGATAGTAGATGAAAGTGGGCAGAAGCTGATAGGTTGGAGGCGAGGGCGGAGTGAATGGGTGGGAAGGAAGGAAAATGGACAGGTAGGACCAGCCAAGAGGGTGGTGCAAGCTGCAGGCTTGGGACTGGGATAAGGTGGAGGAGGGGAAATGAGGAAGCTGGTGAAATCCACATTGATCCCGTGTGGTTGCAGGGTTCCAAGGTGGAAGTTGAGGCGTTCTTCCTTCAGGCGGCGGGTGGTTAGGGTTTGGTGATGGAGGAGGCCCAGCACCTGCCTGTCCTTGACAGAATGGGAGGGGGGGTTGAAGTGTTCAGCCACGGGGCAGTGGGGTTGGTGGGTGCGGGTGTCCCGGAGACATTCTCTGAAATGATCTGCAAGTAGGTGTCCTGTCTCCCCGATGTAGAGGAGACCACATCGGGTGCATTGCTGAGCTCTGTACTAACCTGATAAAGAAAAGTCCCTGGAAAGGGGGGGAGTAATGTCTGCAACTCTGAAAAGCCTTTAGCCCTAATAGTCTTCCCACTTCCCTTCTAGGCAGTTGGAACTCAGGGGGCAAAACACTTACCTCTGAGAAAGGATAGATCCCAATCCAGAGCCTTGAGTTGATAGCCTAGAAACAGACCGCTAACACTGGTATAGTGGGTGATGGTGCCATCTTCCAGGTGAACATTAAACCAAGATCCTGACTGCACGTTTAGACATTCATGCCACTAATGAAAGAGGAGCAGAAGAGTTTTTCCTGGTGTATCCGCCTCAACCAACATTGTGGAGGAGATGATCTTGTCGTTGTCACCTTTCTATTTGTGGGATCCTGCTGTGCACTGATCAGCTGTCACGTTTCCTACAGTACAACAGTTATTAGATTTCCCAAGTATTTATCACAGAATCATAGCATCCCTACAGTGTGGAAGGTAGCCATTTGGCCCATCGATTCTATACTGACCCTCCCAAGATCATCCCTCTCACACCCAACCCTCCACCCGATAATTCTGTAACTCTACATGGCTAATCCACTAGCTTGCACATTCTGGATACTAGAGGCAATTTAGCACGGCCAACCCACCCAACCTGCACATCTTTGTGACTGTGGGAGGAAACAGGAGCACCCGGAGGAAACCCACGCAGACACAGGGGAGAATGCGCAAACTCCACGCAGACAGTCACCCGAGGCGGGAATCGAACCCAGGTCCCCGGCGCTGTGAGGCAGCAGTGCTATCCACAGAGCTACCGTGCCACCCTCCACATTTAATTGATTCTAAAATGGCTGTAATTGTTCTGAGATCATGAAAGGCACTGTAGATATGCAAGTATTTCCTTTCCGGCATTCAGGACCTGATTGGATCGTCTGGTTTGTTGAGGTTGAACATGAGAATTAACGTCGTCTGAGCGCCCCATGAAGGAAACGGAGGTGGGTGTCATATTTGAGGCCCTCTTATTTCCCCTAGCCCTGGAACAAGGCCAGAAAGTACAGGTGGAGATTCCAAGTAAAGAGGAAGAGTGTGAAATATTCGATTCAACAGGATAAAGTACTGGAGACTGACCTCTTTGAAGTTGGATAAGGCGTCAGGGTTGATGAATCATACCTGAGGCTGTCAAAGGAAGTTGTTGGAGAGATGACAGATTCTCTGTGGATCATTTTCTGATTCTCAATAGGTACAAGGGAAGTACAGAGGACTGGAATTCTGTAAATGTTGTATCTTTGTTTAAAAAGGCTGAAAGAAATAAGCTGAATATAAGCCAGTAACTGTGGCTGTGAGAGGTCAACTTACTAGAATCAGTTCTAAGAGTTATAAAATAACACTGAGAAAGTCACAGATTAACCAGGGATAGTCAACTGGGTTATGTTAAGAGAAGGCTGTGTCTTACCAACCCTTTGAGGAATTAACAAGAAGAATTGATGAGGTTATTGCAGTGGATGTTATCTGCATGGATTTTAGTAAGGCATCTGACAAGGTCCCACATGGAAAAATTAAAACCCACAGGATATAAGGGAATGTAGTTCATTGAATCCAGAATTGGCTCAGTGACAGGAAACAAAGGGAGATGGATGCTTTTGTGAATGGGAGGTGATTTTGTGGCATTGCACAGAGTTCCATGTTGGTCCCTTGCTGTTTGCTGTATATATTAATGATTTAGAATCAAATGTGAGAAGCATGATCAAGAAATTCACAAATGACACAAAAATTGCCTGTAAGGTTGAGTGTTTGTCGACTCCAGGATTATGTCAATGGTTTGGTTGAATGGCAGAATAGTGTCCAATGGAATTCAAGGGTGAAGGTTTCAGTTATTGGGGAAATTAGAAAATCCGAATGAAAGGAGGAGCTGAGACTGCAGACCGAAGGAGAGGTTATTAAAGTCTCCAGCACAGACACAAATAGGACAGAGTGTTTGGAAAGGGTTAACAATCAAACTTCGAGCTCACTGGAGAAACAAATGACAATGAGAAGAGAATGCAGGACTGAAGGTGTTATATTTGAATGTATGCTGTGTAAGGAATAAAGCAAATGAGCTTTGGTGTAGATTGAAATTGGTAGGTATGATGTGATGGGCATCACAGAGACATGGCTACAACAGGATCAGGATTGGGAGCTGAATATTCAAGGATATACATCCTATTGAAAAGACAAGCAGGTGGGCAGAGAGGGTGAGGTTGCCTTGTTAGTAAGAAATTAAATTAAATTAATATAAAGAAATGAAGTAGGGTCAGGTGGTGTAGAATCTCTGTAATTGAGGAACCACAAAGGTAAAAAGAAACCATAGTTGGATTCATGTACAGGCCTCCAAACAGTAGTCAGGAGCTGGGGCGCAAGATACACCAGGAGATAGAAAGGATGTGTAGGAAAGGGAAAGCTACAGTGATCATAGGGGATTTCAGTATGCAGATGGACTGGGAAAATCACCGTTGGTAGTGGTTTGCAAGAAAATAAATTTGTGTAATGTTGACGAGATGGCTTTTTGGAACAGCTTGAGGTGGAGCCCACTAGGGAGCAGGCAATACTGGATTTAATATTGTGCAATGAGGCAGACTTGATAAGGGAGCTTAAGGTGAAGGAACCTTTAGGAAGCAGTGATCATATCATGATCAAATTTACTCTGCAATTTGAGAGAGAGAAGATAGAACAGTATTACAGCTGAATAAAGGTAATTACAGATGGATGAGGGAGGAGTTGAATAGAATTGACTGGAAGAGGAGCCCAGCAGGAAAGACAGTGGAACAGGAATGGCAGGAGTTTCTGGGAGTAATTCAGGAGACACGGCAGAGATTCATCCCAAACAAAAAGACGCATGGTACAGGGAGGATGGGGCAACCCTGGCTGACTAGGGAAGTCAGGGACAGCATTAAAACAAAAGAGAAAGCATAGAATGTAGTAAAGAAACTTACAAAACAAAAGAGGAAATAAAGACGGAGGAGATTAAATATTAGGGTAAGCTAGCCAGTAATATAAAGAAGACTGTAAGAGTTTCTTTAGATACATAAAGGGCAAAAGCGAGGCAAAAGTGGACATTCGTCCATCGGAAAATGATGTAGGGGAGGTAAGAGGGAGCAAGGAAATGGCTGAGGAAGTTTGTGTCAGTCTTCACAGTCTTCAGTCATGTACAGGCCTCCAAACAGTAGTCAGGAGCTTGGGTGCAAGATATACCAGAAGATAGAAAGGGTGTGTAGGTGATCATTGGGGATTTCAATGTGTAGGTGGACTGAGAAAATCAGGTTGGTAGTGATTCGCAAGAAAATAAATTTGTGTAATGTTGACGAGATGGCTTTTTGGAGCAGCTTGAGGTGGAGCCCACGAGGGAGCAGGCAATACTGGATTTAATGTTGTGCGATGAGGCAGACTAGATAAGGGAGTTTAAGGTGAAGGACGACACGAGTAATCTCCCAAAAATGTGAGAGAGTGAGGGAGCAGAGCTGAGTATGATAGCCATCACCAAGGAGAAAATGCTAGAAAGACTGAACGGCCTGGAGGTGGATAAATCACTTGGACCAGATGACTGGGACTACATCCCAGAGTTCTAAAGGAGATGGCAGAAGAAATAGAGGAGGCGTTAGTGGTGATTTTTCAGGTATCACTAGAATTGGCGGGGGTCCCAGGGGACTGGAAAACTGCTAATGTCACACCCCTGTTTAAAAAGGGAGTAAGGCAGAAAACGGAAAATTACAGACTGATTAGCCTAACCTCGGTTGTGGGTAAAATCCTGGAATCCATTGTGAAGGATGAGATTTCTGAATACTTGGAAGCTTATGGTAAAATAGGGCAAAGTCAGCATGGTTTCATCAAGGGGAGGTCATGCCTGACAAATCTGCTAGAATTCTTTGAGGAAGTAATGAGCAGGTTAGATCAAGGAGAGCCAATGTAATCTATCTGGACTTCAGTAAGGCCTTTGATGAGGTGCTGTACAGCCCTGAGTAAGATAAGGGCCCATGGTGTCAGAGGCAAGGTGCTAGCATGGACAGAAGCTGGGCTGTCTGACAGAAAGCAGAGAGTGGGGATAAAAGGGCCCTTCTCAGGATGGCAGCCGGTGACAAATGGTGTTCCACAAGGCTCAATGTTGGGACCACAAATTTTCACTTTATACATTAGCGATCTAGATGAAGGAACTGACGGCATACTGGCTAAGTTTGCAGACAATACAAAGATAGGTAGAGGGACAGGTAGCATTGAGGAGGTGGGGAGGCTGCGGAAGGATTTGAACAGGTTAAGAGAATGGGCAAAGAAGTGGCAGATGGAGTACAATGTGGGGAAATGTGAGGTCAAGAACTTTGGGAGGAAGAGGAGAGGCATAGACTATTTTCTAAATGAGGAGAATATTCAGAAGTTTGAAGTGCAAAGAAACTTGGGAGTTCTAGTCCAGGATTCTCATAAGATAAACTTGCAGATGGAGTCAGTAATTAGGAAGGCAAATGCAATGATGGTATTTATTTCAAGAGGATTTGAATATAAAAGCAGGGATGTACTTCTGAGGCTCTGTAAGGTTCTGGTCAGACCATATTTGGCGTATTGTGCACAGTTTTGAGCCCGATATCTCAGGAAGGATGTACAGGCTCTGGAGTGTGTTCAGAGGAGGTTCACGAGAATGGTCCCAGGAAGGAAAAGCTTAACATGTGAGGAACCTTTGAGGATTCTGAGTCTATATTCAATGGAGTTTAGAAGGATGGGGGAAAATCTATTTGCAACATACAGAATACTGAATGGCCTGGACAGAGTAGATGTTGGGAAGATGTTTTCATTGGTAGGAGAGACTAGGACCTGGGGCACAGCTTAAAGCAAAGGGAAGACCCTTTATAATGGATATAAGGAGAAACTCCGTCAGCCAGAGAATGGTGAATCTATGGAATTCACTGCCACAGAAAGCTGTGGAGGCCAGATCATTGAGTATATTTAAAACTGAACAAAGAAAATTTACAGCCCAGGAACAGGCCCTTCGGGCCCTCCAAGCCTGAGCTGGTCCAAATGCACTGTCTAAACCTGTCACCCAATTCCTAAGCATCTGTATCCCTCTGCTCCCCACCTACTCATGCACCTGTCCAGGCACATCTTAAATGAATCTACCGTGCCTGCCTCTACCACCTCTGCTGGCAATGCGTTCCAGATGCCCACCACCCTCTGTGTGAAGTACTTGCCACGTGTATCCCCCTTAAACTTTCCACCTCTCAGCTTGAAAGTGTGACCTCTCGTTATTGAATCCCTCACCCTGGGAAAAAGCTTGTCTCTATCCACCCTGTCTATACCCTTCATGATTTTGTAAACCTCAATTAGATCTCCCCTCAATCTCCTTTTTCCCAGTGAAAATAAACCTAACCTACTCAACCTCTCTTCATAGCTAGCACCTTCCATACCAGGCAACATCCTCGTAAATCTTCTCTGCACCCTCTCCAAAGCGTCTACATCCTTTTGGTAATGTGGTGACCAGAACTGTACACAGTATTCTAAATGCAGCCGAACCAATGTCTTGTACAATTTTAACATGACTTGCCAGCTCTTATACTCAATACCCTGTCCATTGAAGACAAGCTTATCATATGCCTTCTTGACCACTCTATCTACCTGTGCAGCAACCTTCAGGGTACAATGGACCTGCACTCCCAGGTCTCTCTGCTCATCAACTTTTCCCAAGACTCTTCCATTCATTGGATAATTCGCTCTAGAATTAGTCTTGCCTAAATGCATCACCTCACATTTGTCTGGACTGAAATCAATCTGCCACTTTTCCCCCCAGCTCTCCAGTCTATCTATATCCTCCTGTATTCTCTGACAGTCCCTTATGCTTTCTGCTACTCCACCAATCTTCGTGTCATCTGCAAACTTGCTGATCATACCAACAGTGCCCTCTTCCAGATCATTTATGTATATTACAAACAACAGTGGCCCCAGCACTGATCCCTGTGGAACACCACTGGTCACCTTTCTCCATTTCGAGAAACTCCCTTCAACTACTACTCTCTGTCCCCTGGTGCTCAACCAGTTCTTTATCCACCTAGCTAGAACACCCTGCCCACCATGTGACTGCACTTTCTCCATTAGTCTACAATGCGGAACCTTATCAAACGCCTCACTAAAGTCCATGTATATGACATCAATAGCCCTTCCTTCATCTATCAACTTGGTCATTTCCTCGAAGAACTCTATTGGTACTAAAAGGCTAAGGCATGATCTCCCCCACACAAAACCATGTTGCCTATTACTGATAAACCCATTCTTTTCTAAATATAAATAGATCCTATCCCTCAGTACCTTCTCCAGCAACTTCCCCACCACTGACGTCAGGCTCACTGGTCTGTAGTTACCTGGAATATCCCTACTACCCTTCTTGTACAGGGGGACAACATGAGCAACCTTTCAGTCCTCTGGCACCTCACCTGTGTTTAAGGATGCCACAAAGATATCTGTCAGGGCCCCAGCTATTTCCTCTCTCGCCTCCCTCAGCAACTGGGATAGATCCCATCCGGTCCTGGGGACTTGTCCACCTTAATAACCTCTAGCATACCCAACACATCTTCCCTACTTATGCCAACGTGATCTAGACTAATCAAACGTCTATCTCTAATCTCAAGATTCATCATGTTCCTCTCCACAGTGAACACTGATGCAAAGTAATCATTCAGAATCTCACCCATTCTCTCAGGTTCGACACACAGCCTTCCTTCATTTTCCTTTAGTGGACCAATCCTTCCTCTAGTTACCCGCTTGCTTCTTATTTAAGAATAAAATGCTTTGGGATTCTCCTTTAATTCTGCTCGCTAAAGCTATTTCATGATCCCTTTTAACCCGCCTGATTCCTCGTTTAAGACTGGCCCTACCCTTCCGATATTTCTCCAGGGCCCATTCTGTTCTTAGCTGCCTGGACCTTATGTACGCTTCCCTCTTCCTCTTGGCTAGTCATACAGTTTCTCCTGTCATCCACAGTTCACAAATCTTGCCTTTCCTATCCTTTGCCTTCCTGAAGAAGGGCTTATGCCCGAAACGTCGATTCTCCTGCTCCTTTGATGCTGTCTGACCTGCTGCGCTTTTCCAGCAACACATTTTTCAGCTTCAACGGGACATGCCTATTCTGCACTATCTTTAACCTATCTTTGAAAGCCTCCCACATATCAAATGTAGACTTCCCTTCAAATAGCTGTGTCCAATCCACATTTCCCAGCTCCTGCCTAATTTTGATATCATTGGCCTTGGCTCAGTTTAGTACTCTTCCCTTAGGATCACTTTCATGTTTATCTACGAGTATTCTAAAACTTACAGAATTGTGGTCACTGTTCCCAAAGAAATCCCCCGCCACGACTTCTACCATCTGTTCTGGCTCGTTCCTCAGTACCAGGTCCAATATGGCCCCTTCCCTCGTTGGACTATTGACATACTGCTCCAGAAAACCCTCCTGGATGCTTCTTACAAATTCGACCCATCCAGACCTCTGTCACTAAGTGTATCCCAGTCAATGTTGGGAAAATTAAGATCTCCCATCACCACTACCCTATTACCTCAACATCTTTCCATAATCTGTTTACCTATTTGTTCTTCTATCTCACGCTCACTGTTGGGAGGCCTGTAATACAGCCCCAACAATGTAACTGCACCTTCTTATTTCTCAGCTCTACCCATTATGCCTCACTACCCAAGACCTCCATAGTGTGCTCCTTTAGCACAGCCGTGATATCATCCCTGACCAGCAATGCAACTCCACCCCCTCTTTTACTTCCCTCCCTGTCCTGTCTGAAGCGTCTATATCCTGGAACATTTAGTTGCCAATCATCATGCCCTTCCTTCAACCAAGTCTCTGTGATTGCAATTACATCATACTCCCAGGCACCAACCCAAGCTCTAAGTTCATCTGCCTTACCCACTATACTCCTTGCATTAAAGTAGATGCACATCAGGCCACCAGTTCTTTTGCGCTCGCCTGCTCTCTGCCTACTCTTCCCCTTTATCCATGTTATCTTCATGATCCTTACAGTCTCCAGTCTCCACCTCGCTGCCGACTTGTTTTCTCTTCTGGTTCCCAGTTCCCTGCCACATTAGTCTAAAACCTCCCCAACAGCAGGAGCAAAATCTCCCCCCAAGGACATTGGTTCCAGTCTGGTTCAGATGTAGACCATCCATTTTGTAATAGTCCCACCTTCCCCAGAACCGGTCCCAATGTCCAACAAGTCTGAACCCCTCCCTCCTACGCCATCTCTCAAGCCACGTGTTCATCCTGCCGATTTTTTCATTTCTACACTGGCTGGCACGTGGCCCTGGTAGCAATCCTGAGATCACTAGCTTTGAGGTCCTCCCCATTAACTTCTCTCCTAGCTCCCTGAATTCTTCTTTCAGGACCTCATCTTGTTTTTTACTTATATCATTGGTGCCTATATGCACCAAGACAACTGGCTGTTCACCCTCCCCTTTCAGAATGCTCTGCAGCCAATCGGTGACATCCCTGACCCGAGCACCTGGGAGGCAACATACCATCCTGGAGTCCCATTTTCGGCCCCAGAACAGCCTACCTACTCCCCTCACAATAGAATCCCCTAGGACTATGGCCCTTCGAGTCTTTTTCCTGCCCTTCTGAACAGCATTGCCCACCATGGTGCCATGATCCTGGCAACTGCTGCCCTCCCCTGGTGAGCCATCTCCCCCAATAGTATCCAAAACGGTATACCTGTCTTTTGGTCACCCATTCACTGTGACCCTCAGCAAATCTAACCTGCGATGTGACCACTTCACTAAACGTGCTATCCATGACCTCCTCAGCATCGCGGCTACTCCACAGTGAGTCCATCTGCAGCTCCAGAGCCGTCATGTGGTCAAACAAAAGCTGCAGCTGGACACACTTCTTGCGAGTGTAAGAGTCAGGAATGTCAGACACGTCCCTGAGCTCCCACATCAAGACGCACATGCCAGGGGTTTGAAGTCCCCTGCCATTGTAAGCTTAGCTTTATATCAACTAACTAAAACCAAACAATGCTCTTAAGTATATGAAAAAAGAATGCTAAGAAAGAAATAAAAGCCTTACCTTACAGAGTCTTTTTCTTCTGGGTGGAGGAGGGGGGCGGGAGGGAGATACTACACGTGTAGTATCTCAGGTTTAGCCACTGCCTAAATATAAATTAAGCCCTTACCTTCCCGGCAGCTCTTGCTTCACCTCACCTTCTCTCCTCACTGCTCTGTCAAAATGGAGGCCTGACTCCCAAGGTAAGTCCCTTTTTAAGTATGAGTTGGGCCTCCATTTTGACTGAGGTAGAAAGGTTCTTGATTGTCAAAGGGATCAAGGGTTAAGGGGAGAAAGTAGGAGAATGGCATTGAGAAACTTATCAGCCATGATTGAATGGTGGAGCAGATGTGATGGGCTGAATGGTCTAATTTCTGCTCCTCTGTCTTATAGCCTTTTGGGGCCCTAGAGATGGAAGGACAGGTCGGTAGTGGAGTAGAAGGACTAATGTTTTCCTGTATTGGACAAGGCATTAAATACAAGACCAGGGAAGTCATGCAGAAATTATATTGGTTAGGTCGCTGATGATGTTTAGTGTACAATTCTGGGCAGTGCATCACGCTAAGGACAGAGTGCAGGGGAGATTCACTAAAACTTAATACAATTACAAAATACAATTCAATACAGCATGGGAACAGGTCCTTCAGCCCACTCAGGGTGTGCTGACTCTAATTTTTATTTAGTCTTGTTGCTTAATCCCATGTGCAGTTTTTCACCCTCTGTTTGCCTCCTGTTCATGTGTCTATCAAGATATGCCTTGAATGTTGCTAATATGCCTGCTTCCACTACCACCATTGGCAGTGTGTTCCAGGTGTCTACCACCCTCTGCATGAAATATTTCCCCCGCAACTCACCCCTGAATTTTCCCCCTCTCACCTTGAACCTGTGCCCTCTTGTCATTGATCTTTCCACATTGAAAAAAAGCCTCTGACTATCCATCCTATATCTCTCATAATTCTGTAGACCTCTATCAAGTTGTCCCTCAGCCTCCACCTTTCCAGTGAAAATAATTAGTGTTCATCCAATCTATCCTTGTACCAAAACCCTCCAGACCAGGCAACATCCTGGTTAACCTTCTCTGCACTCTCTGTATGCAATAGTCCAAATGTGGCCTAACTAAAGTTTTGTACAGCTGTATCATAACTTGCCAACTTTTATATTTAATGCCCAGTCTGTAAACGCAAGCGTGCTGTATGCCTTTTTGACCACCTTATCCACCTGAGTTGCCATTTTCAGGGACCTGTGAACCTGTATGCCCAGGTGCCTCAGTATGTGAATGCTCCTGAGGCTTCTGCCATTTATTGTATACTTTGCATCTGTATTTGATCTCCCAGAATGCATCATTGCAACAATGAGGAAGGATTGGATATGCTGGAGTAGTTAGGAGAAGGTTACGGTGTGGATTAACTGAATGTACAAAATTATGAGGGGCTTGGACAAAATAGACAACAAAGATATTCATTCATCCCATTGTGGAGATAGTGAGGACTGCAGATGCTGGAAAGTCAGAGTTGATAAAGTGTGGCACGGGAGAAGGCACAGCAGGGCAGGCAGCATCCGAGGGGTGGGGGAGTTGATGTTTCAGGCAGGGCCCTTCATCAGCCCACTCTCCTCCTCCCGTGATTCTGCCTGACATGCTGTGGTTTTTCCAGCTCCACACTTTATCAACACTTTATCCCATTGTGCAGAGGTCAATTACCTGGAGCCATGGATTTGAAGTGATTGTTAGAAGGATTAGAGAGATCACAAGGAAAGACATTTCCCCCAAGATCAGGCATGTGCGCGTGTGTGTGTGTGTGTGTGTGCATGTGCAAGTGTGTGTGCCTGTGTGCGAGCGTGTGTGTGTGTGTCTGTGTATGTGTAAGTGTGTTTGTGTGTGTATCTGTGCGAATGTGTCTGTATGAGTGTGTGTGTTTGTGTGTAGGGGTGTGTGTGTGCACGTGGGTGTGTGTGTGCATATGTGTGGGTGTGTGTTTGTGTTTGTCTGTCTGTCTCTGTGTGTGTGCGTGTGGGTGTATGTGTGGGTGGGTGTCATTGCTGCCCAGTTTGGTGGTTGAGGCAAGAACATGCATCTTATTTAAAAAGAAACTTGGATCAAATCCTGAAGTGCTGGGATCTGCAAAACTATAGAGCAGATGCTGGGAGATGGATTTAGAATGGAGAGATAGTTTGTTAGCTCAGCTGGTACAGACATGATGGGCTGAATGGACTTCATGTATGGTGTAACGTTTCCATGATTCTATTGTTCCAAAGGTCATGGTTAATGAAATGGGCAAAGATTCTGCGCCAGGGGTCTCCTCTACTTTACACTCGCCCTTGCACAAGGGAACTGTATGTGTTTCCAGCCTCGATAATTATGCTGTTGGCAAAAAACAACATAAACCTTATTAAATGAGCATGTTCAATATTGCAGTACAGGGAGATTAATGGGAAGGGGCGTGGGTAATTTTCTGCAAGTTGCTCCATTTCAGCCAATGTTCTGCCTCCCCACAGTTACTTTATTTAGAATCCTTCAGTGCACCCACTGGTTTGTACTGAATTCATGCAGGTTGGACTGGATTTCATGTCATACATTAATGAGCCGGGTTTACAAAGCATCCGGGGAATCTGGGTAGGTTTACATAAAGAGAAGCTGACTCTCAGTGTTACAAGAGCACATTGTGAGATGTTTGGCGGTGTGCTGTTTGGCGGTGTGCTGTTTGGCGGTGTGCTGTTTGCGGTGTGGCCAACCCTTGCATTATTGATTGTGCCTGAAACACTTTGTTTGAATTTACCATCCAAGCAAGCCAGGTTCACAAAAGGATATTAGACCTGAAAGTTTTGGAGAATCCTGTAAAACCAGCAACAGATTTATATGAAATAACCAGATGTAAAAATAACTTTTAAAAAATAGGTAACAATCAACTTTTGCAAATTTTGGCAAAATACTCCATATACAAATGATGCACAGAGTCGTAGAATAATAGAGTCACAGAGATGTACAGCACAGAAACAGACTCTTCGGTCCAACTCATCCATGCTGACCAGATATCCGAAATTCATTTAGTCCATATCCCTCCAAACCCTTCATATTCATATACCCATCCTTTTAAATGTTGTAATTATAGCAGCCTCCACCACTTTCTCTGGCAGCTCATTCCATACACACAAGAGCCCGTTGTGCTCTGAGGTTAGAATTAGAATTTTGTTTTGAATTAGAATTAGAATCTCTACCGTGTGGAAACAGGCCCTTCGGCTCAACAAGTCCACACTGACCCTCCGAAGAGTAACCCACCCAGACCTACTCCCCTACCCTATATTTTACCCCTAACTAATGCACCTAATCTACACGTCCCTGAATCCTATGAGCAGTTTAGTATGACAAATTCACCCAAACCTGCACACCTTTGGATTGTGGGAGGAAACCGGAGCACCTGGAAGAAACCCTCGCAGACATTGGGAGAAAGTGCAAACTCCAAAGTGATCTTCTTCACTGTCCACCACACCTCCAATTTTGGTGTCATCTGTAAACTTACCAACTATACCTCCTGTGTTCACATCCAAATCATTTATATAAATTATAGAGTCACAGAGATCTACAACACAGAAAAAGGCCCTTTTACCCATTGTGTCAATGCCTACTGAAAACACGCTGACCCTGCATGCACTTACATACTGCACACATGTAGATATCATGTGCACACGTATTTATCCTGCACACTCATACTGCACATGTTTAATATATTGCAGTATTTAGATATTGCACCCACTTAGATTCTGTATGCACTTAGCCACTATATTCACACACACACATTCTGCACGTGCTTAAATATTGTACACAATCAACACACATCTATTGAAGAGGAGGTGCTTCTGTGGAATGGGGAAGACAAGGTCAGAGGTCACATGACACCAGGTTATGGTCCAACATGTTTATTTGAAACCACAATCTTTCAGAGCGCTGCCCCTATGAAAGGGAAATTAGTGATTTCAAATAAACCTATTGGACGAGAATCTGGTGTTGTGTGATCTCTGACCACATCCATTGAAAACAGTTTCCCGGTTGTGGAGTAATTGGATTAACTATATCACCCAGAAAGTTACAAACGTAACTCAGAAAAGTTTGCCACCTTGTTCAGCTGTCAAGGTGGTGCAAGCTGACATGCACAGAGATTTGTAAGTATTCTCCACTCAATTCTAAACTGGCGTCAGTCGAAAACCAGAAAGTGTGCTGAAATTGTGGAAGTAACTCTGACGACTAAATCCCAGTGAAAGTCATTCCTCCCAGTACACCATAGCAGAGTTTGCAGAATGGCATAGCAGGCAGAGCAAGTGACCTATTTGACCAAGAACAAGGGCAACAGGCAGATGGGGACACTATCGCCTGCATCATCCCTTCCACGGTAAAGGACATCCTGATTTGTATTACATTGCTGCTCCTTCCTAGCTGCAAAGATGCAGTGATGAAAGACCACCATCTGCCGAACTACAAAGGGGGTCTGTTCAATTGTCAGAGCCTCTTGTTGTCTCAAAAATAAGTGTGTGTAAGTAATTTCCTGAATAAATAAGATATGCCTTTATTCTTTGCAACTGCAGGGAATACCAGATCCAAGGTTCCTTTCTCTTGATACAAAAAGACTGTATAGAACTCTCTAGTACCCATGTACATAAAGATTTTTTATGAATGAAGTATCTTTTTGCAATTAAAATACATTGCTGTTCCTTCCTTGATTCACAATCCTGAAAATCTCTGATGAGAATCATTGTGGGTGTACCTACACCACATGGACTTTAACCATCAGCACCACCTTCTTCAGGACAGTTCGAGGTGGGCTGTCAGTGTTGACCTTGCCATGGTTCATAGAACTGGTAGAATCCTACAGTGTGGAAGCAGACCATTGAGCCTGTCAAGTCCATACCAACCCTCCAAAGAGCATCCCACCTTGATCCACCCCATACATTATCCCTTTAACCCTGCATTTCCCATAGCTAATCCACTTAATCTGCACATCCCTAGGCACTACGGGACACTTTCCCATGGCCAATCCATCCTAACCTACACATTTTTGGACTGTGGGAGTAAACTGGATCACCTGGAGGAAACCCCACGCAGATATAGGGAGAATGTGCAAACTCCACACAGATGCCCAAGGGTGGAATTGAACCCGGGTCCCTGGCACTGCAAAGCAGCAGTGCCCAGGATGGAACATATATAAACAGAATAAATCGAGCAGAGGAGACTCAGAATGACATTAAATAATCCTGGCATAATCTGAGAAATGTGAATAATCAGTGTGATGGTGAGTAATCAGCATGAGCAATGAATAATGCTTGTAGGCATTCCCACTAATCAGACTACATAATGACTAATCAACAGAGGCACAGTGATGTCAGCAGAATGCCTTTGAATTATCATAATGGACTGTTAATTCTGAATGTTCAGTTAATGCACGAATCAACACAGAGTATTGAGGATCAGTATTGAGCAACAGACGTGAACTTCAACTCACAGTAAAAACAACACATTGATTTTAAAACCTACTCAAGGGCAGAAGGTGAAGGGTAAAAAAATACCCTCCCTCATCCAAACAGCCACTCAGTCCTGACAGGACCAGGAGCTGGTAATCTGTTGGCCACTGTTCTGGAATCTAGTAGCAGCCCATTGCTGTCAGAATAACAAATCTCTGATTTCCTTCCTCGATTCATGTCAGAACGGATTAACATGAGAAAGAGTTAAATATCAAATGCTATTTAAATGGAGACTATTGAATTCTGTTGTTGTGGGGTCACTGGATTAATCTGGACCACTGTAGACTGAAAGAAAATTGAAATCTCTCGCTATTTTGCCTCAACTCAGCATGAAATTCTTTGATGTTTTATCTCAGTGCTAAATTTATCAAAATCAATCTGTCTACTATCACTATGGAATTATCTCAGTCCACATTTTAAGCAAAGGGATTATACCTGTGAATGAGTTCAGTGGGCAACTGCTTCTTCTTGTCTGAAAAATAGCAACAGCTTTCACTCACAACCAGCCCCGCACCTTGCCTTAAATCACAGAGAAAGGTGTCATTGCGCACACTTCCAGATGGTCTATGGAACAAGAGGGAAATACAAGATGCAAAGAAAAGAGGGAATGAGAAAGTGTCCTAAAAGAGTCTGCAGGTGGGCAGAACCACTGCCAGAGACCCACAGAGAACCTGACGCTGAGGAGACACGTAGGCAATGAGGAAACAGCCTTCCCGGCTGTAACTCTCTGATTTTCAGTGCAAGCTGTTTGTTCATGGGTGAGAGAACAGGTAAAGTACTGTGTGATGTGTGAACAAATTCACATGTCACTCCACACAGCAGCTGAATGAGGAACATGCTTGGTCTTCCTTAAACACAGTCACTCCCAAACCGTATCCTGCCCCTTTGTAACTGTGGGATTGCACTGTGCCAAGGCAGGATGGGTACCACTTGGTTGGGGTTGGGCGAGGGTTAGGGCACTCCCCCCTCTCGAATTGCACATTCTCATGTTAACAGTCCCTCACTGATTGATTAATTATTCTCCCTCTCCTCAGTGTTACAATTACCATTGCTCCCTAATTAGCCTTGTATCCATTATTAATTATAGTCAAAACTAGTTAATAACTAGCCAGTGTTATCCCCACTGTCTGATGTAAGTCTATTACTTTTCCTCTATCCTCCTTTCCTCTACCCTCTACTTATCCTCAAGCCTCATTATTCTGCTTTTTTTCTAACTCCCAACTTTCATTAACTTTCCCACTGCTCTCGCTAACTCTCGCTCTCTCTTTCAATGTCTATCACCTCCTTGTCTCATTTTCTTCCCATCATTCTCTGTTTGGTTTGATTACCATTTCCCTCCGATGATTTGTTGGGTCCCGCAATCACTCCTCAAACTCCCGTGAGAAAACTAAATCAGCTTTGGGCACAGCCCTCCTGCTACCAGTTGCCCTCCAATATTTAACACACATTGGTCATTCATTGGCTCGGGGTGAGACTTTTGCCCCACCTGGAGAGAACATCCCACCTCTGAGAGCTGCTAACCAATCACATGTCCTGCAGCTCTCAGGTCTCAACAGTGCCACTCAGAGCAGTGGCCAGGTGAGGGACTGCAGCCAGTTTCCAAAGGAGGTTGATACAGAGTGAGAATGTGCAGGTGATTGGGGCAGTGTTTTTCTTCAGACCAAAGCTAGGGAACGGGGGCAAGGGGAGTGGGAGCAGAACAAGGGAGAGGAGAACCGAGGGGAGCAGCCAAAGGGTTTTGAGGAGGTTCCTCCAATAGACATGGGGAATCCTTAGAGAAGGAATCACCTCAATCACCACTCTTCCCATCAATCACTCCCGAAGTGAGAGCTTGCAGGTTGCGTTGAAAGTTGACCCTTTCCTTTGCCAACCTTCAGAAACGTTGTGGAGGGGTTGGACGATCCCCTTGAGTGACTATGAATTGGATCAAAGCCAGGTGCATCTCTCAATGCCTCTGTTACATGTAAAACTGGGGACAGGTGGGCAGGGGCTGCTCAAGGCGTCAGTGAGATTCCAGTCAATTCTACACTCCTTGCTAACCTGCCCCTTGAGCATACAATTCTCCCCATTATCTTTCCTTCCTTCTTTCCCTCTCTCCATACTATCCCCCTTCCTCTCTCACCGATCTTTAGAGCTCTCTGCTGTCTCACATTTTGTTCCTGTTGAACTCTATCAAACTCAGTTCCCACCTCACTGTGTTTCTGCATGCTCTAGCATTGCCTCTTGTATTCAACATATGTTCCACATTAAAGTCAATCTGTGACCCTTAGTGCCATAGTAATCTGACCCAGCTGAGAGGCTTGGGGCCTTAGATCATACAGTGGAGCTGATGATGGTAACTGAGGAATGTTTGCTGTATTTGTGGATAAGTTGTTGGACTCAGGATCCTCTCCGCAGTCTGTCAACAGCTAAACCTAAGATAATTCATTGAACTTTAATGGAACTAGATCAGGGTCACGCAGCAATAGTGAAGAACGTAAAAAATTAGATCAGGAGTTGGCTTGGTATTGATTGGTCGTGAAGGGTCAGAACCTGGGGGTTGGATAACAGCCTTTATGTGAAATAAACAACCAATTAGAATCTCTGTAGTTCCCTCTGGTATGGCATGCATTGAGATAAATAATCTTTATCCCTCACACTTTTCACAAACAGCACTTCAACTAAAAATAGAATATTACAGCAAACTAACTGTGAAACTGTTGGAATGAAATCCTCAGACGTTTTGTTCCATCTCTGCTCAGGAAGGGTTCTGTCTAATTCTGGAGCTCGCAATAAATTTGGTTATCAGTCACTGACCAGGGATCGCACTTATTTGAATTTGAACATTGCACTTGTCTCTTTGGTAGAGAGGTGAAACTGGGATAGTTGCTGAAGGTTTCCAGCCACGTTAGAAGAGGCAACGCCTCAGAAGGAAGTAAGGATTTGTTGCTCGGCTATTAATCCAGGGATTAGAGTTGAGATCAGAGTGGTGCTGGAAAAGGACAGCAGGTCAGGCAGCATCTGAGGAGCAGGAAAATCGACATTTTGGGCAAAAGCCCTTCATCAGGAATAGAGGCAAGAATCTGTCCACTTATTAATCCAGGGACCCAGGTTCAAATCCTGCCAAGGCAGTGGGTGGAATTTAAATTTAACAAAAATCTCTGTTGGGGGGACAATCCCATGTGACTTGGGAAGGAAATTTGTGGCTCCAAACCCACAACAATGCAGTTGACTCCCAGCTGCCCTACAGGCATGGATATCAGATGCTGGTCCAGGCAGCACTTCCTTTGTCCTGTGAATTAATTAAAAATGAGAGTAAACAGTTGATGTAGTGGTGAGAATTGGCTGCAAAGATGCTACTGCTTTATTTTTAGATTCAACAGTAGCTTTCCAAAAGGAATAAGATAAATAATTGATTGAAAAAAAATTGCAGGGCTATATGGAAAGCCTGTGACTGACCTCATAGCAATTTCTAAGAGATGGATTGAAGAGATTACAGAAAATAATCAAGATGACTAATGGAATTCTGGCTTTTATATCTGGAGAGCTGGAGTACAAGGATGCACAAGTTATGCTGCAATTATACAAAACCCAGGTTAGACCACACTTGGAGTCCTGCTGCAGATCAGGAGACCACACCTTAGGAAGGATAGGTTGGCCTTGGATAGGGTATAGTGTAGGTTTACCTGGACTTCGGGTGTTTGGTTATGAGGTGAGATTATACAGATTAGGCGTGTTTCTCTTGAATTTAGAAGGTTAAGGGGTGGTCTGTTCAAAGTCTTCAAGGTATTAACAGGAAAAGATGGTGGATAAAGTAAAATTATTTCCACTAGTTGGGGATTCTAGAACTAGGGGGCACTGCCTGAGAATTAGGGCCATACCATGCAGGAGAGATGTTTGGAACTCTCTTCCACAGTGGATGCTGGGCAAGTTGTTAAATTTATCTCTCTCGGATTTAAAATTATGTTAAATAAAGGTAGCAAGGGCTAGCGGGCCAAAGGCAGGTATATGGAGTTAGGCAATAGATCTCATTGAATGGTGGAACAAGCTGGAGGGGCTGAATAGGTAACTCCTGTTCTTCTCTTCCTATATTTGTGTGGCACAGGCAGCATTGATCCTGTGAAATTGAGTTCTAGGAGTTAGGACAGATGCTGCAGCATTGCTTCAGATGTTGGGCAGAGGTCAGGTCAGGGCAGGCTACAGCCTCTGACCATGCTCTGTTAGTGTCTAGATTAGAGTGGTGCTGGAAAAACACAACAGGTCAGGCAGCATCCGAGGACCAGGAAAATTGACATTTCGGGCAAAAGCCCTTCATCTTGCCATGCTCTGTTGGTGTTAGCACGAGGCTGTGAGCACCATGTGTATGTCTTGAGACAGAGGTGCTCTTTTGCAAGCAGCCTTTTGTTGTCCAGTTTATATTTTTGGCCGCCCCCGCAATTGGATTGCGATATCTTAATGATTATCAAACGGATCCATGGCACCTCAGGCCCTGTTCACTTGGGCAGTCGCCTCCTCTCCACATTTGAACCTTCACCTCCTGCAGGCTGATTTCAGCCTGACAACACACACACTCACTAGAGTATGGCTGGGGTCATACCTACCTCTAAAGAAGATGGCTGTGGTTACTAGAGGCAATGCACACTCTTAACTTTTATTCTCAGTGTGCAGTCCTCTGAGGTCCATGTATAGAACCTTGGAGGAACCTCAGGGTGCTGTACAGTTGCACAGTTACAGCAAATGGTGGTTTGAGGTCAATTATCTGAGCTCCAGGACATCTCTGCAGGAGCTCATCAGGGCAGTGTCCTAGGCCCAACCATCTTCAGCTGCTTCATCAATGACCTTCCCTCCATCATAAGGTCAGAAGTGACAATGTTTGGCGATGATTGCACAATGTTCAGCACCCGTTGTGACTCCTCAGATGTGAAAACAGTCAGTGCCAAACATCCAGGCTTGGGCTGATAAGTAACAAGTAATAGTCATGCCACACAAGCGCAAGACTAGGCCTTCTCCAACATGGGAGATTCTAACCATCACCCCATGACATTCAATAGCATTACCATTGCTGAATCCCTCATACCTACATCCTGCAGTTTAACATTGACCAGAGACTGACCTGGATTAGCTATACAAATACAGTGGCTACAAAGCCAGGTCAGAGGCTAGGACTTTGCAGTGAGTAACTCACTTCCTGTCTTTCCAAAACCCTATCCACCATCTACAAGGCACAAGTAAGGATTGTAATGTAACATTCCCCATGCCTGGATGGGTGCAGCTCCAACAATACTCAAGAAGCTGACATTATCCAGGACAAAAGCAGCCCGTTTGACTGGCACCACATCCACCACCTTCAACATGCCCTCCTTTCCTCACCAACACACAGTAGCAGCAGTGTGTACTACCTAGAGATGCAGAAATTCATTAAGGTTCTTCTGACATCACCTTCCAAATAGACAAACAATACCATCCTGAAGGCTCATGGTAGGAGGTACGTCAAAACATCACCACCTGCACATTTTCCTCCAAGCTACTCATTATCCTGAGTTGGAAATGTATTACCATTCCTTCACTGCCACTGAGTCAAACTTCTGGAAGTCTGTCTCAAACAGCATCACAAGTGCTGCAGTGGTTCAAGAATCATAGAATCTCTGACAGTGTGGAAACAGGTCATTTCGCCCAACAAATCCTCCGAAGAGCATCCCACCCATTCCCCTACCCTATTACTCTACATTTACCCCTGACTAATACACCTAACCTACACATCCCTGAGCACTATGGGCAATTTAGCATGGCCAATTCACCTAACCTGCACATCTTTGGATTGAGGGAGGAAACCCATGCAGATATGGAGAGAATGTGTAAACTCCACACAGACAGTCGCCTGAGATGGAATTGAACCCAGGTTCCTGGCGCTGTGAGGCAGCAGTGCTAACCACTGAGGCACCATGCCGCCCTCATCCCCACCTTCTCAAGGGCAACTAGGGATGGGCAATAAACGCAGGCCCAGCCAGTGACACCCTCATCCCATGAACAAATTAGAAAGAAATAAAAGAGAAAAGCCCATGACCGTGTTGATTCTGCGTTCATCAGATGTTCTGTTATCTCCAGACCATTGGGACGAATTGGATACCTGTCTCAAAGACACGGTATCAGCATGATGGCCAAATGTTTTCCTTCTGTGCTCAATGATTCCCTGGAACTAAAATAAAACAGCTTGGTGACACTGCCCTTTCAATCATCACTCACAACACATTCTCCTGTCCCAGCTATAGACTGCGTCAATCTGGTACTTTGCTCAATAAACTGTAGCTGACTAGCCACCGGGGAATAATTCTCGGAGCCAGTGGTGTAAAACTAATTAATTTGAAGTCATTTGTGTGTTTTCTTGGACAGAATGGAGATCGCTCTGATTTAATTAGGTACAGGTGATTGCTGTATGGATAATTTAACCAGGCTGGCCACAAGCAGAGATAGACAGGGGGCACTGATTGGATACTCAGCATTTCACTTGAGAGAAATACTGTGTGCAATTTACTGCAGGCATTCTAATCCACTCCACATGGACTGTATCCTGTACCCTTTGTTGTATTGACAGGAGTTGAGGAGATGGAGTGGTTTGGAACACAGCTACATGTTGCAGTATGTCAGGGAGTCATGCTGCCCCCAGTGTCAAGAACTTGGCTAAACATGCCAATTTTAGAAATGATATTGGCACAAGTGCCTGCCTGTAACACGGTAAACATGGCAACTGGCAAACCAATGGCAGCCCACAGCACCTGTGATACTTAGCATAACACTCAAGATCTCAGTGGGCATTGTGTCCATCTAATTGTTCTGCCCAGCACCCCTTGGCCCTCGCCCCGTTTAGATTTGGCAAAGGCTGCCAACAGATTGAGCTACATCTCAAATCCTTCAGTAATTATGCTGCTTAGTTGCTTCCATTTAGTTCAATTTTAAATGTCCCTACGAGCAGATTTTAAAGTAGACGAAAATAAAAACCAAAAAAACTGCAGATGCTGTAAATCAGGAGCAGAAACAGAGGTTTTGGAAAAGCTCAGGAGGTCTGGCAGCACCTGTGGAGAAAAATCAGAGTTAACGTTTCTGAGGAAGGGTCACTCGATCCAAAGCATTAACCTTGATTTCACTCCACAGATGCTGTCAGACTTTCCAGCAACGTCTGTTTTGTTTTTATGCTAGACATTCAGAGGGATAAGAACTGAAGTGGGAGCTCAGATCTGAAGGAAACATACCTGGTGATTTGAAATCTTACAGTAGGAAGCAAAAATAAAAGACAGACAAAGCAAAAGCAAAGACCAAATAGGGTGAGAATGAAGAATAATGTCTTAAATACAAAACTAAAGGCACCTTATCTGAATGCACATGGCATTTGCAAAATGGTTGATGATTCAATTGCACAAATTGGGGTAAATGGGTATGATTTAATTGCCGTTATGGAGAAAGGGCTACTGATGACCAAGATTCAAACCTGGATATCCAAGGATATACAATATTTATAGAAATGATTTGGATGTGAACATAGGAGGTATAGTTACTAGGAGAACTGCCACCAGACCAACGGATGTCAGCTGCTGGTCAGAACTCTCTGAAAGGTACCTGTCTTGAGAAAAAGTTTGCAAAGAGAAAAACATCAACACTGACCTGGAGAGCCAATTTACCGAAGAAGATTTGACCACTGGCTGGTTTTAACTTTTGGATTTTTCTGTAAATCTTAATTGGATTAGTACTATAGAGGGTTTGCAGATGACACTAAAATTGGCAGTGTAGTGGACAGTGCAGAAGGTTACCTGAGTGTGCAATAGGATCTTGATCAAATGGGCCAACGGGCCGAGGAGTGGCAGATGGAGTTTAATTTAGATACATGTGAGGTGCTGCATTTTGGAAAGGCAAATCAGGGCAGGACTTACACACTTAATGGTAAGGTCTGGGGAATGCTGCTGAACAAAGAGACCTTGGAGTGCAGATTCATAGTTCCTTGAAAGTGGAGTTGCAGGTATTTAGGTAGTGAAGAAGGCATTTGGTATGCTTTCCTTTATTGATCAGTGCATTGAGTGTAAGAGCTACAATGTTATGCTTGGCTGTACAGGCTGTACAATGTTATGCTTGATTAGGCCACTTTTAGGATACTGTGTTCAGTTCTGGTCTCCCTGCTATAGGAAGTGCTGCCAGAGGAAGTGGTGGAGGCTGGTACAATTATAATATTTAAAAGGCATCTGGATGGGGAAATAAATAGGAAGGGTTTAGAGGGATATGGGTCAAATACTGGCAAATGGGACTCGGTCAATTTAAGATATCTGTTTGGCATGAGCAAGTTGGACCGAAGGGTCTGTTTCTGTGCTGTATAATTCTGTGACTCTATTTAAGAGGGATACAGAAAACAAAATGAGGTGCAATAATCTTTTAAGAAGGGAAGCGATCAGTTTATCAGTAAGAGAGGATCTTAGACTAAAGAATCAAGACACAGAATCAATTTGGGTGGAGCTAACACACAGCAAGGGGCAGAAAACATTGGTGGGTATTATTTATTGGTCACCAAATAGTCCCAGTACGTTCCCATGATATAAATCTGGAAATTAGAGCTGCATTTCCTTTTACTCATTCAGTAGGCGTGGGTGTGCCTGGCTGGCCCAGAATTTATTAACCATCACTAGTTGCCCCTTGAGGAGGTGGTGGGTTAGCTGCTTTCTTGAGCCACTGCAGTCCATGCCCTGAGGGAGGGAATTCCAGGACCTTGATTCAGCGAGAGTGAGGGGACGGCGATCAACCTCCCAGTCAGAGTAGTGAGTAGTTTGGAGGGGAACCTGCAGGGAAGTGGTGTTCCCATGTATCTGCTGCCCTTGTCCTTCTGGATGCAAGTTTGAAAGATGCTGTCTAAGAATCTTAGGCGAATTTCTGCAATACATATTGGAGATAATATATGCATCTGTTACTGAGAGTGGGTGGTGGAGGGAATGAATGTTTATGGATTTGGGGCTGATCAAGTGGGGGCTGCTTTGTCCTGGATGGTGTCAAGAGTGTTGTTGGAGTTGCACCAATCCAGGCAAGTGGGGAGTATTCCAGACTTGTGCCTTGTTGATGATGGACAGGCTTTTGGGAGTCAAGAGGTGATTCACTCACTGCAGTATTTCCAGTCTGGGACCTGCTCTTGTAACCATGATTTTTATGTGGCTAGTCCAGTTCAGTTTTTGCCTAATGGTAGCTCCCAGGGTATTGAGAGTGAGGCAGTCAGTGATTGTAATACCATTGAATGTCAAGGGATGGTGATTAGCTGACTCTTATTGGAGATGGTCATTGTCTGGCATTTATATTCTGTGAATGTTGCCCGCCAGGTCTTGGTGCATTTGGGTGTTTGCTTCAATATCTGAACTTTCATAAATGATGCTGAACATTATGCAATCATCAGCAAAACTCATTCTCACTTCAGACCTTCGGATGGAGGGAAGGTCATTGATGAAGCAGCTGAAGATGGTTGGGCCTGGAAAACTACCCTGAGGAACTCCTGCAGAGATGTTCTAGAGCTGAGATGATTGCCCTCCAACAACCACAGCCATCTTCCTATATGCCTGGGTATGTCTCCAATCCGCACAGATTCCCAGTGATTCCATCTTACTGGTGCTCCTTGTTGCCACTCTCTGTCAAATGCAACCATGATGTCAAAGGCTTTTTTGTCTATGTTTGGACCAGTGGCAGTACACAGCATCAATGGCAATTTATTGATGAGCAGGTAACATGGAGAATACAGTAATAATGGACAACATCAATTTATGATTGGACTGGGTTAACTAAATCAGTATCACTGTTTATGGAGGTGTAGTGATTTGAACGAGAGCCAGATGGGTCTCATTGAGTATGAGATCCTTGAATGTGGTTGTTAACCTGGGGCCAATCAGAGAGCCCTAGCTGATAGATGTAAGCAGGAGTGTCCCCCTCCAACTCTATTTTGATTTGATCCCTGCCCTCCTCTTCACTGTTTGATCACACAGCACTGCCCTTTGATGTGAAGGGCAGTGCTTGTCACTGGCTACTCGGGTGTTTTCCTATCTTCCGGGTGGTGGAAATTGAATAAAAATTCGTGCATCTTGTTCTCTCACTGTGTCTCACACCTGCACACACACACCATGGGTGCTGGGGAAAAAATAAGCACTACCACAGTTAGGCGGTAGTGTGGGGGTAAACAAAAACTAGCCCAATTGCTTGCCTTCCTGGTGGGCAACAGAAGCAGCTGCTCTTCCGACAAAAAAAACAAAAAAAAAAGGATAAAAAAAATAAACAGGAGTGTCCCCCTCCAACTCTATTTTGATTTAATCCCTGCCCTCCCCTTCACTGTTTGATCACACAGCATTGCCCTTTGATGTGAAGGGCAGTGTTTGTCACTGGCCACTTGAGTGTCTTCCTATCTTCCTGGTGGTGGAAATTTGAATAAAGATTTGTGCATCTTGTGTCTTTCACTGCATCTCACACCTGCACACACACAATATGGGTGTGGGGACAGAATAAGCACTACCGCAGTTAGGTGGTAGTGTGGGGTAAAAGAAAAAGAATAGGAGTTTCAAAAAAAAGAAAAAAAAAATTAAAAATAAAACAGGAGTGTCAGAGGTTCTGTTCACTCTGAGAGCTGGCTCTGAGGGAGCTGGACCAGTGCCATGGACTCTCTACGTGTAAATAAAGGGGGACTTGGTCTCGGGATACTGGCCTCTGTAAAAAAAGAAAACAAAAGAAAGAGAGAGAAAAAAAAGAAAATAAACAGGAGATTCAGAGTCTCCTCACTCTAGGTACTTGCTCTCAGCTGGCTGGTCAGAGCCCTATGTACTGTACGTGTGTAAATTAACAGTGACTTGGTGATGTGATACTGACCTCCCTGGAGTTATTGGGCGAGTTAACAGCAGATCAACAAGACTGCTGACTGTTGTGTAGTGGACAACCACTAAGGGTACATGTGTTCAGCAGTCAGGAGCTGGTAAATGGGGAGGTGTGTTGTGTGGATTGTGTGAACTGAGTTTAACCAGTTATCTTTTCAGGTGAATGACTTGGTGCCAATGATTCACGCCTTCATTGGGATAAACTGAAGGGGTCTCATCATGTCAGAGAAATGTTTGATCATTGTTCAAGATGAAGTTGATCAAAAGAGCCTGGTATAGTAATAAGTGATGACTGCACACTCAGTGTATTGTGAAGTCCTGTATCCAGGGACACTTGGCAGAGTTTATCTGGCCGCCCTTTACTCTGAATAGAGTTGAAAACATAAGGGACTGTCAGATTTTTAACCTGAAGCACCACCTTTTGCAAGACTCTCAAGACAGGTTACTTGATTTCGACAAATAGAATGACTAATGATTAGTGGGCCGTTGATATATGCTTATTAATTTTATATTATTAAATTAAAAGAACTTTCACCAATTGTGCTGGCTGGGTCTAACAATAACTAATCTGTAGATTTGACCTTTTTTTAGGCAGTGAATTGTCATGACATGCATTGTTTGAAAGGTCAATGGAATCAGATTCAATGAAATATTTCAAAAGGAAATTGATAGATAAGTATAAAGTATTACAGAGAAAGAACAGGCAAGTGGACTATTAAGTACATTAAACGCAAAAGAGTAAATCAGGAGAGAATAGGGCCACTTAAAGATCAATGAGGCTGTCTGTGTGGAACAACAGGCAATGGGTGAGATACTAAACAAATATTTTGTGTCAGTATTTACTGTGGAGAAGGATATGAAAGCTAAAGAACTTGGGGAAATAAATAGCAATGTCTTGAAAAGAGTTCATATTACAGAGGGGGTGGTGCTGGAGATTGTAAGACACAAAGGTGGATAAGTCCCTGACACCTGATCAGGTGTACCCCTAGAGCTCTGTGGGACCCGAGGGAAGTAATGTCTGGGCCCCTTGCTGAGATATTTCTATTGTCAACAGCCTCAGGTGAGATGTTGCAAGACTGGAGATTGGCTAATGTGGTACCACTATTTAAGAAAAGTGGTAAGGAAAAGCTAGGGAACTAGGGACCTGTGAGGCTGATGTCAGTGGTGGCCAAGTTGTTGCAGGGAATCCTGAGAGACAGGATTTGCATGTATTTGGAAAGGCAAGGACTGATTAGGTATAGTCAACATGGCTTTGTGTTTGGGAAGTTGTGTCTCACTAACTTGACAGAATTTTTTTGAAGAGGTGACAATGAAGTTTGAAGGCAGACTGGTAGATGTTGTCTATGTAGACTTGTGCAAAACATTTGACAAAGTTCTGTGTGGTTGACTGGTTAGCATGGTTTGAGCACATGGTATCCAGGGAGAACTAGCCATTTGGATATAAAATTGGCTCGAAGGTAGAAGACAGAGGGTAGTGGTGGAGGGTTGTTTTTCAGGCTGGAGGCCTGTGAGCAGTGGAGTGCCACAAGGATAGGTGCTGGATCCACTGCTTTTTGTCATTTACATAAATGATTTAGATGTGAATATAGGAGGAATAGTTATGATGGTGTTGGACTGGGCTGGACAAAGTTAAAAATCACATAACATCAGGTTAGAGTCCAACAGGTTTATTTAGAAACACTAGCTTTCAGAGCTCTGCATTTTCATCAGGTGGTTGTGCCAGGAATAGTTAGTAAGTTTGCAGATGACCCCAAAATAGGTGGTGTAGTGGACAGCGAAGGAGGTTATCTTAGAGTACAGTGGGACCTTGATCTGATGGGCCATTGGGCTGAGGAATGGCAGACGGAGTTTAACTTGAATAAATGTATTATGGTATAGCAAATCAGGGCAGGACATAGAGTGTTAATGGCAGTGCCCTGGAGAGAGTTGTAAAATGGAGAGACATAGGGGTTCAAGTACATAATTCTTTGAAATTGGCATCACAGTTAGACAGGGTGGTTAAGAAAGAGTTTGGCATGTTTGCCTTCATTGCTCAGCTCTTTCCGTGTAGGAGTTGGGACATCATGTTGAGGTTGCATAGGATATTGATGAGGCCTCTTAGGGTCATACAGTCATTGACGTGTATAGCATGGGAACAGACCCTTCAGTCTAACTTGTCCATGCCGATCAGATATCCCAATCCAATCTAGTCCCACCTGTCAGCACCCAGCCCATATCTGTCCAAACTCTTCCTATTCATACACCCATCCAGATGCTTTCTAAATGTTGCAATTGTACTAACCTCCACCACTTCCTCTGGCAGCTTATTCCATACACGTACCACCCTCTATGGTCACCCCTCAGCTTCTGATGCTCCAGGGAAAACAGCCCCAGCCCATTCAGCCTCTCCCTATAGCTCAAACCTTCCAACCCTGGCAAAATCCTTGTAAACCTTTTCTGAATCCTTTCAACTTTCTCAACATCCTTCTTATTAGCAGGGCAACCAGAATTGCATGCTGTATTCATAAAGTGGCCTAACCAATGTCCTGTACAGCTACAACATGACCTTACAATCCTATACTCAATGCACTGACCAATAAAGGAAATCATACTAAACACCTTCTTCATGATCCTATCTACCTGCAACTCAATTTTCAAGGAACTATGAACCTGCATTCCAAGATCTCTTTGTTCAGCAACATGCCCCAGGACCTTATCATGAAGTGTGCAGGGATACAAAGGTTTTTTTGAGGGACGTAGAACCAAATGTTGGTAAATGGGACAGGTCAGATTGGGATGTCTGGTTGATATGGATGAGTTGAACTGAAGGGTCTGTTTCCTCGCTGTATGATTCTATGTTGAATCTCCTCCCATTTTTGAACTTTGAATGGAGTGGCAACAGTATTGTTGATAATGGTGCTGATGACAGTGTTCAGAACAGTAGTGTCTTTTAATGTATATATTTCACGTACAAGAAATGATCTCTGTGAAAGGAGTGCAGCACAGCCTCATGGGGCGATACAGGGACTAACATGGTTAAATTTAATAGGTTTCGCAGACTTGGAGTTGAATCTAAGTATGAAAAATAAAGGGGTAAAGATCTAATTGAGTGGTTTACAATGATTAATAGAATAAGTCAATGTAGAGTAACTATTTCGGCTGATGCGGGAGGTTTATGTGGGGACTAATGCCAGGAATCACTCCTAAACACAAAGTAAATCTGGAACTGAGTTCCTCAAGGAAACTCAGTGAGGATAGGTCTGTGGAACATTTCAAAGTAATCGAAGGGGTGTAGCCTCAAAATAAGGAGAAGCAGTTTCAGGCCTGAGTTGAGGAGGAACCTCTTCACCCAAAGGGTTGTGAATCTGTGGAAGTCCCTGCCCAGTGAAGCAGCTGAGACTACCTTGTTGAATGTATTTAAGGCAAAGTTTGATAGATGTTTGAACAGTAAAGGAATTAAGGATTATGTTGAGCAGGCGGGTAAATGGAGCTGAGTCTACGAATAGATCATCCATGATCTTATTGAATGATGGAACAGGCTTAATGGGCCAGATGGCCTACTCCTGCTCCTATTTATTACGGTCTTATGTGCTAATCAGTTGTTGTTTGCAATTAAGGAAACACTCAGTGAAGAGTTTAGTTGATTCGGATGAGGCACAATCTCATCAGATGTCAGAACTGACTCAAGGGACTGAATGGTTTTCTCCCAAGTTCCATTTGATAAACGTATTCCTTTTCTTTTGTAAAAGCCCACCTGTTTGGATGCATTATGATGAACCTTTACATTCACCATCCTGAGGGAGGCTTGAAACCCAAACCTTTTGACTTACAGATAAGAACACAAGTGTAGCATCTTAAGGCCTTGCTACATTTATTTGTTACTGTCCCTGTGTGTGTCGGATGCGTGTTGTTTCTGGTTAGTCAGTCTAATTCTTGAGTTGCCCATGAGAAGATTCATGAGAAGGTTCTATGTTTTGACCATTTTGAGGAGTCAAAAAAATGTTTGCTTTATGGGACTGAGGCAGACATTTAAGGGGAGCTTAAATCATCTCAGAATTGCCAGTTGCCAAGTCTAACACCTTTAATTTTAGCACACACTTGGGAAATTGACTCCAATAAATTTCTTAGTTACTTTGCTTTTCTTGCATTCAACTTCCCATTCTCCCATCCCTCAGATATCCAGACCTTGGAGAAACTGTAGTTCTAGAATGTACATGTCTACTTTTTGGTCTATAAAGAGAAAATACTAGAAATATATTGGAGGTCAGGTATTTGCAGCGAGATGTACAAAGTTAGTTGTCAAGAATTTCTGTTCCATTGCTGTGGTTCTGTTCGCCAAGCTAGAAGTTTTTGTTGCAAACGTTTCGTCCCCTGTCTAGGTGACATCCTCAGTGCTTGGGAGCCTCCTGTGAAGCGCTTCTGTGGTGTTTCCTCCGGCATTTATAGTGACCTGTCCCTGCCGCTTCCGGTTGTCAGTTTCAGCTGTCCGCTGTAGTGGCCGCTATATTGGGTCCAGGTCTATGTGTTTGTTGATGGAGTTTGTGGATGAGTGCCAAGCTTCTAGGAATTCCCTGGCTGTTCTTTGTTTGGCTTGCCCTATAATGGTAGTGTTGTCCCAGTCGAATTCATGTTGCTTGTCGTCTGCGTGTGTGGCTACTAGGGACCAGCTATCCCTTGTAGCCACACACGCAGACGACAAGCAACATGAATTTGACTGGGACAGCACTACCATTATAGGGCAAGCCAAACAAAGAACAGCCAGGGAATTCCTAGAAGCTTGGCACTCATCCACAAACTCCATCAACAAACACATCGACCTGGACCCAATATACCGGCCACTACAGCGGACAGCTGAAACTGACAACCGGAAGCGGCAGGCACAGGTCACTATAAATGCCGGAGGAAACACCACAGAAGCGCTTCACAGGAGGCTCCCAAGCACTGAGGATGTCACCTAGACAGGGGACGAAACGTTTGCAACAAAAACTTCCAGCTCGGCGAACAGAACCACAGCAACGAGCAACCGAGCTACAAATCTTCTCACAAACTTTGAATTTCTGTTTCAATAAGTGATGATCTTGAACCTTGACGGTAGAGCACTTAGATAGGCAGATTGGTGGTATAGCCAGACGTTCCTCACCTCCGCCAAATCTAAGTTCCAAACAGGAACAGTCATGGTTAACCTTCCCACCTTAATGCTAACTGGGGCTCTAAGTGGTTAATTAGTGATTACTCATGAGCCTCATCCTGGAGCTATAGTTGAGTATTTCTAAAACAGCAATTGGAGGCCAAGCACAGAGACCAGAATGAGATTTGGCACATAGAATTATAGGACCCAGGTGCTTGCAAGCTGCTTTTTCATAGTTTTGACCTGAGCTGTCAGTTTGCCCATGAAGCAGAGCCCTGTTGTTGCACAAGCTTCTGTATATTAGACTTCTCTGTTACTTTGGCTGGTTGGAAGATTTAGTCCAGACATTGGGATATTTGAGCAAGTGATTGAGATAAGCGGCAAGAGTTTTTTTTATAGCTACATCTATTAGAGCAGAAGAAGCAGTCAGCAAAATTCATAACAAAGTGTCTTCAGATTCTTATTCAGATCTGACATGTGATAATGGAAATTATGACAATGATGAGATTGGAAAATTGCAATGTGAAATTTGGAAATTGTATATGTGACTGCCGCGTCCCAAGGGAGAGACGTGGCCCCATGTAAAAAATTACTCCTGCTGCCGTCAACCTACCTTGTGGAAGTCACCTTGTGATGACTGACATTCTGAAGAGACTTGCACAGACTGAAGTTTTTTTACAATGTGAATATTTGCTGGAGACTTGAACAGACTGTAAGGTTTGGGAAGCGAGACAAGAGGCATCATGGGTTTTTTTTTCCCAGTTTCATTTTGTGACTTTCCATTCCTTGAAAAAAAAGACACAGGACAATAATTTTGTAAGAACTGCCCATAAAGATGTATTCATCTTAACAATATCAATTTCAGCGTGGTATCTGAGTTTACTCTATCTTCCTTTTATTCGTTTTTGGAACGTAAGTGTCACTTGCAAGGTCAGTATCCGTTTCCCAGGCTTCACGGAAGGTACTGGTGAACTGCCTCCTTGGTTCACTCCAGAACACATGACAACATATCGACCACAACACAGGCATCCCTGTTATTGTTGTTGATGGTAATGCAAAGAGATGGAAAAGATACAAGCTCACCATCCGGTATGTTTCATATACTGGGAATGCAGGACCACAGGATAACTGTCACCTCCTCAGGACTGGAAGACCTTTCCACTGAATTCTTTGTTGGAATGTTGTCTGTAAGTGGATTTGTAGTGTATTGTTCCTGATATAACCTTGTTGTAATTCTTAAAAGATTTTGATTTGGGAAAAACTGAACCTTTGTGTTGGTTTTTTAAAAATAGTGAACAAATCAATGTGTATTATTGTACACAAGAGCACTGCTGCCTCACAGCACCAGGGACCTGGGTTCGGTAACACCCCCGGGCGACTGTCTGTGTGGAGTTTTCACATTCTCCCCGTGTCTGTGTGGGTTTCCTCCGGGTGCTCCAGTTTCCTCCCACAATCCAAAGATGTGCAGGTTAGGTGGATTGGCCATGCGAAATAAACCTTATCACCTTTACATTGGCCATCACCTAGAGTCCAGGGAAACAATGTTCCTGTGAATCTCAAACCGAATGACACAAGGCTGTGTTGATACCTGGAGCAGAAATTCAAATCTTACTGTTCCTGTGAATCCTCAGAGTGCTATCTCTGTTACATCAGGATTGAAAATTTGTTTCTCAGCATTTTCCAGATTTCATTATATGATCTTCAATGACATGCTTGCCTTTATTGCTCAGACTATTGAGTATAGGACCTGGAACATCACGTTGGGGTTGTACCAAACATTGCTGAGGCTGCATTTAGAATACTGTATACAGTTCTGGTCACCCTGCTATAGGAATGATATTCTTAAATTGGAGAGGGTTCAGAAAGGTTTTACAGAGATGTTGCCAGGACTGGATGGTTTGTGTTATAAGGAGGGGTTGAATAGGCTGGGACATTTTTCCAGGTGTAAGTGGGTATTGCAGATGCTGGAGATTAAAGTCAAGATTAGAGTGGTGCTGGAAAAGCACAGCAGGTCAGGCAGCATTCGAGGAGCAGGAAAATCGATGTTTCGGGCAAAAGCCCTTCATCAGGAATTCCTGATGAAGGGCTTTTGCCCGAAATGTCGATTTTCCTGCTCCTCAGATGCTGCCTGACCTGCTGTGCTTTTCCAGCACCACTCTAATCTTGACTCTGGGATTTTTCCCAGGTGTGTAGGAGATTGAGGGGTGATCTTTTATAGGGGTTTATAAAATTATGAAGGTCATAGATAAGGTGGATACCAAAGGTCTTTTGCCTAGGGTAGGGGATTTGAAAACTACAGGATATACTTTTGAGATGAAAGGAGAAAGATTTAAAAGGGACCTGAGGGATAATGTTTTCACACAGAGGGTGGAATGAAATTCCAAAAGAAGTGGTAGATACAGGTACTGTTCCAACCTTTAAAAGACATTTGGACAGGTACATGAATAGGAAAGGAGTAGAGGGATATAAACCAAATGCAGGCAAATGGGACTAGTTTAGTTTGGGAAACTTGGTCAGCATGGACAGATTGGGCCGAAGGGTCTGTTTCCATGTTATATGACTCGATGACACTTTCCTCTCCAGAAAACCCCATCTGTGATGCACCAATCTCTTGTGTAATCCACTTTCCTGACCAATTAAAAAATGAAGTAAATGTTTCCTGACTGGATACACCCAGACTCTTAACATTCATATGTCTATAATATCTAAAAAGAGGATTTGAGGAAAATTAAGAAGTTTTGAACACCATGTTTTTTTTCTCCATAAGGTCTGCCTACAGTGTGGTGTCCTTAAGGTTCATCTTTAAATCCTGGGGCCAGAGGGAACTGGAGGATTTAAAGTGATCTGTAAAAGCAGCAAGGGTAATATGGGAAAAATGTTTTCACAGAGCAAGTGGTTAGAGTCTGGAATGTACTTCCTGGACGGTTGGATCAACTCAGGTATCCAAGAGAGCACTGAATAGTTATTTGGATGAAAAGGTGCAAAAGATAGGCATAAACATGAGATTCGTACTAGGTAATAACAGTCGTTTGTAAAGCTAGTACAGGCATATTGGGCTGAATGGCCTCATTCTGGCCTCATTCAGCCTCACATTGCATTTTGTTTTGTGTTGCTGAGTTACATGTGAATCTGCTCTGGGTTGGGATCAAGATTAAGCAGATTGTTAACAGAACAGAATGGAACTTATTCAAGATAGCTGATAGCTCTAATAACCAAAAAAACACAGCAAGATGATCATTACAGACTTACAGCAGACACAGGTATTGAAAATAGTTCTCTCTGCTGTGTGAGGTGTGCGACTCTGTGCCATGGTCTAATTTGGATCCTGATTTAAAAGTAGTGATTATTACAGTGAATTGCTGCTGCTATAGTGACCATTGCATTTGTCAGTACTGGAGATCACAGCCGTAATGAAGTGATCTGGATTCTCATTCTGTTCATTATCTGGGTGTTAATGTGTGCTGCACAGAGTAGCGCTGTAAAACAGAAGCTATGCAAACGGAGGAGTTATGGCAATAAATTTACATAAAACACAAGAAGTAGGGTCAGGACAACACACCTGGCTCTCCGAGTGAATGCACCATGCACTGTGCTCCTGAACCAAATCACTTCAAAGACTGCAGTCAGTGTTGGGTTCAACTGTGACACCACCACGATAGTGTTACCATTGGCCCGTGGAAACAGAGAGCAGAAGATAAAACAGACGCGGAACAGAATTCCATGGAATGTATGAAATAGTATCAGGCCATTCAACCCATACAAGTCCTTATATTTCACCCAAGCTTCTACCCCATCATTAATCACCTTACCCAGTTCATCATATCCTTCCAGAATAACAACACAATGTAGGGTTTGTGGGGAAAGAAACTGAGTTATCACCTTGAGTCCAATATGACTCTTCAATGTCACATTCCATCTTGAACTTGCAAACCTGGGCGGAATCTTCCCCAGCCCTCGGTACCCCACAGAAGCGTAGCATTGAGGTGAGTTTGGGAACTTAGCACAAAAAGACCCTTCAGCCAGCCTGAGAGAGACTCTCTGAAAGCCACCAACAGCGACACTCTGCTTTTTCAGCTAAGGTTTAGTCCAGTAACTGTTGTTTCCTCCACGCACCCTGAGTTTCTCCAGCACTTCCTGTCTTTATTTCAGACCTCCAGCACCTGCAATATTTTATTTTTATGTTATCAAATCATTCTGTTCATTCGATTCCCTTGTACAAGTGAAGCTTCCCTATGAATGTATCTGTGCTTCATACTCTAACCACTCAACATGAGTACCAGCTTCACAATCTTCAACACTCGTTCACAAACTGAGTTTGTTCTGAATTCCCTGTTAGATTTGTTAGTGGTTATTTTTGACTTACAGCCCCTAATTTTGAGCCCCCCACAAGTGGAAGCATCTCTGCATCTTTTAAACTCCTCTGTAATTTTAAAGACCTTTAACTGGTCACCCCTGGGCCTTCTCCACTGGCAAGTGCACCAGAATGTTCAATCCTTTGGAAGTATAAACTTCTCAGGTCCAGTGTCCTGTAAATCTAGGCTGTTTGTTTTTTGCAAATCCTCTCATGTTTATGTATCATTTTCATAACAAAGAAAGACTTTTCATCGAGAGAGCATTTCATGTCCTCAGTGAATTTTTAAACTGTTTTGAGCCATTTGGGTGATGGCGTAAGGAGCAGTAAATTTGCTAATCTACGTTTACAGGGCAGTCAATTTATGCAAAGTAAACTCTTCCAAATATGGTTATAGCGACCCTTCAGCCCATCAAGTCAGCACCATAGAGAAATTATAACAAGTTATCAAGATGATGATGTCAAAACAGGACAGTAAGGAAGATTTTACAGATACAGAACAGTACGGTGGGGTTACATGTAGGGCAACATGAATCCAAGATCACAGTTGATGCTATCTTCACGGGTACGGAACTTGGCTGTCAGTTTCTGCTCAGCAATTCTATACTGTTTTGTATCTTGAAGGCTGCCTTGGAGGGTGCTTACCCAACGATCAGAGGCTGAATGTCTTTGACCACTGTAGTGTTCCCCAAATGGGAGGGAATATTCCTGCCTGGTGACTGTTGAGCAGTGTCCATTCATCTGTAGTCTTGGCATCTGCATGGTCTCACCAATATACCATGGGGGGGAGGGGGCATCCTTAACTGCAGTGTATCAGGTAGACAACATTAGCAGAGTCACTTGAGTATCTGCCGTGTACATGGTGGGTGGTGTTCCCATGTGTGATGGTAGTGTCCATGTCGGTGATCTGACATGCCTTGCAGAGATTACCATGATAGGGTTGTGTGGTGTTGTGGTTGATTTGTCTGGAGAACATAGTGTCACTTGACCCTAAACACAGTAACACAGAGTTCTGAGGAAGGCTCACTGGACCCAGAACGTTAACTCTGACTTCTCTCCACATATGCCTGCAGACTGCTGAGTTTTTCCAGCAATTTCTGTTTCTGATATGAAATGTGCAGCCAGTTATTAACCTCATTTATAATGAGTTTGGATTTTTGAATCTGAACCAGATGCATATGAATTTTCAGTGAGCCTGAAGGGGTTTAATGATTAACTTGTAGTATTTTTGTGGCTATGGTGACATTTTCTTTTTAAAACAAAAGGCTGTGAACATTAGGTTTTGAGGCTAATAAGAATGTATTTACATTGGAAAAAGTTATAAGCAAACAAAGTAAAAACGTGTGCATTTGGCTTTTAATTTAGAAGTTCAGAGATTGATTTTCTTTTTCTTTTGAGTAGAGAATCACACATAGTTTGGGAAAAAATATGCTTTTGGGCTTCACTTTGGCAGTTTATAGAATTCTTGACTGAAGCTGAAAGTGTAAATCATTCACTCCTGAGAATTGGTGGTCATTTTACTTTTAAGGAAGAGATTGCCTCAGTATAAGATACACTTACGGGCCAGAAGTGTTTGGTTAAAACCTGAAGATGTTATTTGAAGCTGAGAAAATCTAACCTCAGTGTATGAAAGCACCTGGGAGAGGCTACTAGATTGGTAAAACTGGGAAATCAAGCCCTGATTAAATTAAGCCCTAGAACTGTGAAAGAGAATACAATTCTCTCTGCTGAGAGGAGTGTTTTGGGGATTAAGGGATTGTATTTTTTTTTATTTTGCCATGTCCTTGAAATCTCTAAATTTTTGTTAATTGTAAATAGTCAGATTTTTCTTGTTTACCTTTATTTCTTTTGTGTAATAAACTTCTGTTTTATTGTTAAACCTGAATCAGCAGCATTTTGTATCTCAGTGAAAGACCACTCATTTAAAAATCAAATAAAATTGATCTATCAAGCCAGATTTCCATCTAGCAGTTGATTTTTCTGGTGATAACATCAGCAGGGATCATAACCATACAATCATAGAATTCCTACAGTGTTAAAACTGGCCATTTGTCCCATTGAGTCCACGCTGACTCTCTGAAGACCATCCCTACACTATCACCCTGCATTTCTCATGGCTACCCACTTAGCCTGCGCATTCCTGGACACTATGGACAATTTAGCCTGGACAACCCACCGAACCTGCACAAATTTTCCAAACTCTGCTGCATCCTCACTCCTGATGACTTGGCTTGAGTCACCACCCCATTGTTTGCTGGCCAAGAACGGCTCCTGGTCCAGCAATATCTTGATGTAAACATTGGGCACAGAATTCTCCGGTGCTTGTATCTGCCAGATCAAGGATCTTGGATAACCTCATTGACTGTGTTTTAGAAGGATTCCTGTGAATCAAGTTGGAGGATAAAAGAGTAAACCTGAGCATCCTACAAGATGCAGACCTTATCAGTTATTAATGCCACAATAACAGAACATCATCTGACATGGGTTTGTCCTCAAAATGCCTGGCTCAAGACCAGGCCAAACAGCTGCTGTACACTGAGCTATGCCAAGACATGGGGAGAGGGGGGGGGGGGTCAAAGGAAACATTCCAAATACAACTGTGGCCTCCAGAGAAATTCAGCTCTCTAGAGGGTGAAGGGGGCTTGAACAAAGGAGAGGATGTTTCTCCTTGTGGCGCAATCTAAAATGAGAGATCCTCGCTTTAGGATAAGCGATAGCAGATTTAAAACAGAGATGAGGAGAAATTATTTCTCTCAAAGGGTCTTGAATCTGTGGAATTCATTATCTCAGAATATAGTGAATGCTGGGACATTGGGTACATTTAAGAAGATGATTGATAGATTTTTTAATTAGTTGATGGGTTATAGGGAGCGAGCAGGAAAGTGGAGTGGAGAGCGAGATGAGAACAGCCAGGATCGTATTGAATGGCAGAGCAGGCTTGAGGGGCTGAATGGCCTACTCCTGCTCTGAATTATTGTGTTCTTAAGAAAATCAGCTCGAATAAAAGCAACACAGGAAGATGGCGCCAAGTCATCCCAAAAAGGCCCTCCATCATCAAAAATGATGCCAGGACCTTCCAGTCAATGGGAGAATCACTGACAGAGAATGGTGAGAGAGAATGAAAGAGCGGGCAGCTACTCAAGCCAACAATCTGAAAAGTGATGTCCCCATAGTGGGAGAACCTGTAAGGGTAAGGCTAGGCTCTGAAACCATATGCAAACCTATGGCTCACTTAAATCTGGATATCTGCAAAGATTTGACAATAATGATAACCCTGTAGCCCTACAATCCCTCTGAGGTCTGTGTGCTCCTACAGCCTTTACCCCCCACCCTCCTCTAGCTTATCTCTCCACGCTTCAGGCTCTCTGCCTTTATTCCTGATGAAGGGCTTTTGCCCGAAACGTCGATTTTACTGCCCCTCGGATGATGCCTGAAATGCTGTGCTCTTCCAGCACCACTGATCCAGAACCTGGTTTCCAGCATCTGCAGTCATTGTTTTTACCTGTTGCTTATCCCGAGTTACCTCGAAGGTATCATTGGCACCTACACCTTCACTATTCAAGAAAATGTAAAAGAAAAGACAAAGGTTACAAATCTGAAGAGCTGCAGAACAGGAGCATCCTTCACTTCAAATGATCCTATTTAAATTGTTTCTGTTCTTTTTGATTCAGTAAAACGTTTGAGCTAACCTGAACAGCGCTGATCTGCAACAATAAGCAACCAAACTGATAGTGAGGGATGTGGGGGATTGTGCTGAATTGTAATGTGCATTTCTGTTGTTAGACAAAACTTGTAAATGTGTCATGGAGTAACCATGAGGTGGAGAGTAAGAGCAACACTTAGCAGTGGAGTAAAAGAGATTTATTTTGGAATGAATGTAAAATAGTTGTAGCTCTGTCAAAACAATTTACATTGTATGACAATTTAAGCAGTATATAGGTGTGGCCCTCTCACACAAAATCATTACTAGGTCTGGAACTCCGTGCAGCATTCAGGGAGGAACGTTTAGATCAGAAACACAACTGTTTCCTACCTCCTCAGACTCTTGAGCAGCGTCATTCAGGACAACAAAGTGTGGGTCTGTGTCGCACACAGAGATGATCACTGGATTCATTAAATAAGGAGAATTGGTTCAGGCTCCAGCTGCTGATTCTGGCTGTAAGTTCAAGGGCAGGCCGCAAACCAAAGTTGTACCTGGGCTTTCACAATGTGAAACATCACAAGAACTATTTAAGGAGCAACACCGTTTAAGCCCCAAGCAATTTTATAGAATAATTAACTTGTTATTATCTCTTAAATAAAACCAGGAATGAGGGATGCTGAAGGTCTTAAACAATAATAGAAATTGCTGGAGGGTGGCATGGTGGCTCAGTGGTTAGCACTGCTGTCTCACAGCATCAGGGTCCCAGGTTCAATTCCAGCCTTGGGCCACTGACTGTGTGGAGTTTGCACGTTCTCCCTGTGTCTGCTTGGGTTTCCTCCGGGTGCTCCGGTTTCCTCCCACAATCCAAAGATGTGCAGGTTAGGGGAATTGGCCATGCTAAATTGCCCATAGTGTTAGGTGCATTAGTCAGAGGGGAAAATAGGTGTGGGTGGGTTACTCTTCGGAGGGTCAGTGTGGACTTGTTGAGCCAAAGGGCCTATTTCCACACGGTAGGGATTCTAAATATAAAAAAAAAATCTAAAACTCAGCAGGTCTGGCAGCTTCTGTAGTCAGAGAAAACAGAGTTAACATTTTGAGTCCAGTGACTGTTCTTCAGAACTGGAAGAAGTGGCTAGGTCTGCTAGATCTGTACAGATGCTGCCAGACCTGCTGAGTTTCTCCAGCAATTTCTGTTTTTCGTTTTAGTTATTGCCTCTTGCTGTTTATAGGAGCTTGTTATGTCACATTCCCTATATTACATCAGTGATTGCAAGACACAAAGTGCCGAGGAGACGAAGGAGATTGTCTAACTCGAAATCGTTTGTACCAACATTGATTGAGAATCGTTACTATACAGCCAATAAGCTTCTTTTCCCCTTAGTGGATATTGTTGAATGTTATGAATGTGGAATATAACCAATTCATTAATTTTAGATAAAATTTCAAATATGCTGATTTTTCAAGAGTTAGGCATAATCTTCCACAAAAGATGAAAGACACTCATTTCACTACCTGATGAATGATTGATGAGGAAGTGTTCAGGTGTTTGCAAATGCAAGTAGAAATAAATTGTACTAAAAGGAGTGATTAATGAGCTTTTTTTGTGAATAAAGAGTTTTTATTTACTGAAATATTCATCACTGCTCCATATCAAGTATTTTATCGCTGTGTATTGTTTCTTTGAAAGTATCTTCACTGGTTATAAACCTGACAGCAAAGGAAATCTTATGGAAGGAAATGTTGGGAGACATTTTCTGGAGCACTTTAATCTGAAGTAGGAACCCTGATTGATATTTCAGTAGTACAGAAGTTCAAATTATATCTTGGACTATTTGAGAATTCAAATTCCTTTATTTTAAAGTAGAAAGCTAGGATCAAGTACACATACATGTTGCTGGATTGTTGTAAAATGTCTAATTGGTCCACTTAATGTCCTTTCAGAAAGAAAACGTCATCCTTTGGTGGTCTAATTCCACACCAGTCTGCTCGACTCTCACATACACTTGACGCGACAGAGGCATCAGGTCATAGCTTAGCTATTAAACTGGAGACATTTCTGACTTAGTTTCTCAATTACAACACAAGCATCCATTTGATAATGTGGAGGAATTCCCAGATATATCCTGCCTAAAGCAATACAAATATGATCTACATAAGGCAATATAATCAGCAACGTCATGGAAGGATTTGCAAGCAATGCAATCCCCAATTTCACATGAATAATCTCCTCACTGATGCCCAGTTTGCATCCCGCCATGTCGACTAGGCTTCAGACACATCTTTGTTCCAAACTTGGGAGAAGAAAACAGAATCTCAGACCTGGGCGAGAATGACTGCGCTGACATCAAGGTCACACTTGCTCGAGCCTGTCCTAGACAATCTGAAAACAATGGGGATCAGGCAGCAACCTGTTTGAGGTCAGAGCAAGTTGCAGTTACTGGATGACAATCTCAGTCCTAAGGCATGTCTGCAAGAATTCCTCAGGACAGTATCCAAGTCTCAACTGCCTTCTACTTCTTTATCAATGATTCATAAGGTCAAAATCTGCTCCAGTATTCCCTGATGACGGGATAATATCTAAACTAGATGATTCACAAGCAACATTTTTGAGACTCATCAACAGTGAGCCAACCATCTCCCCATGGCATTTATTGGCATTACCACTATCAGAATTAAAAGCAAAATCTTTTAATTTTTCTTCACAAGATGTGGATATTGCTGGCTGACTTTGAGGAGGTGGTGGTGAGCTGCCTTCATAAACTAGGACAGTCCATGTGGTGAAGGTATGGGCGCTGTCGGGTTTTTACCCAGCAACACTGAAGGCACAGTGATATCGTTTCAAGTCAGGATGGTGTGTGGTTTGGACGGGACCTTGCAGGTGGTGGTGTTCCTAAGTACCTGCTGCCCTTGACCTGCTTTGAGCCTGGTTGAAGTAGTATGGTGAGTTGCTTCAGTGCATCTTGTCAATAGAACAAGCTGCTGTCACTGTGCATTGATAATCGAGGGAATGAATGGTGAATAGTGAGCGGGGTGTCAATGAGATGAACACTTTCTCCTGGATGGTATTGAGGTTTTTGAATAGTAGTTGGAGCTGCATTCATCCAGGCAGGTGTGGAGTCTTCCATCGCACCCCTGACCTGTTCCCTGCAGACAGTGGGAAGGCATTGGGGAGTCAGGATCTGTGGTCCCTCAAAGCTGGGTAGCTGTGGGTGGGTGCAGCTGCTCTGATGTTCGGTGCATGGTCACTGGCTAATCTTGATATTAGGAGAAAGTGAGGACTGCAGATGCTGGAGATCAGAGCTGAAAATGTGTTGCTGGAAAAGCGCAGCAGGTCAGGCAGCATCCAAGGAGCAGGAGAATCGACGTTTCGGGCATGAGCCCTTCTTCAGCAATCTTGATATTGGCTTCCAGTTGTGGAAATCACTGCTGCTAATGGACCTTGGGTGATCCCATGCGGGTATTTAGGAGGTGAGTTACTTGCTGCAGAATTCTGAGCCCTGTCCCCCATCCTGTAGCCACTGTGTTTATGTGGCTAGACTTGTTCAGTTTCTGGACGGAAGTGGGTACTGCAGATGGTGGAGAGTAGAGTCAAGATTAGTGTGGTGCTGGAAAAGCACAGCAGGTCATGTAGCATCCAAGAAACAGGAAAATCAATGTTTCGGGCAAAAGCCTTTCTTGATGAAGGACTTTTGTCTGAAGAGTCAATTTTCCTGCTCCTTGGATGCTGCCTGACCTGTTGTGCTTTTCCAGCACCATTCTGACCTTGTTCAGTTTCTGGTCAATGGTAACCCTCATGGTATTGATGGTGGGGGATTCAGCAATGGTATTGCCATGGAATGTCAAGGGGACATGGTTAGATTATTTCTGGTTGGAGAAGGTCATTGGTTGACAGTTGTGTGGTGTGGAATTTCTGGACTTGCCTCTCCATGTTCAAACCGAGATTTACCTGCCCTCACAGCATCTGACACTTTGCACCAAAGTTGACACATCATCCCCATCCCTGACATAACTCAAATTAATGAACACAAAATGTCCCCAATATGTTTTTATTGGAAAGTCCATTCACACAATCTGACACACAGCTGCCTGGAAAATAGTCAAGAACCAGCTCAAAATCAAACCAATCATTTCCCTCTGGTGAGAATGACGAAGCAGTATTTTTCATGTTTATGTTGCTTATTTACAGGGTGGTTAGAAAGACCATCTGCTGCTCTTTAATCAGCCTGTTGCTGTGTCTGAGACCATTACCTTCTGATGACCCCATGTTCAGACGTGATGATCCAATCTGCATTATTCATTGCCTTTGAGATTACCATGAGTACATTTTCCTGCTGGTTCCTTACGATTACCCCAATTGGATGTGACATGACAATGTGCAGGAGCAGATGCTGACTAATGTTTGCTCGGTTTCATTTTTATATAAAATGTAAGATTATAATGCAATAATTTGACTTTGAAGTTCTGAAATTTAACAGATTGGCAGGATTTTCAAATTACAGTTTCTCATTGCTTTATTCTGTTTGAAGTTTAGATCTGTGAAAAATACAGCAATGAAAGCTGCAGATAGAGTGGACCAAATAACTCTCTTATGGTACATTCAATGATTCTAAGCAAGTCAACAGTTGTCGCTGTATAAATTGAAACAAAAGGGTATACGTGTTGAGACAGGCTTAACAGGGCTGGGATCTCCATCCTAGAAGGTAGAAGGTTCAGGGATGATTGGAATGAGATCTTTATCTTTATGAAAGGCTTTAATAGGACAAACTTATGTTGTCACTCATGAGGAGATCAAAACTCAGAGTCATAAGCACAACCTCTGCCTTCTTCCATGGAATGTGGACACACTGCATTTACTGCTCATACTGAATTGCTTTTGGTCTGAGTCATCCATTAGGCAAGATCAGGGAACAATTAAACGTCAGTCACATTACTGTGGGTCTGAAGTCATATGGGGCCAGACTAGGTAAGGATAGCAGATTTCTGTCCCTGAAAGTTATTAATGTATCAGATAGGGTTTTTATGAACATCTAGGATGCTACCTGATTGTGGATGTGAACATAGGAGGTACAGGTAGTAAGTTTATAAATGTCAGCAAAATTGGAGGTGTAGTGGACAGCAAAGAAGGTTACCTCAGATTACAATGGGATTTTGATCAGATGGGCCAATGGACCAAGGAGTAGCAGATGGAGTTTAATTTAGATAAATGTGAGGTACTGCATTTTGGAAAGTCAGATCAAGGCAGGACTTATACACTTAAGGTCCTAGGGAGTATTACTGAACAAAGAGACATTGGAGTGCAGGTTCATAGTTCCTTGAAAGTGGAGTCACAGGTAGATAGGATAGTGAAGAAGGCGTTTGGTATGCTTTCTTTTATTGGTTAGAGTATTAAGTACAGGAGTTGGGAGGTCATGTTGCTGCTGTACACATTGGTTAGGCCACTGTTGGGATACTGCACACAATTCTGGTCTCCTTCCTATCTTAAGGATGTTGTGAAACCTGAAAGGGTTCAGAAAAGATTTACAAAGATGTTGCTGGGAAAGGAGTATTTGAGTCAAAGGGAGAGGGTGAACAGGCTGGGGCTATTTTTCATGGAGTGTTGTAGGCTGAGGGGTGACTTCTGAGAGATTTATAAAATCATGAGGGGCATAGATAGGATAAATAGACAAAGTTTTTTCCCTGGGGTCGGGGAGTCCAGAACTAGAGGCATAGGTTTAGGGTGAGAGGGAAAAGATATAAAAGACACCTAAGGGGCAACTTTTTCACACAGAGGGTGGTTCATGTATGGAATGAGATGCCAGAGGAAGTGGTGGACGCTGGTACAATTGCAACATTTAAAAGGCATCTGGATGGGTATATGAATAGGAAGGGTTTAGAGGGATATGGGCCAAATGCTGGCAATTGGGCCTGGATTAATTTAGGATATCTGGTTGGCATGGACAAGATGGACCGAAGGGTCTGTTTCCGTGCTGTCCATCTCTATGACTGGAAGGTTTGAGTTATAACGAGAGGCTGATTAGGCTGGGACTTTCTTTTCTCTGCAGTGTTGCAGACTGAGGGGTGACGCTTATAGTGATCTATAAAATCATGAGGGGCATAGATAAGAGAGATAGCCAACAGCTTTTCCCCATGATAGGGGAGTCAAAAACTGGAGGGCTTACATTTAAAGTGAGAGGGTAGAGGTACAAAAATGTCCAGAGGGGCAATGTTTTCACACAAGAGTGTGTTTAATGTCTGGAACAGGCTGCAAAAGGTAATGGTGGACGCGTGTACAATTTTGCTATTTAAAAATATTTAGACTGTACATGGATTGGATAAATATGGAGGGATATAGACCGAACGCAGGCAAATGGGGCTAGATTAATTGTGAAAACTGGGCAGCATAGACAAGTTGGCCAAAGGGCCTGTTTCTCTGCTGTAGACCTCAATGATTCTAATCAGCAGTGGTTTTGTGTTCTCCATTACTGAGAATTGCTTTTTGTTATTGATTTGCGGTGTGGGATTTGACCCCATTTCTCCACAACATTAGTCTCAGCCTCTAGTTTAATTGTCTGGTGCCATTACCACAGTTCCACCAACTCCCAAGACAGTCACCAAGAACTCCAGGAGAGATTTCAGAATGTGGTGAGAATGTGGGATTCACACATACTGCAAGGAGCATTGAGGTGGATGGTATAAATAACATTTAAGGAGAATTTAGATAGATGTAAGGGATAAAGGAATTGTAAAATAAACTGATGGATGAGTTGGAGTTGAGTGGGAGGAGGCTATTATGGAGCGTAAATGACTGGCTGATGGCCTGTTTCTGTGTTGCAAATTCAAACTAATAATTGAGGCAGAATCCTCGGTCTGTACTGAGGGAATGAAGCATTGATGTTTGTGTATGATGAGAAGCAGCAAAGCTGCCTGCTTCCTCACAGAAAGGAAGAACTTCTATTTGTACGCTGTCTTTCATGAATAGACAATTTCCCAAAGTGCTGAAGCACTTCTGACGTGTAGTCACTGCTCTGATATTTATATCGTTCGTGTCTTGTACACATCACCACCTACAAAGGCCAGTGAGATGAATGACCTTTCATTTTCTTTTAGTGCTGTTGGTTGAGGAATACGAATTTCCAGGAGACTTGTAAAACTCCCTTGATGCCTTTGAGATAATGCCTTGGTATTTTTTGCCACTTGTGAGGGCCAGCAGGCTTCATTGTGATATCCCATCTAAAAGATGACACCGAAGGCAGTGTACTGCACTCTCTCAACGCTGGCCTCTTGATGTCGGACTGAATTCTGTCCTGATTTCTCTGGTGTAGAACTTGAAGTGGTATCTCTCTGACCTGGGTCTGATAGCACTGCTGACTGAGCTGGAGTTGACACTCTGTCTGTTTTTGGATATTAAATGTCTCATTCCTGCATTAGAAGGAAAACCAAGCACTTAGCTATCAGAGTCAAAATTCCTCCTTCAGCTAGCACCATCAGACAAAGAGAAACTATTTGTTTACATCATTGTTTTTTTGGCAACATTCCTAGCCAGAACAATGCTCATTACACATCAAAGTAATTAATTATCTATGAAGCTGTTCAATAGATTCTGAGAGGTTAGATACTGTAAAAAAATACACTGTGATTCCAGCCTCCTCATTGGAGCAGGAAGGTGGTGCCACTGACATCATTAAAGTGCGCCCAATTAGCAGCCACTGAGGCCAAAGCCCCATGTGTGGTCCTACCTGTGTTATCGTTGTGCGCTGACATGGGGTCACCACTCACACTCATTGCCCTGCCAGCTGTCTCCACTCACTGCCCCTCCCTCTATCTCTGTCCCCTCTTCCACTCCAGGTGCCTCACTGCTTCCCTCTAATTTGTCACCTCAGTCTTGGGTCAGGACAGAGTGAAGGGTCAGGCATAAAGTCACAGACATACACAGCACAGTAACAGGCCCTTCTGTCCAACTCACCTGTCCAACCAGGATTTCTAAACTGAACAAGTCCCACTTGCCCACCTTAGGCCCATATCCTCTAAACCTTTCCAACACATGACACAATCAAAGGTCAGAACAGGATGAGGACTCAGAGACAGTGAAGGGACAGGAGACAGTGAGGGGTCATGGGAATACAGTCAATAATAAGATTAGATTAGATTACATTACAGTGTGGAAACAAGAGATGGAAATGTGTTGCTGGAAAAGCGCAGCAGGTCAGGCAGCATCTAGGGAACAGGAGAATCGACGTTTCGGGCATTAGCCCTTCTTCAGGAAACAAGCCCTTCGGCCCAACAAGTCCACACCGACCCGCCGAAGCGCAACACACCCATACCCCTATACCTAACACTACGGGCAATTTAGCATGGCCAATTCACCTGACCCGCACATCTTTGGACTGTGGGAGGAAACCGGAGCACCCGGAGGAAACCCACGCAGACACGGGGAGAATGTGCAAACTCCACACAGTCAGTCGCCTGAGGCGGGTCTCTGGCACAATTTTAATAAGGAGGTTTAGAGGGGTTTTGAGGAAACATTTTTTCACTCAGAGGTTGGTGCGAGTTTGGAATGCACTGTCTGGGAAAGTAGTTCAGGCAAGAAAGCACACAACCTTTCAAAGAGACTTGGGTAAGAAATTCATAACATTCAAGGCTATGGGCCTAGTCTGGGGAAATGGGATGAGAGTAGATTTAGCGTAACTTTGGTGATATCGACCTGATAGGCCAAAGGATCTTTTCTGCATTGTCTGATTGCATGGGCCTGGCGAGAGAGTGTAGGGCCGGGGTGAGAGTGAGCAGCTGGGAGAGAGCGAGAGGCCGGGGAGAGTGCAAGGGGCCTGGGAGAGAGAGCGAGGCGCTGGGAGAGAGTAAAGGGCTGGAGGGAGAGAGTGAGGGGCCGGGGGGGGGAGAGAGTGAGGGGCCAGGGAGAGTGCAAGGGGCCTGGGAGAGAGAGCGAGGCGCTGGGAGAGAGTAAAGGGCTGGAGGGAGAGAGTGAGGGGCTGGGGGGGGGGAGAGAGTGAGGGGCACGGGGAGAGAGTGAGGGGCTGGGGGGAGAGAGAGAGGGGCCGGGGCGAGAGAGTGAGGGGCTTCGGGGAGAGAGTGAGGGGCCGGGGGAGAGAGTGAGGGGCTGGGGGAGAGAGTGAGGGGCTGGGGAGAGAGAGTGAGGGGCCTGGGGGAGAGAGTGAGGGGCTGGGGAGAGAGAGTGAGGGGATGGGGAGAGCGCGAGGGGCCGGGGAGAGAGTGAGGGGCTGGAGGAGAGAGTGAGGGGCTGGGGAGAGAGAGTGAGGGGCCTGGGGGAGAGAGTGAGGGGCCGGGGGGAGAGAGTGAGGGGCTGCGGAGAGAGAGTGAGGGGCCGGGGGAGAGAGTGAGGGGCCGGGGACAGAGTGAGGGGCCGGGGGGAGAGAGTGAGGGACTGGGGAGAGAGTGAGGGGCCGGGGAGAGAGTGAAGGGCCGGGGACAGAGTGAGGGGCCGGGGGGAGAGAGTGAGGGACCGGGGACAGAGTGAGGGGCCGGGGGGAGAGAGTGAGGGACTGGGGAGAGAGTGAGGGGCCGGGGAGAGAGTGAAGGGCCGGGGACAGAGTGAGGGGCCGGGGGGAGAGAGTGAGGGACCGGGGAGAGAGTGAGGGGCCGGGGGGAGAGTGAGGGGCCGGGGACAGAGTGAGGGGCCGGGGGGAGAGAGTGAGGGACCGGGGAGAGAGTGAAGGGCCGGGGGGAGAGAGTGAGGGGCCGGGGGGAGAGAGTGAGGGACCGGGGGGAGAGTGAGGGGCCGAGGGGAGAGACTGAGGGGCTGGGAGAGAGTGAGGGGCCGGGGAGAGAGTGAGGGGCCGGGGACAGAGTGAGGGGCCGGGGGAGAGAGTGAGGGGCTGGGGAGAGAGTGAGGGGCCGGGGACAGAGTGAGGGGCCGGGGGGAGAGAGTGAGGGACCGGGGAGAGAGTGAAGGGCCGGGGGGAGAGAGTGAGGGGCCAGGGACAGAGTGAGGGGCCGGGGGGAGAGAGTGAGGGGCTGGGGGGAGAGAGTGAGGGGCCGGGGGGAGAGAGTGAGGGGCCAGGGACAGAGTGAGGGGCCGGGGGGAGAGTGAAGGGCCGGGGGGAGAGTGTGAGGGGCCAGGGACAGAGTGAGGGGCCGGGGGGAGAGAGTGAGGGGCTGGGGGGAGAGAGTGAGGGGCCGGGGGGAGAGAGTGAGGGGCCAGGGACAGAGTGAGGGGCCGGGGGGAGAGAGTGAGGGGCTGGGGGGAGAGAGTGAGGGGCTGGGGGGAGAGAGTGAGGGGCCGGGGGGAGAGAGTGAGGGGCCAGGGACAGAGTGAGGGGCCGGGGGGAGAGAGTGAGGGCCTGGGGAGAGAACAAGGGGCCGGGGGGAGAGAGTGAGGGGCCGGGGGGAGAGAGTGAGGGGCCAGGGACAGAGTGAGGGGCCGGGGGGAGAGAGTGAGGGGCCGGGGAGAGAGTGAGGGGCCGGGGAGAGAGTGAGGGGCCGGGGAGAGAGAACGATGGGTACTTTAGTGAAACACCTCTGCATTGCTCTGAGTTGACGATGGTCCTGTTCATTATTGCAAACAGCTATCGACAATGTCAAAGGCAATGAGGTGACAGACTCTTCAAGGGCACATGTCGTGAGCGCGCTTCCTGCAGCAGCTGCACCTACAAATGCAGCCAAAAATAAGAAACTTTCTTTTTCAGTTATATCTTTGAATGAAAATGAGAACTCAATTTTAATCCTATTTTTTCCACCTTTAAAGCCTCTATATCATTACAGGTTTCCATTGGCCTGAAGCCCAGCAGTTTTACCCTGAGGTCAGCACCCACAACATTGCAGCCCTCCTCATGGATTACACTGCAGTATGGATCTTATTGAAATTTCAGGGAGAAGGTTCAGAATTCAGCTCTGCAGCTTTGTCACTCAAACATAGCCAAACAGTAACTGCTGGCCTGCCAAGGACACCCACTTCCAATAAACAACATTTAAAAATGCCAATAACAAATTAATTCAAAATGTAAATAGGGCACCAGTTTGACGAGGCTTGAATCAAGTAGTCCCCAAAGACCCAGGGGCTTCTCTCGTTAGAGACAGAGAGAGAGAGAGCCAACTGGTGCTGGTTTAACCTGAGGGTTTCCATACCTCAGGTGAGGGGAGAGGTTGAGTTTAATGCATGGTGACCTTAACCGGTGGGAGAATTGAACCCACACTGTTGACATTACTCTATGTCGCAGGCAAGCTTTCCCGCCAACTGAGCTTCTCTCTCTCTCTCTGAAGTCAGAACTGCTTTTGCCCATCTAATAGTTTCTGAGCATATTGCTAGCTAATGAGGTGGAGCTCTGTGATGCCTGTGTCTTTAACTCTGAGTTAGAAACTTGCTTGGAATGTTACAGACACAGAGTGCCCATTGGGAGTTTCAACTTTTTGAGCAACTCCCAAACATTACACGATGACCTCTGCTAGACCCTGACATGGTGTGAATGATTTCCAACCATCCACAGACCCAGTGGATCTGAACCAATGTTTCAAGACCCTCCCCTGGACACAGACAAACACAAACAGACTTAGGAGTCAATTTTAACCCATTCAAAATTCAGAGTCGCGAGTGTGTTGCTGGGAAAGAACAGCTGGTCAGGCAGCATCCGAGAAGCAGGAGAATTGACGTTTCGGGCATAAGCCCTTCATCGTTCTCCTGCTCCTCGGATGCTGCCTGACCTGCTGTGCTTTCCCAGCACCACACTCTCGACTCTGACCTCCATCATCTGCAGTCCTCACTTTTTCCCATTCACATTTCACCCTTTTACGGAGTTAAAATTGGATAGACATTTTTTTTTTTGGTTTTGACTTTCCAATTTGGAAACATTTTCTCTTCATCTGCATTATCAATTCCTTTTGATATTTTTGAACATCTCATTCAGGCATCATAGGCAGATATGTATATAAGAAAAAGATACCCAGTTACATTTACACATGAGCACTACCCTTCTCTACCATCATCTGCTGAAATCAAATTTCTCTCCAAACGTTGATGCATGGTTGATTTATTTTATTTCTAATTCTTAGGTCAGTGTGTACTTGGTGATCTGTAAACCACCTGAGTAAACCTCCATCCGCCAGAGAAAACCTACTCCATTGTAAACTGATGGGTATTGGCTGCCAGAGATTCATTCACCTGGAATAAGGCAGGTCTAGGGAGAGCCCTGGGAGCTGGCTGAACTCACATTGACACGTTCTCATTGGGAGGAATCAAGCATGCTACAGCTGAGATTCCTGGATTGTCACTTAGTTTCATGTTTGGGATTACTGCCAACTCTCACAGTTACCCAACAATTCCAGCAGCTAAACCCTGGAGACCAGCCACAGGGTCGAGCCATATGCCAAAGGGCAGGCCAGCTGTTGAAAACTGAGCAAGCTCCAAAACGCAATACCTGGCATTACATCAAGCTAATGCCAGGAAACAGGCCAGTCTGTCAATCTGATCTCTGCTAGTCCTTGTGCTGCATTCAAACCTCTCCTCAAAAAAATTCATCTCAGCCTGTTAGCATCTTCTACTGTTCCATTTTCCCCTCTTGTCTCTGTCCATGTTTCTCTTTTTTGCGTTTATGTCATTCATCAACAAGCAGTCCTTGTGGTAGTGAGCTCCCCACTATTAACACGCTTGACACATGGACATATTGTTGTTATTCATTATTAGATTTATTTTATATATCCTTTAGCTTTGACCTTCCAATGTGGAAATACTTTCTCTTCATCTACTGTACTAATTCCTTTTGGTAATTTTAAATATCTCAGTCAGAGTAGTGTTCCCTTTAATAGTCTGTTCAATCTTTTCAGAAAACCACAGCCTCAGTTCTAATATTATTCTTGCAAATTGCTTTGCACATCCTCCAGTGCCTTGCCAACTCTATCTGTAATGTAATTACCACAATTCTGCTCTGTGCTCCAAGTGATATCTAAGCAACATTCTAGACCTGTTTAACAAAACAGATACTCAATAGTTAACAGATATCTCAGTTCTAATCCATTCATATGGAAATATGGGCTATAATGTGATTTTTTAAAAACTAAGTATTGTTGAGCCCATCGCGGAATTTCATTATTTTTTCCAAGTTTTGATTTGGAACTGCGAGCTGAAGTTATGAATTGAACTTTGAACTTCAACAGCAGCTGTTTGTAAAAAATAAGAGGAAACAAACTGATGTTTGCATATAGAAACTGGCCTGGGAAGATGATTGTCAGTGAATTGTTGTTCTAAGAATATTGCAGATGTTTCGGCACCAGGACATGTTATCCTCAAGGTCTGACAGCCATTTGAGCATTGCATTGATCTATCAAGCCAACTGCAAATGTATTGAAAAAACGAAACCATAGATCGATCCCGTACTGACTGGGGCAGAAGGCTATGTACTGGGAAGCTGAGTTTGAGTTTCATTCTCTGTCTGTCTCTCTCTTTCTCTCTCTCACATTATATGTTCAGTTAAAGAATTATCGAATGTTCTGAGAAATGAATTCCAGTTTGTAAGAAATAAGTGAGTATTTCTTGATGCCTGTTGGAACCTATTCGCATTCACATGACTTTGGAATTCAAGCAAGATGCAATTCCAGTGACTTGGAGATAGTAAGGACTGCAGATGCTGGAAGTCAGAGCCGATGTGGAGCTGGAAAGGCAGAGCAGGTCAGGCAGCATTGGAGGATCAGGGGAGTCGAAGTTTCAGATTAGGATCCTTCAACAGGACTTGGCTGATGAAGGGTCCTACCCAAAACATCGCTTTCCCAGCTCCTCCAATGCTGCCTGCCCTGCTGTGTCTTTCCTGCTCCACAACTCATCAAAGATACAATTCCATGTCCCTGTAATACAATGCATCATTCAAGGATTCTGTAGAGACTTGGCACTCATTGTTGAAATGGCATTTGAGAGAGAGAGAGAGATTGGGATCACAATCAGAGAAGATTGGGTTTAAATCATAGACAATAGTTAGATTATCTTGTTTTTTTTAGCTTTAATCTGCTAAAGTTACAGTATTAATAATAGATTGTTAATTTCTGTTTAAGTTATAAAGTTGGTGTCTGATATTTTTAATGTCTGTTTAGGAACAATTGAGCACATTTTAGGGTCATTGAATGTTTTAATTTCACAATGTTGTGAATCCAGTGTTAGTGTGTCTGATTTATCATGGCTTACTATTCCTGTGTCATAAAAATATCTATATCAGGATACTTTTAATAGTTTTTTCTTAGATTTCCAGAAGGTTAATTCACTCAGTAAACAGAAGTGCAGTAACTGAGTCATGAATTCACAGTAACGGGTTGCAATCTGATTGAGAAATTCAGAGGAAATGTGAAGTTGAGTGGTTCAATCTATTAGCTAAATTCCACGATTAAACCACAACTT